>NC_090799.1:3672000-4358500 GCF_040054535.1 Antennarius striatus | reverse complement strand
GAAAAGTAATTTTGCACGGCGTGCTCTAAAAGGAGAAAACAGAGCATTTATCCAGGAATGCTCAAACCCTCATATTCATTGTTCCCACAGGCAGTTTAAAACCGCTGTGGCTCATATCATCACTGTGGTGATTATTAAAGGCAGAAATCTGAAGCATCACAAGCGGAAAACACAGAACATCCTCTGAGGATGTCAACAATACCCAAGGCGTTGAAGAGTTAGACGTGAAGATGCTCTGGAAAACCTTTAAAAGATGTGCTTTTTTAAAATTTAAACTCACATTTTTGACGTGTTTGTCAGAATATTTAGGCTTCTATAATTTCCACTTCCTGGTTACATGTAAAATATTTGCTGTTTATTAAATGTGTAGAAAGTTTTAAGGCCCACTGCGTCCATCACATTGACCCGACTTAACAGTTAAGGAAATGTAACTTGTTTTTTCCACTTCAATTCTTCTTCGTTTGGCTGAAATTTATCGTGTCTTGTATTATTGCTGCACTGCCCCCCTTTGACTTACGGCGGTACTGCTCGATTACACCAATAACGATAAAATGAGCGTGGGTGTAAGGTTTTTTTTAGAGAAAAAATATACCTAGAGGTACATGTTTAACGTTAGGGGACGTTAAAAAAGAACAAAAGACGGTCTAATCCCTAAATCTGAGTAAACCAGATTAAACTGACGAGTTGTGTCGTGAAGCAACTCCAAAAGGAAATGATTTTCTTTCAGGCAGGATGAGGGACTCCAACCCCCCAGCAGACAGACACAAGACAACACCAGGAAGGATGGATGGATGACAGAGATGGACGGACGCACCAGGCAGACCCATCACTATTTAGCCATGGGTATAGAATATCAAATGGAGGCTGGGCGACGCCTCCATATCAGCCCGCTATTATTGAAAATGACTAATATATTCTGAAGAGAGAGAGACAGATGGATGAGATATGGAATCTGATGGAGACTGACACTCCATCTTTCTCAACGCTAATCCAATAACATCTCCCGAGTTTCCTTATGGCTAATCAATTGCGCCGCAGCGCAGAAACAAATCACCATATCGCCGAGTCAATAGCCGTCAGTCACGGATATACCTCACCTCGACTGTCAGTGTTTATCAAGGTTGGCTGAGCCTTCGCTGCGACGAGGGAGACGAGGGCGACACGGGTGTGTTTGGTATGCGCACCTTCAGCTCTCCAGGAGGCCCACGTCGGTTGGAATTTAGATAGCGATAAGAAGGAGATAAGGAGATGTTATCAAACGCGCCCTGACCTCAGGTGAAGCCAGGCTTGACCAAAGTAAAGATGGATGGTGATCTACGGCTGACAGGGCAAACAAAACAAACAAGTTTATCAGGGGGGGGGAGAGGAAGATAAGGTCGCCTCACGTCTTCATCAAACACACACGTTTTATAACACCTTCCCATTTTCCCTCTGTTTCGTGTCTGCTTTGAGATCACTGTATGCAAATAACAGCTTTAATCAGAGTTCTCACTTTTCTGCTTGAACTGTGGGAACCTGTCAGCGCCGGTTCTGCAGGATCTCTCACAATCAGGATCTCAGGTCAAGATCAGGGTAAGAAAATCAATGCGATATTACCGTATATTCCATTAATAGTTAGTGGTAAAGTCTTGAAGAGCAGATTAACAGGATGAAAATAACTGGATTATTCACACCGGCTTTTTTACAAGATAAAATGTGAACTATTTTCTGGCTGCAGCTCCTTAAATGTCGGTATTTGTTGCTTTTCATTGTCATTCATGCCTGAAAATGAAGCATCGTTTGATGTTTAGATCTCTGATTGGATAAAAGGAGCAAATTGGAGATGTCACTTGGGTGTTCGTTGAATTTTAATGAGCATTTATTACAAATTTATGACATTTTTTGGTGAACAAATCGGTTTGGAAAGACATGGTTTTCTCTTATTCACCTGCATATTTTCTTTTTCCCAGAACAGATAAAGTGTGTAGAAACTACAGGAAAGCGTTTCTCCTCACCTTGCAGATGAAATCTCAACAGCTTCGGTGTGAGAATACAAACAGAAGAGAACTAGCTCCATCAACTTAAAAAGTGATAATAGTTTAACGAAGTGTTCACATCTCATTCTCGCTGCCTGAGACAACATATCTGTTGCAACATGTTTTCTCCATACTTTATGTAAATTACTAAACTGGATGTTTTATCACTTGAGCAAGAAGCTGCACTAAAATACTGCAAAACCGGTTAAGTCTAATCGAGTTGATTACCTTCGCCGTCGAGCCTGGAGACATCTGCTGTCTTCTGGACACATGCTGGACAGAAACGGCGTCAGGAACGTGGAGCAAAGCCAAATCCTGTGAGTTGACATTTCTCCAAGTCCAAGGTCAGAAGGATGTCGTCCTTCTAGCGCAGTTCAGCTCTCAATCCACATTTAAGAGAGAAAACTTGTTGTTGAGAAGAAATTCCTGGTCTAATTATCTGCTAAGTTTAACGCTTCTGCCCTCGACACCCTTGATTTAACAAGCTAAGGTGCTGCTGAGGGAGAAATACGCTGACATCGGTTGTTAGCATGAGTGGAAAAGCCGCCATCCGGCACGCAGCAACACATTCAACACCTCAAGAAAGGAAAGTTTGATTTTGCATCTGAAATTTTGGCATAGAGAGAGAGAGAGAAATAGCAAACTCTTCCTGATTCTCCACCCACACATTAAGGCTTTTACTTTTGTCTCCATCCTCACTCAAGAGGGAATCAAACAACCATCACCTACCGTACAGACGCGTGGACGCATCCGGATGCTTTATCCCTTATTTAATGGCATCACTCCATTTCATTTGTTTGAAATGGCACAAAGTGTCCAAAGATGTCTGAGTTGTATTTTTTTTTTTTTTTAAGTGAAGTAAAAGCTTTAGAAGCGAAGTTCTTTTGTAACCAGATTAGTGGAATCCTTTTGTGTCTTAATGCTACGTTTCCACAGCCTTTAATTATCAAATATAATTAGGAGGGCTCAACTTTCTAACCTGTCATTAGTTCTTTACATGAACTACGAATTAATGTATTGATGTGCTAATCCCATCTGAAACGAGGCTCTATGTCAATCATTGTGTGGGACTTTTATTTTATTGTTAAATATTTAAGGGTTCTGCTACATCTACATCATCTTAATATGATATGGTGCTCACCAAAACAACCTCTTTGTGAGAACATTTTTAGCATTAAATACATGTATTAGTCTTTATTCATCATATTTTGGTAAATTTAGTAGAAATATCAGTGCCTGAAATGAAACTTTTTGTCCTCAAGAGCACCCGTACTTTTATCCGGTCCCCTGCTGGGAGTCCTCGCACGTCACCCACGAGAGGCAGCTGAAAGAAGAATCCTACCAACACAACTTTTAACACAAATAACTCCTAAAACACACACAAACAACTCAGCTGTAAATTAAATAAAATAAAAACACTTTAAAGTTGGATAAAACACTAAAATTGGTAAATAAATATAAGTATATCCAAATAATATCATATATGTGATGCTCATGTTTTGAAGTTCTACGTGTTGAATTGTGTTTTATACTTTTAACTGCTATACTTGGGTAGATTATGTATAAACTCATTCATCTGATTAATGATCTCTAATCTGGATTAACTTATTACAGAATCGATATGTAACTCTTGTGGTGTAAATATGACCAACAGGAATCTACCCTTAGGTTAAAAAAAAAATCTACTGAAATAATAATAGGATTTATTAATTTGTTTCTTATTAATAATTGAGTGTTTCCGACGGCGTCAGCTCATTAGCTGACCTAATATTCATTTTGCTGATCTGTAAAGCAGGAAGATTAGATTTCTGCTGGGGTTTTTATCAGAGTGAGTAATGTGCAGTTTGATTTTCTGTTAGTCAAGGTTGAGTGTTTGACATGCCTTTATTCTCCTCCATGCTATCTATTACCTCTACCGCTTTCACCTTCACCGAGTTCCTGTCGTTTTATGAATGAAACACTCGACATAAACGCTTCACCTGATCCATTTCAGATGGGAAACACTCTCAGTCAGCTCCATCCTTTCCTTTTTCTTCTTTTTTTAAAGGATGGAATGAGGTTGATTTCAAGTCAAGGACAGTCAGGTAATTAAAACTGGGTTTAATTTCAATAACGTCTTCTCACAAAAAAAAAAAGAAAAAAAAAAGATGTAAATAATCAGTGTGTTCTAAATATCATCCATATTCCAAACAGTTTCCTGTTAACATTCTCATTAGCGAGAAGCTGCTAAGTATACAATTTAAATCCTGGGAGAGGAGTCGGAGATGAGACAGTGTTCACTTTGGATACCCTTGAGATTAATTTTCTGTCAGACTTGTGAGCTGGAAGCATCGCAGTTAGTTTACTGGTGTGTGTTTGTGTGTGTGTGTGTGTGTGTGTGTGTGTGTGTGTGTTTGAGGGAGAGAGAGAGAGACCATCTGTCATGGAGCAGTGTTCTGCTACTGCTTCAGAACCCCATCGGTCGAAATCTGAAGAAGATGATGTCGCCGGAGTGAATAAAGTTCTTTAAAAAGTTGGCTTGATTTGAACACGGAGGACATTTAAACGAATTAACTGAATATTTTAACGACTTTAAAAATAAGATTGATGAAGAGATGAGTAAATGACTAACTTAGAATCTCTCACTGACAGTCAATCACACACACAGGGATCGCTCTCACACACCTCACATCTTCACACTCATCTCAGGACTACTGGCGTACTGGTGGAGTTGGGGTCCCTCCAAGCACGTCTAGTTTAACTTGAGTTTTACACGTACTAAACGATGCAGACCATCATTTTGATTGATGTATGGAAAACACCCCAGCTTCTCCCTCCGCCCTTCGTCTCCCCATTAAGTATCATCTCCCCCGTGGAGATCCATCTCCTGGATTTTGTCAAACTGTGTCAAAATTGCCCCAAGTCACAAATCTACAAGCAGAGAGCTCTCAATAGAAACTGATTAAGCTGTCAATCATGTGTCTGCACAGCGCATCAAAGGCCGGCAGACGGCGGATTGTAAAATACCGTATATCACATCGCTGTACGGTGGAACAGGCTGCTGTGTGAACGGAGACGATGGAACATTCAGTTGTGAGCTTCATTATCCCAAACAGGAAGTCTGGTGTCGGACGTGTTTGGTAATTTTTTTTCTCCATTGCAGGAGAGACGATGGAATCTCGTGAAAATGCCGGATCCTGCAGGGAAAGGGTTTCAAAAGGCATCTGTAGATGAAGGCCGGCTTGAAAAACATGTCATCAAGCTTTAACACGACTGTTATGATCGCTGTCACCACCAGTCGATCGGGTTGGACGGAATGTTGGACTTTCGGGGGGGAAAAAGTCCTGCATGCATTTTTATGGGTGCAAAGTTTGAAGAGCAGAGTCACAGCACAAGTAGGTACAGATCAGGGATGAGGAGCTGTTAGCATTGAATTCAACACAGGACCAAGAATCGGAATCAGACCAGACGAAAAAAAAAAAAAATCATTTCCTCCTCAACATCTGACTCGAGCAGAAGTTCTCCCGACGCTCTTCTCATTCGAGCATCTCAAACTGACCCGGGTCTTTCACAGAATATAAACCGGACATGAATATATATTGTTTTTGGCGTCATGGTGATTATTTGCACGAATGAGAAGAGACCTGGAATGAAAAAAAATAAAATAAAAAATGGAGGCATATGATAAGAAATAAAGAAGACATGTTTTAAGATGGAAGAGAAGCAAAAATCATAATGCAAGATGGGCTGGAAGAAGGAGAGGGGAACTGTCATATCTCGGCTGTAATAAGAGAAAGGGAGCCTTTGCTGATTGGAGTTGCCATGGCAATGGTTGGCACCTAGTGTATGTGTGTGTGTGAGTCTCTGTGCGAGATTGTGATTTGTGTGTGCAGGGGTTTGTGGATGTGGATGTGCTCCTGAGCATCTGGAAATGCTTGTGTGTGTGTGTGTGTGTGTGTGTGTGTGTGTGTGTGTGTGTGTGTGTGTGTGTGTGTGTGTGTGTGTGTGTGTGTGTGTGTGTGTAGAGGTGGGGGATTGAACGTGGGATCTTGTTGGGGGATTATCAGTGTTGTCAAAGGCAAATGAGGAAGGGGACCAGAGAGGCACAGCAAAGTGTGCCCAGCCTGTTCTGTGTGTGGATGCAGGCACACTGTAAACTCACAACTAGGAGTGTGTGTGTGTGTGTGTGTGTGTGTGTGTGTGTGTGTGTGTGTGTGTGTGTGTGTGTGTGTGTGTGTGTGTAAGTGAGAAAGAAAGAGACCACAGTGGCAACACTGTCCTTAACTTTCACACAAGTGAGGATGTCACAATGACTGACTTTGAAATGGGAGGACAGAAAGAGGCAGAGGAAGAGGAGAGGCAGAGGAAGAGGAGAGGCAGAGGAAGATGAGAGGCAGACGGAGACGAGGCTTGGATGAACATGTAAGAAAAAAAAAAAATGTTTGTCCAAATCTTCACACAGAAACACATTTGGCTGCTTGAGGACGAGCGTCTTCCTGCCAGGGAGCGCAGCTAACATTAGCCAAGCTTAAGTCAACCCAGCCTGCAGGAAACCACGGAAACACAAAAACTGAACACGACGTCTTTAGTAAAAACTGCACACACACACACACACACATATCAGGTAGAAATCATGAACCACATTGAGCGTATTTGTAATCCAATTACTCTCTGACAGCGGTGCAAGCACATCCTCCCTTAAAGCTAACAACTGCAGCCAGACTCATTATTTTTCACTCCCAGGTTCCAAGGTGGTTAGCATATAAAGGTCACGACAATAGCTTCTAATTGTTTTCAGGGGTCGGCAAACCTGTTTGTCGACACGTCTCAAACGCCGCCTTTGTGTGCCGCGCTCATTATTAATAATGGCCGGCGCTTTGCAGACATCTCACGCCCTGTTCTGGGTCAATATGGCTGCCAGGCTTCAGGAAACAGGTTCTGATGTTCTTTTACCTTCACATGTGTCTTTTCTCGAGACTTTTTGCGGCCATTTTCTTTACTCAACACACTTCCTTGTTGTCTTGCCTTCATCTTTTGTCGACAATCCAAGCCCATCTCGTAACAAAGCCTTTCTAACACGTGTCCAGACACCAATAAGAACACGATTAGTTTTGGTTAAAGTTGCAACGCACCTTGACTGTCTTGTGATTGTGCCTGAATTAAATACATAAGGCTGTGAAAACATGTCCTTATTTGACACCCTGGTAATGACTACACTCATTGTTGCTCATGGTGACAACCCACATGGTCTATTTAATCTATTTAACCTGCCGGTCTCCGCAGATTCAACTTCCTTTCATCAATCTAAGCAGAGTCATCAGCCGCCACCGTCACCTGTATCCACGGGGGGATTTTTTCTCGCTGATGTTCGGGTCAGACGTCCTTCACTCGCCAGAGTTTTGACAAACTAATTATCACAAATCATCTGCTGTAATGAACAGTGATCTTCTCTTCATTCGTGCGTCTCTGATTGAGATGCTATGAGCCGCCAAGCTTTATTTCCACAGAGTCACAAAGACTAATCCCCACACAGTTATTGTACTTAGAAACTGATTGTGATTACAAGGTTTTTAATATCCATGCTCAGAAGAAATAAGTGGCAACAACAAGCCTGTCATTGCAACAGGCCCGCTTCAGTTTGCACTCTGAATTCCTGCTGAGTAAATACAACAATCTGCCTGAGCCTGTTGTCATTTCACTTCCACTTCAAATCCTCTGCCGCTGTGGGAAAAGTCCTTCTTTCATAAATCATTCACTTGTTATTCTGCAACCCAGATATGGAAGAGGCGAATGCATCTCGGTCTACTGTCTCCTATTCCACATTATATCCGTCTTTTTCGCTCTCTGTGACTGTGATAGGAAATCCAGACGCGAGTTACCGACAGTAAACGTCAATCTCAGAGGTTTTTTGTGAAGCGCCTTGCTTCCATGCGGCCACACGAGGTATTTCATGACAGCTTCGGTACCGTGGTAATTAGGAAGCTGGAGAGGCAGGGCTCAAACTGGGATGTGTGTGAATGCATGCGGCGGTGGCGTGGCGCGAAACCGAGCTGATCCGCGATACACAATGGGACTGGCAGCTGCTGTAAATGATAGGAAGGTCACCGCTGCAGCCCCCCACCCCCCCATCAGGACCGAGTGATGAAGAGTCTGGGAGAGAGAGAGGATGGAGTCTGCAGGTCCATCCATTTGTGAAAAGGTTTTTAACTTACAAATAAGAAGAAATTATCCTTTTTCTGTTTGGAATGCGGATTACGGTTGTTCCATCAAAGCTTGTGGTGGAATTTTTTATGACTTTTCCTCCTCATGCCTCAGAAATAACCCATAAATTGGGATGTAAGGGTTTTACATGTCCTGCAGATCCAAGTTAACAACCCGAATATAACCTTTTAACTGTAACATAACATATAAATGTAGTTTAGCGTCGCATTTTCTTTCATGTCTGCTTTATGATTCATGGTAACGTTGTGAACGTTAACAGATCATGTTCCCTTTTCTTTAATATTTCTATTGCGAGACAAAGACAGACATTTGTGTAGGATTGCGTAGCCTTGGTGGAGGTGGGCGCTCCCGCTGAAAGCTAATCTATTTTTCTAATGTGACACTTCACGGCGAACAAGAAAAGTACTTGGGAAGCTGAGTGTGAAAAGAGAATAAATAAAATAAATTATAAAATCCTTGTGCACAAACACAGGAACAGACTGTTCCTGTGTGCTGATCGCTCTGATAGATGGTGATGTCGCTTTCACTCTGACCTCTCACAACTCTTAAATATTTTTTTTGTCATGCAGGAGAAAGGAGGCTGTCGGCTCCTAACGTTTGGTTTTGAACTAAGCATTTAAAGGCCTCCCAGCCAGGTGTTTTCACTTGGCCTGAGCGGACTTCTCCTTTAAACGTGAGTGAAGCTGTGCAGCCAATTATCCAAAGTATTCAAAGTTCCAGTACAAAAACACGAAAGATGAAAGTGGATATTCTTCCCTACTAAACATAAAGCGGCACTAAAAAGCGGATGAATCAACGGACGTAAGTTAAACCACCTGTATGAATGGAATAAACGTGTGCGGAGCCTTTCAAAGATCTAAAAACCTGGTGAAAACGTTCCTCTGACCTCCTGGGGGTTAAACTTCTCACGTCGTCGGGGTGATGTCGACCTGAGCTCCAGGGTGTGTTGGAACATGGTGACATCATCGAATGCGGTTGCAGATTGAAAAGCTCAAAGCCTTTACTGTCCTCCTGGGCTAAAAAAAAAAACGCTAATGGAAATAACATTTCTACGCGCTTGATCCTGGATCGCAGCTGAATTTATTGGCTTTGTGCTGCTTTGGGAGGAAAAAAGCTGAAAGAATTAATAGTTTTTTTGGTGCAAAAGTCTTCCTCTTTGCACATCTTTCTCTTGTTGTTGTCCTTCTGGGTTCAATTACTTTTCCAACTCTGTTCTAGAAATAAATGTGGCTCTTTAGCTGCTAAATGCTCTGCTGTGCTCACTAGCATATTGGCAGCTCTTGAGGATGCAGCTTCAGAGCTTCCATAGCTGGAGGAGCTGAAGAGGAGTTTGTGTTTTGGCAAGGAGCTAAAAGAGGCTAAAAGGCCTGGCAAAAAGTGAGGCCAAGAGCAGGTTTATCGCTTTCCTGTTAGCAAAACAACACTGGTTATTGATTTCTGTTCAGTTTGGAGGTAAATAATAGTAAAATAATCACGTTTATTGATCAGGGGACCATCTTAATTCTTAAATTACAAATAATAACAGCTAAAAAGAGCAGTTTAACATTAATTTTCCATGCAGACGGAATGAATGCATTTAGACAATTTCCATTTAATAGATCCTCACAGACAATTAAAATACGGTCTATTATATTTCTGCACTCTTCACAAGTTTTACTCATTTACTTTTTTTTCGCAGTACATGAATAATTTTTCTTTGTCCTCTTCGTAATGATCATAAAGAGAAATCTGGAGTTAATGAACTATTAATGTACCAAGTATAGGAGAGACTATTGCGGGAATGGATGCACAGCCCCAAACAATGCGATGCTGCATCTACATTAAGAACACAACTGCAGTATGTAAACAGAGGATCAGGCTATGAAAATGTCACATTAGAAGTATTTATTAAAATCTTCCTGCTAAGCCTTACTGCGCTCTAGATTTCCTCCTGGTGCGATAAGGTTTTTTAATGAATTGGCCGGCATCCAGCGGCACAATATTAGCCCAGCAATAGCAGCCATTGCTAAATATCTGATGGGCTCTGCAGATTTCTATGCTGATGTGAAGCGCTAAATATGGAGATGCCATTAGCGTGGACCAGGCAGTCCACAGCCATCATCTTAGCAATGTCATCTTGACATAAACATACGGAAAGCAATTAAAGACAATACATGCATGTGTGTTCGGAGCTGTCAGAAAGCACTTATGGCGAGGGTGTCCTCTTATTTTCATATATCAAGGAAACCGGGATGAGTCGCGGTTTGATTAATGTGCTTTTGGAAGGACGGGTGCAAAAAATAAATGTTTAAAAAAAAAAAAGCATCTGAAATGACACACAAACAGAAAAACACACGCATAGATGAGATGGATGCGAGGCAGTAATGGCTCTTAATTGATGCTCTACATCCTTTGTTTCATTATTTACAGGCTTGCCTCATTATTCTAACATTCCCCCAACTAAGTACTTCACAGAGACGCTTCCATGAAACAAATAAACAGCAAATCACCCGACTTCATCATCGTGGGAGGAAATTTGTGGTGCAGGGGTTTCTTTTATTTTTACGAGTCTTCACTGGGATGCAACCATAATTCCACCATAATGTGTGTGATTCTCCACCAGGTGTTAGAGTCAAAGGTCGATGACTGTGTTTGCACCTAACCCAGCAATATTTGTATGTGTGGAAAACAAATCCACCCACACGCTAGTCTGTTTGTAATATCTTTGTCTACATTGAAAAGCCAGAACAACAAGAAGAGTGGTCAAGTCGTAAAAAACATGTTAAAACCTGACATTTTTAAAGAAATACTAGTTCATCTACGCCTTTGCTTCCCGCATCACGGCATCAGATAAAGCAGAATGTAAAACAAGATGACGACAGAGCCGGAGAAATTTGTCTCCTTTCCAGCGGCGCAGCCTCTAAATGTCAGAGAGCAGACTTATTTCACTGCTCCAATTTAATCAGCGACACTAAAATGCAATGACAAAATTTTCAGATTTACACACTCTGGAGGTTGTTTCCAAAAAGCTCCCGCCGCTTGGTGCCAAAAACTTAAATAGGCCAAAACACAGAGGAAAGAAAATATGCTGGATTTATCCAGCTTAGGTCTGTGCAGATACCTCTATTCTCCAGACTACTACTTCTTCAAAACCAGAGGCGTTAATACACTCATAATTCTAAAAGGGACTTAAAATCTGCTCAACAGCCGTCCGATAGGAGGAGGCGTAAACGATTCCAAATGATGCTATTTTGGAAAGAGAAACTGAATTTAATGCTTTTTTTTTCCCGTGTGCCCCCATTTTTTTTCTTCTTTTTACTATATGTGTGATTTCCTCTTGGCGTCAGTGACATCACATTGTTCTGACATGAGTGTGTGTGTGTGTGTGTGTGTGTGTGTGTGTGTGTGTGTGTGTGTGTGTGTGTGTGTGTGACATGTCGGTGTGGGCTTTAATTTAAACAGAGTGCTGTGCCAGACTAGCCATTATGGGTCTGAATCTTGATCTAATCCGCGGAGTTAGTGGCCTTAAATAGATAATGCTCCTGTACTGGGGTCCAGTCACTGGGGAGGGCTGAACATATGGTGTGTGTGTGTGTGACAGAGAAAAAGGAGGGTAAAGGGTGCATGTGTGTGTGTACATGTAGAAGAGAAGACAGCTGAAACCGAGCCAAAGGCAGGCCGGCGTGCCTGTAGCATGAGCAGCAATCTTTCCAGAGAAACTGAGACCCCCAGCTGGTGTAACTTTAACACCGCCATGCTCCTCTAACGTGAACTGACATTCTGGATCCAATGAAAGAGGAAGGGCCCGGGTAGGACCAGAGGAAGATGAAAACAAAAAGTAGTGATGGAGAAAAAGGGGAGTGGGAGAGACAGACTGACAGGCAAACAGCCTGAGAAACACAGCGGCAGACAGATGAAAACAAAACTAGTGTGAGAAATGTCAAGTGTGAGAAAAAAAGAATTCAAATGTAGGAAAGAGTACCTGCCAGAAAAAAAAAAAAAACAGAGCGGAAGAAACCCCGGCGCACTCCAAATTGCAGAGTTGGGGCATTAATGTAGCTTGTCAATCACGACCCCCCCACCTTCCTTGACACACATGGAGCAGGTGAGGCGAGGTTTAACTGATACACACACCGATGAGTCAATTACAGGCTGGCGAGGCAGAATGTCACGGCCGCCCGGACACTAAACCGATGGCTTAACCTCCTCGCGCCGCATCAATATGCCTCATCGGACAGAGACGGGGTAGGGGAGGGGGCTTGCAAGCTGCTGGAAACAGAGAGCAAGTGCATGCTGGGAAATACACACACAAGCAAAAATATTACGAGGCGGACTTGCAGGTGTCATTTTGAAAAAAATCAAAAAGATACAGTCTGCAGACGAGATGTGGAACATTGAATTACCCAGAAAAAGGCCGACTTTAGGCTGTTGCTCATTTTGAAGAAGAGGATGTGACTTTCCTTGAAGACACCATTAGACCTTCACCCCTCCGGGCATCTTTATTGTGTGTGTTTTTCTTGAGTCAGCTACAATTTAATTTAAGGAAACCAGGGAATCCCCGACTCAGTCAAGGCCCCCACCCCCACCCCCTCCATCTCCTCCCCTCACGCCATTCCCTCTCTGAAGTGAAGTGGGCTGAGATAAGTCGCGTTACAAAAACCCTCTCTCAGAGGCTGGCCGGAGCAGCGAGGTCACATATCTCTAATGTTTACAGGGGAAATCCATGATGTGTGTCCCGAGGAGCAAGGACAAGCTTGAGTCAGTGTGTGTGTGTTGTTGGGAGACGGGGGGGGGGGGGGAAGAGTTCCAGAACTGTGGCTGGATAGTCATCATTTTTATCTATGTTTGTAAAGGAAAGATCGTGTAGCACTCAAGGTGACGGTACACTGAGAGAGCAAGACCATGCCAGGGAATGTGCATCGGAATCAGGGAAGAGGTCACCCAAGTACAAAGTGCATGAGGGTAACGAGGATTTGTGCCCCCTGCAGGACAGATTTAGAGCTGGTATCACTGCCGCTTGCAAGTAAAATAACAAAAGCGACTGTAAACGGCTTCAGTTTCAAGTTTAAAGACTTTTCGTTCGTGCAGATTCGCCGTTTTATCCGTTTTTTTCCTGCAGGGGAGTCGGTTAAGTGTCACCCTCATTTCCTCCCTATCATAAAGCTTATCGCTGGACCGCAAGGAATTGGGGGTGGGGGTGTGGGGGGGGGGGGGTGACAGAATGGAAAACGGAGACATAGGAGTGTGGCGGGGAGAAAAAGAGAGACGGAGGGATGGAAAGTCAAGCTGCAGAGTGAGAAGGGCAGGCAGTTGGTGTGTTTGTGGGAGTGTTGGCAGTTTGACTGTAACGTCTAGAAAGGAGGCGTAATGAGGAGGACTCAGTGGAACTCATTATTATGCCTCCGCTTTGTACGTCTCATGACATGGTTCTGCAAAAAAAATTTTTTTTTAAAAATCTCTAAACTGTCTGAGCAAACTGCAAAATACTTACAATAAATAAGCAATTATACAAAAATATGATGTCACATTCTTTTGCTCATCCACCAAAGAGAGCTAAAAAGCGAGAAAGCCTCTCTTTTCCTTTGTTAGGCTCCTTATCTACCCCGGGCTGCAGCTCTGTCGTGAACAATCACCTCAAGAAAATGAGCTGGAGGGGGGGAATCCGGGAACGCTAACCGGCCAAAACGCACAGATGCTCGTCTGGAAGGCCGGAACAAGACAAGTACAGGGAAGCAAGTTTGCCTCCGCTGTAAAGAGCTTTTCAATTAGCCGCTAACTGCTTGGCCTTAATGAGCAGGACACTTCTTTAGCGCTAATGAAGCTAGTGGCAGGCAAAGTGTGTGTGTGTGTGTGTGTGTGTTGCTCCCTACAGTGCGAGGTGTGTCTCTTTTTTTTTTGAAATCGGAGCAACCGAGCAGAGATCTAATGGAGTCGGGTCCACGGCTCATTTTCACTGAGCTGTTTGGAATTCTGTGGAAGGAATGCCGAGATGGATTACGCTGCTGGCTGCTAGAGCCACTTTCCAATGAGGCTCCACTTTTGTGTTCACCCTTATCTAATCCTTGTTGGAATGACCGCGTCTGCAAAATGAAAATGAGGTGGAAAATCAAACGGCTCGTGTGTTTGTTAGAGACGCATGGACGGTCATGTGATTTGAAAAATTACAACCCCATTTTTCTTTTTTTTAAATTAAACGAATCATTCGTTCAAATGCTGTGAAAACAGACAATAATTAGCATCAGAGATGTTTTTGAGCTGGCAGGCTACTAATGAGCAAAAGGCTAACCAGCAGATCTTCAATAATGATATTCATGCCATGTTTAGCACACGATATGTTCATTTCTTTTTGTGTCAATGTGAGGTCATCAGTTATAGCATAGCATGGAGGATGATGTCACTCCGTCTGATCTGTCCCGTCCCAAATTAAATAACATTCCATAATTCAATGATTTATGAGTCACCATCAAAGGCAGGAGTTTCCATAATGGTGGATCTGGATCTGTTTTTAGTCTTATATTTGACCTCTGACATTTCACAGAAATCCATGTCAATGAATTTGAGTGATCTCAGCTACATATTGGTGACGGTGTCACGACTCTTCAGAAAAAACATCGGATACCCGTGCGTATTTGCAGCATGTGCTGCGAAAGATATTTCCTCACTGTGATTGTGTTTTTGTTTACACGCACGTGTGGGTTTTTTTTAGTCGACCGGGTTTTTATGGAGCATCTGTATTTTGCTGTGTTGTGCAGCTGAAATATTAAAAGGAAATGTTTGAAATACGAGACGATCCGAAAACGCCTCCCCATCCCGTATGAAGCCACATCCAGCAGACTCCACGCTGAGACAACAGGAAGTGATTACCCCGAGCCAAAATATTCCACCACATCCTTCCATCAAACCACTTCTGATGGAGAATCGTCTTGTGAATTCAACGAAGACGATGCTGCGTGTGATTAGAAGATGATACACAGATATAATTACCTTTATATCTGAGAAGACAACCAGTGATAGCTCTTAGCTGAGCAGCTAGGCTAACAGGTACAGCACACACCACATATTACTCTTTCTTTTTCCTGACGTTCACAGAAACCCAACACTCTTGACACTGGCTCACCCCCAGCGCCGCTGCCCGCCAAGCAAAACACCTGGCATCTGTAGAAGAAGGGCGCCGATTTCACAGCGACCGCCAGGCGGTCAGCTGAGACTCCGCCACACACACACACACACACACACACACACACTGGTAACGTGTGTGTCTGAGCAGGTATGTGAAAGTCGGCGGTGCAGGCGTGTGAAAAGTATGTTAGAATGTGTGCATGACAAATGGTGAAGTCTGGACTCAAACATTCACACTGCATGTGGACAAAGTGTCTACATATGAATTTATAAGGTTCCAGTGTCTCTGTGACATTGATGCATTTCCCCGTTGCGTGCTTCCATTCTCCGGTTGAAGTTTTGTGTGTGTCAGGGGCCGGGGGTTGGTTGCTGAAAGCCTGATGGATGGGGTCCAGGGGTCATGGACTTCAGCTGTTGTTGGCCACATCACAGCCCAGTGAACCACATTCGCTAGCCTTGTGTTTTTGCACCGCAGCGCAAAGCGCTCTTTTTTTTTCTTTTTTTTTTTGTGCTGTTTTTCTTGTCGGTGCAGAAAAGCTGAGAGAGACTGGAAGATATTTAAAGAGAAGATCTGGAGGTTTTGGATGCCAGCGCTGGCAGCGACGAGAAGCGGACCTACTGTACTAGCCTCCCTAGCACAGGAAGTACACGAACAATGCAGTCCCATCATCCTGGGAGTCGCACAATGCCTTTGTAATCAGGCAGAAACCCACACGGGACATGACTGAAAGCTCTCAGCGGTCTCACGCTCGGTTTGAGAAACGGATAATCTTTCTCATGTTATATGAAAAACATCTCAAAAACACCCCCAACAAGCGGTGAAGGGGACCGCTGCGACGCTCACTGAACACGGGATGGTATTTACGCCGACTGGTTGAACCCACAACCACGCTGACCTCTCGACTGAATGTGAATGCGATGCAGATGGCGGTCCAGCTGCAAGCGTTACTTCAAAGCTGCGTCGGCGCAAAGACTGAAGCGACGGCGTTGTGTTTGGATTAAAAGAGGGGGCTCGGCGCCCCCCAAAAAAAGATAAAACTTCATATCCCGAAACGTGAACAGTTCATCGATGCCAGGACGATGTCATCAACTTGCTGCGCCAGGTGGAGCAGCCACGTTGCCATGACGACAGTTGGTATAAAAAGCTTGGTGGTTGGTGTGCGGTCAATCCCAAAAGCCAGTATTGCTTTTAGGGTAAATGCAGTTTAAATTAGCGGCGCTGCCGTTTCGACTCGGCGAAGGAAGAAAAGACATTAAGTAAAAAAAATGGATGTCTTAAACACAGCACAAGGTGAAACCAAGCAAGAATATTACACAAGATATGAAATTATTTCCAATATCAGCCCGACTGTGGAGATTCAATTTCACAGCTCATGAACAATATGAAACAAACATGCTAGCCGAAGCGGCGCTCTCCTACTTGAGCGATGCCGAATCAAAAGGCTACGCCGCCCGACATAAAAGCGAATGGGGTGGGTGAAGGGCAGGCTAACGGGTAATGGTAATCCATAACCAGGATCATCTCCATATTCAGGCTTTTTAAACTGTACATTAGCCACCAGCTATTCCCATGGCCTGTCTCAGACCTGGGAGGAGATGAGGGGGGTGGGGGCTGCGCCGGCTTTCTAATGAACTGTATAATTAAATGAGAAGCTCCGCTTGGCCCGCTCCGGCTACTCTCAATTCCGAGATCATGATGCCCTAACGAGAGCTGGATTGAAATGAATGGCGAGCAGGTGAAGGACGGAAGGACAGCAGGCTAATGCAGCAGAATGTGCCTTTAATGAAGAGGATGAAGGAGGTCACCGGGGGCGCTCACCCCGTTACCTTCGTCCCGTGGCACGAGGGTGCAGAGTCTTAAGACACTTTATCATCTCCACCAGCTTTGTCTTTTTTTTTGGGGAGCTGTGTGGGAGAGAGATAACTGTTTCAGCTCTCCATTCTGCCCTCCCCAGAGCGCCCCTTTTTTGATTGACACATGCTAACAAGCTAAGGTGTTCAACGGGGGCACGGACAGAATAGGCAATGCTAAGAGAACATAACCAGGGAATTCTTTCTCAACCTCGTGGTTCACTGTGATCAACCGGGAAACGGCTTTCTTGCATTTTTCTTCTTTAGCAGCTGCAACAAAAATGAGGTGTCAAATTAGTTCATGCACAAAAAAATGAAAGAAAGAAAGAAAGAAGGAAATGTAAAGTGAATTTTCCGACACAGGAAAATGCATGATTGTCAGGGAACCTGAACTAAAGGACGTGAAGAGACAAAAAGCTTTAAAGACGAGACAAAAATCAGAGGTCAAGGAGAGAAAAACCTCTTCACACGGTGGAAGAGCGTGAAAATATGCCAGTCGGTGTATTAGCCGCCGTGACTGAGTGTGTGTGTGTGTGTGTGTGTCTCACTCTGTCATGTGAGTAAGTTTAGGAATCTATTCTAGATGACCAGAACCAAGAAGACGACACTCACAAGACACCAGAGTAACCGATTACACGAGCCGTGGACGGAGTCTTTCAGCTGCTCCTGACTGATTCCAAGGCTCTCCTTTAATGGATGTAATTAATTCTTGGATGTCCATTCGCCACCGTTTATTGTATTTGGCAGCAATCTGACCACAAGCCCTTGAAGGAGGCAGTGTACTGCATAGTTATTCTTTAAAGAACAGTGAATAGCCAGCTTAAGTGCTGTAAATTGTTTTGCCCTGAGTCAGGGATCTGCATTAAATATGTCCACACTAGTTAAGGGTGGGTTTAAGGATCGGGACCGGCCTACCAGGCTGCGTCTTTTTCTTCGTATTGGTAGTGAAAAATAAGTGCGGGATGTGAAAGTTTCTTCTTGGCATTAATTCAAAGTCCCATTTACTTTTTCAAAGTGGAAAATATGAGAAAGTGCACTTTTATTTAGTCTACTTTGGAAGTTGGTCTGTCAGTTTCTTTGGGTTTGCAAGATTAAACAAAAATTATTTGACAGATTAAAACTTAGTGGGATGGTCTGTAAGGAACCCGTTTTTGAAAAGGGTGTGTGTGTGTGTGTGTGTCTTTTTTTGTAACCGAGAAGAATCCATTAAATTAAGGATTCTGATTTTGAAAACTGCGGAGGGCTGGGGTAGTGTCTGTGAAAGTCGAGCAAACATGTGGAATCATGGTGGAGTCTATAAACCTCTTCCTGTCTTCTTCTGTTGTTTCTCTCGTCATAAATGTCACCTTTAATAAGCTGATGGTCTTTAATAGATTATAATGTCCATGAAAAACACACCAAAGGAAGCCGTTTTGAAATGTGTCACACTTGCAGCTACGTCAACATACCATTAAAACCACTTCGTCACTACATCATTCAATCATGTTAAATCCATGGTTCACGTGCCTGTTAATGATCTAAAACACGCAAGACTCTCTGAGTGACACGACGGTAACATCTGTGTTTACAGACGCTGAGCTGGTGCGAAGGTAAAATAAATAAATGTTGAAGCCAAGTCTTGCAAAAGAAGGAGAAAAGATGTCTTAATTATATCAATAATTTGATGAAAATCTGCTTTTTGAGCATCTCCGCACGTGTTTCAAGGTGTCGGCAAGACATTTTGGAGCGATTCATCGCGACAGGGTGGTCAACAGACGTCTGCTGAGCCTTTTCCCTTCCATTGTGAATCCAGCTTTAATCTATTCTGGATTCTGTTTTTTGAAAAAAGTGCTATTTGAGTAAAAAACGCGCGTAATAATAATTTGTTTACTACTACTGCTCGGATAGGTTTGCCTCATCTGATTAGGATCACTGATGTCTGCTCTCATTACGTGGGAACGAGTTGATTTATAGTAAATAAATAAATAAAAGTCTGATGAATGTGCCTGTCTGGTTCTTTTTAAAGGTCTGTATCAGACAGCAGAGGGTCAAACAGTGCCGAGGCTAGACGGATCAGGAGAAGCAAGTCCCCGTTGGCCTCGATGCTAATTAAACTCTAACCGATAGAAAAAGCCATCTCCACACTCTAATTATTCCCCATTTCAAGTCTAATTTCACCAATCAGTGCCATCTTTATTTCTGAGAGCAAATTGGGCAGTAATCATTTTCTAGTGGAGATTTCCCTGCTTCTAATTGTTGAAGATGATTTAGTCATTATCAGAATACCGGCTACTCTTATCAGTCATCTCATAGGGCGAATTAATCTGGAGATTGTGCTCAGAGAAATTAAGCTGTGATCGTAATGAATTTTAAAGTGATGACTCATGACGTCGCAGTCTCGCTGAATATTTCATGTGTGTTTGGTTCTAAAATAAACTGGCGGGGCAGCGAAGACAATTTCAAAAATTATTTAATGCAAAATATTTGTATATTAAAAAAACATGCGTATATTTGATAATGTGTTTGAATCAAACCACCGTTGACACATTTAGAGAGTTTTCAGTGCAGTGAAGTTTCACAATTATGTGTTAGAGGGTACATTTAATGAGTCTCTTTATTAGCTGCACACAGTTACACAGCTTACTTTTCTTGTCTGCTGCTTGTGTTTGTATCAAGATTTATACATTTCGTTAGAAACGCCACAAAGAACATGACAAATAAATTCATTTTCGCCATTTACACATCTAGAAAACATACAAAAAAAAAAAAAAAAGAAGGCTCTAAATAATCAAAGGTATAGAATACAGACAACAAAAAGGAATAGCAGGATGTGAAGGAAGTCCAAGCGACACAACATCAAGGACAAAGAAGATACTTTGAAAAGGCTTACTTCCTTTTCCTGTTTGCCGACTCCTACTTCCTGTGCCTCCTCTGATATAGCGCTCCAGCTGGTCAAGGCGATCCCCCCCCCTTGATTTCCTTCAGTTTGATCAGCTTGTGCAAAAACATTGGCTGGAACTCCTTCACTTCTTATACCAAGTCTATATATTTACAGTGATTAATTTAATTTCCCTTAAATCATCTCAATATAATATAAAATCGATGACAACAAACGTTTTTTTTACAAACATTGGCAGACTTGCAAACCTATATATATATATATATTTATCTATGTACACAAGTTCTTAGTGTTTGTTAGGTCTGTCTGGGCCTGAAGCCATTATGATCACATGATTCTAAAAATAACTCTTATTTTAGCCTCTCAGTTTGTCACAACATTTTCAGGGTTGCTGATCAGATGAATGAATATGGAAAGATCTCACTTCTCCTCAGCCAAGGTGACAGCTGAGATTATCTTTCATGATCTAAAAACATCAATTGGGAGATATTAATATCCTCGTGTGACTGATTTAACTACACCACACTTTGGGGAGGGGTAAGGGGGGGGGGGGGGGTGAGTTACACCGCACCTATCATGGGGTTCTTCCGTCTCGGGTCAGGTTGTCTCTCCTCTCTGTAGCCGTAGCGATCGGGGCTGGTGTAGCGGCCGGGGCTGGCCTGGCGGTAGGCTTCTAATCGCCCCCCGGCAGCTTCGTAGTAGTGCCGACCCCTCCGGCCGGCGGTGGGCGAGGGGGGGACATCCTGCCTTACTGGTCCGCGCTGCTGGTGTCCCGCTCTGGGAGATGAGGGGTAGTAGGGCGGTGCCTGATGGGACTGTGTGCCCGCCTGGGGGAGCGGCACACGACCGGAGTGGCCAGGATAGGGGGCTGGCTCCCGCGGAATCGGTCTGGGGTAATCATAGGGGTCCCTCCTGCAAGAGCAATTAGAAAGCAGTGAACTACACACACACACACACACACACACACAAACACAGCTACAGGAAAACATTTGGTACTGGTTTGAACTGGTTTGGAGGGGATGAGGCAGAGCCCAGGCCTTCCTTCAGTAAGCCTCCTCCTGTTATTCAGTTTACGCATCGAAGGCTGTGGCCTTGGCAGAATAGAGTAGTGGTGGTGGTGGTGGTGGGGGGGCTGGATGGAGAGATGCCAAGAGATAACAGCAAATGCCTTGGTAAGCATATATGAGGCAGTGTGTGCTGAACTTGTGTGTGTAGGAGTGTGTGTGTGTGTGTGTCTCTCAGGGGTTCGCAGTAACGAGGCAGCCAGCTGGAAGTCTCTGATTCCCTCCCACCAGCTCTGGGTGATTAGGGGCTAAACCCCCGGGTAAGGCGACACGCCGGCTTCAGGGAGACGGAAGGAGGGAGAGGGGAGATGGAGACAAAAAGTGAGAGGAGGAGGAGAAAATAAAGCGGAGGGCTGCTCACCTTTCACCGGCCCGTTCAAATGTTTTCCGTCTTATGCGCCGTTTCCAGTGACACGCGTCTCGCTAGAGGAAAGCCAATCTAAAAGTCAGGACCTCCTTGGCAAAGCCTTTCGGGAAACTCCTCTATTTTTAACCGTGGTGATCTGCACGAGGTCCGCCAGCATCACAAAACACAACTTCTGACATTAAAGGGAGACTCACAGGTTTTTTTTTGTTGTTTATTCCAGGGTGACTTTATCATAAGCACCACTGTGGTTAGATGCAAAATGGGCAAATGAGTGGAGGAATCGGGTACCCTGATGGAGGATGTCGGGGTTCTTGTATACACAACACTGAAGAAACCGATTCACGCCGGAGATCCTGGTAATTTAGCTGCATGTAAACACACATTTGGTTTTTATTTAGGGTGTTTATTCTAACAGTGGTCTATTGTTGATATGAACACAGAGCTCAAGCATTCATTAACTTGGCTCCGGATCAAATCTCTATTCTACATCAGCGGCGCAGAAACAGATTCAGACTTCACTTCCCAGAATTCAACAATGGCTCCCACTGTAGTTATTATACAGAAGCCTTGAGCTGATCCTCTCCCTTGTTCTGCAACCGTATCCCAGCGTCCCCTTTGTCCGGTCCCTCCAGTTGAGCTGAGCACCTGTTGACTGGCCAATTAGAATGACTCACTCACCACAGATTAGCTCCCCCCCAGCTCGGGTGTGTGTGTGTGTGTGTGCGTGTGTGTGCGTAGGCGACTTCCCTTGAGGATATTCACAGACTGCTGTGAGCTGGATTTCTTCATATTTGTGTGTGTGTGTGTTTTTTGTGGGCGCGACCACCCAACCAGAGTTGCTGGACAGGATACACAGGTGGTCCTGGGAATGAACAGCGCTGCCTTGTCAGTCAGCACACACACACACACACACTTTTGTTACCAAGGCTTTAGATAAGGAAAGAAAAATTATGAAGGAGAAGCAAAAAAGGAAGGACCCCGAGAGAAAAGGAGACCAGGGAGAGGGGCTTTAACCTTAAATTAAGATGTGAGGAGACAGAAACAATATCCCTCCACGTTTGACTCCATGAGGAGAGGGAAAGAGAGACGAAGGTCAGCTCTCTCATTAATCCAGATTAAACTGTGGAGGCCACCAGGGGGGCGAAGAGAAGGAAGGAAAGAAGGATGAAGTGATGTAAAGATAGCAGGAACACCTGGGTCCTCCCCCCCCGACTCAGGGCCACCCAAACAGATTCCACTCATCCTCATTCAATATCTTTTGCATCTTCTTTCATTTGAATATTCATCTTCGTCCTCCGCCTCCTCCACCCTTGCGACCTTTCCCCTTTACATCTACTCGCCGCCTGCTATTGCGCTCCGTTATTTAAGCGCTTTGTCATCTTTGCAGCTCCTACTTTCTCGTCCGTCGTGCTATTTTTAGCTCTTTCAAGGTAATAATCAGGGCGAAGCGGCGATATGAGAAACGATAAATTCATTGATAATAAATTACACTCCGCGGAAAATGGAAAACTGAAGGATGCAAATGAATTGCAAACCTTTTAGGAGTGGATGCTCCCCTTCAATGCCGTCTTTGTTCAGTTTTCTGGATGACAAAGTGATAAATGAATTAGAATGAATTCCTGTAGTGCCAAGGATGACCTTTGACCCTGGAATGTCACAGCCTATAAGCCCAGGACTTATTAAGTGGGCAAGGTTTGCCTCTCCTCTGCTCATATGGGAGCATTTTTGCTCCTTCAAGGAGGGGCCTGAGACATTTAGAAGTTTATTTCATCACCAGATTGAAATGGTATATCCAATATTTAAATATGGGGAAGGGGCGGGGGGTCTGAGTGGCCAAGCAGCTGGGGGATTAGAGGGTCGACGGGCCCGAGGAGCTCCTCATCTGTGGGTCACACAGCTGGCTTCAGCCTGGCTGGGAGGTGGGGGCGACTCGATGGCTTCGAATGCGTTTTTTAAAAAAATTTTCCCTCTTTTCGGCTTCGCTAATCCGAGAAAACTATGTATGAGATTTTGATTTCTACACTAAACTTGGCAGACCAGAGGAATGAACAAGGGTGTATGGTTGTAATTGTGAGACATTGTTTACTTGTTTCCCATATGAGAAAGAAGGATGTATCCCATTCTATTAGCATAAACATAAGAGATCTAGCGTACGGGTTAATCTGAAAACAGAAGTGCTCCAGTTTCCAGAGGAGGGTGGAGATTTCCTCCTGAACTGTTGCTTTTGACTTTAAAGAACGTGCCAGGAGCCAACGCTTCGTGCCAGAATGAAACGGCTCGTAATGACAATTAAAAAGGAGCGGCGGCGGCGGCGACTTCGCTAATCTGATGTGAAAAAGAGCCTCTGACAACAAGACACACGCAGGAAGTGGGTGTGGTCGCATTCAGCTGTCAAGTTGAGATTGGAGCGTGTGTGTGTGTGTTAATGTCAAAATAGGAAATAAAACAAATAAGGCAAATGAGAGGCTGTCATGTATGTTGGGATAAATGCACGGGTTTGATTTAGAATGAAATAATCCTGCCAATAAAGCAAAAGAGTGAAAACGTCCCGACTCGATTTTTGAGATCCTGTGTAAATGTTATAAAAGTTTTTTTTTCTTCCTCCACTTGATCGACTTGAAATAGAACTAATTTACAAAAAAAAAAAAAGAAAGAAAAGAAATAAAGATGTAAGTGAAGGTAAATGAAGGTGTAAAAAGAAGTGGAGGTGCGGAGAGCAAAGCGGCCTCCTGTTGAGCAGGAGACAGGCAGGGAGACAGATGCAGACACTCGTCTGTCTCTGAGGTGTGTGTGTGTGTGTGTGTGTGTGTGGAGCAGCGCTACACGGTGTGATGTGAACCACAGGGACTGAGTGGAGTGGAAAGCTGTAATGACACGCCGTGTAATACATCTGACTCACACTTCCAGAACATCAGCACCTTCTACCACACTCCCAGCCTCCCTCTGAGAGCGTGCGCTTATTAGTGTGTGTGTGTGTGTGTGTGTGTGTGTGCGTTTGAGAGCGAATGACAGACTATCACATCCATATTTATATTCCTGTGGATATATATGTGTGTGTGGGGGTGTATATGATTACATACTCATCAGTTAAAGAGGAATGTAGGACTCGACGTGACCATCTGGGACTGAGAGATTGTGTGTTAGCTACATTTAGCTTCCGCTTTGTGACAGAGAAGAATGTGTGTGTTGGACGGTTCGGGTTATTCTGCACCTGCCCCGAGGAAACGGATGGAGGACATTAGTTACCCCCCCCCCCCAACAACAACATACAGCTTACAATCGTGGTCTCCCCAAAAAATGCATGTAACTAAACAGCTATAAAAGAACTGTCTGCCCGATTTAAACGCAAACACGTGTTGTAAAATGTCACTTTTTCGGTTCAGCTTTTCAGCATTTTGAACATAATCGGCGCCATTTTAAATAGAAACACGTCGATGTCACGTTTAATAATTTCGTATCTCAACCAGCTGAACACATTTATCATGAAACCATATGACATCTGATCCGCGTCAGAGAACACGGTTATAAAAACACGCTGATTTCTTGTCTTTGTCACGTCTCTCCATGTAACTTTTCTGTAGAAATACTTTATTCTTTTGAGTCCATTTCATAAAATTCACATTTACTCATTATTGCTTTTTTCCCTTTTTTTATGTTAAACTCTTGTTTCTGGACTTTTTCTTTTTTGCATTACATCAATATATCTTTTACAGCAGAGGAAGAACTCTAAATGAGGTGGATTCAAGAAAAAAATCCCTGTTGTGTTAAATAATTACATTCTACTTATGTATAGAAAAAAACCCAGCTGCCTGTAAATCTGCAAATTATAGATGGAATTGTAATTAAAAAAAAAGATCATCATGCACTTTAATAAAGATGTTGTTTAAGTGGTTTTCCTTTATTACTTTTTGCTGGAGGTTAAATCATAAATGGGGAAAAGATGAACACCAACTTGGAGTCTTGGAAGTAATTAATTACTCCTGCTGTTTATATTATTGTGAGCGCTACTTGTTCTGCCTTCTGTTTCAAGTTAAAGGACGTATGTTTGGCATCTTGTGTTCTCACACTCATGCATAAATAATTAGCGCAAATGCTCGCAAATTTAAACCGCACTCACCTAAATTGCATCTGCACATTTAATTAGTTAATGCCTCAAATGCAAAGATGAAGCGAACATACCGATGCATATATAAGCGCATCTGCCAGTTTTGTGCTCACCTGTTAGCCGACTGTCGAGGAACAGACAGACACACACACACACACACACACACACACACTGCATGCAAAATGCATTAATTGCTGTGCAAAAAACAGCTGCTGCACCTCACTGCCAAACACTCCCACGCACACACATTCATATGCATGTGCGCACTTTTTCCCGGGTAAATCGGTGTCATAATTTGCAGGAGCGTCAGTGGCGCTTCGGGAAAAAAGCGGCCTGACATTCCCTGCATGTTACTCGGTTCCCTCTGTCGTTTAAGGAAGTGAAACCCTGTCCGCGTTTTCCGAGATGATATGTTGTCAAGTGTCTAAATACTTCCTCCGTAAAGGAGAGTGTAACCACGGGTTGCTAAAGAATGCTTATTTAAAAGATGCAAAACAACATGTTTAGCGTGACATTTTCAATATTGTAGGATGCGTTTTGCAGATTCTTCAAACACATATTTGCACCGTGCTAGCTGAGTGCTGCAGACACAGAGCAGGCCTGGCCGGCTTCACAACAGAGGAAACCATTAGCCGCTCTGGCCTTGGCCGTCCAGGCTGCTCCGCTAATCAAACCAGGCTATGACAACAACAGCAGTGGAAATTGGCTCTCACCTAGATACACGTGCCTCATCTAAATGGGACCGTGTTTACGCTGTGTTACTATATACCCTGCACAGTGTCAGAGGCAGGTAGCGGCGGGGCTGTGGGAGCTGCTGCTTGGAAATGAGGAGGCGAGGACAGATGGGAGGAACCAGGACCTACACCCGGATCATTTCTCTCCATCGGCTGGGATAATCAATACCGACTCTGTCGATGTGTTGCTTGGCGTCGTATCAGTTTTGAAGACGTTGCTTACCAGTCGGCGGTGTAACCCACGGCAACAATGAACTACAAACACCTAGCAAATTAGAAGCTGTGCTGTCAGAGCGGCATAGGTTGATATAATACATCATTATGGTATGTTGTTGTCACGACTGTAGGACGTTTAGGCGGTAATAGGGCCCAGTGGTTGCATGTACTAATATTTCCCCAGGAATATGATGGATTTTATGTGACACTGGTATAAAAAAGGGGTTTTAAGGCAGGCTAAATTTCACAAATATTGTTTTACCAATTAAATGAAATATTAGTCTGGAATTCGTTAGATAACGTACACGAAGATATTCATGAAGGATGTCCGATTCACTTCTTAGTAAAGAGGAATCACGTAAAACAGGCATGGTGGGAAAAGCAGTAAATTCGCTGTTGATGCCAGAAACATGTGGGGGAATTCTTTTTCACTAAATGCAGGAACTTGGAGGAATCAATTTCACAGATCCTTCGCAGTTCAAACAAAGTCCACTGTATCTGTTCTTCTCTATTACAGTCTATTCTGTGCAAAGGAGAGAAACATTTGAATTCATGCTGACTCCTGTTTCTCCTCCACAGAGCGACACGTCCATCTGTATTTGTGGACCGAATGTCGTGCAGACTTGTACATGACAGTCTTTGTATTTCTCACCCCAACTCATGGGGAGCGCCGAGGCCTCAAAGTGTACGTCTTTTGTTTTATTTATAAAGCCACGACCGGTGAGTCTGCGGGAGAGAGGGAAGGAAAGGAAGCGGAGGATAGAGACTGAGATGAGATACAGAGACGTGAGGGAGGTATAAACAGAAGCGACACAAAAATGCAGACTAAAGGATTGATGGAATCAGGGAAAAATGTAGGGAGCTGAAAAAGAGAAGTTATTGTAAACTTGTAAAGCCACTGTGAAAGCTCTTTCATTTCCTCCTGCTGATTCCATTACATTCCCCTGAATTTGAAGTCGCAGTTAGCTGGACAAACCTCTCTTTTTGCACACAAACCCCGGTGGATAAATTACAAAAAATAAAAAAATAAAAGGGGTCAGGACAGCTCCTGGGAAATAAAATAAAAAAAAAATCTGCACATTATTTCAGATACTCTATTGCTCCTTATCTAATAATAATAGAGGGGTTCAGATCACCTGTAAAACCAATCACGTAGAAGGACATCAACAGATGTTACGGGGGAAAATTGAAAAAGAAAAAAAAATAAAAGATTTCTCTCCAGGATCCGAGAAATTAAATGAGTTACGGAGACAATAACTCTGAGCGAGATGGGTGAGTTTAAAGTGAGTCGTTCAACAGCTGGACAACAGCAGGTGGAGAAAAAGTTGATCACGTATGAAGCTGCGAGAAGCAGGGCTGGGTTTTAATAATAAAGATCGGAAGGGGGGTGGGGGGGGAGGTGCCGCGCAAAACAGGATTTCTCCGCTGACCTTGAGAAAACCCATCAGGCTTCATGGAGAGCTCCAAACAAAATTACTCCGATTCAATAATAAGAGACCTTTGAAATGAATGCAAACCGCCCGACCGTGTGAGGTGGGAGGGAAGTTTGGGGAGTTTATTTCCACTTCACAAAATCACACAGCCAAGCAGAATTTAATGAGTAATTATAAGCATCTTAGATGAGGTTTTCATTTTTTAATATTCCTCTCATCCATCCTTATCTATTGGTGCTGTTCTGAACGGAAGCAGAGTCATTTATTCGTTTCGTATCGGTTTTACGGGTCCGTCTCTGGTCTCATTATGACCTGCTGGTGATAAACTGTGTCCCGATATGTGGTGCAGAAACCTAAACGGCTCTGAATTGGGGGTGGGGGGTGGGGGGGGGCAGGTTGGAATGACGAGAGTCCTCAGGGGACACTTCCAGACATTCCAGAGGAAACTTGACTGGTGTGGACAATCAAGATGTCGCCCTCTGGTTTGAAGGGGGGGCCACTTAGTGTGAGCGCAGTGCATTCAGTCAGTCCTCAAACGACAAGCCTGAGAAGCCACACACACACACACACACACACCCACACCTGGTGTCCCTCTCCATGGGTCACCCCAATGGTCCAGATGTGACAGACCATAATGAGGCCAGCATGGTCCCCTCGCTTTGAGCGCAGTGCTCTCTAAATCGCCGGACATCAACCGAACATTAATCAACCAATCATCCGCCCCGGCCGGCGACGCCGACCCGGCTCCCAAATCCAATCACCTTGGGGTAGGCGGGTCAGGGGGTGCTCTGATTGGATAACCCCAGGCGGGGTCACCGCGTCCACGACCTGCAGCTTTGAATTGGTAATGGCGTTAATATTCACCATATGGCCGTGTGCACGCATGCAATTGTGTGTGTGTGTGTGTGTGTGTCCGAGCACGGAGCCTATCTTGCGGGGCTAAGCTGCGCCCCGGCGTTAATGGCCAAAGGAGAGGGAGGTGAGAGCCACAGCAGCACTAGGACCCTCCCTGGGGCCAAACTGGAGAGGCGACCACATCCAGGTTTTTTTTGTGCTGTTGCCTGTAGCTCTTAGCGCTAAATCCAAGTCATCCCATCATCACTGCTATCATAAGGCATTCCGTCATGTCTCATCAACAATCAAAAAGTAATGAAGAAAGTAAGAAGGTAAAAGATCAGACTGTGGAAACTCCAACGCTTTTATCAAATTACTTGTTTCCACAAAGAGGAGCATGAATATACGAATCAACTTTTAGCAGCACGGCTAAAATGTTGAATATCACGTCTCCCTGAACGCTGAGATTTCAGCCTCGATTTCATCCCCTTCCATCTGACTCTTACCTCTCTCTCCGTATGCTCCCATCTGTGAGGTGCTTTGCTATATATCTCATGCAAACACACACACACACACACACACACACCCCTCCAGCTGCAGCCCCAGCCGGCTCCACACAAAGACAGGCCAAATGTATGCTAATGAGAGCCAGGCCAATGGTGGAGCCACACTCATTTTGAGAGGAAATGACTTTCAATAATGGCAGCCCCCGGGGGGATTTTGCACAAAGTTCAGCTCCACTTTGAAAAATGCATTCAATTCACTGCTGTGTCTGCTCTCTCTCTCTCTCTCTCTCTCTCTCTCTCTCTCTCTCTCTCTCTCTCTCTCTCTCTCTTTTTTCCTCCTGGATGAAGAAAAAAAAAAAGAAAAAAAAAGAAATCCTGGAAATGTATTTGCATCCTTTCCTCCTCCTCTCACCTCCTGTATTTATGGCGGAGGAAGGTTTCTTTTTTTTCTTCTTTTGGAGGGGCGGAGGAGGGGTTGATTTATCTCGACAGAAACATCAGAAACAAGAGCTCAAACATGCTAGTTTGAAAAGACTTGAAACTCTATCTGGCACCTCCCTCTTCCTCTCGCCGTTATCGCTCCTGCTCCTCTGCTGAGGCGAGCAGATGAACCGGACCGTACGCGTTTCAAACGGATCGGATCCTTTGGGTCCAAGGCCTAAAAATACTTCAAAGACGAGACGAGCAACAGTTAAATAACAATGAGGATTTGTCTTGAGGTAATGAACATTATTTAAACCTTTTTATCTTTTTATTTCTAATGACACGGACGTGACGGCTGCTGCTACCAGCAGTTAAATCTACATTATTTCAGCCATTTTTTTTTGGTCTCATACTTCAGGTGCGTCTTGAGGAACACGCTTCAAAGCGCATCACTTCCCAGAACCCCATGATGATGTCTTCAAACATAATTGTTCTATATGTCCAACTACTTAACAATCAGATCCAATTTATACTGACATCATGAAGCCAATCCTCACATTTGCGAAGATAGAAGAGAGAATATTTGAAGCGTTTACTCAACAAATGACCAAAATTGTTATGGATTAATCATTTTGGCGATAAAAACGCAGATTTGCAGCTGTAATTCTTGCCCGTCTGAAAGCGTGGGGAGGCGTTACCGTGGAGACAGGAAGTAATAAGTAATGGTCTCTGTCCGACTGTCTCTGTGTCCGTTTGTCTCCACGGTTACAGGTAGCTAATCTCATCCCTCTGCTGCTTGGTGGCGTCCTTCCTTCTCACTCCCAGATTCTCAGTGCCCACCCCCACGCCCTCTCCTCCCATGTCTGTGCTCCCTGGTGCCTGTCATATCAGGGGGGGCAATAACCCGTGAAATGACTGTTCTTTTTTCTCACTCTCCTCCTCTCTATCCCGGTGTTCCTTCTATTTCTTAATGCCTCTCCTCTCGCCCTCCTTGCGCCGTGCCACTCCATGCTCCACTTCGCCGTGAGGCCGCGAGCGTCAAAAAAAAAAAAAAAAAAAAGCCATTTGCTCAGCGTGTGCGTGCACACACACACACACACACACATTCACGAGTCGGAGGAATATTCTGGCATTCGCGCTGCAAAATGAAAAAGCATGCCTGCCTGCACATGTGCTTAATTTGACAAGAGGATGTTTAAATAAACAGAAGGAATATGTGCAGTCAATTAAAGGCGCGCTATAGGTTAAATGCATTCTTCCTGAGAGCGAACCATCCTCCGTCTGTGATCCTCCTGACTGCGCCTCCTCTCTGGAGAGCCCAACGCTCCTCTTCCTGGGATGAGTAGACACTCCCAAGGCAAACACTCCAGATTTAATTATGAGCTCCAAAGAGGATTAGTCTGTGCTGTGTTTGTGTGTGTGTGTGTGTGTGTGTGTGGTGGTAGTTGTGGGGGTTGAGGGGAGAGGGGGGGGGGGGTTGGGCAAAGGGAGGAAGTAGCGAGAAGTCATCCCTTCACTTCCTGTGTGGAGGAATGAAGCACATGCAGAGCGATCTCACCTGGGCTGGGCGGGGTACGGCCGGTCGATCTCCTCGTAGTGGTGGGCGGGTCGAGTTTCTCTGGGCGCGCTCTGTGAGGAGGGACGAGGAAGACGGTATTAAACAAGCAGCTATAACCCTTCGCACCCCCCAACCTTAAGCTACATAACCTAGAGGTTCACCCTGAGGATGTAAATCAAGTAGTTTTGTGTGTGTGTGTGTGTGTGTGCTGCCTTGTGGGGGTCACTAACAACAACAACAACAACAAAAAAAGAGACGGAGGAACCCCGGAATGCCCCACATGTGGTGAATGCAACCACATGTAAGCGTTGTGCCCCTATGATGAACATGTGTGTACAGATAACACAAACACTCCAGTCAGAGGACACAGAAATGCCTTTCAGAGCGAGTTTACTGTTGTTGATATTCATCTACACACAGCAGGAGGCGATTGATTCCACAGAAACACAACTCTGGTACAGTTTGTAGGTGGTTTTCCATCCATACTGGAACACCGGAGACGTTACCAGTTAAAGCTCCCCTTCCTCACCCTCTCCTTGTTGCCTAACAACCGTGGATTGAGGGTCATGCAGTGGAGGGGTAGGACAGTCATAGTCGGTTGACTCGGCTTGATCTCACCATGACGAACTGCCTTTCTGTCATCTTACGCTCGATGTGATCGTTTGCAGACGCGGGGGGGGGGACGACGACGACGACGACGAGAAAGTCAAGAGACACATAAGAGCACATAACGAACGCAGATGTTTCCATCCGGCGCACGAGACGAAGCCGCGTCGCACGGCCTGATGGGAATGAAAATGTAAATCACATGGCGCTGCTCGTCTGTCCGGCTCTTTTGAAAGCATATCTCTTTTTAAACCCCCCCCCCGAAAAAAAAACCAGTGGATTGATGGATTCCGTGTGGGAAAAAAAAAAGATGTCGCATTGAGTTGCATAAATGTGGACATGATTTACAGTTCCAACGATAGAGGGGCGTTTAAACAAGCCGTCCCTGAAGGCAGCGGGGAGGCCGACAGGAGAGTTTTAATTCTGTGTAATCTACTTCCTGGGCGGCCATGTTTCACAAGCAAACACACGCTGTTTATTCAACGGACATTTCATCGGTGTGTGTGACGTAACGTGTGCGCCCGCACACACACACACACACACACACACACACACACACAAAGCATTTTCTGATTTAAAAAAAAAAGAAAATGGAAAGTTTAGATAAAATTAGTGACTTTTTTTTGGTTGTTTTTAAAAAAAAAATTCTTTCATTGATTTTATTAAAATAACAGCCCGTAGCTGTAGGTCTGGAAGGTTTGTTAACACACACACACACACACACACACACACACACACACACACACACACAGTTGATGTCTGTCATATAAATGCTTTATGTGCAGAATCCCATTTCCACAAATTAGATAGCTTGCTTTGGTGGCAGATGAAGTGCCTTGAAATACTGCTGTGGTGCGTGCACACAACACACGTACACACACACACACACACACACACAAGTAAACAAACATACAAAACAAGTCTCGGTCTCACCATGGCAACTGGTAAAACAGCAAAATGAAATCCATCCAGGCTGAAGGGAAAATTCAGCCAGACTGGATTTCTGAGACGGAGGTCACGAACAAAAAAGGGCCTCGTCTTCACGGGCTCTGGGGGAAGGAAGTGATCACGTGTGTGGGATTATTTCCTGCACAACACGCACGATGATGTCATCCCATCAAACCCTATGACATCATAGCATCATGACATCATATGTATGTCACGCTGGAAGATCGACGTGTTGGGCGTGCGATCGGCGGCTCTCGCTTTTTGACACTTTCTCATCGAGCGAGCGCAGACGCACGAGGACGATCCTTCTCACGAGTGGATAAATGTGTCGAGTCATGGCGTCCGCCGCCATTACCCCACTGACAAACACTCTCGCAGAGCGGTCGGGGGGGGGTTGTGTGTGTGTGTGTGTGTGTGTGTGTGCGCGAGCGTGAACGAGCGGAAAGTCACTTTTCAATTTTTCCAAATTAGAAAGCCAAAGCTCGACAGTGCCAGATGATACGCATTGTAATATATACACACACACACACACACACACACACACACACCAATCAACTCTAATAGCACAGCTGTCGTATTCATCAGAAAGTATTGCCAGAGCTCAGGAAATGAATTTCTCGGAGCACTTTTGGCTCCGCTGTAAATTTGCGATGCTCATATATACAATAAGCCTCAAATGAGCGTCCTTGTGTTTTGACACAATGCCTAAGCAGCACTTTCATCCTGTGACTAAGATCCCGAGATTTCCACTTCGCTTCCCTTTGCCATCTCCTTTCAAACGGCATAATTAGCCTCCTGTTCTGCCGTTTATTCCTCCTTCCATCCATCCATCTCTCTCGTCCTCCCTCGATCCGTCTCGGATGCTAATGAAGCGCGTGTCTCAGTGTGGAGCCGCTGCCTGGCGCCCCCGTGCCCACCTCCTGTTGGCAACCTCAGCTCCACGCGTCCGCGTCCGTCTGGCACGAGTGACGCAGCATCCAGCAGATATCCAGCCCCCTCCTCCCAGACAATAACGGTGATTAAATTCTGATGACTCCCCCATGGGAGACGAGGGTAACAGAAAAGACGGGGAAGGAGAGAATTGCGCTGGCACGGGGCGGGAAAACTGACGGGAAAGTCGGTAAAAGATTTGTGCGGAGTTGGACGTAAAACAAAAAAGATGGACTTTTGGAGACATAAACGCAAACTACTGCTGCCTCCGGATGATGATGATGATGATGATGATGATGAAATATGAGGGGAAAATACATGGATCATGATTCTCTGCTGGACGCCTTTACTTTTGATGTCCTGCAGGTGGAAAATCGGAAAGCCGTAGTTAAACAACTCAGTAGAATTTACAACAATTCGTCGGAATATGGCCAAAAGTAACGTTCAGAGTAGCGTGACTCTCGTAGGTGCTGATCCCTTTCATCCTCATCGCGCAATAGCAGAACGAATATACCTTCTTTAAAGATGTGAACTGTGAACTGTGATGTGGATGTTTTTCTCTCTGTATCTCAAACAAGTGATGGAGAGGGGAACAAAAAAAGGTGGAAAAAGGACTATCGCACGCAATGTTTCTGTAAGTCAATCTGTAAGTCATTAATAACCGACTTGGAATGCTGTTTTTGTCACTTTCTGACCTGCTTCCTGAAACTTAGGATACCAAAAGGCCGCCCAAAGCTTTGAAACGTTTTTCTGAGGTGACCCAAACCCACCCGACCTGAGGCGTAAGGGTTGACCTGTAATTGATGCAGTCTGTCCCTCTGTTGACCAAAGCCGATGCAGTTTGAGTTTGTCGACCGAAGGAGGAGGAAAAGAACGGAATTTAGCTATTTTCTCTCGTTCAGGTGTTTCAGATTAGACTGAGATCTTTAGAAAAACGACATAAAAGAAAGAGGACGATGTTATCAGAGTGAAATGGCATTTTCAAATCAAATTGGCAGATCTAGAATTCGTCGAAAAGCAGCAGAGAGTGAATTTACCAATACCCCAGATTCTCTATTTCTTTGCTTTCTTTCCCACCTCCTTGTGTTTTTTTTTTTCGGTCGGCCCGGACCCGATGGAAACCTTCTGAACAAAACGCTAAATGTGCGATCTTGTTGTAAGGCGGATTTTTAGCGTTGTTACCGCCTAACAACCAACTAAACCTCAAAAAGGTCAAAGCATCTCTTTCATGCTGGTCAAATCCAGTCTGTTGGCACAAGCTATTATGTGGTATTAGGAGACTATGAGTCTGTGTGTGTGTGTGTGTGTGTGTGTGTGTGTGTGTGTGTGTGTGTGTGTGTGTGTGTGTGTGTGTGTGTGTGTGTGTGTGTCAAACAGGAGTCTCACTTGCCCCTCAGTGTACACTAAACACTCCCACACCTGGACCCCACTCACTCTGAACTCGTTAGCAGCAGATGGCACACACACACACACACACACACGGACCAAAGGTTACACACACTCAGACTGGAATGCAGTCTATTTTGGTAATGGTCCAATCTGCTGGTAATTGTCTTCATTGTTGGTGTTTTGTTTAGGCTTCAACTCTTGACCCCAGAAAGGCCTTTACATTTTCCATACAGAGCCGGTTCAGGTCCGACTGGACGGATGTGTGTGTGCTTGACATTTAACGTCGCCTCAGATATAACAGGTGGAGAAAAGAGAGTGTCGTCTCATTAGATATCGAAGAGTTCAGCGTGTTCTTGTTTACCTTCATCACTTGCTTGTGCGCGTCTGTGCAGACGGCTTAATATGTCTGAATAAATTTGCTCCGGCTCAAACTTTTCAGACCCTTTAATTTGAGCTCTAAATAAACCGAAGGCGTTTCCACGCACCGACGGAAGCACACAATCAAAACGACGCTTTACGCCCTTTGGGAAATGCACCGATTCCACCGGTTCCTAGCGCGCAGATGTCCAAGCAAAACGTATTATGCAACTCTAGTGTGTTTGATTTGTTCAAGTGGCCATCAAACACAAACATTTCCTAACTGGAATCTTCAGGATGACACAACCGGGCGGTTTCCTGTGACGTGTTACAAAAAAGAGCCGCATGACTCTGTTTCATGTCGATCAGACTGTCACTCAACCAAATCAGCAGCTTGCAGTCAGGGAACCTGTTAACATGTGACTTTGAAATCAGCAGGCATCTTAAAACTCTTCCATGTGTGTGTGTGTGTGTGTGGCCATGGCATTGACCATGGGCTGTTGTTTATTTGTGCTGGCTGTGTCCCTGTTCCTCTCACCCTCTGGGTATATTCTCTCCCCACTGTTCACTGAAATGACATCCAAACACCCCTGTGAGCCAGTGTGTGTGCGTGAGTGTGTGTGTGTGTGTGTGTGCTTGTGTATGGATCGTTTAAGCCTTCTCTCTTCAGGTGATATCCAAACAGATATATCCTAGGGATGTAAGTGAGAGTTAAGTTTACTCGTCACTGGGCTGATATAAGAGTCTTCGCTGAGGTCAAAGTGTTTGACCTTCAGATATTCTGACGCCGACCGCCTCCAAGACCTGTGTGTGTTCAGAGTCGCATCCATTCATCCAGATGTCATCTCCATGTTTGTCTGACTAGAGCTCAGGAAACAAGTTTCAATCTGATCAGTCCCCCTCCGTCTGAACCCAAACGCCTCTTTTAGTGGGGTCGACACCTCAGCAAAGAGACGCACAAATCGCGCCGACCTCTGTGAACCTTCCCTTTTCCAAATCAAACTCAGAGTAGTGACAATCTTTGAGGTTCGTTGGGAAGCAGGTGAAGAGGTGATCTGGAGAATTCTATCAACCTGTCGACAGATCAGACTCTGCAGTTTGCCCAGAGGCCAGAGACAAGCTGCGGGGATAAGACAGACACCAAGTCCCTGCAGGCATTTTGTTGGGCTAGATAGGGCTGTGAGGGGAGAAGAAATCCACACCCGGCTGCTGCGCAGCATCGGAATGAAGTAACTTAAAACAAAAGAGAAGGGGGGAGGTTGGTGTTGAGCCTCAGGGATGAGACAAGGACAGAGAGGAGGAGCCGTGGTTGGAATCACTCATTGAGATTGTGCAAAGAGGAAAGCGGGAGAAAGGTACCATGAGTGTGAAAAGATAGGACATGATGCTCCGATGAGACGTTCGCTCACGTCTTTGCATCCCAGGAGAATGAGCATGAGTTGGGAGGAGTTGGAGAATGTTAAAAAATTCTGTGAAAGCCAACAGCAAAGGACGTTCAACGGTATACGTGGTCAAAAAGCTAAAAAAAAAAAAAAAAAAGATGTGGAAACTCTTAAAGAAATGAGACTTTGTTCAACATCTTGGCTTCACAGGAACTACAACAGTGTGTTTACTGGATCCGTATTTTCATAGCCCAAAGCAAATCCCTCAGAAAGATTTCTATTACATTTGCTTGATATTGATAAATGTGCAAAGTTGACCTGCAAACAATCAATGTGCACAAGGTGTAATCTTGCATCTTTCAAAAGCTTATCATTTTTCTTTCAGAATATTCATGCGGCATCGTTTCTGGTCGATGTTATTTTGGAACGTTTGAACGCAACAGTGCGAGAAATGACTGAATTTGCATTGCAAACCCTAGATTTATCTCTCCTAAAACAAAATAAATATTGGACTGAATGGTTTGTGAGATGAAGAATTGTTTGCAGCACTACTTTTATTTTATAATCATTACCTAAAGTCTTACGTATAAAAAAAGAGAACAGACTCCTGTCAACTCAACTTCTTGCCTTATTCCTCCCTATCATTTTCTTGCTGTTCAGTCAGTTTTCCGGTAGTAGCTTGTTAAGAGAAATTCAGGGGTGTATGATCCAAACACTAACTTGTGGCGAGGACATGTGTAATTACACGGGCCAGAATAGCACCAAGCCGGGTCCGGAGAGCCTGCACCGCCTCGCAGTCTTTAATCAGCACAGGCCCCTACATGAGGACGGTGGGCAATGTAGTGTGTGTGTGTGTGTGTGTGTGTGTGTGTGTGTGTCATAGAAAGTGCGTGTGTGTGTGTATGTGTGCTGGAGCATTCAGTTAAGGTGATCTATGAAAAGGTCATGAGGAAAACAGATCAGGGATATGGGACTTTCTCCCTAAAGGTGTGTGTGTGTGTGTGTGTGTGTGTGTGTGTGTGTGTGTGTGTGTGTGTGTGTGTGTGTGTGTGTGTGTGTGTGTGTGTGTATAGGCCCATGTTGCCTTTATATTCCTGAATGTGTATCGAGTTATTTTGGAGTCTTATAAAATGTTTCAGCTATAATAAGTATGTAGTTTGTAGCTTTGGTTCAGACTCGTTTATATTATGTCCTATTTGTGTGTTTTAAGATTGTTACTCTTCTATTATAGAACATGTGCATGAAAAAAAAAATGTTTGGAGATCCAATGTGGATTTTCTGGAATTGTGGGTGCGTTGGTGCCAACGTTGTTCAGGCTGTTTAAAAAAGACTTCAGATCCCAGTGATCGATAAACCTTTCCATATGTGTGTGTGTGTGTGTGTAGAGTTTGCAATGGTATTTAGACAATCTAGACTTTTAGTCCAAACTGTAGGCGAACTCAAGTCCAACGCAGCAGCGACTGAATAAAGATCTTGACTCCCTCGGGCTCGACGGATTGACGCCACAGCGGACATTCTGACATTTATGGCAGGAAACTCACAGGTGTGTTATCGATTGTCGCGTTAAATCGAGAGTGTGTGTCCTGCTGCTGCTCACGCTGGTCGGCTGTTACTGACATGCCTGATGCAATTCAGATGTTGGTGTTTTTATATCCCTTTGTGATTTGCCAGCTCCATATTTCCATCAAGAGAAGTCAGACACGGAATGTCGTAGTCTACGTTGTGACACACCTCGTTGTTTACGTCGGGTTCACGCTGCAAGAGATTTAAAATTTGAAATTGGGTTTTCAAATTTAAGTTACCAGATACTCAACACTGGTGAGATTTTATTGTCTAAACATATGAACTGGGTAACCGAGCGTGTCCTCAGTGTGATGGTGTGTGTCCTCAGTGACATGTGGTTGTGTGTGTCTTCGTTTTCCTCATTATGAAAATCATGCAGGTGCCTTGGAAAAACACACACACACACACACACACACTCAGACAGTTGCAGGGCATATGCTAACCCAGTTAGCGCTACCATTAGGCTAACATTAGTGGAACCTCCTTCAGAGAAACTCCCCCAGACCAGCTGCTCTCACTCCCTCTCCCCCCTCTCTCCCTTCTCTCTCTCTCATCTCTTTGTTCAATCCCTTGTCTGTAAATCCAAATCTTCATATTTTCATCAGAGTGAGCAAAAGGATTCAAACAAACAACCTCCTGTTTCACAGCCAGACCCTGATTCATCTACGGAAGTCAATTTTTACAGTAAAATCGAGTCGAACAAATTTAAATCTTAAAGCGGTCGTCATGCAACACGGACAGGATGGAGACAATCGCTTCATCTGGAACCCAACATTAACAACCAGTCAAGCAAAAACAAGGATGAAATTTGCGTATTATGGGATGTTTAATCCTGAATGTGATTGTCTTTTATTTAGGTAAGGGTGAAACAACCTGGGGGGGGCTCCTGACATGCCACCAGGTCTTCCTCTTCCTCCACCGATCCATTCCTCTGGTTGTTTATGTCACTCCATCATTCCCATCTGTCTCCTCCTTTTGCCAACACCCCCCCCCCCCCCGTTATCCTACCCATCATCCCCTTCTCTGGGTCTCATTTGCATCAACTTTTCTGCTGCTTCGTCATGTTCCCAGTGTCTCCATCCTTTCTCAGAAACACATGTTCTCTCTTCTCCACTCACTTCCTGTTCTTGTGACTGGCTGCGTCGTCGCCACTCCGCTTCCCTGTTTCTAATTCCACTCACATCCCACCCCCCACCACCCACACACACACACCTACACACCCATTCCTCTCCCTGGGGTGCCCCTTTCGTCTTCGTGCGAAACCTTTCTTCTGGGCTACACCATTTTCATGGCAGCTTCTTGTACTGTAGGCAAACAGCGGGGAAAAGTCTACCAGTACTGTTACACCTGCGCTCCATGAGAGTGTGTGTTCCGTCTGAATTGCTGAGGAAGACATGTAGCACTGGGGGGGGGGGGGGGCTCTCAGGTGAAAGCACTGATGGGTAGTGACTGGGACAGAGTGGGAATGAAGGAATCTCACCAGTAAACACAACTAAATATCAACGTGGGACCAAAAAAAAGCCCCGGCGACACATTTTTAACAGTATTTCCGACGTTTCTTTGGGACGCTGCGCTGATCGTCTTTAATGATTTGAGCGTTTAGATCGGTGTGAGATGACAGATGAATACGTGTGTGTTCATTACCACTGCAGGCGCAAAAAGAAATGGGGGGCTATCGCCTGTGGGCATGAAGAGCCCCGTGCAGATCACCACTGCCAGTACGCGTGTGTGTGTGTGTTTGTGTGTGTGTGTGTGTAGCCCATCTATCACCGTGACAGGCTGGTGCGTGTTTACTTAATGATGTGGGGGTTTATTTATGAAGTGATGGCCGTCGTGTGGGAGGGAGGGGGGGTAAAACAAGCGAGAAGGGGAGAGATTGAGACTGCCTGAGGATGTGACATTAAAATATCATCAAGGTGATGGATGTCCGCACGCGCAACATTAGAGAGAAGTACAAAAAAAAAAAAAACCCGCAGCTGCGCGGCGGATGACAAGTCGTATCTGGATTTGTGTGAGCTTTTCATTTGTGTGTTTTCAAAACGACTCAGAGCGTGTTGTCGTTGTGTGTGAGGTTTTCCGTGACTTCTGTGTTCATTAAGGTGTCACATGAGCACCCGGCATTGTTTATGGTTTACGAGGTAATGAGTTGAAGATGGGATGAGTGAGTTTGTGTGTGTGTATGTGTGTTTCTCCTGTTCTGTTGCTGCAGTGTGTAAACAGGACTCCGGTTCACTGAGGCATCACTCATTTCTGCTGACCGGGTTATGCATGGTCAGCTGAAATGCACATTAAGGAAATTTACATTGTAATAAACAGGCAATCATGATGGGAGTAAACAGACACACGCAGCTTCCAGGCTGCTTCAGCTGTGTCAAAAGACGTGTTTCCTGGACAACCGCTGATGTTCTTGGGGCGTCCAGGAATGACCACTAGGGGGCAAATGAACCAACAAGGAGTCAAAAGAAGAATGAAAGCATTCATTCGTTTCCTCCCTGGGTAGAAAATATCACAATTACTTTTTAAGGATAGTTTTAAATGAATGGCAAAACATTTCAGAAATACATGATCATGGTAGAAAAAATTTGAGTAGAATGAGGAAATGACATGATTTTCTTGCAAATCTAAAAAATTTATGTCATTTGATTACCAAGAGTCTATATTTTCAAAAAAAGAATGATTTAAAAATGTGAAAAATTTTTACACACCAAGTTCAGTCATGAGCAGCAGCACCTGACCCAAAAGAGAAAATAAAGTGAAAATAAAAATATACAAATCTGACCATTTAACACATATCTGAGGGGAGTGGAAGAGGTTGGAACTGCCAAACTCTAAATACGTTCTGCTGCTATAATAATAAACATTATTAATGATTTGTCGTCTGAATTACATTAAGTTTCGAGAAAAGAAAAAGATCCAATCAAAATCAGTCCCACACAGTTAAGCAAACCAACAGGACCCAACCTGATTGGTCAGCTTAGATTGGACCTGACTTGTGACCTGGGTTGTTGTTTCTCAGATCTCTAGTAGAAGAGAAATTAGTTCAGCGCTGGCAGCCAATGACCTAAAAAGATACTCGTGTTTGTGGGGCAGGGAGGAATTATGTGTTGATTGTATTTGTTGAATTATGGGAAACTCGGGATTCAGGAAGTTTCTCCAAATCCAGGGGCAAAAAGAGATAGCTGTCATAGATCAGTTTAACTGCTGCAGCCAGTTCGCGAAATAACCAAGTTTAAAATGACATCAAAAAGTCTCCGTGGCTATAATTTCATGTCATCCTGTGAAAAGTCATTTTGAACCCATCCTATAGATCATAGAAGTGTGTAAAAAGAAAGTCCCCATGTTCTTTAGTGGCCTAATTGGCCATTAAAACATTAGAGAGCCTATCATTAGCATAGAGAGAGAACGGACAGAGCGAGGGGGGACAGTGATTGTCATGATTACAAGTGTGACCTATCCACAGACAGGGAACATGAAGGAAGGGTCAAATTAGAGAGAGACCGACACAGAAGGATGGAGGATGGAAATGAGGAAAATACATTGAGCGGTGACACAGAGACTCCACCTTGAGACGGAGGAGACAGAATAAACAGGCATGAAAAGACTCTTCAACCGGTCTTTCATCCCTGCTTTTGTTCACGCCAGCTTTGGTTCAGGATTCCCTGGACTAGAAGAGTAAATAGAACCAAACACATTTTGTCTTTAAATCATACATAAACACACCTGTCCTTGTGTGCAACGCTAGGAAAGCCTTTTTAAACGATCAGCATAACAGAAACGGCCGGCTATGAAAGAGCAGTAATGGTGGAGGCGGCGGCTAAAAGTCTATTCGCACAAGGTCGTAGCTAGTGAGGAAGTACCGCGCTCAAGTGGACTGCTTTATGCTCAGGAAATGTGTGTTGGTGGAACTCTATCAACACCTGATGAAGTAGAAATACCAAGACATTACGTACATTTCTACACATTTCCTTTATTTATATTCATTTAGTATTCTAGAAACTGTCGACAATCAAAGCTAACTCTAAAGTATGAAAGTATCATGAAGTACCAGATCTACCTTTGAACAGTAAATGTTAATACAACAACAGAGTATTTGGTCATTCTTCTGTATCTGCGCCTGTGTTGATTTATTAGAACAATTGTGAAAATGGTGGAAGTTCGATGAACTGGAAAAATATTAGTGTGGATTCTTTTTCCCAAATCAGACATGAAAAAAAAAATTTTTTTAAGCAAAAAAATCCCAGAGGATGGAGTTTACTGCAGGTTGGGACATGGAAAGAACGAATCCGACGTGATGATGTGTTGTGTTTCATTACTTTTCTCTGTCCTTAATGGTTCAGTGCTTTACTGTTTGCACTATGTATGTGTTTCATAAGCAGGACCTTCAGTGAGCTACGTAATCATTGACATCCCAATCATTGTTTTGGGGTGGAAAACAACAACCGGATCAGAGGTGGCGCTCGTTTCACCACCCGACTGAGTAACTGAGAACTGAGTTAGGAATATTTTTTTGCCCAGGGATGTGTAATTGTACCTCACACAGAGCAGTGTGTGTCTGAGAGCGTCTAATGAAGACTGTTTCTCAGGGCTTCATTGCTCAATAAGCAGAGACTACAATAACGGAACGCAGCAGGATGTAGGTTGAGTCAGGTGATCCGGTATCGGCAGCGCTGTCAGTAAATCCATCCCATCGCCCTGCTTCTTTGCTTAGCTGTGTCCCCTAATGAATGAGAAACCAGCTCTCGGGAAAATAACTTCGCAGACTCAGTTTCCGATTTAGATCAAAGTGCGATTTTCTGCATCCTTGGGCTTGCTATTAAAAAAATCCCATTTTAAAATGGCAGATAAATGGCTATTGATTTCCATGGCAAGTATGCTGACTTAGGGAGTGTATGGAGGTAAATGAAATGATTCCTCAGGCTGGATCGATACAGGTTCAGGGACATTTAGTGGTGCAGCTTGGTGAGAAGAGGCAACTACAGGGGAAGACACGTTGTTGTTCTTGTCAAAATGAGGAGAGGAAGAAGCGGAACAAACAATACCTGAGAGGAAAAAGAAAAATGGAGAAGCAAGAGCTTACAAGAGAAAGAAAAAGAGGCGCTCGCAGGCTAGCACTAAAGGAAAGGGTGGATGGAAATGTCACCGGTCTAATAGATCTCTCCATAAACTAAATGAGTAGGAGAATGGGCGCCGCCTCAGTGGCACACAGCAACTCAAAATGTTAACAAGAAAGCTGAAAATAGCCTGAAAAGGCACAGGGGAAAACAGGCTGAGACTCCTGAGAGCTGTGGAGACACAAACACCCATATTTCCCAACATTTCACACCACACTCGTGTCCCACGTGATCTGAATGTCACTTCAAAACCCTTTTCACAAATAAGATCTTACAAAAAAAAAAAAAGAATATTCTCATTATAAATGTATTTTTTTGCACTGGAAACACTACAGGATCTGCCCCTTGGACCCCGCAGACGTGAACACTCACCCGCTGTGGGTCGTGCTCCAGGACTCGGCGACGTGCGGCATCGAGTTCGTCGTAGCCCGGAGCGGCTCTCGCCTGCTGGTACTCCCGACGTAACCCCTGGAGACGCGGATCGCTGCAGAGAGGAGTGGAGGGAAGTGTAAATAATGGCAGGGGGTAGGAGAAGCTAATATTGAATTAAATTATTCCCTGATTTTGTGGCTCATTTTAAATGATAAACATGTAGCACAGCACAGATGGGAATTAAAAGTGAAGAACACGTAGCATTCAAGGTTTTCTTTGCATATCAATCGATTTTCTTTTGCTCAGTGACAACCTCTGACTGACAGGCTGATATAATACCCAGAAAATCCTGCCATCGTGAAGACACCAGGGCCTGAACTGAACTTTAAGCAACTGACAGAAAACCAAGGTGGAAAAACTTGCAACAAAAACTAGTAAAAACATTTGATGGATGTGCCTTTTCTTCTGAAAACGCGTAGACCGATGTAACCCTCTTCTCAATTGAACCACAGACGTACCGACAAGTCAACAACCAAATGATCTGACCTTTGCAGAAAGCAACCAGACAGTGAAAAAGAAGAAAACCTCAGCAGCAAGATGGGGAAATAACAGCGGCGAGGAGGGAAGAAGTCAGGATAGAATGGGGACAAAACGTCAATAGGAACATCAACATGTTCACTGGACCTTAATGCTAGATAAGCTACACACCTGAGAGTAAAGACAGGAACGTTGAACAAAAACACGGACAGAGCGACGGCTCGTATCTCAAATAACTCGTATCTCAAGGTACTGCTTTAATTGTTATTTCAGCGTCTCACAAGCAGAAAAGAAAACAGAAAGCCAAGAAGAAAATCCTTTCTTTACATGCGATACGTGAACACAGACCTCCATCAAATGGGTACCGCGCCTTACATTCCAATGGTCTGACCTCGAGGCACATATTGACCCAAATGAGAGAGAGATCGGCCGAGAGACGATACAGAGCTTCATTAGTGGAGTCCATAGCTTAGACGTTTAAGTCTCTCCTGTGACCCTGCCTTTAATTAGAAAATCTGGCTGAAGCTGTGTGTGTGTTTGTGTCAACTTCAGGACTGTAAAAGGTGTGCATGCCTTCGGTGTGTGTTCAGTTAATCCATGTAATTTGCTAGGTTGAACATGCTACGACTGTGTGCGCACTCTGGAGACAGAAGACTGTCACAGACGCTCGATGCAAATTATTTGACACCAACATGCAGAATTCTTGTCGTCTTGTCGCTTGAGATGCAAACTCCAATCTTTACTTCCGTCAACCAGAAATAAATAACAACAACTTTTCAAAAGTTGTGCGATGAAACTCCAGATGCTTTATGAAGACGGATATCTGAGGCAGCACTAAACTGAACGCGGCGCTAATTGTTGCTTCTTGAGATTGATTTAATGGTGGGTCTTAACACAAAGCTAATCAATAGTAATCTCTGCAGCGTTGCGCAGTGCAGAAAACATTCACTCTTCATCGTGTTCTTTCATTTTTTCCCCCCTGATTACTTGATCTTTATTACTCTGATTCGCCCTCTGTCGTCCACCAGACCCCTCCGAGAATGGATGGAGCCAAGTTGAGTCCTTTTTTTATTTATTTATTTATTTTATTTCACACCACCCCTCCTCTACCGTAGCCATTAGCCAATCCCTGGGCCCGTAATTAGAGTTGCCATTTTGATTGAATGTGCGTGTCGCTCTGCAAATGAAACAACACTGTAATTATCTCATTATGCTGCAGCCTCCATCTCTGACAATGCCAAATATTATCATATTAATGGATGAAGACTTAGGCTGATTCTGGATAAAACAGCGGGGGTGGGGGTGGGTGGATGTCGGGAGGCGGTTTGATGGGTTGACAGTTCAGCAGGCTGCTTTCCAAACAGTGACATAAGAAGTGGAGAGGAACGTGTGTGTGTGTGTGTGTGTGTGTTTAGAAGGAGACAGGTAGGCTCCCCACTTGTCATCAGCAGCTAATAACTGTCGCTGATTGCCTGTCTGCAGGCCTGAGGTAAGTTGAATAAACACAACAGATCTGAGCATTAGTCATCTCCAATTTTTCTCAACAGAGTTTTAAAATGACTTTGACGTCAAGAAACTCTGATGAGTGTTGGGTTCAGGAAATTAAAAATATCTAGACAGTCACTTAGTCATTTTGGCCTGAAGTGGAGACATAACAGAAGGACAGGGAATATTGAATGGCTTCCAGTTGAACTTTCGTGGACTGGATTTGTCTGTCTTCACCCACTTTCAGCATTAAAGAGGAAATCTGGATGGATTGCCGTGATAAATGGCGATCTTGTACGTCTGAGACCGCCGTGAAGATATACATAAGAAATAAATCACGATCTCATTTTGTTAAATTAGCTAAACCGCACACGACATCAGATGTGTCCTACTTTCAAGTTCATTTAGTGGAATATCTAATTTTGAACAGACTTTTAATGACATGTTGTGGTGAGGCAGCATGGAGGACGGGGAGGATGTGGTGGATTCTGGGAAGGATCCAGACTGAGATGCTGAACACAAACTTTTCTTTTAAATTATGAGGTCAGAGATTTGCATGCATCCATTTTTCAACAAATTAGAATGCATGATTTTCAATGAATAATAGATATTTGAAACGGATCCCACATCAAATAGTTATTGTTTCCAAGTATGGATTTATTTGAAGCTGGTTTTTGCACTTTTAGCAGTTTAGGTCTTTTTGTGTTTGCTCGGCGTAATGCAGACTTGATAGGGGAAAAAAAAAATGCTTTATGCGTGACCTTCTCATGCATTCATATGGAGGCTGAGAAAAGAGAGGAGGAAGATGAGACACGGGGGCAGGAAATGAAAGATACCACAGAGGACAGAATGACAGAACAAACAGCCACAGAAGAAGAGAGAGACGGAAACTTGGAAATGAGTTCAAGAAAAAGAGAAAGAACTGGAGTGAGAACAAAACAGTCTGCGATTTGCGAGCGAGCGGAGAGAGTGTGAGGGAAGCAACTATCCTGTGGTGTTAGCCAGTGTGGGGGCAGACTAATTAGGAGTGTTCTCCGCCGCCGGCTTGTTTGGTGGCTTCTTCTTGCTGTGGCCAGCTGATTTAAACACAACACACTGGGGGGAACAGCTCAGGCAGGCAGTTTCTGTTTTGCTGCCTGTGTGCTGGAGGTAAGCACACATCAAAGTGTTGAGAATGGAGTCGGACAGAAACTCAGTCGAGCTCCAAACTGGAAGCGATGGGGAAACAAAGAGGTTGTTACTGATACCCTATAAAAACATAAAGAAGGGTGTTTTGCTGTACTAAACTCCGGTGGGTCATCAGTTCATTTGAGTCCTACTGAATCCTCAAGTGTGGCTCGGAAATAGAAGGGGCCACCGATGTCGCGCCTATCGGTTTAGTAGATATGGTGAAGAATAGATATGGTGTGTAACAGGTTAAAGCTTAGAATAGATCTAACTTGAAACTGACAACAGAAGATTCTTGAAACCTTTGCAGCAGAGCTTCCGAACGCAATGGATTCTTCCCACGCTGCATTTCAACAGTATGATACCAGCTTTTCTTGAAAACTTCTAACAAAAAAAGTTGATTCTTCTTTTTTTTAATTTTATTTCTAAAATAAAATTGGCCTTGCTCCGTCAGCAGGAGGAGTGCTCCACAGAACAAGACTACAATGTTCTAGCAGCACTAGCCCTTTGCTACGTCTTGAAACCGCTCTCTGATCAACCAAAGGCTACAATACAGCAATAAATAACTCAGTTCTCTCAAATAAAAGTTATTTTTTATTGAAGTTATTTGGAAAGTCTGATCACAAGTATTTCAAATATACCAAAGGACTTTCGAGCGATTCTCCTTTGAGGATACCGCCACCATAACAGACGTTACGTGTCACTTATCCGCTTTCTGTTACTGGACAAGTGAACAGTAGTAAGAATAAAACCTCATTGACTCACAATCTAACAACCAGTTTCTTCAATAACTGACCACAGACACGGGGAAAAGCTGGAAAATGATTGAATGAAAAAAGAAGTAATTTATTTGCTCAGATAGCAAAACAATATAAGACGCTTTGAAGGAGCAAAATGACTATATGTAGTCTCTACTAATGATGTGTTGCTTTCAAGGGAACAACAGTCTTTCTTGCGCTTTTCCTCAGGCAAAAACTGCCATACAACTAGATCAACAGCATGCAGAATACGTAAAAAAAAACGGAATTTCTGCATCCATCTTAATGGAACGTCTCCTTATATGATGTCACCTTTACACTTTTTTTGGCTGTTTGTTTCCTGCATTGTCTGTCTATAAGGAAAGAAAACTTCATTGCACCAAAATGGAGCGGAGAAAATGAAAATCAACACTATTCAGGGACCCTGGAGGTCAGGTAAACTTCGACGCTTGTTTTCCTCGTGCCACTGCTTGAACTACGGTGGAAACGCAGGAGAGTTCTCATTTACATGTCTCACAATCTCACCTTTATCTCTGGTTTCTTAGCACTACGGTGCGTCGTTACAACTCCGCACTTTGGATCTTTCACTTTCGCACTCCTCTTTCATCTCATCTTCCCCTCTTCTTGCTGGAGCTACAAAGACTGCCTTCTGGCTAATAAAATTTGACAAGCATAACTAACCTTTTTCTTTCCACAGGTCAGCCTCTGGTGCAGCTCTAATCAAATGTGACGCCCATCACTGCACACACCTGCCATTGAGGGCGTAATGAAAATGTCCAACAGTAAATTAGGGAGACAGTGCTGGGAGCCCAGTGTTGAAGGCTTTGACAAGACGATAGCAGAGGGGCCACTTACTTATCTGAGAAGGCAAAACTATGTGAATACCAGCAAATCAATGCATAGAGGCACATTAGAAGCACTCGGATGGAGTTATATTAGCATTAAGGTATTTTCTCCTCGTGTCGTTAAAGCTGTTAGATGTCAGCGATGTTAAGAAACGTGTTCGAGGAAACAATAAGTCTACGGCGATCAAGAACTTCACAGGAACACAATGTGGAGGCGTGTTTGCCCTCACTTTTTGTGACTTTTGTTTTAAGTGCAGCAGTGTAAAACCCACTGGACCACACACACTCACACACACACATAAACACACACACTGCATTGTTGCTAGGTTACACTGGGCTTCCTTACATGTGGGCGGCTGTGTGTGCGCCTCCGACTCTGACCGTGTGTGTGCATCTGTGCAAAGGGAGAACTTTCCAACCTCACGGCTGGTTGTGTGTGTTTTAACAGATGGAGCGACTTTGTGAATGAGCGCCCTCGTCCACGCCGCAGGTGGCACCGCGAGAGTAGAAGCAGAAAGAGGAAACACCAGTGGGTGTGGATGGATGATGGGAAATAGGTGTGGATGGATACATCTGATGGACACTGACTGTATTTAATGGTAAACTGAAGTTGACATATTTACATATTCATTTATTTTTGTGTCATCCTTCCTTTTATAAAGATGTTGTTAATTAATTTTTGGCAAAAATTATTTTCAATAACTTTGATATAAAATGTGGAAAAAACATTTTCCACAATTACAAAAATACCACCGAACCCATTTTCATAGAGCTCTGTGGAGATGGGATAAAGATGTTTACGTGTTGGTCTCTAAACTGTGACGGATGTTTACAACAGATGTTTTGGAAAATCATTTTACCGTCCACCTTCATTTTCTCTTTCAAATAAATTTTTCAGACAAACTCATCTCAGCATTTATCATAACCAATAAAACGGACGGGGGGAAAAAAAATCATGAATTATAAGAGATGAGCTGTAAAAAACAAACAACAACAAAAAAATCAAATTAATTTGCATCCACAACTAGGATACTGTCACAAAAAAAAAAAAAACCCCAAACAGAATTCATGTTGACTTGTTTCTGGAATTATTAAATTAATCTTACTTTTTTTTTTTTTTAGTTATTCCATAAAAGGACAAGCTGCAGATGACTTCACAGATAGCACTTGTTAAAGAATAATACTTAGTTTTATTCTTTTTAAGGGACTGACAAGAAAAAAAAAGTAAAATAATTCCATTCCTATACGTCAATAAATGTGAACTTTAAACCTTTAAATTTAGTCGATTGTATTACAAAGACTAACAAACGTCTTTCTTTGTACACTGCCTCCCACACTCAAACCAAAACTTGCTCCTAATCCATCATGTTAATGCTAAAGGCAATCTATTATACATTATGAGCACAACGGGGAAAGGAGGATGGACACACCAGGAGTGGATGAAAGATAGAGAGAAAGTAAGCGAGGAAGAGGGAGAAAACAGTCTGGTAATGAAGTACCCACCACCAACTAAAGTGGTCTAACGGACCTGTCAGACTGCTAGACCCTGGCTAATTATCCTCCATCCTCTTTGTCTGCATCCTCTCCTCTGTCACTTCTTTCCTCTCAAATTTACTCTGAACATGCTTTTTTTTTTCCTTCTCCCTGAACATTTTGGCTGTATCTTTCTTCCCTCTTCCTCTGCACACTTGTTCCTGCTCACTCTTTTTACCCCGTCCCTCCGTCTGTCACTTCTTTCCATCCCCATCTGTCTCCTTTCCACATCCAACTTCTCTCTTTATCCTCTTTTTCCTGGACGAGATTGGGTGTCTGGGGCTTAGTTTTTGATTTGCAAGTCAATAGTAATTTCTGTCAGACAGTTTAAGTTGAGGGAAGTTTTAATGTGCTCTGTATTATTTCAGATGGGAATTGATAAATTTGCATTCTAATCCTCTCCAGATTTCCTCCCTTTTCTCTCTCTCTCACATACAAAACTGGCTGCAGTTTAAACTCAAAAACTTCCACAAGGAAAGGCGACTTTGACAAACAGTGCACTTCTGAAACCATCCGACATCAAGTGTCTCTTGCGTTTGCTGTAGTTTAACACTTAAGGTCAATAGATGGGTTTTTTTGTACCTTATGAGTATCTATACTCACCCCAAGGACACGTCACATGTGATAATACAACACAGCGTAGTGTAAACATGTGGATCCAGCAGAAGTGTGTGTTGATATTCCGATAGGGGTGAATGGAGGCAGCCTTGTGCTTTTCTAAGACGTCTGACTCTTAACTGTTCCTTTGAAAGATGCAAAAACATTAACATTTCCCTCCTTTAACGCTGGGCACTAAAACTGGACTCCTGATGGTGTCATGACTCAAGAAAACGATCGTCATTTTAAAGATTTACTGAGGTCAAAATGATCACAAACATAACCGAAGAGTGAGATGAATCATTCATGGACGTAAGCATAAGTGTGTCAGTAAATGAGTGCGTAACTGTAGTGTAAGCATGGGCTCATGTTTTATGCATTCTGCAGCTTGGATGTAGAATATGTGTAAATGCTCTCACTCATGCAAGTCAAGTGATGGTCTGTGACCTTGTGTGTGCCCTCCTACATTCATCATTTTTATTTTTATCTACCCAGAAATTCAGATGGAAATAACGCGCAAGCATTTTAAAAGCCAAACACACACGCAGGGAAATACCAGTGAGGCAGGAAGTTAGAATGTCATCAGGACTTTGATGACCTTCTCCCGGGTCTCTCACCTTTCGGGCTGTGGTGGAATCTGGTTCTGTAGAGCAGGTGGGGGCCTGGACTTGTTGACCTTGGCATAGAGCCCATCGAGTTCCTCTGCAGAGGCCAGCGGCTGGTTGGACGCCGGTGCCAGGGCTGCAGGGGAGGGGTTGTGATTCCTCATCATTTGGGGCGACGGTTCCTTGCGGAAATTGTTGATGCGGGCGTAGTTGGGGTCGCTGTCGTCGTCTTCCACGTCGGGGATGAAAGTCGGGTCTGGGGTCAGGTGACCGGAGATGATCTCGGCGTAACGTGGCTCGTAGCTGAGAGACGGGAGGAGGAAGTCATCACGCATGAAGACAATACAACTGCATTCGGAAAGTTAGATCACAGCCGTACCTCGAGATACGAGCTGCTTGACTTACAATTTACTTGAGATACTGGCGCGGCCTAAATTATTGTTTGACATGAAAACAAAATCCGAGACGCGAGCCGTGCTTCGGCACTAGTTGACGGATATATTTAAACATCAGCTGAGACCGGATCTCTTTCTCGTAGTACTGTATCATGGCTTACGTAATAAATAAGGAATTATGCACAGATGAATTAATTATATATATTACATTGGTTGATGTTTTTTTTTCATAATTTAGAGGGTTTGCGGCTTATTTTTAAGGCACAAACAGATTAAAATGATTTTATTTATTTTAAATGGGGAACGGAACGGATTGAACTTGTATCCCGAGGTACCGCTGTCATCGTCTCTGCTGAATTTGGGGGTTTCGAATCAGACTAGTGATGTGAAATCAAGGCTGCAAGGACAAAATCATCTTCCTTTTAGCCTCAAAACACTGGCACGGACTTGAAAAACCTGCACACTGTTCGCTCGCTGCCTGCAGTCACTCCTTCGAGCAGATGTCGGTGGAGATGTCGTTCAAGCAGGCGGGAGCCCGGGAGTGACACGACACCTTCCAGGCAAGTTAGCTTGAGGTTAATCCATCACCTCCTGGCTGAGTCTTCTCGCTTTGCTCCATCCATGGGACTTTGGGTCAGTTACAAACGAATTTAACCACAGTTGTTTTCTGTTCACTTTGTTTAAATGCATTTACATAAAACTCTACAACATTTCTTTTCCGCACAGAAACAACAGGGATGTGTTGGAAAGACAAAACTCTCGGCTCGGTGGTGTTACAACGGAAGCCCTGGGAGGCGAGTGAGAAAAGGAAATCCGGTGATCCATTTTGATCTGAACTAAATTGCTTTCACCTGTTTCTGGGGACTTCTAGATATTACAGACGGCTGAGCAGTTGTACTGAGTACCGGGTGGAGGGCATCCTGCCACATCAGGATGACGCACATCTTGTTGGCTGCCAATCAAAGCTTTTAACTACTGCAAAATGCTCTTCCATGCTTGTGTAAACTCTTTCTAGCACTCGCCTGTGTTTGCGAGTCCCACTCTAAACGTGAAAGGAAAGAACACAAGAGATGCATTCCAGTCGTGTCTGATTCGTACCCGTCTCTGCTGTCTGGAATCCGCTCAAGCTCCTCTTCACTTAGAGCCTCCAGTTTGCTTTTGGAAGCCTTGGCAGCGTCTTTGCTCTTGTCATCTTTCTTCCTACCAAACCTGGCCAAACACACCACAAAAAGGTACACAGATGCAACAAAGTCAGTTTAAAATCACCTGAGGGATTCTGCGATTAAGAAAAGTCGTGTACGGAGATGTTTCAGCATCTCCTGGTTCGTCTTTCCCAACTACAACTGCATGCTGCGGGGTGCAATGCATAGGGGGTGAGATTTATATGCTTTAGTGGGAGAAATGACAGCTAACCTTCACTTCTGCAAAAGCTACAGAATTCCAAGAAAATACATCCACCTACGTCTCATTTCCAAACGCACGTACACACTTGCCCAACCATTAGCCAAACCCATTCTTACTCCTGCTTTTTCATTAGTGGCTTTGTCTGGAAAAACGCTGCTTAATGATATATATGGTTGTAATGCAACAGCAGGCATCGGCAATACACAGTGTGAGAGTGTGAGTGTGTGTGTGTGTCTGTGGGCACACGAAAAAGGGGGAACAGTTGTCACGCAGCATATGGAGCATGAATATTTCAACATCTCGTCCAATAAAATAGCTGTTTCTGCACAGTGTGTTATGTTTTTCTTATCAACTTTGCCATTATGGCCGTCATCATCATCATTATCATTCCGGAGTGCCTATTCGCTCATTTTAGAGGCAAAATATACATCCCACCTCTGTCTGACTAGTAATGAAGCTCTACTTCACACTTCCAAGAAACAAAACAAGCCTTTTCAGATATTTTATTTTCTTTCTCACCACGCTCCTCACTCTCCTCCTCCTCCATCGCACCCGCCAACTTACATCACTTTTTATCCCCCCCCCCCCCATCCTTTCCTCTGAGCTCCTGCTGAGCCAATCTAACGTCCGTGTTTATCTCATTAATGGCGAAGGCGCTTCTCATTACTGCTACAGGCAGATCCGTGGATTGAATGGTAACCCGTCGGCCCCCGGCCGAGAACGTCGGGGGCCAGGGCTAAACCTTGGACAGGGTTCACCTGACGCCAACCTGCAAAGCAATTAGCATCGTCTTCAGCTAACCTGTCGACTTTACTTACCTGTTAGCCGAGCTTCACCACGCTTTTGACCGGTGGTGGGAATACAAAGAGGTATTTGCACGTTCTGTGTAAAGACTTTTAGATTCTATAACATCAGTTCCCCTAACATCAGCTTACCACTCAGAATGGGCTATTTAAGCTGCAGAAACGAGTCTCCACTGACGTTACATAGGTCCCAAAAAATAAAACTTCACAGCAGTACATATTTTCCCTCACTCTGAAAACCTTTATTCCCGCTTTTTTTTTTTTTTCTTGGAACAGCTTAGATTTGTTTTGTTTTTTAAAATGAGACGGAAGCAGACAAGCAATTATAGAATTTAGCATTGTACTGTAGATCTATTAATCTAGTACGCATCAGTAGACAGGAATATATTAGACGTAAATAAATGATGAGCTTAAATCCCAGGTATATCCGTCTAAGCCGTCTGGTATGTGAAAAACACACCCACCCCCACCGGAGCGCCTTAATCAACATTCTGAGGGGGCAGAGGTCCACAGTCAGACTCATCATTATATCTGCATTAATTAGGAAGGCCTCTATTTCTCACTGCTTTGTCTGAGATGGAAGGAAAAAGGGGAGGGAGGAGGTGGGGGGCGAAGAATGGGAGTGGGAATCCCAATTAGAGACATGTACCTGCCATGAAAGTGCTGCCCCCCTCCCCCCATATTATATTATCCCTTCTTCATCGCTAAACTCCCATCTTCTCATCGCCGTGAGCAAAGTGTTTGTTAAAGACATCTCGCTGCTTCTCTCTCTCTCTCTCCTTATTTCTTTTTTGGCTACCTTCTCTCTGTTCTTTGTTTTTCGTTTTATTAATTCCGTCACTTCTCAGTTCACTTTCTGCTCAGTCACTCTTTCTGAAATGTGACAGTTAATTTCCTGCCGAGTCCAAACCTGCCGCCGGATGACAAACAAGCGATAGAAATATACCGCGTGTGCGAGCGGAGGTAAACGCATGCAAAAAAAGAAAAGAAAAAGAAGACCAACACAAAAGAAGCTCTACAAACTGCATTAACTCAAATGCGCGCCAGACGCCGATATATTGCTCACAAGCACGCACTCGCCACACGCACACACACTTAAAGACAGCAATATACATCAACACAGGCAATGCACACACAGCAACTCTGCAGGGAACTGCAAACACACTCATAGAACGGGACATCTCATTAACTTAGCATTATCTACCTACACAACCACTCCATCAAACTCTCATTAGAGGGAGGTAGGGGGTCCGTGTGAGTCAGTCTGCTCTGTTGTCCCATTTAACACACTCCCTACTGTCACAGAAGCTACTGGGAACCATTATTAGTGTGGCCCTGTCATCATTAGCCTGGCATTCTGGGATGTGATGATGCTGGTCTGTTCATTTTGGCAATGCAACATGGGAAAGAGATTCCCTGGTTGACTGCCGGTCACTGTGTTCGGTAAGAGATATCGTATATTAGCTAATGCAGTTTATGTAGAGGAGAACTTGATCCCTTCTCCTCTTCTCTTTCCATCCATTCATTAGTTCCAACACGAAAATCCTAAACCGAACGGCCGTTTGTGACATTTAGATAATCACGATTTCAAGAAATACTCCGCTTTTGAAGCCATTTGCCATCCAGCAAACTAAGGTTGCTAATAAACTGGACTGACTGTAATTACTACAGTTACTGTAAGTCTGGTTTGTGCAGGAGAGGAAGCGAGGGGGAAGAGCTTGAATGAGCTCGGTTGGACATGCTCTAATGAGGCTCTATATGAAACATGGAGATCACAGCCAGCCAGCGTGGTGATGTCACCAGCCTGACCTATGCAATTAGCCCAGGCAGAGTAGGTGGGAGACAGGCGAGGAGAGGACAGGAGCTCCCAGCCTCCCACAGACATTACTTTTTCCACATTATTTTCAGAACAATCTTTTTTTTTTTTGTGTGTGACCACAACATAAACATTTAAGTATTTCTCAAGAATCCTTTTCGGGGAGAAAACCCCCCCCCCAAAAAACCCTTCTCTTTGTTTCTATTCTTAGCATTAAAGCTCGTTTTCCGCAATTCCAACAACTTTGTCAGTGTCTGGTGTGAGTCCAGACAAGTCCAAATAAGCTCCCCTATCTCGTTTCTCTAGATAAGGACAATGGTTCTTATAGAATTGAAGTTTCGACGTGACGTATCGGTCCAAATATCCTGTTTCCTTTGAGAAGCAGATTGGCTGAAAGAGAAAACAAAGCAAGAGAAAGGCTGAAAAAAAAAAAAAAAGGAAGAAGAGAATTAAATAAGGAAGCCAAAAAAAAAAAAAAAAGTGAGAGCTGGTTAAATAGCCTATCTGCCTCGGAGAATAAATGAGAGACACTAAGAATAAGAAGTGAGAGGAAAAAGCCCCTGTGAAAGTGCAGCTCTGCTGTGGAGGAATAAGGAGCTTAGGACTACGTAGAGGCAACGCTGGTGCGTTCAGAGGCATAGGGAAAACAGTTAATCAGCCAAGCAGAAATGTTATGGCGGTAATTAGACTTCTCTGTATGTATTTGGAGAGGAAGGCTCGTATCCCAGCGGAGTTTACAGAAAAGAGAGAAAGACTGAGACGGACAGAGGGAGGGTGAAAGAGAAACAAATCGAAAGGGAAGATGGAGAGATAGTGAAGAGCTGTGATGTAACACGGTGCCTCCTTCTCCGTGTTCTGGCGACGTGGCGCTGCTTTCACGGTGAGACGAGTCGGAAACTATTTCAGGCCGGGAATAGACGGAATAGCATCCACGGCAAAAAATAGACAACAAGCCCTCTTTAAAATCGGTGTGCTTTTCTAGTGGAACTGAGGATCGGGCTACAAGTCGACTGTCACCCCCAAAACAAGGTCACGCTAGGTCACCCCACCCCCCCGGTGCGAATCGTGACGCTGTCAGCCAATCCTGGCCTCTTTGCAGAAAGTCCCGCCTGCGTCTGATCGTGAAAATAGCCGGCGGGTAAAGCGTATTCCCCACTGGGCATAATTAAATCTATTTATCTGACATCCTCTCCATATGTCTTGTGCCGCATTCCAGCAATTTGGCCCAAATCGGCTTCCGTTAACGGGCGATACTTGCAGGGATACGACGAGGAAAAGAAGGAGAGCGAGAGATGAAAGTGCAGAAAGATCCACTCGGTGCTAATTTGGAGTCTAAACAGCATCACTTAGAGTGTATTAATAATGTAGGGAGGAGGATGCAAGAGGAGGATTCATCTGTTAGTTCTTATTTTGATATCTTATTCTCCAGACTACATTGACTCAATTTCACAGCGAAGAAAAAAGCAGATAGCGCCCGGGAGGGGTTGGAGTCAAAGTATGTTATTTCTAGCATTCGCTGGCAAAATGCAAATGGGATGAAGGGAATTTTGAATGAGGGAAATTTGCAAACACCTGAGTAGCCTGCAGAAAACAACCTTGCTACATCTACAATGGTCAAAAAGAGAATGATTTTAATTTCCTTTATAAACGACTCTAATTTAACACCTGCAGGAGGTGAGATGGGAGGAGGCAGACAGGTACGAACACACAGCAGGTTGTTCTCTCGGGAAGCGAGAGCAGATATGGAAAGCTTTTCTTAATCAACGCCTGGCCGATCCCTCGAGTACGGATGCTTCAGTCAGACAAAAGATAGAGTGATGAAGGGCAAGAGAGGAGAGAGGGAAGGGGGGGGAGGGAGGGAGTTACCGGGGAAAGAAAAGAATAGAGAAGAGGGGAGAAATAAGAGTGTGAGAAAGCAAAGACGCAGCGATAAGTGGAAAAGAAATGGTTGCAGAAAAAGAACAAGAAAGAAGGAAGAAAAGGAGGAAGCGGTGAAGTACAGGAGAAAGAACGACTGAGGATGAAGAGTGTTAGCGCTGCGCCGTCCAGGGGCTGCCTGCTGAAATACGGGCTTCTCTTTAATTGTTTGCATTCTGATATGTGGCATATTTTAGCGATTCCGCACAAAATCCGTTGCCCACGGCAATTTGTCTTGTCTTTTTTTTTTTTCCCCCTCCCCTTCCCACTTCTGTCGTGGTAGGACATTAATATTCAACGAGACCACTGGAATACACACCTCATTCTCACACCCTGCCATTGTGCAGGGTTGTTTGTATGTTGCCTGCGTGTGTATATAAAGTATTTACAGGCCTAAAAAGCTTAGAATAATTAAAGCAAGCACTCACAAAATGTCACAGAGCCGTTGCTCCACCTTGTTGCAAGAGAGCCGAATAGAATAGGGACTACTTCGTCTGTTCAAAGGGAGATTTGTGAATAATTCAGTGTACAGAGTCACAGCTTCTGAAAAGTTCAGTTCACATTGAAATTTTTAAAATGTCTTTCTTTTTTTTTCCCCAGCTATTTGAGCACCTCAAATAAAATTTTATTCGCCCTTACCTCTTTTGGGGAGGAGCCAGAAATCTCAGAGGAAAATATTTTTATCGGGTGGAAAACTATCCCTGTTCAAAATGCACAGGTTTAATTAGCATTTTATGCCTTCGCTTTCTCCTTTAGCGATCAGTGCATATTAATAAGTGCAGAATTAATGTGCATAAATGTATTTTAATTCGTGTTGGATAATTCGCTTCCTGTGAGATTAGATGTTTAAATTCGAGCGAAAAGAAGAGAGTTTTGATTCCTTGAACCCACAAAGCGTGTTATATTTACTGATGAAAACTATTTGTGAAGTCAGTCTGCGTTGCTTTTTCCAAAGATGCTCAACATTTTGCCAGCTGGGGGCTTGGAGGAACGGTCGGGTCACCGTGGCTCCAGATGACAGCCATTGGCAGCCTGGGAAAGGTTAGACTCTTGGCTCCTCTGGCCCTCCACACATCGCCAGACAAGACACCATTAACCCTTAAGCACAGGTCACCATCCGTGTGCGTGTTTTCCGTGGCAAGGAAGTACACAAGTTGCTGGGTTCTTGCATGTGTGTGTCATCAGGAGGCCATAAATGAGAGGAAGTCAATCAATCACTCTTGACATGAAGATGACTCAACAGGACACAAACGCCATTGGAGGTGTAATCGCTTCCTGGCGCCCGAGCGTATGTGCTCGCATGAGGACACGAGATCAAATGCTAATTGGTCGTGACTCTTTCCTGTGGCCAAATGAGTACCTTTAATTGGCCGATGAGGAATGGGCAGTCGCTCCTGAAATGCTGCTAAGCTGTCTGGGTGATATGAATGTGTCTGCGCTTCAAAGAGTTCCGTCCCTCGGGGTCAATTCAAAATGTCAAATCTCGATTGGAACTGATGGATTGAGAAACTGATCAACACAAATGGAAGTCTCAGCTCATGGTCTCCTATGATAATTACCTTCGGGGCAATAATTCACTGTACAAATACGGGTATCGTGTTCCTCGGATGGATGAGTCACAGACGTTACCGCTCAAAATAAAACAGAGCTTCATTTATTAATATAATCTGTGGCATTTTGAAAAACATTTCAACTTCCTTCAAGTCTAGAGATTATCGACTTCTTGAAGGTTGCTCCTTACGGTTCAGAGGATGTAAATGACTGAAAGTGAATTTAGAGATAAATGATAATCTACCTGATTCAAGTCAGAAATAAATGTGTTCCAACTGAAAGTATAGACCTGGCAACTCCAAAAACTTCCCAGCTAAACAAGCGAGTCAAGTAAATAATTGTGGCGGAGGTTCTTCACAGTCAAAGAGCTGAGGAGGGGAATCGGCCTTACCCCACCCAACCCGACGGGGGGAAAAAAAAAACATCTGTAAATGAGAGCGAGCTCAGAAGGTGTGGTTGAAGAAGAGGAAGCGAGGCAGGTGTAGCCGCAGCATGAAAGACAAGGAACATAAAAGACTTTCGTGTGAAAAGAGAGGGGGGATTTCAAGGGGGAAGGCACGAGCGATGTAAAGGCAGGGCGACAGCGAGAAACGGGAGGGAGGGGTGGGAAAGAAAAGGCCTGTCGTTACTGCCCCCGTTATCAGCTGCTATATATGCATGAGGATTTCCTCATCGTATCCGCCGTCAGTCCACCGTTCCTCTGATATTTGACTGACAGCTCCCGTCAACATCAATAAACCTGCACATCATTTCAGGAAAAAAAACGCTGCCCATCCCGCAGGATGGAGGGTAGAAACGGAGGGAAAAAGTTAATTTGTTTTTCCGTCGGCTGCCAACAGTGATAGCACCAACGTCGGTTTTGCCTCTATGGGGAAGTAGCAAATTAGAATTGTGCCTCAATAACGGGTACAGGGAGCAAAGAAAAAAAAAATCTTTTCTAACTGGAAAAAATACTTGGCAGATTTTTATATTTAGGCTGTCGGGAGTCTTGCAAGGAGCAAATTGTGCAAAAATGAGAATAATGAAATATTCTATCAATATAGGGCTGCTTTTCTCTCCATAAATAATGATCCTTTGTCTGCCGTTAACAGTGTATTAATGTTACGGAACCCCTTTTCAAGGATGAGGGGCTTTGTGAGAAAAGAGCATGAGGAGTTTTCATGACATAATGGTTAAAAAAATAAATAAATAAAATGAAGGGAGAACATTAAAAAAAAAAAAAAGTTCATACAACTGCAGGTTTGCAGTTTGGTCGATTTGTCGTGTCATCTTTCCAACCTTTGGTTAACATGAACGCCTTTTACATGTACAACTAGAGGACTGTAATGTGCAAGACTATTCGTTCTCTGGGAACATGTATTTAAGGCAGCCCTGATTAGCAAGCCGTAGCGTTCCATACACGCCGAGTGTTGCAAAGAAACTGATTTGTGGTTTCGTATATATTATTTATGGGGCGACGAAGAGATGAATAGAGATGAATCGAGAGAGTGATAATGCTTATCCACAAGAGATGGGTTTGTCCCGTGTGTAAAATGTATAGCCTTATGCATATTTTACAAAAGGGAATACTATTATTAAATACTCTCTCTGAGGTGCCACTCCATGTCGGTGTTGCTAATAGCCTTTAAATGCCAGATGAAGTGGCGGATCAAAGAAATCCACCTGCGGTGCATTAAACAACGTCAGGATTAGGTAATGCACCTCCGATTCCCCCACCACCACCACCACCACCACCACAGCTTAGAGTCACCTTCAAACACCCCCACACAAACATGTCAGTCAGATTTTGGGATCCTATTGGGCCAATACTTATTTCTATGTGTTGGTAATAAGTGATGCTGTGGAGGTTTGTTTCGGTTCTCCGGGCGTCTGAACCGTTCACATCTGCTCGTATAAAGATTCTAATTTACTAAGTCGATCTTTTCCAGGGATGTTCTCTGATGCGCAGCTCTTAACAGAACAATAACCGGGTAGTTGCCGCATCACTTGCAGCTCAATAGGCGAAGAAAAGGAGCTCGACTGTCAAAAGACTAAACCCCAGCGTTAGCAGGAGGCGTCTGAGACGTCACAGAGCTCATGTGAGGACATTAAAAAATCATGAACTTCATCGAGAATCGCAAATTCAAGCAGGACGCTGGGAATTCATTTAATCCTATGCCGTCTGGTTAAATCAATAGTTCATGAAGGGAAAATAGATGAATTGAGAAAGAAATGCATAAATATGGAGAGATGAGAAGACAGGAGGGAAGGCGTGAAGGACGAAAACGAAAAGAGGCACAACTGAGGTTAAGAAAAGCTCATTTCAGGCCGGTCAGAGATTTGGAGCTCATCATAAAGCTGAAAGCAAAAAGGAGCAAGGTCTTCTGGAAATGCTATGAGGAGGCAGGGAGCACGGCGACAGCGGTAATCCATCAGAAATCATCTTGCGGCAGGCCCCACCAGTTTGACGAGGCTGTGCGGAGTACAGCCCACCACTGACTACCTTTCAACCCCGCACATCCTGCTGCTTTGCGATAGGATAAGAGCGGAACGGACGGCACTAATTGGCTTCCTTCCCTGTCGGATTTTTTTTTTCTTCGTGGCTGCGAACAGAGAAGTGGGGGGAAGAGGATATATCATGTTGTATGTGGATTTGTAAACAGCGGATCAAACCCCCCCCCCCCTCGGCTTTCATGTCGCGTAAATTGGAAGGCGGCTTGTTGATTCGCTGTCACGGCAGACGTGCGCTGATAGTGACGGCTGAACATTGATCCTGACTGAGTGACTGACGGGACACCGGGACAGACGGGGTGTGTCAGCGCCCGGGCGGGGCTGATGGGTTCAAGTACAAGTCTCCATCCGACAAAGACGCATCAAACGCTACCTGGGAGCAGCATCCTCTGCGTGACACAATCAGGAGATGTCGTCGTAAGCTGCGCCCGTCAAACCCTGACCTATCAAAATAAGTCATGATGGATCAGACCATAATACTTCTAATCCTCACACAAAAACACGACCAAGTGTGAGCTCAAATATAAGCTGCGTGCGCGAGTTTAAATGCCAACATCAACTTTCTAAGATGAGAAACTTTAAATTTCCCTGTGTAGAATGGAGCACAGGAATCTTTACTTTTTTTGGGGGGGGGGGGGGTAGAAAAATATTAGTATTAAAGTCAGAAAGTGTTATTTAAATATCCTTGTTTGATAAAAGACACGTGAAACTCTTGATCTGGTTTTCTTTTTGCTTTGGTGAGTTTGCGGATGTGGCAGCGGTACTGAGAGAAAACAGAGCATCCTGAGTCGTAGTGGTCGTCTTACTGTGGTCTGTCATTGCCCCACCCCACCCCACCCCCCCTAGGCTACGTTCCAGGCAAAGACTTCAGTACTGTCTGTTGAATACAGACAAGACAGGCAGTCAGCCTCTACTGAGGAAGGTTTGAAGGGCGCTGCTTATGTGGCCATCAGGGGGACGGGATGTGTTTTTGGCGTTGAGAGCTTGGTGATAAAAGAGACGCCGCGTTCGAGGTCGTCCACCTCCAGAACTACAGGAACACCAGCAGCAATCATAAATTACAAACTGCCAACATCTATTCCTTGGCCATAGCACAAATATTGAAGCTCAAAAAGTGTACTGTCTTTTTTTTCTCTGAAAATTCAGACATTTAGTGTCTATTCGCGATAACTGACTCCTTATTTCCTAATATCACATATTATTGTGATGAATGGTGATTAGAATCACAGCACAGCAAACTCTTCGGCAAACACTTCAATATGTCAGCTCTTAAAGTTTGCTTTCGATCGTTATTTCAATTTGTAATAACATAAGAACAATTTGATCTTATCATCGTAATAGATAAATATACGAAAGTATTGACCAAGAAACAATTTTGACAAATAATAATGACCTTATTAGGCCAATTAGTGAAGTTTCATATGCATCGAACCGTGTGTGTGTGTGTGTATGACGTTTGAGTTCCTATTTAATTGGACCACTTTCATTTATTACAGCGGATGTAATGGGGAAAAGAAAAAAAATTATGAAAACAATACGACATCCTCCAGACTCTCTTGGAAAGAACAGTGTGTGCAGAGAGGAAATTATAACTCTTGATATTAAGCAAAAGCAAATGTTTCCAATACAAATATCTCCAGAGTTCACCTTATATTCAGCCGGTTGTCGCCAAAAACAACTGGCTCTTCAAATATTGGCTCAGCTAAGCTAAATATTTATGGCCACAAAAAAGGGCAGCGTTGACTTCCAACATTTATTGTGCTAGCTGCTGCTGTGCGCACTTTCAGTGCAGAGGTAAATTGAGGTCATATGTTTATAATTTGCCCTTTTCCTAATGCTGCCTTTAGAGTAAAATAACATTTGAGAGCAGCAATTAGATTGAGCCGCGCAATACTCCAGCTAATTAAGTCATATTTCAAGTTCAATAACAATCAAGTCGGCCAGATAAAGGCCAGAGAGAGAAAGGCGAGTGTGTTGGTGCTACAATCCGAAGGCTTGTCTCTATTGTTGGGTTAGAACAGCACTCAGCCTGTTCCCGGATGAACAGCGGTCTGGTTTTGAGTGTCTCTGACAATCGCTGCCAATTCAAAAAGGCTTGAAATGAGAAAAAGAAGGTGTTTGTAACCACATGCATCGTCGTGCCAGCAATCAGATGTATGCCAGAGAGTGTACAGAGCAAAAGCAAGGGATGAAGAGTGGGAGTCTCTTTAGTCTAAGCTAATGCTTGCATATGAGGTCTCAAATTTAACATGTTTGTCTTAACCGCTATTTAACATCGCTTCAAAGGTGAAAATGTTCAACAGACATCTGTAGGAATAAAAACTGAGCATCCACTCTGTGGAGCATCTTTTCTATGTGGCCAACTTTTCTTATTTCCTTTTGAGAGGTCATTCTCAGATAAAACTATGTTTCAAAAACCTGAGAGACTAATGGAGAGGAAGATGGAAATAATTTAAAAAAGGGGGAAGGAGAGAAGCTCGGGTCTGAGTTCCAACATATCAACTGAGAGATGAGAGAAACTCCTGGTGGAGTGAAAGATGCAAACGCATAAACACAATCTGTCGCACAGCTGGCAAAGTCAACTTCTACATATTTGCCTGTTTTTCCTGAAGAGAAGCAGCAGAATCTTGATGAATTATTTAACATTGGCACAAGTCAAAGACAAATATGTTTTATTAAAGGAATCAAGCGTTTAGCAGAATAGATTTTAGGTGCTGACATTCTTGTAACTCAGGTTCTCGGTGTGCGTCCTTCATCTTGCCCTTCTCGTCGCTGCCCTCCTCTTCACAGCCAGCCCAACCACACGAGCATCTCTTCCATTACTGCCCTTGACACTGTGTTCGATTGGATTCTTATCTAGCATCTGTAGGCCAACTCTCAGCCTCCGCTATCTCTCGCCGCAGCCTAATTGAATCTCATGCGTTGGAAGTGCAGTGATACTCTGACCACATTGTGTCACCGCCAATAGATAAGGATTGTTGCTGGAGGATTGGACCACCGCAATCACGATGGGGACATGTTGATAAAGGGGTGACAAGCGGTTCTGGCTGGTACTGCGTCAGTGGGACTTTACTTGGATTGAGATATAATGGATACTCTCCATTACGGAGAGGGTTGTGTTCATATCCAATAATCCTGTGTCCTATAATCCTGCTGTACTCAGCGGGTAATTTGTTGAAACCAGACCAGGGAAAATCAGGACAGAGCGGCAATGTTTTCAATCCAATTCAAGATAAAACCCCAAATTCTACTTTATTTCATTTATTGTTGACCCTGAACTTCAACAATTTCCACCACTCCAAGGCAGAAAAATCTCTTCAAATCAGTTCAGTGTCAACACAGTAATCACCAACCTGTTGATGGTGAAAGGTTTTGGAGTGTTGGGCTTCAGTTTTAGCTCAAACTTCTCTCGCTAAGCAGGTGACATTTTCAATTTAGAGATTCACGGTAGTTAAAAAGCATCTTTGGAGATGATTTGACAAATATATCAATGACTAATCAAGTAGAAAGTTTACCTAATCCAAAACACATAAATAAAAGTAAGTTTTTTCTTACATTACTGACTCATCCCCAAGTAGCAAAAGACTTTCAGGTACCCTACCTCAAGAGTCCAAATCCCTTCTTTTTGGTCTTCTTCTCCAGATCCTCCACGGTGTCATCTTTATTCTTCCCTTTGGTCTTCTTCTCTTTCTTCTTTCCTTTGATTTTCTTCTTCTTCGCTCCATCTTCTGCATCCAGATCCTGTCGAGAGGAGCTACTGGCGGGCGTTTCGTGACCGGAGCTCTGCTCCGACAGGTCATCGTCTGAGGACGTTCACAGAGCCGGGTTAGGCATGGAGATGTGAGGGTAGAGGTAATATATGCAGAGACACCGTTGGAATACATACTTATACCTGCAGCTCGACATTTTAGACGTATAATTATATTTGTTCTGCAATTGTGATTCACTGCGTTTCTGAGACATCTAGGTGGCCTTTCTCTCGGCACAGGAGGCTAGCCAGAGGCAAGATAAAATTTATCCTTCATGCAAAGACTAACCCAAAGGAAACCACAAAAGGGTCTTAAAGTAGACAGGAGTGTTCACAGTTTTTGTTTGATTCTTTTCAAGCACCAAAACAGAAAACTGGATGACCTGCCGAAGACAGAAATATGAGAATCTACATTTCCTAATTGTCATTTTGTGTTTAATATTGTATGACTAATGTAATTTTTCACACACCGCAGTTCTATAAACATTTATAGCGATCTCAGTCTTTTCAGCAAACATGGAGCACCACTTACACACGAATACACACACTCTACATCCAACATGTCCGAGGTTCATGAGGTAAAGCATTAAAAAAAATTGCTGCTCTAAGATATAAAGTTGCTCTTCCTAAATTGCTGAGTGGATAAAATCATGTTGCATTTCATTAAGGTACTTAGGCTAAGCGCTGTCCCTTGGCAGGCCTCTAGTTCTTGTTGAGTGCCAGTGTATCATAAAACCTAAGGGATACGTATTGGCAGTGTAGAGTCTAATTTTAAATGGATATAATGTCTAGCAGAGAACCCTATATTACAGGTTTAGTGACAGCTGTACATTAAATGGTAGCGTGGAGAGTATTGTGGCTCATTCTGACAGTGGCAATTCTATAATTTGCTATTTAGCATCTCTTCGGTCTATCCGTGTTTCTAAAATGCCAAGAGGAAGTCTCACCATCTTCCGAGGGCCCTTCGTAGGACTTGTCGATGGCACTGCGGAAACTCTGATTGCATCCCCGTCCCCGGACCATGTGTGGCCGCGGGCGGTGAAACGGAACCTGGGATTGGATCTGACTCTGACTGGCCTCCAACACGGCCGACTGAAGGCTCTCCAGGGAGCTGGACTTCGAGAGGCCCAAGGTCGGGCCCCGGTCTCCGACACCTGATGACTCTAAGACGCAAAAGAGAGAAAACAAGAGTAGAAGGATGTTAGGTAGAGGGTGAAGAAACAGCAGGGCAGGGTAAAAGACGATGTCTGGTTAATGGAGCGACGAAATTTTGTTCCAAACATGCTGCTTCTGATGAAATAAGACTTAATTCATTACATTTCAGCTTTTCAAATCGAACAAGATTCATCCCCTGAAGTTTGATTTCCTTAAATGAAGGTCATCTGCATTGAACCTTGTGGAGTTTTGATCTACTTTCACCTTTAAAAGAGATAAGATCCGTGCATTAAAGACTTAAAAGGAAGGATGGACAAGAAATGTCAGCCTATAGGCGGCGGGGATCGCATCAGAATGAGTTTATTTGGTCATTTCTGCCAAGTGAGACTGTATATGTATGTGTTATACCACATGACACTTACCAAAGGTAGGTCATGTGTTCAAATATGCCACGGGCTTTTGAGGAACACGTCTGATTTTGACCTGCATCAATAAAATTGACTTGCGAAAACGTAAAAAACAAACCTGAAAACCACAAGGAAATGTATTTTAAAAACACGCTTTGAATATTTATGAGACAGATTGAGTCTAATGCTCTTTCAATATTTGGAGTCACTCCTCCAACATGATTCTGAATTTAGATGCACCCGGTTGTCTGACCTTGTTTGATATGAATTAAATGTAAATTTCTTGCTTTCCTCCTAAAGTGTGTGTGTGTGTGTGTATATGTGTAAGTTTATAAAGGCATTCGAATACTTGTGTTTTCCTTTTTGTACATGATTGATGAAAGTTGTCTATAATGTTTTTTATAATATACAGTATAACTATACCTGATTGAACCAGTGACTCATTTTAAAGTCCCATTGTCTTGTGTTTCCATTAGTCTTTGATTTTAATGAGTTTAATTTCTTCATGTCGTTCAAGACTATCTTAATCAAAACTACAAATGGCATTTGCATTTTTGGTGGCTTAGATAAAGCTTAGTAATTATTTCACGCATTCTAGATTCAAGTAATTTGGAAAGACACTCAAAAAAAAAACAACCCCTGGAAATATGAGGCTATGAAGATGAAATGAACAAAACAAGAAAGAGGAAGAGGCTGTCTGAAAGGCAGGTTTGACAGAAACGGGGGGGGGGGGGTTCAGACTTGCTATAGGAAGCGACACAGCAGACGGGAAAACGATGAATGAGGTGAAGTAGTACAGGGACAGGTGACGAGCAGCAGGAGCATCATGGGAGCTGACAGGCTCATGCATAAGCAGGAGAAAAGGGGAATAAATGTACTGTCATCATACTGTATTCACGTATGGCCTCCAACTTGAGGGAGGAAAAAAAGGGGAGATGGAGGAGCAGTAAAATGATGAAGGCCACGGCTGAATCAGCAGAGGTGGAAGGAAATTCGAGGAAATGCAGAAAAGCATGAAGAAAAGGGACGACGGAGAATCGATGAATGTGCCAAAGTAGGAAACTGATGAAGAAGAAACGTCCACTGTACACATCACAACCAGAAGGAGGAGCTACAGACAGGTCGCATGGAGTGTTTCTCCTCTTTCTGAAACTTTCCTGTTGGGATGACTTTCTCACGTTGTGGCACTCGCTGCTTGAGACGTTCCTTTTTGTTATTTCAGAGCCTCCAAAGCTCTGAAGTGGAGCGTGGAAGGAGGGGTGGGGGTGGGGGGGGAGAAATGAAACTGAAAACGGCGATAGAGTCAGGGGAGGGGAAAAAGTAAGCGGAGCGTTGCTGCCTTTTAAGTCCTAAATTGACTTTCTGCGAGAAAGTGGGATTTATTGGGAATAAGGGGTTATAAATAGAGGGAAGGGGGCGGCGGGGGGTGCTCAGGAATAAAACGCTCAATTTGAGAGGCAGGATTTGTGTCACAAATGTAATTACGGCTGTCCAGCTCACAGCCTTATAGAATTAAGCTCCTCGCAAGCGCATTGCTGTACTATAGAAAATGTGTGTGTGAGTGTGTGTGCATGCGCGTGTCTATAGCAGACGTGTGAGAATTCGGTCCAAGGGGAAAGTCGTGATACTCCCTGTGCGAGAAATGTGTGTGTCCTTGATCATCTTAGATGAAAAAGGGGAAGAAATACGAGCACAGTTGACTTTTTTCCTGGAGTGTGTGCATGTGTGTGTGTGTGTGTGTGTGTGTGTGTGTCAGGGCTACTTGCTCCATGTATGTCAGGTGTTTTGAGGCTGGAAGTAAATGAATAATGGGGGTTTAATGGGATGGATGAGGGAGGAGAGAGGTGGCTATCATCACCAGCTCAATCCAATGGAGGGTGAAATCGGCGTTTATCACATATCGCTGCCCGCTGTGCCAGCAGATGCTCTGGCGGATCTGTTCGCATCATGTCTGCCTGATTGCCACTTATTCAAGCTGGTGCACATATTTAACACACAGCCTAACAGCCAAACAGGCCAGACAATGGCGAACGCCCTTCACAGCTGTAACACGCCTGCATCTGGGATCAAACGGTGATGTCAACGCAATTGCTTTCTGTTTTGATGCTTTTTGGTTTGGTTTGGTTTGGTGTGTAAAGAAATGGGAGGAGTTATTTCAGAAGTAAGGGTTTTTGCAAAGACGACATTCGGTTTTGGTTACTGCAGCTGGAGAAATGGCAACAATGGCACCCTTACACCTCAGAAATGTCCTCATACTGCACAGTAGTACCTTGAGTTACAAGTGATACGAGTATTTTGAGATACGAGCCGTCGCTTGTCCATAGTTTTGTTCCACATATAAGCAAAATTCGAGATACAAGTCGAGAGCCTCAGTAAACTACCGCTAGTTGGTGGATGGATACATCAGATGAGATTGGATCTTCGTCTTTCTCGCTGTTGGTGGATGGATAAAGCATCAGATGAATGCAATTCTTTTCATACTTCATCATTGTTTATGTAACTTATACATAATTACAGTATTTATGCATTGGTGAAGTATGCGTATCTATTGGTCAATGAAGATGTGTTTTTTTCATTATCGAGGGGGCTTGGGGACTTCTGTACAAATCTGGAATGGATTCAAAGGATTTTAATATAAAATGGTGAATATTTGACTTACAAGTTCAGTCACGCCAACTCGTATCTCAAGCTGTTAGTCTATATTCTATTTATGTCACGATTAGTGTTCCTAGAGTCACAACTGTAAAGAAAATGTTGACATAGCATAGCTTTGGTAACTTAATCATTGGATTCTAATATTTAGGAGCATTGATTATGTCTATCAAGAAAGTTTCTGACAGTAATCTGATGATGGGGTCCTGCTGTAAGGATGTTGTATTTGTAGGTTACATGAAGGGTAAGTGTCATCAACAAAGTGAGGGTGACACAACCTGTCACTAGTAGAACTAGTTGAACGTCAACGGCATCAAAAGTTAGATTCGGCACAATACAAACCATTAATTCTGTTTGCACATGACACTAATTATTTCCCTCAGTGAACAAAAGGATAAATCAAATATTTTAAAAAATCCAAATTACAGGCTTTGGCACACAAACTTAACAAATTTAACACACACACGGCTCAGCTCCTGTCTCCTCGTCTCAACAATCACACCGCCCAAAAAGGTGGGTGGTTAACACCGAACGATTAAACCGGATACTGTCTCCTTTCTATTAAATCTGACAGTGTTGTTTTAGTCACAGCACACAGAAATATTAACCCCATCAAACTGCTGCACCCCCTCTGTCATTGTCTCAGCAGGGTCTTACCCATCAACAACACACACACACACACACACACACACACACACACACACACACACACACACACACACACACACACACACACTTACACAGACTCACATAAAATACAAGTTGCTCCACGGTAAGCAGCTTTGCAGCAGACCGGTTGAAAGGTTGCCTCGGTTACAAGAAAGTGCCCCCTCAATCAAACCTTACTGGTGGTGACGGTGGTGGCATGAATTGTGTGTGTGTGTGTGTGTGTGTGTGTGTGTGTGTGTGTGTGTGTGTGTGTGTGTGTGTGTGTGTGTCTCAGTGTGTGAGGGAGAGAGCGAGGTGATGGTGAGTTGCCAAGGAGACACTTTAGCCGGCCGTGGAAAAGAGGCTTGTTGCTTCTGGCCAAAGTTAAAATCATTTAAATGCACACACACGAGATACACATCAGTCTTTACAGCTAATCATATTGAAACACACATACACACACACACACACACACACACACACGCTTTTCCATCTCCTATCCAATCTCAGGACAGGCCAATAAACCTTGGATATTTTTCTAGGGGGCGGTAAAACAGCCTGAGCTGCCCTCTTCTATAAAAATACACGACACAAACAAACACACATCTGCTCTCAGCGTCACCGTTTTCAATAAAGCTTATTGAATTCAATCACGTGGAGGCATTAAGTGTACTGTTATAACAGAGGGAGCTGTCCTGTCCAGCGCAACCTCCTGGCATTATGGGTAAACTGTAATTCAACGGGCGCCTTGAAGGTATGGAATTATAACACGAATGGACGATCTCATCTCTATAAATGTTTACGGTTGGATTCCAGTTCTTTAAACGACGGGGAGAAATGGATCGAACACCCAAAGGTCTCCTCTAACACGCCATTACTGCCTCACCCTAGATTAAATGTACTGGACGTAGGCTCTAAACATTTACTGGAGCAAACCTATGATGACGTAATACATTTGATACGTCAAAAGCACAAGGGGAATATTTCCACCTTTCTGGCTGAAGGATCGTGTCGTCCATTCGGGCTTATTGATGACCGATCGGTTCTGAACAGACTTGTCTGCTGTGTCATTACTGCTGTCTTCATATCAGCTCTTCTTATTATGACACACCAGATTCGTAACCAAAATCAGTTCAGACAACCTGTCCAGCTAAGCCAACGCAAACTCCAAAGGACCCGTCCAATCGCGGAGCCTCCCTGTCGTTATTGGAATGCACTCAGCTACATCAGAGGCAGAGGACAGGCTGGATGAAGGCGCTACTCTCTGGCAGTAATTGGGTTTAGCTGTTTGGATGTATGAGGGAACGGGGACCTGGGCTGTATGTATTTAGCGTCCGACTAGATGAATGGCTTTAATAACTGAAGGAGACTTAAAAGGCCATTTCATAATTACTGCTTACCTCTACTGGATTACAGCAGCAGGGGGGGGGGGGGCATATGCCATTTGTAAATGTACTGTAGAACTGTAAAGTGCATTAATTCAGACACACATACCTGCTTAATGCTATACCTACCAAGACCTTCACTGGCCCTATGTCACCCACCTGACCTCACTAGAGGAAACAGGACTCATGACATTTATCTTTTTACGACTGGTATCAATCTATGGGTTTTCATAACTAACCGCTGCTTCTGAGTTTTCATGATCTCTGTATTTAGCATTGGTTAGAAAACGTAGAGAACAAATCAATCCATATGTAACATAACAACAGAATTTAGAACCACAGTAGTACCCGGAGACATGTGCTCGACATGTGAGTTTTTTTTGAGAAACGAGACGTCGCTCTGACCATATTTTTGTTTCGACATGCGAGTAAAATCAGAGATACGAGCCGTGCTTTGGGACACCAGCGCTAGTTGGCGGATGGATACATCAGCTGAGACCGGATCTTGTTTTCATTCACAGAGTAAAGACGCAGCTCATGTGTTCTTGTGACCTTTGTGTTTCTTTTCATTCTTTATCACTGTTTACTAACTTATATACAATAAATTATGCACGGGAAAAGTATGAATATCTATTGTTGATTAAAAAAAACTTTATTTTTCATAATTTCGTGGGTTTAGGGCTTCTTTTTTTTTTTTTTTTTTTTTTTTACAAGGCTGGAATATATTTAAACAATTTTAGTGACAGTACTTGAATTTGGGAAATGTTGTTTTACTTACAAGTTGTTAGACTTCCGAGCTCAGTCACGGAATGGATTAAACTCGTAGCTCAAGGTACTACTTCATTTTGGCAATAGTGCATTTTGCCTACAACAAAATTGGGATCAGATAAGAGGGAAGGACTTCTGTCAAACTGGGCTCAATGGGGGACATACTGTTATCTCCTGTTGTGACAAAGCTTGTGGTGCTGCAATAATATGTTCCAACGCTTGTGTTTGTCCGTCTAGTTGGGGACTTTCATCTCTTCCAGACTTACATCAAATTGGCTCCTATTATAGAAACATGCAGGGTGCTTGTAGATGGGTCAGTAAAATGGTGACTTTCACTTAAATTAGGAATGACACGCAGATATAAAGGATGGGAAAGGGAATTTAAAAAGGGGGAGATCAGGTGAGGTAAGGAGGGAATGACGGTGAGTTACACAGCATCCAGACAAAGAGGGGGGAAAACAAAGCTGAGGATTCAGCGCTGGCAGGATCTCAAGTCTTACTGTGCCGGAGAGAAGAAACAACGGTGACTAATAGGTGAGCAGCAGTGGCTTAACTGTTAGTTAGTTAGTAAGCACAAAACATCCAGACATAAACAAGTGAGTCATTTAAATATAATAACACATAAAACAACACATATAACAAGAAAATAACACAGGTAGTTTAGCATGGGGTGATAATGCAACAGAACCCTCTCCAAAGATACAATGTGTGTGTGTGTGTGTGTGTGTGTGTGTGTGTGTGTGTGTGTGTGTGTGTGTGTTGGATGAGTTCCCAGGCGTGTTGTAAGAGAGGGCAGGCTGCTGCCAAGGGAGACGTTAGAGTCTAAGGGAGAGAAATGGAGGGATGAATAAAGGGATATTTTTTCATTACTATGGCTGTCTGCGCACACACATGCAAAACACACACACACACACACACACACACACACACACACACAAAAAGAGATGCTAAGCTTGGTCTAGAGGAACATTTGAGACTGGAGCATGTTTGCCATAATCACATAAAGCTGTTACAGATATAGCTGCAGAGGATAGAAAGAGAGAGAGAGACAGAAAGGGGGAGAATAAAGAAGAGGGTGAGAGATGAGGGTTTGGGATTGAGAGGATATGAAAAAATGAGGATGAGCCCGGCAACAAAGAGCAGGAGACAGGCAATAATCAGAGAAGTGAAGCAATTGGGAAGAAGTGCGGGTAAAGAAGGACAACGGTAGCGAAGATGAAAGGAAAGGATAGAAGGAAAAAAAACAGCTCTATTGCAGATGGACACTCCTAAGACTGGAGAATGAAGAGAGAAGAAAAGGGTGGGGTGGAGGAAGAGGAGGGGGGTGACAGGGAGAAGGATGGAGCGAGCGGGAAGAGAGACGGAGCGTTAGAGGAGTGAAACGCTCCTCGCTAGCAGCTCCAGCCAGACAGAGAAAGGGTTTTAGTCAGATTAAAGAAGCCAGGCAGGCCTCTTAAGACCATCCTCCTAATGAAATATGTCAAAGCCCATAAAGAAACACTGAGGCCATTTAGGAGGGGGGGGTGTGTGAGGTGGAGTTCTGTGTGGGGGGTGTGGCGTAGGAAGCCTGGCGAACACGCTGTGTCAGCAAAAGACGAAAAACACGCCGTGGCCCTGTCAATACGCATTAGCTAAGACGTCAAAAACAAGACGAAAGGAACGCCGCGGAAGAGAAATGGATCGTTTTATTTATCGCTGGGGAGGCAGGGTGGGGGGTGGGGGGTTACAGGCGCAGATCAGGAATTCCAGGAAAATCCTGGTGGGAGGAGGAAAGGGGCGGAGTGGAGGTGGGTGAAGAGGAGCGCGGAGGCCACGCCACTTGTGGAAAGTGCTGAGTGTGGGGGATTTGAGGTGAGCAACGGAGATCGGGACATTTGCATTCTACCTGCAACGGATGGAGGTGGATTTAAGAGATCAGTGTGTGTGTGTGTGTGTGTGTGTGTGTGACAAGTACACTATTTTCTTTATATTTTTGAAGTGCATATGAAACCTTTTAAGGGACAACATATCATCCTTAAAGATTAGCTTCCACACGGGAAGTTTCTCCTTCACAATAACGTTCTTCGTCATTGCGTGTGCACTGCAGTCTCATCGATGCTGAGTAATGGCTTCAGGGTTGACTTTTGGTGATGTCATCGATTACCCACGGAGAAGAGCCTCTTCAAGTCAGATTAGACTGAGAGAAAACGTCGTGTACTTGATTTGGGGTTTATCTTACAGACAAATTCAGACCAGTGTTCTGTTCTGTTCTCTCGGGCTGCTTAATCATCCTCAGTCATTCAGGTTCATCCTTTCATATCATCACATGACATTCAGCCACTTGTTACAAAGCCTGGTGAGCGCGGAGTGAGAAGATGTAAAGCCGCTTTGATGGATCTGAGCTCATTTATTTAGGCATGAATGAAAATACCAACTTTAGGAAAAGATGCTCGGAATCTCAACAAATTCGGATCAGCCGGTTAAATCAACTCTTTTTGTTTAATTTGTGCGTCACAGGCCTAATGATGACAGTGCTAAAATGAGTGTGAATGCATTCAGACTTGTCATGTGACAAATGAAGGTCCGATCCCAATTCACTCCCTTAGCCCTACCTTTACAGTTTTGTGTGCTCCCTCTGTAGGGTAGTGAGTCCTGTTTCTTTTTGGGGGTGGAGGGGTCATGTAGAAAGCCCTGCATATAATGTCAGTGGAAGAAAATCCCAGAATGCTTTGTGAACTACCCCTTGTAACTCTGCATTAAGGGGGCAAGTCAAAAAAGTGAAGGTTAGGGTTACTCAGAGAAACTGGGATTGGAACTTGGTGTTACTAAGCCGTTAGCGTGTGAACCACTCCTGTGTGATTCCACAGTAAAACCGACGTATTTTATTGTTAAGCAGACTTTTCTCGAATAAAACTAGGCGGAACTAAGTGTTGAGGAATCTCTGCGTCAGCACGTCATCGGCGGGCGACGCTGCTGCTGTCAGCCGAGCGAGGATTGAGCTGTGAGCTCGCTGACCTGGGCGGCGATAAAGCAGCGAGAGCTCAGACGCTAAGTGCTTCACAACTCAACTCAAAGTCAGGCAGTGGCGATAGGGGAGGAGGAAGAGGAGAAGGGATGAAGAAATAAGGAGAAAATGAAAGAAAAAAAAATGGAAAGGAACGGACGTGTCACATAAAAATGGAGATGGAGTGAAAATTAGAAATGCGGCTGGAGATTCTGCATCTGGACGCCGTCAAACACTCACCATTCCTCTGGCCGACCAGCGAACCCACGTTGCTTTCATCAGCCACTAGGAAAAAAAAATAAAAGACAGAATCACACAGTGAATAGATTGTATTGTGATGTAAATGATGGAGAAGCTTGGCAAATAGTTATAATGGCGCTGGTGTTGGCACACGCTGTAAACGACTCCCTGCAGAAGTGGAAGAGAGAGGGACTAAAATAAGACGGACGGCAAGAGGAAATGAAAAAGGAGCAGGAATAATAAGAACGGCAGAAGAAGAGGAACGTTGTGATTGGGGGAGAAAATGACAACAGACAGAGGTGAGACAATGAGAGAAATAATAAAGGGAGGAAAAAGAAAACAAGAGCCCCCCCCCCACAACCACCACCACCTAATCTAACTAAACAGGATCGCATTCAGCCAGCAGTATCCGCCACAGGCAGTGCACCGTGGGATACAATAATAGGTTTTCATTATGCTGCCATTTTTCTTAAATAATCCTTTTTATTTTTTATGAGGTCAATTTTCCCGGAGGACAGATGGGTGAGAAGGAGAGAAAATGAGAGGAAACAAGAACGTGGAGGGAGCAGGAGGAAGTGATAAACGACAAGAGATGCGTTACGATGCAAAAATCAGAAGTTAAAAAAAAAAAAAAAAAAAATGAAGACGAGCAGTGAAAACAAAAGTTTGCTTCATAAAAGACAACAAACGCAGACGTAAACCATAATTCCCGTGGACGTATCCCTCGTAAAAGTAAAAGGTCAGAGGAAGAAGGCATGAGGTAGAAGAAACATGGTGAGGAAGACTGAGACATGATGAAGACAGATTGAGAGACATGTTGAGAGAGACAGAGCAGGCCATGAGACAGGAAGAGTGATAATGTGTGTGTGTGTGTTGTATATTATTATTACTATTTAGCATCGTGCTACTTCTGCTGAACAGATCATCCGTCAGGCTTACTGTCCAGCAAAGGTGGAATTTTATTGTGAAAAGCTACTGAGAACTTGACATTTCCTGGTTATCATTCAGCCTCTGGATCGACTGGAGTAAGGAAATCAAAGCACGCAACTTCATTTGGTTGCTGCTGTTACAAAAAAAAAATACTAACATGAGTGTATGTGGTGTATGTGTCAGACTTTATTCAAATAAACCATGTGGCATAAATAACATATGAGCTCATCTAAATGAATCTGTGTCGCTTTAATGAAGATTTTCCATCTTAACAGAAAGCCTCGCCCACATGGTGAAATTAAAAAAAAAAAAACACGCCCTGGCTTCAAAGTGTGATGTGTGACAAATATTTTTTAAATTTTTTTTTAAATAGAGGAGAATTCAAAACAAAACATGTCTTCCTATTGTTTTATTGAGCAGTCTGACACACAAGCTGTTGTTTGGATGTATTTCTTCCAGAGTCGATGCTCGACAAGCGCAGCCACGCCTGTGACAACCCAACCAGAACCAAACTGGTGAAACTTTTGACAGCATTATGCATATGGATTTCCGGCGGACACAGGCTTTCATTCAATGACTGCACTTATGTTTTAGAAAGCTTGGGTTAAATCTATGTCTGTCAGACAGAGAGGCTTTCATGAAAATTCACCCAGAGTACACCAAATAACTTCAATTGCAAAGTGAAGTCCACAGGCGTCACTTCATTTAAAAGATCGGATGTTTTAATGCACTTTGATCATCTTAAAGTGAATCTATACCGAACATTTTCCAAAGTATGGCTCTTAAAAGTGAAAAATGCATTAGTTTCCATTATTGCTTTGGGTGAAAAAGATCTCCTCGGCGAGGCGCACTGTCAGACTTGCTTGAATAAGTTATCTTTTACAGTGTTATTTATTTTTTTAACTGATGTCAAGCATATATTGCAAGAGAATGGAGAAAGAAAAAAAAAAAAGAGCGAAAAGCTTTTTTTCCGGTGCTTTCAGGCCCTCGTGGGATTGGAGAAAAAACTGATTCATCATTCTAGGAACCGCCGGACCGAGTCTTCCTCTCTTTGGTAAGAAAATTCAGCCCAGCTTTAGTGTCAGCGTCTCGACGGCTCATCTCAGCGGCGAGTACGGGGATTACTGCACAAGTGGAAGCTCTGAGTCAACAGACTATTTGCTAAGGCATCTAGGGTCAATAATTTCGGCTCAACCCCTTCTGTCAAGTGGTGTTTTAATAAAAGCTAACCTTCCCTGTAGTGTGGCTAAAGCTCAGATACGTGTGACCGTCAAGACCAACGAGATGGAAACTCTCCAGACATTTAAAAAAAAAAAAAAAAAGCATTCTCCTCTTTTACGCAAATTGTACAGACAGGGTCAGCGTCAGACTGGAACAAACGCAGCGCTGGTAACTACCTTGTTTCAGTCCTGAGTGCTTCAGAGGAGGGGGGGGGTGAAAACCAGCAAAGAAGGAAGACACACACACACACACAAAAAAAAAAAAGATTCAAATGGAGGGCGGCCAGAGATGGAGATAGAAGAGCGAGAGAGGAGGGAGATAACGGTGGGTACTGGAGTGGGTCCTCGATGGGGCTGACAGGATTGTGTGTGTGTGTGTGTGTGTGTGTGTGTGTGTGTGTGTGTGTGTGTGTGTGTGTGTGTGTGTGTGTGTGTGTGTGTGTGTGTGTGTGTGCAGACCACCCTTGTCCATAATGAAAGCCAATCAGCTTGGGTGGCAGAGGCGTGTGCAGCAGGAAGAAAGCCAATCCACTGAGCCTAATGAACCGCGATTGGAAATCAGAGGGAAAGTAAGAACGACAAAGAGAGAGAGAGAGAGAAGGAGAGAGGGAGGGAGAGAGGGAGGGAGAGCAACAGCAATGAACCCATCAGCTTTTGGTCATAAGAGAAAACAGGAAAAGGCAAAAAAATGTCCAAAAAATGGTGGCAAAAATCTGGGATGAAAGTGAAAAATGAGAAGAGAACACGCTCTCGCAGAAATAATGGTTTCGTGTTTGATTTTCCAGTTATCCAGGGGGAAAAAAATAGAAGAAATGCATCAATGCCGGTATCGGCTAATCAACCAGTCACCTCATTCTCACCCCTCCTTTTTAATCATCCTAAACTCTAGACATCAGTCTGCTTTTCAGACTTCAGCTGCAGCTCCGACGTCTTTCATCAGTTTACCTTCACTGGATTGTTGAAAATGAAAGAAACATTCCTATCGGTGGTAGCCGCACACATCTGACAAACAGTGAACTATCAAAAAGAGGAAAAACAAGAGAATGATGAGAAGATTGGAGAGTGATAGAAAAATTGGAGCGGAGAAAAGGAGGGGTCGGCACGGGTTAATACGAGGAAATAGGACCGGTCTGCTGCAAAAACGTGAGATTGGAAGCCTCATGCCTTTCGTTTATACACATAAGGACACACACACACTCACACACACTAGACTGTGTGTGCATCTAGTGTTCTGGAAAGCCCCTGGGCTTATGAGTTCAGGAGGTCAAAATCCCTTGGGCTGGGGATAATAGGAGAGGCTCCATATCTCAACAAAGAAATGTACTGATAAGACCATGTGATCACTGTTGTGGTTGTCTGCGTGTGTGTGTGTGTGTGTGTGTATGCTCACCCAGGTCCATGCTCTTGGACGATCTATTGCGAGGAATGTTGTCCGCATCATTTGCTGCAGCCATGAGGGGCGGCCTCTGAAACTGACTGCAAATCAGCGTTACGGATTAAAACCTTTCTTTATTGGTTTGATAAAGTTTAATTCTGTTCCTCCAACACCTAAATGTTCATGTGAACATCCGATGACACTGAACGTCCTCCAGGAGTGAGTGCGTGCCTTTACATGTCTCCGTTCTTTCCTTCAAGCTTCAACTTCACGTCTGATCATCTGAACCCTCAGGAACGGACTTTCAGTCCGACATAAATGACTTCCAGGATTACCAAAAACATTCGAAGCTTCCATAGCTTTCCCTGGAAGTTTGGAACCAGCGAAACACATCGACTTCCTGATTACGAACTGAACTCACATTCCGAGTGGGGATGTAGTCAAACCGTGAGATGAGGGTCATCGCTCTTTTAAAGCTTTCAAACTCCTTCCTAATTTACTGTGTTATACTATGACCATAATTACTAATGCATAATGCAAGTAGGATATTGAAATGAGACCATTTAATCTAAATAATGCATACTTGCGATATAATATTTAGTGTAATGGCTTCTCTATCTCATAGCACAGTGGCCCATATTAAGAGTGTCGTTAGAATATAATTACTCTGGCTGTGTTTCCTTTAATATATTGCTGGTGGTTCTGGTGTACATGTGTGTGTATGTGCGTGTGTGTTACCGGGAGTTACCTCTTGTGTGGGGGAGTTACTACCAAGTCTTTCTTCATTTCCTCCATTGTGCCAGGGGAGGGGGGGAGGGGAAACTCCTCATCCAAGTCGCGATTGTTGCCGTAATGTCCGTAACCCCCATTGATGGCGGCGGCGGCGGCGTATGGACCTGAACGGAAAAACAAACCACCACAGAAGAAATATAAGACTGAGGTCATTTCGGTTGTTCAAATTCGTTGACATAAATAGTTTTATGAATAATTGAAAGTTGAATTTAAAAAAAAAAAAAATGTTGAGGAAAAGAACCGTCCTCAACACATGGGAGATGGGCGCATCGGAATTTAACAAGAAATACAAAAATGCCACCCAGGAACGATCATCCGAGACAAATCCCATTCAGAATTCAATTTGGAATCATTGAGATGATACAAATAGAAATGATAAAAATGCCCAAATATCAAAAAGGAACTCATACAATTAGACATCCAGGCTTAATGTTTTATATCCTTAAATATCATTCATTAGCTAAATTAATCACTTGGAAAACACACAGAGTAAAGGATGCGTAAAAAAAAAGCTCGACAAAGGATCCCAGTGTGTTCTCAGAAGAAATAACACAATATCATCATTTCCATACAAAAACCTCTTTCTAACTTTCAAGAAACTCTTCCTGCTCATTTCCATAAACGCTGATTGAGAGCTGGCAGCATCTCCAGCTCGCTGCATCCCAGGGGGGAGGTGGAAGAGGAGGGGGAGGTGGAGGAGGAAGCGGATAAAGGATAAAGATAAAGGATGAATTTAAAACAGTTTGGTAGTTTATTTTAACGCAGCACACATGCTGCACAATAGCCTTTATGCAAATCTGGCCCACTTAGAAGCCGTTTCATCAGTGTAATGATTCCAAGGTCAGATCTTCCCACATGAAACGCAGGCGTCACGTTCAGGAAGGGGGGAGATAATAACTTCCTTCCTCCTGCTTCCAGTCTGCAGGAACCAGACGGTACAGTTGTGGAACGCAACACTAGAAGATGCTGCTGCAACATAAAAACTCACAACGATGTCACGAACCTTGGCTGGGTGTCACACATGGTGCGAAAAAGACAAATGCGCACACACACACACACACACACACACACACACACACACACACACACACACACACTCAGGCGTAAGCTGTGTATACACACTCAGCCACAGAAAACGGGAGTACAGAAACATTCCAAGTCTAATGTTGACAGTTCAAACGGACAAATATTGAGTGTGGTGCGGTTTGTGTGCATGCCCACCGTTTCCAGAGCTTTCGTACGTATAGTTGTTGATCGCCATTGGTGTGTGACTGTTGCCGTTCAATGTGGGGTCTGTTTTGGGGGTCCTAGAGGGTCCTGCAGGCCCCTGGTATGCATTGTAGCCCTGTCAACAAAAAGAGAAAAAGTGAAAATCGAAAAGGCTTTTTTAAAGATCATCGTAAACATTCTGCTAAGTGGGTCAACAATGAAGAACGGGAAAATGGAAACCATTGACTTGAAGACTTGACTTCATTTTGAACACGATGCATTAAATGTCTGTAAATACAACACGACCATTTGAGACTGAATTGAATGAGTTTTTAACTACACTGTGTAGAAAGGTGGCACCAAAAGAACCCAAACCACAACAGGGAAATATTGCTATATTAATGAGATAACTGTCACACTAATAATGGGATCAACATGGTTTGTATTCTAGGGGCAACTTTTTAGGGTCAGTCGTATCATGATGGTCACGCTACTATTAAATACAATGGTATAATGTGAAATCTGAGCTGCATAGGCTGTTGCGTACTGCATAAATATAATGTAGGTTTTAATGGACACTCATTCTACAGACATGTCTAGGAGCAGTTTTTCAAATGTGATATTAAAGGGACAGTAAAGTTAATTTTAAGTGACATATATGTTATTCATCATTATGAAAAATAGAGAATTTTTTTTTTTTTTAATGTGTAGCATCATCCGTTTGGTCAAAAAAGCTTAAAATGTGCTCCGCAGCAGCTTCCGCATTCGGTGGTCACGTGGGCGTCATACGTCACTGGGGCTACATATAGCTTAGCAATTCTAGACAGGATTAAAACCAAAAATATCATGGTTACCTGCGCGGTGAACGGTTGTGTCAAAAGAACATGAAAAAGACGCGACTTTCAAATAAATTCGCTGTGGAATTAATAAGAACTAGCGTTAGAATTAATTCCACACAGGCCAATAGTAATAAATGGCGGTTAGGTATTCTAAAGAACTACAGGTCCTTGTCTTCGCGTCTTTCTCCTGTTCTGTTGACACAACCGTTCACCGCGCAGGTAACCATGATACTTTTAGGTGTTAATCGCGTCTAGAATTGCATTGTTTCTTATTGCTGCTAAACTATGTTTGGCCCACGTGACCACTGAATGCGGAAGCTGCTGCGTCGCAGATTTTAAGCTTTTTTTTGGACCAAACGGATGATGCTACACATATAAAAAATTATCTTTTATTTTTCATAATGATGAATAACATATGTCACTTAAAATTAACTGAACTTTCCATTTTACTATGATGCAGTCCTGTAGTTCATCTGGGACATTCTCAATCCCTTTAGAAATGGACTAAACCTACCTTTTCAATCTACCTTTTCACTTTCTTCAATCTAGACCCTTTAAATCCGGGGTCACCAAATGGCAGACCACAGTCCGGATCCGGACCTTGTGATGGTTCTGTCCGGACCCGTGACCACTCCATGCTAAATTCATGAGAGTAGATTTTCTTGGCGCATTTTTACTTGCAGTTCGTGGCTACAGGCGGCGGGCGCTGCTCCTCCGGTTAATACGGTAATAGCGCCGCTCAGTTCAGCCAATCAGATCGTTTGTTTACCCTGCGCTGTCAGCGTACCAGGAAGTGAGACAGCTGGCTACCGCTGTGAGTTTACAGCGGAGCACAGAGGCAGGGAGACAGCATAGCTCCAAACGAAGGGAGGTGAACGAGGAAAACCGCTGGTTAACAATGAGTGGACTAAATTTATGTTTATTCCTCCGTCAGGCAGTTCAAAACCATTTTGGTCTGATCACGTAGTATGAATTAGAAGTGGTAACGTGAAGCGCCACTATGAAACAAAGCACAGATCTGTTGCGCAGAATTATCCCCTGAAATCCGGGCTGAGTGCAAAACGACAGAAAAATGCAACAAATGTTCACTAAAGGCATGGTGGAGTTTGGGGCAACATAAAACATCTTTTAGTGATGGGACAGTTGGGAATAAGAAACAGAAAGATGAGATGTGTGGAAAAACTCCCAATGTCATTTTCAACAGCAACCAGAAAATCAGAAATAAAAACCGCTTGATGCAGCTATTCAGAGAGCACCATGCATATCTGTGGCCATTGATGAGTTGTAGTTTTTGTGTGTCAGGTTCCTTCACAAAGATAAGGAGCTCTTTGCTGAGTGTAACACCACTAAGAAACACACACAAGGGGAGAGGACATACATGCAGCAATAAAAGATAATCAAGTCCAGTGGTCTCTTGCACCAACATTACAGAGACCACCACAAGGTGACCACCACAAGGTGTGCACAGGCACACTTTGTGTACAAGGTTACTTGTGTACAATTACTGGCAGGCTACATGCCCCTTTCTCACATGAAGTTGTGTTTGCATTTTCCCCTGAAAGAGCCAGTTTTAATTCATTCTTTCTGAACATGTTAATGTTTTTTTTACTTGAAGTGTAGGCCTTCAGTTCTTTAGGCTGGGATGTCTTTAATTTACGAGAAAAAGGATTGTTCAGCACTTTTTGCACTCTATTTTTTAATTCCGAGGTTTGTGTATTCTTCAATCTAACAAAGGCTTGAAATTTATTTGCCTGGGTCTACTTTTATTTATGGTGAGATAAAAGAGCTTAGCTGTGCAATCACTTAAACATATCCTGCATTGAAAATTGATAATAAATGATAATGTGGGTATAGTGGCCACCTATAAGACACAAACTGGACAGAAATTGGACTTGGGTTCGGACCTTTTGCTAAGAGAAAATTTTTCTAACCGGACCTCCGTGACTTTTAGTTGAATACCCCTGCTTTAAATGCATCAAATTGGGAGTGAATGCCAATCATTATTGTAAGGATGAAGTCTTACCAACTGTTATAATCTACTGTATATTACAGGTAGAATAACAAATATATTGATTTTCTTCATATTAACAATAGAAAACCATATAATGAATACGTCTACGTAATCCTGAGGCCCTGACAGACATGTTATCACTGCATTACACCCTCCGCCACCCCCACCACAGACTGGGACATGAACTGGAAGTGTTGGTGGAGAATAAAGAAAGTCTTTTCTGGTTAAAGAAGTGAAAGCTACGGCTGTCACACACACAAAGGGTGAAAACAGACACACATACTGTACCTTAGGCATGACTAAAATAATCCTCAGACAGGATATGATAATGAAAGGTTCTCCGACATCCTATCAAATCGTTGGCTGAGGTGTATTCAGAGTGTCACGGAAAACAGCGGATCATTAGCGCACACACACTTAGATGTTAATGAGTCTCTGAATCATAGCCGTCAATCACTTTGAGCTCATATATGTGTACTTCGTCTATTTCTGCACTGACTTCTGACGGCTCTTGTGGATGTGCCGGTGACACATCACATTGCATTCATCCATCCATCCATCCCTCCCTCCATCCGCCTCCACAAACTGACGACTCGCCGGAGGATTTTGAAGCAGCCTGGCAGACAGGCAGTCAGATATCTTAATCCCACAACAATATGGATGGGGGGGGGGGTCCATCTATCCAGCAAGACTCAACCTACAGATGCATACAATAGGTTTTTGGGAGGGGCTGAGTCCTGCCTCACCCCATTGTGTCACCAAATGCATACAGCTCTCATTTTTCTGCAGAACCAGACCAATGGTCTAGCTTTGAAACACTTCCTGTTCTTGGCTCTCTTTGATTTGAACATTAAATTTCACGAAAATTACTCTCGCATGGCGCGAGCATAGGGAGATCATCACATCTGATGAACCATGTGTGGTTATGATTAGAGGCGACTCTGACTGACTTATTGGATCAATATCTGCTCTTACATTTTTAAGATTCTCTCATTCTTTGAATGTCTGATCTGGGACTGGCTACTTCCAGTAGGTGGAATTAAAATGTACCCATCATCATCGATTGAATCATATATACACGTCATGTTCGGGACTTCTCAATCACATGGTAGCTACACGCTTAAACATTCCCTGATTTCTCATCTATTTTACTAAGAGCACTGCAAGTATGGAAGTCAGTTGGAAATAAACTTGTGATTTATCTTTATTATACTAACGAATCATCTATGAAATAGAGACATTTTCTCATTTGCTTCCACACAAGTAGACTTCCTGTTGTAACCAGTTATTGTGATTAGGTTTTAAGGTCACTTCACGACTCTAGATTAAAAAATAAAGGAGGGCAGGTCTTTTGCTTTAGGGAGCTTTTGCCCATTGTGACACCAGACTGGCTCTTTAATGCAGAACTATGCAGTTGTATTATGATCTGTGAACTAGGCCTGTTAGCATTTAACCACCAGCTGAAACACACACATACTAATAAGAGTGTGTCATTGAAAAGATGTAAATACCACCATGGGTAAGCCGGTGGCGGTGAACCCCTATAACGCTGTGAAATGTCTTTAGAAGCCTCCGAAATAATCAGTCATGGTTCAACATGGAGCTGTAGAACAAAGAAGCAGCGATTTTACTCCATCTGTCACGCCCGATATCTTCATCACTCAGTCTGTCTAGAAATTTGTGCTACTTTCTTTGTTGATGGACAAAACTTTCATTGATTCTAATGTTGCTCACACATTTGTTACCAAAATAAATAACACAGAAAAGTGATATATTTTTCATGCCAAGTGGGAAAAAAAATACAAATAGGCACCTGGACAAAGGAGAAACAGATCAGATTTAGTTTACAGGATGTTTGTAGCATGTAGCATCCACAAAGCAGTCTGAAAATAGCCAGTAAACCCAAAATGTTTGGAGTGATTACTGATTGTAATCTGATTCATGAATCATTTACTTGTTTTTTCAGGAGGTGTTCCCTTAATTTACTTCAATGAAACGACCTTTGGAGTGGAAGACCAAAGGAGGTAGAAAGAAAGCGAGGCCAAAACAGAGCAGAAAACTTCTCAAATATTAGTAAGAGGACAGGGAATCGAGGAAAGGACAGCAGCCGACGAAAAACCCAACAGAGAAACAGACGGGCATGCAGGAGGCTTCAGATTAGCTTTATTTAACAGAGGACACACAAGCAGGTGAGTCAGAAAAGCAGGAGTACATTCCCTTCAGCATAAGAGAAAAGAGCAGATTAAGACAAACTAAAGGGTTGATAATAAAAACAAATGGATCACAGTTGTTGTACATTAGTGGTAGAGAGGGTTGTACAGAAGGATCTAAATGTCATGCTGTGGCAGTAAGGGTAAAAACATGGATAACATTTATACAATCACAGCAAGCATTTATCATGTTGAGATTTAAATGAATACAAGTGATGCATTATTATCAGAATGACTTTTTGCACTCGTTTAAATTCAATTCCAGTTCCATTATTATTATTATTATTATTATGAGTCTGCTCTTTGACTCACCTGCAAAGAGCTCAACCGTGCTTTTAATTTGAAGGCGAAATGTCACGTTTGTTATGCAGTCTGCGTAAATATTCGGTCACACGGGTCGACACAGTGTCAGAGTCCGCCGGAGAAGCGGAGGTGGTGCTGCTGGTGTCTGGTGAGATCACGATTGTGTGCGTAGTTGTGCGAGTCTTGGTCTAAATACCTGTTTGCAGACCTGTGTGTGCTCCTGCTGTGTGTGGGCGGGTCTCCGTACATCTGTCTAGCCTTCGCTCTGATGTATTCGGTGTATGTGCTGCCCTGCGTGTGGATGGCGTCCAGCGTGTGGCTGCGTGTGTGTCTAGACGTGTAACTGAGCTCGTTACCCTGAGCATCGCAGAACACCGGTCTGTGTGAGTTATCGAGCGCGATGGTTGGGCTGTGTGTGCGTCTGTGTGTGTATCCATAATCATAGTGGTGTTCCCAGTTCAAATTTCTCTCTAAAGGTCTCCTGAAGCTGCAAAGACTCCCGCTGGGAGGAACAAACTCGTACCCCAAAGGTTGTGTGTATGGATCGACTTGTGTGTCATCTTCACTATACTCAACCTCCTCCTGCGTGAATCCAAACACGTAACCGCTAAGCCCCTCCCTTTGGTCAAAGCCATAGGTGTGTCTGGTGTGAGTCTCCCCGGGCCTCTGTGTGTAGCACTGCCTCAGGTTGTGAGGCGGCGGCTCTGACGCTCGCCTTCTCAGCAAATGAAGGAGGGAGGAGGAGCGGCGAGGAGGCGGCGGCTGCTGCTGATGTTGGGAGACTTCACCCGGTAGTACCTGATTGCTGGCGCCTGTCTGGGTGCTGGGCTGAGAGGCAGAAAGTCCGCTTGGAGCCGGGTTTGATGGAGGGATGGCGGAGCCCATCTGCAGGAAAAAGTGACAGCAGAAAGCAAGAAAGAAAGAAAGAAAGAGGGAACGAGTAAAAATCTGCTTATCAAAGAGCTCCTCAATGTGAAACTGAACTTGTAACTTCAGAGCTGCCTCTGTTAAATTCTCCATATTAGCACGTTAAAGGAACAGTGCACCCAGAAATTTAAATTCATCCAAACCTCACTGTCTACTTTTTATTTTACTGGTTGTATTTATGTCTTTCCCCAGTCAGATTAAATGCATTGTCATAGCAAAAATTGGGATGTAGTCTCATATTTCCTACACATATGTAGGTCAGCTGCCTACAGCGTGTTTAGTGGGACATCTTCACTGAATGGAAAGATAACAGCGAGGCGCGATACTAATGTGGATGATATGTCATTGATTTCCTGTCAAATCTCTGGAGGGTTCTCAGGAGGCGTCTAAAGATGATGTCAGGCTGTGGAGATGATTTCATAAGGCACAACTGTCTGTTAAACGTTACATCAAACCAAACTTTGCAAATGCCAAAAATTCCGGCAAATTTTTTTCTCAAAAATTAATGACATCCGTCAATAATTAACTGCATAAAAATTTTGAATTGAAGACACCAAACTGCACTTTGAATGTTAGGTTTTAACATTTCATTGTGTTAATATTTACTCATACTTATTCTCTCAATAGATTTCTGTAAAAAGTTAGAGCTACCCCCCCCCCCCAACTTTTCCCAGACTTGACAGAATCCATCTTCAGCGTTTCCATAACCTAAAAATGCCATTCAAAATACAAGACTCTGATTTCCGTTCCCGTCGAGCTGAGATCATCTAACAGAACAGAAAAAAAGTTTTCAAATACCCTCAAAGATCTGTTAAAGAAATCACAGAAAGGTTTTATATTCTACCTGCTGGATTTGTCTGGATATTCTGAGAACTACGAGCTGGATGGTGCCTCTGGAATTTCCCTCTGATGACATCGAATGCCTCAGCGTCTCCATGGCAGCGTGGTTCGAGCGTCCCAGCAGCGACTCGCCGTTAACCGCTATCAGCTGGTCGTTTACGCTCAACCGACCGTCCTGTCGATGTAAACACATCGAGATTATCAATGACTCATCTGGCAGGAAAGGAGACACTGAGTAAAGAATGTGTTAAACTTGTTTCTGCTACGGTGTCAAAATCGATTATTTCTTTTAAAACGATAAAAACAGAAAAGGGAAAATGTTAGTAAAATAAAGACACACGAGACCAGTCAGGAATAAAATTTGAAGAGGAGGAGAAAATGTGAGAGGTGTGAAATGCGTGGGTGAGGGTGAGAGAGAGGGGGAGAAAGTGACAGGGAGAGAGGGAGAGTGGAGTAGAAAATGGAAGAAGGGGAAGGCAAGAAAATTGTGGAGTTAGCAATCTGTGGAGAGTGGGAGAGCCATGATAAATACATAGAGCAGCTAATGGAATAGCCTCCGTGGGCACTAAATCACTTCTAAGTGTTTTAAATAGCAGCCTCTCATAGAGAGGCAACACAGAATAGTGCCCTGGAGGGAGGGAGGGAGGGAGAGAGAGAGAGGAGTGGGTGAGAGCGCAAGAGAGGGAGAAAGGGAGAGGATCACATGAGGAAAGCAATGCCGCGGGTACCGTTAAAAAAAGGAGAAGATAAAATGAAGACGGAGAGAAAAGAACCTTTTTGTGTTACTGTGTAGTCTTGATTTGTCTGTTATGCCTCAGATCTGCCCTTTGACCCCATCTTATTAATAAGGCACAGCCTGGAATAACCTCATACACACACACACACAGGAAATCCAAGCAATGATACAATCAAAAATTGATGCTAAATCATTGGGGTCTGTGATATTCCCTATTAATGTCTTCATCTTCCGTACAAGCAGCCGCAGCACACTGCATGTAATTTTAATTTGTTGTCTTTTACACAGTCTTTGAAATGATGGCTTGACAGGATGGTGAAAAAAAAAGATGGTGGAAAGATTTTTTTTTTTTTTTTAATGTAATTGAGGCCCCGGGCCCCAACCGCAGTCAACACTCCTTAATGGAAATAGGTTAGATCTCACCATGAGTCCTCCTCATCTCCTCCCTGTTTAGTCTGCTGTGTGATGTGTGTGTGTGTGTGTGTGCGTCCTCTCTGTAAAGGCCTAACACTGCAAGCTCTCACCAGGCTCATTCGCTGCTTTTCAAATGAATGGATGGAGATTGAGGAAGACATGGACACACGCATTCTTAGAAATGTTCCCATTGAGCAACTCCACTTTTTTTAAATTCTCTTTTCCTTCTTCTTTCCATCACTTCCCTCAGATTCTCTCCCTCCTGTCAGCCTCTCTCCCTTAAAGTCTGCCTTCAAATGTGGTGTCTTGTCCCAGAAACCTGCTTCACAGCCAGAGATCATCTGGGCCGTTCTGTCGGAAGCGCTATCCACATCGGCAGCTGTCAGAAAACTACTTCTGAAGGCGCTTTGGGGGTGCCGCCGTCTGGCAGCCCCGATCCCAAACCAGCCACTTATCTGGAATGCCACACTCGTCTCTCAGCCTCTTCATTGTTCCGCGCTGATCTGGGAGCAGCGATGAAGGGCAAGAGGAGTTGTGACATGTGACAGGCCCAGATATCAAGGCCAAATGAAGTGCTGAAATGGGATGTTGTGTTTCCTGATGCACTCGCAAGCTGAAGTGAGGAACTGAGTGATTGAGATAAGGCGTCTGCATGCGCTGATGGGAGAGAGGCCGCACCGGGTGAACGGGGGTCAAAGGTCGAGGGGAGGCGAGGACAGGAAATGAGACCGGAGGCCGAGAAGTGGAAAGTAAGAGGAGATGAGAGGAAACAATGGTGGAAGAAAAAAAAAAAAGGCATACACTCTTGTAAACACACACACACACACACACACAGACGAGAGCACACACGTGTGGACGTGTTTCTTCAGTTCATCCGACTCCGTGTAAACCTTTACTTTCTATTTTCTCAGTCTAACAGACGGAAACATTTTAAAATAATTTTAAAGAACACATCAGGCTCCCCTGAGTTGCATAATTTATCAATAATGCACAAACTCTGCTTGTATACTTATGATCTTAATTTTGCAGCTTTGAAGGGGCCCGTTCACCTTGTAAGCGGCCCCTCCGTGGATAATGGACTTGATGAAGATGCCCAGGTCCTCCCCGGTCTCTCTGGACTTGTTGCCCTTGAGGCTGACCCCCAGACCCGCGGAACCCGTCTCGTTGAGGGGGATCTCGTACATGAGCTGCTCCCTGCCGTCCTCCAGTATTAGGCTGCTGGCTTCTTCACCTTTCTGCAAGACAGGAAAAAGATGGAGAAGTGAGTTGTTTAAGGCGGGTAGAAGAGTCTTCATGCACACGTTAGTCAGGAGAGAAGGGAAAAAAAAGACAGAAAGACAGAAAACAGGAGAAAGAGAAGAGCGAGTGTTGTGTAGTAGGAACAGAAGAAAGAGGTGATTTCATTTGGGCATGAAAGGCAAAGACGGAGAGCGAGCCATTTCTAAAGGAAACATAATAACCTTTTCATACCTCCTCCCAGAGCAGTGGGGGAGGAAGAGGGAGGAAAGAGAAGAGGGGGGGAGGGAGGGCAGAAGATAGAGGCGCAGAGGAGCGTTTAAAAGTAATAACCCATCCCTGAGGTATACCCGCTCCACTCGCTCGCACTCCCTCCTCCTCCATCTTTACATTTCATCCTAATCTCTCCCCCTGACTGTACATCTCTACCCTCACCACCTCCTCCCCGTCTCAATATCTCTTTCTCCCACACTCCACAGGTCTCTCTCTCTTTACATCCCCCACCAGACCTCACCCACCGCGATTTAATGTGACGAAAGTAATGGAGGCAGGGGCTTCAAAACTAAGAAAGAAAAGAGACAGATGGAGACAAAGGAAAATGTCTGTCATTAGATAATGGCAAACAGGAGAGCAGGGAGGAAATGTCAAATTAGGTCCATTGGGGGGGTGAAGAATAGAAGGCACCTTGAAAACACTCCTTAAAAGAGGGGGGGAGGATAAGAGGATACATGTGATTTCATGTGTGAACACATCTTTTGTTTTTTTTCCATGAGTATCCCAGAGGTTCATCCAGCAAATAAAATGAAGATAGCCAGAGCAGACGTTTCATTGGCTGTCCCAGTTTTAAAGATGGGAGTCTCTGTACCGACGTTGCTGAGCTTTACATCAGCGTCACTGATTCAAGAATCCAAAGCTTTTTTTTTTTTTTTACATTATGCACCATATTGAAGGACATGGGAGTGCAATCAGATTTAGTCGCCACTTTTACTTTAGATTCAAATCAGGGAGCCATTAATTAGAGCCAGACACACCAGACACCAGGTAGACTTCATTCATCAGCGCTTCACCAAGCATGTCCAAAATAAAGAAAGAAAACTAATTATTTTTTATTCATTTAAAAAAATGTAAAAATGTAATTTTTTAAAAATAAATTTTAATAATTTTTTTAAATTTAAAAAATGTTTAAATATATATATACTATTAATTGTTATTGTTTTTCCTTTCTTAAATAAATTTAAAAAAGGAATAACATTTCAAACATTTCATCCAGGAGGCGTCATCAGGTGAGGCACAACATCTCGTTGTTCATCTGGTCGTCTACCTAACATAGACGTCATACTTTTACACCTGTGACGACTCAATAAGCTCCAAACAAGATCCTTGACGTGATGAAAGAAAACAAGCGACAATCTTCCTTGCATTTCAGAATAATACCAAACATTCACTCACGGCTTACTGTTATCAACAAGACAATTCGGGGAACTGTTACTCAAAACCGAAGGTATTACAGAGACAATCCTCTACTCTCCTACAGGAGAGAGACTTGAGAAGACTTAGACGACAACCTGGGAGGCTTTAAATACCTCTGTGATGGAGCTACATCAGCACCAGGTGACGGATGGTGAATATTGGGCTTTACAAGTTACACAAACTCAACTCTCTTATCCGCTGTATCTTCCAAGTGACTGAATCTCAGTGGTGGTCCCGGGCCTCAACACTCCCACTGCAATATCCCCGCTAATGCCTTATCCTTGGGGGCAAATTGTATCCCCGGGGTGGCTGAGACCCCTTGGCTCCACTCAGCGCCCCTTCCTCTCTCAGCCGCCGGCCCTCAGCGATGGCTCTTTAACAAGCTTTTAGTCAGGGGGAGAGACCACCCTCTTCAACCCCCAAATGAGGAGACAAAAAAGGAGCTCTTTCTTACCCCAGGGTGGTTGGCAAGGAGGGGGTGATACACGGCGATTACACACAGAGCCTTTTGTCGCTGAGGATTTCTAAATGGGGGGGGGGGTTCAAAGCGGTGGGATTAGTGGTGAGAGCGACATTCAATTAAGATGAGATCTGGCCACGCTCGGCGTAGACGATGGAGCTGCCAATTAATCGCCTTAATGTCTGCCTCTTCCCCACTTTACACCTTTGCCTCACATCCAACAGAATAGAAAGTAAAATGACTGATTGAGGGATAATTCGGGCGTACTGGAGGAGGAGAGGGGATAATGAAATAGAATGAGGAGCTTTAGCGTGACAGGAAAAAAAAAAGTTAGAGGTTGGTGGGAGGGATAGACGACAAATTAAATGAAGTCAGGGAGGGAAAAAACCGCAACACGGTTGAGTCCCTCTCTGCCTGACGACCTTCTTCCTGTGGACTGGCCTAGGTATGCCGGCAACAGAGGGTCAAACATGTGCAGAGTGACCCCCTCCATCCTGTCCTTGGCATTATTCAGCTCTGCACACAAACACACACTTTTACTTCCACGAACACACGCTTATCGCACCCGCAAAAAAAAAAAAAAAAAAAATTCTGTACATCACAAAACTCTAATCTCCGCCTAGAAACAAAACGAGGCCCGTTGAATTAAGGGCGTCGAGCATTGGAGATGAAAAAATGCTGACAGGGATGAAACTGTGATTAGAACTTATCAGTTTTTAATTACTTAGAATGTGTGAGAGAGTACAGGAGAAAGGCTTGAAAACCGGCCTCCCTTTGTATCCTAATAATGAGACTAATTATCCAGCTTTATTGTTATTCTTCCGACTGAAAAGAGAACAGCATGTCTCCCAGCGCTGCCGAGTGCTTCCACTGAACCACAAGCTGCTCGTGAAACATCAATACCCTCTTCTATTGAAACTAATCAATCAGCAATTTGGAGAGTTCCTCTAAAAGTCTACTTAACTTGGACAAGGCAACACAAAAAGACCATGAATGCTTGAGCATAGAGTATAAATCTTTTACTCTGACAAAAGAGATGGAGCAGAAAAACGAGCGCTAGCTTTTAACCAGATGACCTTGGTTCAAACTGCTGTGTTAGCAAGTCGCTGCTGAAGTCAGCGTGAAACGATGTGAACCTGACGGGCTCCACGACTTCCTGCAAGGACTCTGGTAATGTCTGCGTAGGTGGGTTGGTTGTGAGTGGCAGCTTCAACGATGGCCACATTGACCTTACGCATTTCCATTGTCATTACGGCTTTTGTGCGGCCAAATCGTTGCAAATCGCTCGCCGCTGGAACTTCTTTTTGAACGTACGACTTAAAGAGTGGCAGCGTGAAAAATTGAGCAATTAAAAGAAGTGGAAAATGGGAGAAAACATGGGTTGAAAGGGAAGAGGAGCGGAAATTATCTCCACAGTGAGGCAGGAATCTGGTTTTTATTGGCTGCCTGTACTCCGTGTTCCAACTTGTGTGTTTGCGAATGCTAATTTGCTTACTTTTAATCATGAACTTTCTGTGTCGTTATGTAATGTTCCCTTTTTTGGGGGTCCACATATTTCATTCAACGAGGAAGGAACTCTAGGGGTGTTTGTGTGTGCTTGTGGTTGTGAGTGTGTGTCGGTAAATGTGTGTAAGTGTGTGTATTTATGGGACATCAAACCATCTTTGAGGTGGAGGACTGGCAGAGATAAGGACCGGATCTCACAGGGTAACAACAACTTCAACAGCTTCCACAGAGATGGGAGTGAAGGTTCTCCCTCATTCCACACACAGTCACACACACACACACACACACACACACACACACACACACACACACACCTCTTTAATGCACAAACACATGCACGTCTTAGATGAAGTCTAAAGAGGATCTTTAAAGTGCACTTGTTATGCCAAGACTGCTGGGCCATTAATGAGGGCAAACTATTTCGGGAAACAGTAACTTGGCTTTTAAAAGACGTGTGATGTCTTCGTCTTTGCATGCATGTGTGTGTGCACATGAGAGAACACTTGTGTGCACATTTTCTAAGCACTTTGTGTGCAGCTCTTTAGGTGTGAATATGCATCAGTCACTACAAAGCCCCGTGCATCTTTCTTGAGAACTCTTTGAAGTAACGGATGGGGAATAATCAGAATAACCAGGACAGAGGCGAAAACACCATTTGATGAGGATGAGAGGGTCGACTTTCATGGGACCACCTGGATGTGTGTTTATTAGAAACAGTCAAACCATGTCGGTTTCGCAGCCATGACTCCAGACCTTTGACCTTGTCAGGTAAATGGTCACTTAACACCCGCCGGGTGTCAACATCTGCATACTTCCTGCACGGCGGTTGCGGTTTATGTGTTACTTCCTGTGACATCGCTGTGTCAACAAACTAGAGCAAGGCAGGAAAGCAGGAGTGTGCCCCAGTGGCGTTGGTGTGCGAGGACAGGAAAGGAAAAACTGACCACAAGAAAAAGTTTGAAAACAGGGATGAAGAGGAGGAGGCGGAATGCTAAAGATGAAGAGAGACAGGACATGTTGTAGGTTTGTTGTCTCTTACCAGTTCCCGCGGGAAGAAGATATCCTCCTGTCGGGCCACCACCACCGACACACTCTCTCCTTGCTTGGTGCTGCGTAGCATAGCTACAAGTTCCTCCTGACTACGGTTGGTCATGTCCACGCCGTTCACCTAAACACAAACCACAAAAGAGAAAATGCAAAAAGAGTATCAAGTTTGTGTTTCATCCATGTGGACAGTATGTAGACACCTTTGTCTTTCTCTCATATGTCAAATGAAGGCTTTGGTTTTAGTTGTCCTCTGTTGTCTGACGTCTATAGACGTGAATTACATTTTTCAACAGAAAGGGCTGCAGTCAATGATTTGAAACCATTTTGGAACATTTTTAAGAAAATTTCAATGTCTTAATAATGATGCCATGGTACCAAATTTTGTTGCAATGGCTGTTTGAAGTCTGCCTTACCTCCAGGATGCGGTCTCCAGGCTGGAGGCGACCATCTTTGACTGCTGCGCCGCGCGGTAGGATGTTCTTCACCAGGATTGGTCCTGGCGCATTGACAGAGGGTTCCCTGGTCACCACAGTGAAGCCCAGACCTTCAGACCCTGCAGAGACAAAGCAGCCTGTCAGTTTCCCCCATTCCTGTTCTGTCCAGCTGATCCTTGTTGTGAACCTGGAATGGTTTTAGCCTCCTCTTCCTCACTAGCTACTGTTTCAGAGCCTGTTTTCCTCTGGGGGTTTGTTGCCTGGCTCAGCTTCTGAGCCACAAGGCAAGGCTTCTCCCCTAGCCGGATTAGACAGATTCTGCCTTTAATTTCACGTGTGAGCAGGCCGAACGGTGGCTGATGAAGGGAGCTAGAGGGAGAAGGAGGAAAGGAGGTGTGTGTGTATGGGAGGGGGGTGTGAGTGAAGGAGAGAGAGAGAGAGACAGGGGGAAAGAGAAGAATAAGAATCTGAGAGACATTATTCCTGTCTCCAGCTCCTCTCCCTGGGGATGCGACGTGATTTCCACAAAGATTTTCCTTAAGGGTGAGCGTTTATCTGTGTGTATACATTTAAGAAGTGTGTGCATGCACACACACTTGTGCGAGTGTGTGTGTTTCTGAGGCCACACACACATACGTGAGCCATCAACCCCCAGTGCCACCACCCTTTCCCTTTTTCACGGCTTCCCAAGCCCCAAGCCATGAGTGAAATGTGCCACGCTCTCCCTCCCTCTCTGCCTCTATGTCTGCATTTGTGTGTATGTGTGTGTCTGTGCGCGTACACTGAGAGCAAATCCAGCGTGGCATACTAAAGGCGGTGAGCGATGCTATCTGGTCTCCAAGCTAAGCTTCTGCTTGCCCTACATTAGCGCACCTAAACCTCACTGCCTGTCAATCAAGGAGAGAAAGAGCCTGTTGCCAAGGAAGAGGGTGTTAGAGACCCCATAATATCCTCTGCTCTGATCTTTCATCAAGTGAAAGGGATCAACGGAGACAGGGGGGGGGGTGGAAACTCAGACAAAAGAAGAATGGAGGAAAGGTGCTGAAAGTGGGACGAAGGAGAAGAAAGAAACTAACAATGAAACAGCTGTGAATGGAGCTCTGGGCTGGAGAGAGAAAAGGTGGAGCCCAGGTTCTCCTCTCCTTTCTTCTGGGCATCTTCTCGCTTTCTCTGGGTACCTGTTGCAAGCATGTATGTGTGGGTCTACATGTGTTTGTGTGCGTTACATCTATCCTTTCACTGTCCCATAACAATACATCTTATGAATTTGCTGAGAAGCAGACCGGGTTAGAATGTTCAAGCAAACACCCAGAAAAAAATATGAGATCATACTTGTGATATCTCCGTGTTACCTTTCTTCAGGTCAATTTTGATCCTCTTGCCGCCCTTCCTGTTGGTTAGGTTGGCCAGACTGGGCAGAGCAGAGCTCCTACTAGCTGGGGGGCTCTGACTAAGGCCCCCGGGTGTCGGGGAGTCGCTCGTCTCCCTGGCTGGAGATGCAGGGGAGGCCCTCTCCGACGAGCCACTCCCATACTGGGGCTCCACCTGCAGCGCACTGACGGCAGTCGGATCGGGGGTTCTGGAACGGGCTCCCGATCGACCTGCGTCTAGTTTGGTGCTCGGTTTGGCGTCTTGTTTGGACTCCTGCTGGGGGATGGCGTTTGCACGGACAGTTTTGCCGTCGCCGGTAAAAAGCTGACCGATCAGAGTCTTCTCGTATCGGGCCTTGTTGACCAGTGGAAGGACCTCCAGATGAACGGAAGAGTCGGACATAGCCTGGCGGAACACGTCCTGTGACCTGGGGAATGGAAAAGCAGCAACGTTTTTATTTTTGAATCATCTGAGATGTTAAAGGGGAAAAGAGCAGAGGATGAGGAGGGTGAAGGCAGCCTGTATTCATTACTGGAGCTGAATTCTCTTTGGATCAAGCACAGAGTAGCTCTTCCAGCTGTTTTGGGACACAGTGGTCCCCATCAGACGGGGGGACCTTACAGCAATCTCTTTCCACTCCTTTAATAGGCTTCTATCAGCAAAGCATCCACACAAAAGTGACGACACAGTGGGATGCAGTTAAATGGAGCTATTCAGCTCCACTGGGGAGAGGACGGAGAGAAGGGGTTGAGAAGAAGGATGGAAGGATGTAGAAGAGTGTTGGAATGAGGATAGAAGAAGATACATACATTTAACACTTCTGTGAGCGTAGAAGTGGTGATGGAGATGAGACGGAATTGTCTTCATCTGATGGAGACATCAAACTGAGTGAAGCATCTCCCTGGACTGGTGGTGGGGCGCTAACAGGGAACACTTCATTTTTCTGCTTCTGGGGTTTTTGTTTAAGCTGCTAATTATTTCTCTGACATACAAAGAAATGAAGAAGGAACTCCTTTGGTGGTTTTTGAGAAGTAAATTCAGAAAATTGTCTGGATTCCTAAACTACGCCTGTCATATTGACAGGCTGTCAACATGAATTGTTAATCAGTGTTTTAGAACAAATTCCAGTCAGGCGAGAACCTGGCAAAACTGCATGTCCTCTTAAATACAGATCAGGTATAAACTGCACTATTTCCCTAGAATAGGTATTTGTATCTGACAAGGAAGTGCTTTCAAACCTGCCGTCACATTAGAATCTCTCTGCACAGTGCTTTAAGGAGTGTGTGTTTTCATAGACGCGCACACACACACACACACGCACACACCCACCAGCTCATCCGCCGTACTTACTGTGCAAAGGTCTTGTCCTGGAGTGGTATGTCGTTGATTTGGACGATGCACTCCTCCTCGTGGAAGAGGTTCTCCTTCCTGGCGCGACTATTTCCTTCGATGCCTTTGATGTGCAGGCCCAACGTTCTTGAAACACACACACACACACATAAACACACACACACGTGAGCGTGAGATCATTACGAATTCATTGTGGTAAACACGTATAGAAAAGCATCAAGAATTCAAGTGTTGGCATGCAATCAGATAAGTCATCACTGCCATCTGCCTCTCCGTGAACGTATGATTGATTACATATGGACGCATTGGGAGCAGTGTGTGTGTGTAGCTATAATTACGAAGTGTTTGTGTGTGTGTGTGTGTGTGTGTGTGTGTGTGTGCATGTCCACGTGGATGTGTGCTTACCGTCCACTAAGAGAGGAGCAGTAGGGGATCACATGGATACCCAGGGGCCCCCAGTCAGCCGGAAACTCCACCGTCCTCGTCAGGGTGCTGCCAATGAAATATACACAAAGATGTCCTTAAAGATAGTGAGTAAGAACACAGTCCTAATAACACTGATCCTAATGACACTGATACACACACACACACACACACACACACACACACACACACACACACACACACACACACACACACACACACACACAATCCAAGCCCTTCAAAATCCACTTGCATTTTCCTCTGGGCGACAAAGATAGGGATACAAATTAACTTATGTGTTGTCCTGACAAACATCAGACAAGTGTGTGTGTGTGTGTGTGTGTGTGTGTGTGTGTGTGTGCGCGTGTGTGTGCGTGTGTGTTACTTCAACCGTTATCTACCTGCTTCTTACAAACCCGGTGTACCAAAGGGATAAAAGCGAGGGACAGACACAAATAAAACAGGGAGATCCTCTAATGACCTCTGAACGGCGGCGTTTAGCAGATAAACAGGACAATAAAGCTTCTGTTTGAGGCCGATCGGTCTAGAATAGCAAGGTTTCCGGATCAATCCGGTTTGTCGACACATTTTTCTGTAAAAAGTGTCGACAAACAAAGCCAAGGTTTCTCTAACTGGAAATCTCAAGTCTCTCTGGTCAAAAACGACGTTCAGTTTAATGATTGTGTTGTTTGCAACAAGAACATCTTAAAAACCTACAGGAACATGATGAAATCTTCACATCACGAAACAAACTCAGAACTCTAGAAACCCGATGGCAGGATGGGGCACCAGTCAACATGCAGATGTGGATGAAGCAGCATGTCAACCAACAAGCCTCTTCATCCTCAGACAAGATGAAAAGTCTTTGTGTGTCCAAAAAAGAAAAAAAAAAGAAGAGCAGCTCTCATCCCACGTCTTCAGATCTCACCTGAGACGCCCTGGTGTCTCCGTCAGCCTCTGAACGGCTCGTGACAAGTTAAAGACGGATGATCTAGAAAGAGCAATCTCAGGTGAAGGCCAAGAACTCGATGGCTCTTTTTTTTTTCTGCACTGCAAAGCTTTTATAAAGCTGTTTGAGAGCAAAGCCGGAGAAGTTCAAGGTTTATGCGCTTTGTGTTTGCACGCCAGCCTGAGGACTAGCTGGGATCATTACAACACACTCCTCTGTCACTGTCACCACACCCTTGTTAACCTCTGCCTGGGTCACGCGTACAGTACGCACACATCCACGTGCGCACACCAGCAATTTGCATTGTTATTGCTGCGCCGATTGCAGCCACACAAACACCATCAGTCACACTGTTTTAAATTGAATTCACAGACACACACACACGCATAAGATTTACATTGATGAGAGAATACGGTTACATCTGAAGTGTGCACGCGTGCAAGCTACGAACTGCACATGCACACCAACACGTCCTTAAATTTACTTTAAATGATGGTAAATCATTTTACCACCACACACACACACACACACAGATACAAAGTTGGTCCTGCATATTATATACGTATTTACACAGTGTGTGAAGCACTAACAACACACACAGCTTCAACCCATTTACATTCACATAAAAACAAACAAACGACACAAACAAGCTCATCAGAGTCCGTCGGAGCTTGTTAGCTCTGCACGTTAATATGCAGAATAGCTCCGCTCACCCATTTTAGCATCGCACTGACAGAAACACAAACACTGGGGAAGTGTGTGTGTGTGTGGGGGGGGGGGGGATGAAAAGAGCAGTGAGGAGTTCGACAGATGGAGCTCCCACTCTTGGTCGACTTCCTCTACGTCAGCGGAGGCTCAGCGCTGAACAAACTTGTGGTCGGGACTCGATGAAAATGTGTCCTCGCACATTCGCCGCGGCTTCTCCAACCGCCGACCATCTGTTAGGATGGCAAACTATCTGTGAGAGTCGCGCCTCCGTGGTATCACAGTGCTGTCAAGACACCACTGCACTGGAAAACTCTGAAAAATCACCATCTGTCACTCCGGCTAAGTCTCACAACTGTCTCCCGGGCGATTTTTTTAAACGTTCTAATTGGAAAAACTCCCGAGGACGCCATGGAAGGTTCTTTTATTTGCGGCGCGAGGTGTCTAAAGCACTGTGATGAAGGGTCCAGCTTGTTACCATAGTTACTGCGTGACTGACAGGAAAGAGAAATGAAAATGAAACTACCATCATGCCAGAGGTTTGGGAGTCACATGTCCAAAGACAAAGCGTGGGTTGCCATGGTGAGCGGTGTACACCCATAGATGTTCCACTCATTCAACCGTACACACACCCACGTTTGACAATCGAGTATTTTAGTTAAATACAGTTCCCTCTATGGAGCGGGGCAGTCGACTGACAGGAAACAAATTATTTAAAGCCATTTCTGCTAATGGAGTTTTTTAATGTCTGTATCTCAAAGCCATTCAGATGATCAGTTGTTGTTTTTTTTACAGATTTAATGAAGCACTCGCAGGTCTAAAATTATTTCTTTTATCAGAATTCCAATTTACCTGCTCTGAAAGTTGTTTACTAGTTTTAAAATGCACATTAGATAATGTAGGCGTGCATTCTGTGAAGAGTCATGGATGATAAATAATGCAATTTGAGCTTGTCTTAGAAAATTCAGATAAAGACAGGAAATTATAGTAATAGAATTGTCAAACGTATTTTACAGAATAGTTGAGGGAAGCTGTGACCTGTGAGCGTTGTTAAGCAGCTGAGAGGAACCGTGAGCTTTTTCTAAAGGCCTGATCGAATCAAATGATTCCTTCCAACAACAGAAGAAATCTGTGCTGTCTGTTTCAACAGCCAATCATGGCCTTGTGAGGAAGTCACATGACCAATTACAAACTTCTAGTTAGGTTGAAGTGGTGGATTTCGGGATGGGGGAAAGAGAATTACATCACACTACTCTGTCACACACTGGACACACTCACACCTAGAAAATCAACTGCAGTGAGTTCATTATCGCCATGCCGGAGCATATTTTAGCAACCATACAGAGGCAAGAGCCATCTGACGGCAGTCGATCCACATCTCCTGAAAGACGTACGACAAACGCATCAGTGTGTGACGCATCCCTCACTCCTCTGTTGAGCCTGGAGGATACGAGTTATGGAAAAGACGAGAACCTTAAAAGCATCTTGTCACGCAAATGTTTGTTCTGAACAATCCTTTAGGCCGAAGCACTTTTAACTGTGCATTAAAAATAAGTCCTTGTTGTCACGGAGACAACTTTTACAATACATAAAATAAATACGATTAATGTCTGGTTACAGGAGTGACATGTGTGAACTCACCTCCCCTCCACAGACTGTCACACATAAACATGAGACTGTTTAATCCATTTGGTGTCAGACTGTCAAACAAAGACTGGGGTGTTAATCCCTGTCTCCATCACTGCTGCCATACCGGTCCACCCCATGACCCTCCCCCCCCCTACACACACACAAACACTCTTACCTGAAGTGAACTTGACTCATCTTGGTAGGAGGGCTGTCTGTGCGCAGTCGGTCCAAAGCTCCTCTCAGGACATGGTTGATTTCCTGTCAAAAAAACAACAACAACACAAACACGGTGATGATGACGATGATGATGATGATGATGATGATAACTGCGGTGAAAAACTAGCAAGTATCTATATTTGCGGGCAGCCAATAAAAAGCAGCCAGAGGACGAGCACGAGGAGGCCTGTTGCCAATTAGCAGAACAATCTCACGCCACCATCAATCACCTTCTGACAGTGAGGAAGAACCGCCGGACGCCGAGCTCGCCACCCCTTACCGCTGTCCTTCCTTCACTCTTACTGTCTTTCCACCTCTCCCTCCCCCTCCTTCCATCCGTGCCCCGTACCAAGGCTCTATTTATAAGACGGCAAAATCAACAACCCTGGGGGGAGAACGAACAAAAAGCATGCGGGAGAGACAGACGTGGGATAGAAAGGAGGAAGACGACAAACTGTTACGAGATGCTCAAACACAAATCTGGGGGTGGGAGAGAGAAATTGCCCCAAATCGCCAAAAACAAGCAGGGTGCAATTAGGTCCTTCTGCCTTGTCACTTTCATTGTGTCACCAGCATTAATGGATAAAAAGCTCCCGCCCACCATCGGTTGCCTTAGCAACACCCCTCCACCACACCCAATCCCCCACAGACGCTCTGTCATCGACGGGGTAAACATGCGCCGTGGAACCCACCGCGCTCACGTTTCGACTGCCGAGGCGCGATTGCAAAGAAAATGTGTGTTCTAGAATCTAAACACAAACGCAGTGCCTGTAGAAAGATGACCCACTTCTCTGGGAGGGGTGAGTTCAACCCCCCCAACCCCCACCACCACCACCACAATGGACCGCGTGTGAGAGCTGGGGATGAAAAACAAGCTGGAGGCTCCATTGTTGCGGCACATCTTCACGCGGCGCCATTAACCCGCACACAGGCGTCTCCTCTCAGAGCACACACAGACATCCTCGCACTGACTCAGACACACACACCCACACCCACAAACACACACCCTTTTGGGAACCCAACATTGGCAGGAAGGGAGGTGAACACGTGTACGCTCATCCCAAACACATTTACACTTGCTCTAGAACCAGTTTTACTAGATCTGTACAATGACACTGTAGTACCACACGTTCAATTACATAACACCCCCCCCCCACCCGTGTGTCCACTTTAGTACAAGTACATGTATTATATAAGATAGGATACACACACACAAATCTTATATGACCAGTGAGAGTCTAATCCCCGATTCTGAGCGTGACCGTTTTATCTGGACATTAAAAAAAACCAAACACGTTTCCTCTTTGGGCGCCCCGCTGGTGCTCAGCCAATCAGCTCGCTCCGCTCACTCCTCGCCTCTAGTGTCATCCCCATCCCTCCGAGTCGGTCAGATCACTGCCTTTACATTGCTAACGGTGCAGGACCTGGGCGCTGAAGGTCGAAGCATCACTTTAGTTCTGGCTATAAAATCTTTATTTTGTTATAAATAACTTAAATCAGCATTTTAAATAGTGATTTTCTTATTATAGAAAGCATGTGAACATTTTGTGTAGAAACTGTGTAATGCTTTTGTTGAATATAATCTGCCATGCTGGTGTGGAGTCCAGGGAATAACATATGGAATCCCATCTAATTATCAGGTTGTCTGTTCTGTAACCCGTGATGTGTGTGTTTTGGATGCTGTTTGTGCTCCTGTGTGTGTGTGAATGACATGAGTTCTGTACAGATGTATGATGTGAGGCCTCCGTGAGTGCATGTGTTTGTGTGGTAGCTGTCAAACGGAGTAATGAGGTCTGTGTTTCTGTTGTGCGTTCCCTCAGAGAGTTGTTGTAATCTGTTACATGTCAGGCGGTTGAGGAAAAAGTGTGTGTTTGTGTGTGTAAAGAAGGAGTTTGTTGTTTGTATACACGCTTCGGTGTCCCCTGACCCTCGTCGTATCCATCACCTCGACTGACTGCCGTGGCAACATCCTGTCACACACAAACACACACACACACACACACATACACACACACACACAAGGTAAAATCCTGAAAGGATAGAAGCGTGAAAACAAGCGGCTGGTTTAGGTGTCATTTCTTTACATCATGGCTGATGGAACATGGGACGCAGCGCAACATATTAAGGTCAGGCTTTCTCCTGTGTTAACAAGTGTTGCATCATTACACCCCAAGGTAATAAAAGTCTGCCAAAAAAAAAAAAAAAAACGTGGGCAGCGGGACGAGGAGGAAGAGGAAGGAGACGAAGCAGGAAGGATTAACAGGTTAAACGCTTTTAGCAGGTAGCGCTAAATGTGTCGTTTGTTAGCCGTATGTGGCAGGAAGCCCGCGTTAATTAAAAGGCCAGCTGCTCGTCGAGCGCCGCTGCCTTCTGACGGCTTCATTCTTCTGACACTGAGACATATGTGCAAACTTGATCCGAATCAAAAGATGGAGAGAGGAGCGGGCCAACCTTGGCCTTCGCCGCAGCAGACAGGAAAATCAATCAAAGGGGGCAGGGCGCATATTTATCACTGTATTGGCCTTAATTACACTTTATCTAGCTTTCAATACCTCCTCCAAGACAAAAAAAAAAAAGAGAAAAAGGAGACAGAAGAGAATGTGTGTGTGCAATACTTGTAAGTGCTTAAGTGAGTGTGTGGAGATAAGGGGGAGGTTTGTCCAGTGGATGAGTGAGGATGAAGTGATAGTGTATTGATCTCTGGAAGTCCATCAGGCTCAGGACTCAATATGCCCAAGAGCTGTGACGGCCTTCCAGACACACACACACACACACACACACACACACACACACACACACATACACACACAGCAAATTGTCTTTGCCCTCCTCTGGGTCGTGTGTGTTAAACACCCTGGGGGGTTTTGAGAGTTTACTCTCACTTTTTTTTTCCACAACTGCTTGAGAACTAGAAAAACTTTTATTCATCAGGTTTTGCACCTGTGAATTCAAACCATTTGCTGTATTCACACAAACACTAATAACTCCAATTATGTGTGGGGATTAGGACTGAGCTATAGGAAAATGAAATCACGAAGGTGTTAAATGATTTAGTTCGCAAACGCAAAACCCCATAAAAGCAATTTAATGGTCGTCTTACTGTAGCATGAAAATGTGTAGATTAAACTTTCCCCTTCCTTTGGATAGTCACAGTAATCAAGCTGCTTCCGCTCGTGTCATCGTTTAGACATTAAATGAAACTCTTCCCTGTCTTTGTCAGGTTATTGGTATTGATTCATTTCACTGCTCCCTGATTCCGTAACTTTCTCTAAAACCGGAGTAAATTTATCTACATAGACGGATTACGTCTGGGAATTGATGAAGGGGATGGAGGTCAACTTGATACTACACTACTCACAAGCTACTCTCTTTATTCAAGTATTAATTGGGCAACAGGGCCAGTCGTGGTTGTCTTAGTGTATGCATGCTAACATATTTCCATCCAACATCTCAGTTTTGAAGGTTTGATGTGACTGGAGGAGACCTGGAGAGGCTTGTGAATGTCACTGAGACAGACACACATCCTCCTGCATCTTCTATTCCTGTGACCTCACACAACCTCTGTTCTGCTAACAGACACGCACACACACACAGAGGGACAAGAAAAGGCAGCAAACAAAGTCCCCCTTAATGGCGGTCCTGTTTGGTAAAAGAGAGCTGACCCTTTCAAAAGTACAGCCTGAGGCGTGGAGCCGGGCGAGAAGAGGAATCAACACTCGGCATGTCCATCTGCTGTGAGTGAAGCGCACGCACAAGAGGCATCATGGGAAATGTATACATCTCTCTTTCGTTTACTTCTATTTTTAAATTTCTTATTTCTTTTTTTTGCAGTGCTCTACGGTCTCATCCCTGCTGTCAGCTCAGCACCGCTGTGACACTCACCGGCTCAGGAGACCCATGGCTCTGGTTGATGGGTGGAGGCGTAGCTAACGCCACAAGGGACGGGGCCAGGGCAGAGTCACTGCTGCTCCTCACCAACAGAGGTGTGTCTAGGTAGAGAAAGAGAGCAACGGAGGAATGGAGGAGGTCAGAATGCATCTATAATGTGAATAAAGGCTGGAAAAGAAATTCAAAATCCTGATTTCAAAAAGTGTGGCTACAGTTTGCATCGAACGACTAACAAATGTCTAATGCAAATACTGAAATATACTTTATTGCTAACACTGGTAACCATTTTGTCATTGGCAGTGATGCCATAACGTGACACGAATATATGAACGAGACATTAATAATGAATGATTCATTCTATAGGCTGAATGGCTTCTAGACAGGCTTATAAAACATTTTTCTTCTATGAAAGGAGCATGGAGCCTGGTTTAACGGCATCCTTATAAGAACTGTAACCGAAACGCAGAATCAGAAATGGAATCAAAATAATTCAAATTCCTGATCTCTGATAAAGAATTTTTTAAACAATTTAAAAAAAATCTATATCCCGTGTATATATTAAAATTAGTATTATGCATTTTTAACTTGTCAACTGAATAATTAAATCAGTGTATTTATGTATATATTGATGTAGTAAAAAGTAAAATACAGATATTGTAAGAGCTTTTTTTTAATTCACCTACAAACACTTTGAGTTGTCCAAAAACAACCTCACCCAATAAACTCAAGATTCATAGTTTATATTCTCATATGACAAGCAGCTGCTTTCAATGTCCAAAAATACACACACACACACACACACACACACACACACACACACACACACACACACACACACACACACACTGCAGCCCCTCCCCACAGCCCAGAGAACCTCAATGAGGGAAAGGTAACATGGGTGAGTCTGAATCCACAATAAAACAATTCAGAAGGATCTAATTTGGAGCTTTGTGCTGCTTCTTGCTTTTTAATCTCTACCCAAAAGGCAGCAGGCTGGGATTTGTGGACGTAAAAGCCAAAGCAGGGCGTTTTCAAATTTGGATCAACAACACCAAGGAATAAAGACAGGGAAGAGGAAAAATGGGGGGAGAGTGAGATAAACAAGGAGCTGTGGGATAGTGTGACAGTTCAGGAGGGAGGGAGCGAACCTCAACAAGCGAGGGACACGGAGAAGGGGAAAGCAAACAAAATCTTCTTCTTCCCTGTAATCAATCTCTCTTTGGAGGGTCAGTGACGGGGTCCCGGTCTAACGTGGTCAGAATGGAGAAGGTGGACGGATACAGGTAGGGGAGGACGGAGGGATGGTGGAGGGAGGGGGTCGCAGTTTTCCATCCACCCTTCTCACATCAGTTCCTCTTCAGGTCTTACAATGTATCAAGTTATCAAATGATCAAGTGTCACTCAAACATTTTGATTTACTAACAAGAAAGTTTGAGGAGACAAACAGACAAAAGTACAGGAGGAACTTTTGTCTGTCAAAGATGACGAGAAGGTTGTTGGTTTCTTTTCATTAAGGCTTCGGGTTTTCTGCATTAGTAGAGTCTGGATCAGAAACAAACACGTCAGAAACGACACAGGAAGCAGTATCTTCAATACGCTTTGATTTAACCGGCATCTCCTGACAACCAAGACGCTTCAATACATCAACCCTCCCTCTATCTGATTCATCCATTCACCTTGTGTCAATCTAAAACAGGTCAAACACAGTCGATTCTTAAGTAATAATTAATAACTAATGTTTAGTTACTTAGTGGGCGCTCCCTCTCCCTACTGTAGCCACCTGTCATGTGTATTCCTGGATAGTGGGTGTAGATAAAAATATAAACTCGGACAGCGAAATGACAAATAATTATCAGGTATAAGGTGGTGAACACCATACAAACACACACATTTGCTTTGAGTTGAGTGTGGTAGAGAATTTTACCACTGTATGGAAAAAATGAAAAGCTACTAGCTGCTAGGACAACTACTACATCAAGAACCAAAAATACACATAGTTCCTGGAGATTTTAAATCTGCTGACTGATGGGCTGTAGAAACTGCCTATTTCCAAAGTGGCTATAATGGATTCTTAAAACGGGCTCCACAAAAACAGACTTATACATCACCACGATGTCAATGTTGTGACTTTGTTAAGTGGCCAAGGCTACTCCATGGTCACAGTCAGGCTCCATTACCCAGTGGTCAGGCCCATAAATCCTCCTCCATTTATCCACAGTCAAATCATGTCCATCAATCCTCCAACCATTAAGAGCTCCGGAGCTCGGCCCAGCCATGTGAAGGAACCTGTGGGTCACTAGTTTTGACCTCTGACTTCTGTTGACCTCAGCAGGGTCAAAAAGTGTCACGTAGGGGGTCAAAGGTATTGATGAGAGTAAGAGTTTTTAGTGTCTCAGGTCAGCTACCATTAAGACACCTCCTAAACAAAACAACCTCAAGTGACCGTAGAGCTAAAATGCATCTATTAACAATGAGTCTGAAAATTCAGTTTGGATTCTGTGACATGGGTCTCAAAACAGACCCACTCATATGATTTTAAAGGAAGTAGGAAACATAATGTGAATTCATTACACTTGTTTCATTCATTAATCATATCGCTTTGTTTGGAACTAAACTGAAATACCAATAAAAATAGACCAATGTGGCAGCAAGGTAAAATAGTTATTTTAAAATGCAATATCACACTATTTTTGACCTAAAACAGGAATTTCATCTGATGAGTTTGATACAGATTTGGTCGAAGGGTCTTGAAGGAGCCTTGAGAAGAAGCCACAATGCAAAGCGAGTTGAATGTTCTTTCGGAATCAGACATTTTTATGACTTTAATATGTAGTCTATAAACCTGCAAATGTATTTCAGGCTGTCTAATTTGACAGAACTGTACAAGCAGAACCACAAAGTGCCTTAAATAGACCTTGCCAACCAAACTCATCTCAGCAACCACTTCAAGGGCACAAAAACAAATGGTAACACATTGAAACACACCCAAGTTATTTTCCGTCCTTATCTTTCCGTTGAGATTGGTGTAATTGGAGAGGCCTAGTGTGGCCTTGTGAAGTTCCAGTTCTACATTTATCTGCCTCTGAAGGTTTCCATTTGCGGTGCTTATGCAATTCTGACAACGTGGAGGTTTATTTTTAGAACTTCCTCTTCTTTTTATGTCCGCAGAAGCTCTCAAAGGCCGCTGTGCTGGTTCACGGCCGGGCCAGCGTATAAAACAAGGATGCATCATGTTTCTGTCTGACTGTACAGTAGTGTGTCACCACGATTGCATGTGCAAGCATGCGTAAATGGAGTGTGTGTTTACCCCAAACAGTGTGTGCTTTGTGTGTGTGTGTGTGTGTGTGTGTGTGTGTTTCAAGTGTTTGCACGCCACAGGCCGTGGTGGTCTTGTTTTTCTTTCAATCGATAGAGCAATCCAGCTCAGGCTGCTCATGGGATGATGTGATAAGGACTCTTTGTGCATGTGTGTCTGCATGTATGTGTGCGTGTGGTGTCCATGTAGCGGTGGATCAATGCGGGTCTAATCATTCCACTGGGGCAGTGTGAAGTCCAATCAGTCTGTTCAAACAAACAGCCCAACCTGACACACAAACACTTTGATGCCTGACTGATTACTGAATTACTCCTCATCCTGTCCACCACCACTCTGTGTGATTACAGGAACACAATAACCAGATTATAGGGAGTAACCGGATTAATGTGAGTGATTTAAGCATTCACATGATTTTTCAGTGGACCAGTTTTTACAAAAAACCCACTTTGTGAATGAAGCGTTTTGTGTCTTCAAGACATTTAACTGTCCCTCAGCCTCTCGTGCACGTACAGTAAGTATAACCTCGAGATAGAAGTTTAACCCGTTTCCTGCTTAGCTCGTAAGTCAAACAACTCTTAACTCAAACAACATTTCACCATTTAAAATAACTGAAATTTTTTTAATCTGTTCCAGCCCTGAAAAAAGCCAGAAACCCCCTGAATTATGAAAAAGAAACGCATTATTTATCAGCCAATAGACATCCATACTCTACCTGTGCATAACGAATTATATATAAATTACGGAATCAATGATGAGTATGAAATGAAATGCAAAAGTCACGAGAACTCGCAAGTTACATTTTTACGCCATGAATGAGAACAAGATCCAGTCTCAGCTGATCTCGTATCCATCCGCACGGCTCATACCTCGGATTTTGCTCATACTGTAAACCGGACAAAAATATGAACAAAGCGACGCTCGTATCTCAAATAACTCTTCTCTCCAGGTACTACTGTAGATAAATATGACATTTTAAGTACAACATTATGAAAAAGTCCTGGTAATAAAGCTATCAGGTAATGCGGGCTTTAATTTCACATTAGAGCCCAGCTGGATGGTTTACATTCATGACAGCTGCACGATATTCAGACGTATCTGATCTATTTTAACAGTTTTCTCTAATGGAGTCATTGCTTCATGCAGACCCGTCATCACTCATCCATGAGTTTGAAGAGCAAAACATTTACGGAATGCAGAACGGCACAGTTTTACAGCATTCCTGTAAACATGCTCAGTTTGATAAGATCAGATTCCTTTGTGCTGTAGGTAAACTTGAGAAATCCTGCAACTCGAGAGCTGACATTTGTCATCTCCAATTATGCAAACTTATTCCAAACAATGTTACGCACTGGCCTTAGAGGGCTACAGAGAAGTTGTTGTCTTAAAATGGGGCAAACAATGCCTTTAGAAACATATTTGGGACACTGGGATCAGAGAAACTGAGAAGATTTCTACAAGGCCTCATTTTGTAAAGGTTTTTGCTGAAGAAATGGTCTTTAACCTCTTTTGTGCCACGGACCAGGTTAACATCAGAGAATGTTTTCATGGACCGGCCTTTAAGGTGTGGCAGATAAATACAACAAAATAAAATTATATTACCAGTATAAAAACTGTTTTTTCTAAATAATAAATGTGTATCCGTTGTGTATTATTTTTTCATTTTGCTAGCTTGGTAGTTTCAATAATTTATTCTGTGTTAGCAGCCAAATTGACCCCTTTAAGAAGGTAGTCATGTGACCAAGGCAAGCATCTTGACAAGCATCGAAAGTGACTCATAGACAGATGTGAAGGAGAGAATCCAGTCAATTGTCCAAAACAAAACATCATTCAAAATCAGATAACAAATTAAACATAACTAACATAAGTTCTGTAATTCTTTCTATGTGGGCCGGTACCGACTGACCGATGGATCAGTACCGTTCCCCGCCCCGGGGGTTGGGGGACACTAAAGGACACTATAAGTGTCAATCGATGCATGTTGAACACCGACTTCCTGGGCTGATGAGATCTACATTAACAAGACACGCTTTTAAAGTGTCAGAAAAAGTATTGATAGAGTAAGACATTATGGAAAATGATTGCGTATTTCATCATGTCTGCAACATTCTCCACTATCCCCTATGGGGGGTTTACAGTATTTTCCATGACAGGCTCCATCATGCTTTGCTTGGAGTTTACAAAATAATGCTTCTATAGTCAGTTGATTGATTTTTAACGTTCTCTGCACCAAGTTGCTCCTGTTTTTGCAATTAAACCAATTATTTTTTGTTTCACTTGTACATTTTTCATTTGTGAAGCTAAGAGGAGCATATTGGCATGATTTAAGAGGACATTTGAACACATTAATCCTCATTGGACACTGGAAGACTCAACAGCAGGAAAAAGACTTGATTAAAATAAGTCTGTCTCATTTTATATATAAATGTGATGTAACGTCCAATTGACTAGTGATCTTGTTACACTAAGGAAGAGAAAGCACACAAACACACACTCCTAACACTCCCCAGCAGATGTAGGGTGATGGTGTTGTGTGTGTGGGGTTGTTTAGTTTTCTTTTGTCTGTGTGTGGCGACAAAAGCTGAGTTAATGCATAAATCTGGCTTTATATGAGGGGCGTCACAGGGTCACATCATAACTAAGTTAGTCAAGGCTCAACAAGGCTGTTGGGAGGGGGGGCAGGAAGAGGTCCCACTGGGTAAAAGACAGGCTGGTTGAATTAGTCCATTTATGCTTGGCTGGACCCCGGGTATGCTAACAGGCTACACCTCTAATCTAGTTAGTGTTGGAAGCCATGCAGACGCAGGAAGATTGGGCGGTGGTGGGGTGATGGGTCGGGGTCTTGAGAGCCGGGTGGTGCTATGGATGGCAGGTGGCTGATGCTGAATAGTAGAGTAGGAAGGAAATAAATGGAGGATGGACAATGGGGCATAGGGCAAAAGCGGGCAGCCAGGACAGGGATTGCAAAGGGCAGGTGGGTGGTGTGGGTGAGTGTGGGTGGGGTGACACCGTCTCTCTTCGTAACAGATGGAGAGAAGTAAATAAAAGGAGGGACAGAAATATCTAGTAATTTAACAGATCCTTGTTAAAAAAACATCTAGGATTTTTTTTAATCTTTATCTTTCACTTGACATTCAATTAAAAAAAAAAAAGCGAGGCACAAAGAAAATACATTTACAGATAAAACGCTGCTCTACACAATTTACAGGAGAATATATCTAGAGCCAAAACAGACTGAGGTCCAGAATGAGCAGATATTTACCCCGAGGCGTCCACTGAGAAAACACCACATCCAAGAAACTGCAATAGATCCAATTGCTGGGAAGTTTGATATAAAAGCAGCATTTTTCTATCATTATCTGCACATAAGCTGGTGTCAACCTTTCTTTTCCATCCACCTTTTACTTGTAGGAGACCTTTAGCAAGTCGTCACACTGATGTCAACCTCAGAAGAGGTTTGTTTTTAAGATGTTAACCTCCAACATCATATTTAAGTTAAGCCTAGACAGTTGCATAACAAAATGACGAGAGTTAAACATACAAAGATAAGTTGACTGATGCAGAGTTCTGGCTACTTCCTCCAGATTTACTGCCTTCCTTTCCGTCTCAGCTTCACGCGAAAAGAAGAACTTTAAGTGAGGACAACAGCAAAAAAAACCAGGCTGCATCAACACTGAATCTATTTTCACCCATCATCACTTCATTCTTTGCAGAAAACGTTGGTCTGGCTGCTGTTCCATAAATGTACTTGTGATGATACACATCATCTCAACACGCAATTTATGAAAGTGTTGATTGAGCGTTGCTTTGGCATTTTTGAGATGTTCGCAGAAACTTTTGTTACATTTAAAACTGTGTGCAGAACTGAAGACATGAAGCTGACAAAAGAGAAAAGATAGAATAGAAAGAAAGGAGGACAACTGATGAAATCATTTAATGTAGACATACTTCCTTTGAGTGCAGCCTCATTGACTTCAATCTCTCCTCTGATTGGCTCCTTATAGTCCAGATGGGGAAGATAGACCATGGATTCAGGGCTGGGGGAGGCAGTGGAGTAGCCGTTGGACATATACTCTCTTGGACTGTCTGTCCTCCCATTCTGGACTTCAAACATGGCCACCAGCTGGAAGAGACAAACAGATTCAAATGGAGTCCTAGATTGTCTCATTTCAAAAATAATGTCAAAATGATCTGGAACAAACAAGCTCTGAACAATGAGATTCTGAAAGCAGGCAGCCAGGTTGCACAGCATCTTCACCGTGCAGTGATCACACAACAACAATGGGGATGCAGCCTGCTTCAGTTTGCCAAAATGTGCAGATGTGCGATGTGTCTGTGTGTGTTGTGTTGTGTCTGTAAGCAAGCAAATCAAGCTGTTCACAGCTCACTTGGTCTCATATAGCTTACATTGCATAACCAACCAGCAGCAGTCGCTTCAGAAGCCCAACTTTCTTCCCCCTGAACAACAGGAAGTCATGTGACCGCGGAGTTGTGCGCAGGCAGGTCAAGGTGTGCACGTAAGAAATTAGTGGTCAAATGAGATCTGACATGAGAATGAGAAGCTGTCAAACACAATGACACAGCTGCCATCGTGTGTGTGGGGGGGGGAGACGTAGGACGGTGGGGGTTAAAGGAGCGACAAACAATCCTAATTGAGACAGGGACATGATGGCAGATAGAGGAAAGAGTTCTGTGTGTGTGTGTGTGTGTGTCTGAACTGTGACATCGTGGCTACACAGTTTGATAAATGGGCCCGTGGCAGCGTGACGCTCTCATTAGATGGTGCAGGCGAAGGAAATGACCACTTAATGAAAAGCAATAACCGCGATGTAACAAGGGATAAAAATAAAACAGAGGAACGGAGGCCGTCAATTAACAATGGAGAAAAACTGAAACTGTGTGTGTGTGTGTGTGTGTGTGTGTGTGTGTGTGTGTGTGTGTGTGTGTGTGTGTTTGTATGTGTCTAAAACATAAACATGGAAGAGGCCCTGAAATATGCATCATCCATCACGTCGTGACGTCGCCTCTCACCTCAACCAGTATCGCCAGACACCTGGCGGACGCCATGCAAAGGAGATCGTCTGCTGCATTTGTGCAAGTTTGTGTGTGTGTGTGTGTGTGTGTGTGTGCGTGTGTGTGCGTGTGTGTGTGTGTGTGTGTGTGTGTGTGTGTGTGTGTGTGTGTGTGTGTGTGTGTGTGTGACAGAGAGAGAAAGAGAGAGAGAAATGAGGAATTGAAGGGCAGGCAGATGCACAGAAGAAGAAAAGACCAAACTCCAGGAAAACAATCTGATTGCGGTTCTTGACGGATGCTTCTTGAACGCTTTCTCTCCCGTCTTTATCTGCTTTCCCCCTCCTCTCCTTATCTTCCTCGCCTCTGTCTCTTTCTCCAAACTCACTGACAGCATCAATCAAAGCAGAAGTCTGGGGGCATAATGTGATGTGCACGCACACAGGCCAGTAAGCAATGAGCTTCCATCAAACATGATTTGTTCGTTCGGAGCGACGACTTCTTTTAATGTGGGGAGGAGTGGTGATGATTTGATTTTCCCGGAGTTGATTTTTTTTATGGCTGACACAGGCAGGGAGTGTCGCTGATGAAGGCCGCCCTGCTGCTTTCACTCATCGCTCAATCAAATGCGCAAGTGTCAACAAAATGCATTGTGAGTCGTTTCATTTGGAGTAAGGTGGAAAATAGGAAAATGGACCTGTTTGAGCGACGCATTTCCGCCTCAATAAAGACGTTTACTTGATCAGTTTCACCTCATTCAATCAAAGTGGAACCAAATAACTCAGTCCAAACTTCAGACCAATAAAAGCTAATAATGTGAACTCTTAAAACAGCAAAGTAATAATGGTCCACCTGACGAAGAGATTTTTAACGTTGTATTCTAATCGGATGCAGACCAGCAGGATTGATACCTAATGGGAGTTTTCAACATCTCATTACAGATAAAAAACTTCGCTCAGAAAGGAAACAGTTCAACTTTGAAAAAAACTAGTGTGGTTTTTAAATCGACCATCTTCCGGATGATCCTGTGCCCCATGATGCAGAACTGGTCCAGAGTGTGTTTCCTGAACACACATGGGTTCCTCTCGGTCCCTGCTGGCTGCCATTAGTATTCAAGGAAACAAATCACCTCATTTTTCCTGCTGTGTCTGTGGGGAGATATTGATATGGACCTGGGGAGCCTGCATGTCAACTACCGCTGAATAATGTGACCCCTTTGTCTCATTTCCATAACACACACTAACACGTATGCGCATGCAAACACACACTGATACCCGTGGCAAATACAAATGGTTGAACCCTTTATATTGTCGTGTTATGATCGTCTGTAAATCACGACGTGTGTCTCCAACGTGACTGGACTAGCTGGGAAGATCATGGCTATGTATGTGTTTGTGTGTGTGTGTGTGTGTGTGTGTGTGTGTGTGTGTGTTGCAGAGCCAACGCGATTATCAGGGCATACATGAAAGCAATGTACAATATCATGCGTGAAGCAGAGAGAGAGATAAACGCTGTGTGTCTCTGTGGATTCCCATACACAAAGCCCGGGGTATAGAGTTATAAAACGCAATATATGTGGCTTAAGGCAGACAAACGCACACATGTTTACTCAATTTCATAGAGCGTCAAGATTACACCCACACACACACACACACACACACACACATGTTCCCGGATTCTTCGACACAATATTATTTGGCTCTTTTGTGAGGAACCAATGTTTTTGACCAGATGGTGCTAAGCTTATCAATCAAGTTGTGTCATTACACAATTGCCGAGACCTGATTGGAGGATTCGCTCCAAGCATAACCCCCCACCCACCCTTACGCAAAAACTGGTTCACCCCAAGAATAAAAACATCCATAATAGGATGAGCAATGGTGTTGATGGGGTTGCTCCATCTGTGACTTGAATTAGACTAAAGGTAAATGTAAGGCCGAAGACTTATTGTGACAACCGAGTTGAGTGTTCTAGTAGTGTGTGTCCACGGCACACAATCTGGAGAAGCTAGTAGGAGCCAGCAGCTAACTCAAAGACGAGAATAATCAGCTGAAAAGGTCTTCAAATTAGGAGGGGAAAGGGGGAGGAGCTCCTCACCCGCCGCGAGCAGAATGGGAACAGGAGGGGCAAATGATCATTATTTCATTGTCTGGAAAGCGATGCTCAATGATCGTTTCAAATTTTCCCACTAGAAGCCGAAGCTGCTGGGTAATTCCTCACATTAAAATCAATACATGGCAACATGGTTAGCATGTTAGCAGAGGGAGTACAAATGAGTTTTAGTATCACCCCAGACGAGACAGGCTGATGACACAAATGATATTTTGCAAGTAAACAAACCACTTGAGTCCTCAATGACCTCTTATTGATGCACAACGGAGCACAAATGACCTGAACAAAATGTTCAGGTCACCAACACCTTAACAAGGTGATCAAGACATCATGAAGTTAAACACCTCAGTCTCCTCATCATCATTAGGACGCCTCTTGGGTGATGAATGAAACATCTTCAAAAGTCCGAGAGTAAACTTGATGAACTTCATAGAAGGAGATCTACTAAATACACACATCTTACAACAGGATTGGATATCTTTATCATTAACATGAATTAGTAGAGAAAACACAGGTGTCACTAGGGTTCTGTTCCAACTTGGTCAAATAAAGCTCTGCTACACTAAACAGAATGTAAGCATAATTAACTTTATTAATTAAACCAGTGTTTGCTTTCAATTCATGTTAATGCAGCTGCTAATGTAGGTTCATTAAAACACATTGGCTTATAATGTTGCAGGGAACCTTAGAGAAATATAAAGGAATCTTTTGGAGTGGATTCTGTTTTGCTTTCCTTCATTTATTGCATGAGGATACCAGGAAACAAACACATTCAAATCACCACAAGGGCATTTTGGCTGGAAGAGTGAAGATCTGTTTTCATTGTATCAGCTACGATCCAGGCTAAGCTACAGGAAGCTAGCGTAGGGTTGTGGTAATTCTTGGTGGAACCGAGCCATTGACAATAACACTGAGCTATTGTTATTATGAGTGAAAACGTCACCAGATCAATAACTTTTGGCAGTAAAATGTAGCACTGTGTCAAGTTTGATTGAGTAAGTCAAGAGGGAAGAAGATTCAAAGCTGGTAAATAATCGATGTGAACATTCCAGAAATTATTAAGCATGGAGAGAAACACCAACCAGTGATGAACTGACAACCGACTCCATAAATTTCAATTACTGACGGGTTTGCTTGAGGACGATTGCATTCAATATTATCTGAGGGGGGGGGTAGTGATTTTATTCTATGTTTCCCACGACTGCAGGAGGACCAGTCTGAGTTTTAAAACATCTGATGGGTCTCATTCAGGTCCAGGTCCAGGTCCAGAATGCAGAATGAAGTCTTGGATTCCATTGATCGTTTTGGCAATAAACAGAAGGTCACATTGAGATATCATCGTAGATGTTTCTTAAAATCTCAACACAGCCTCATGATGGATGCTGGTTGAATCTTATAGATGTCAGTCTGAGTTGTTTCATCCCAGGTAATGCACCCAGAACTGGGTTGACTGGCTGTCGGGAGGTTCCTGGCAGAGATCTGCATCCTGCCAGCCCTCCCCTCCTTCACTTTTGTTCCTCCAAGCTTCCACTCTTAAGAATGGGAGTTTAGTCAGTTTGAATCAATCTAACTTTGTAAAATCGGCTTAGCCAGAAAATCTGTTCGAAAAGTATCCATTTAAGAATCACTGCCTTCACTTATCTCCAGTATCTTTGTTTTAATGTGTGAATTATTTGCTGCAGAAGAAATAATGATATGAAATTAAACCATTTAAAATGTATATACCAGTCAGCATCATTAAATAGAGGGCACATTGTATTTTACTTAATTAAATCTGGATATGATGACTAACACTTAGTCTCTTCAGAGGGAGGAACCTCCCATTCTACTGATCTGACCTTGTGTAGAGACCCGACTGCTGACCTTTGACCTTAAAGCTTTGGTTTAAGTGAAAACAAGATTTACTTAGCTGTGATCAATAAACTGGCACGTTACTGTGATCTCATTTATTGAGACTGTATTCACATTAAAGCCGACAGCCGACAGAATGCAACGTTTGTGTGCATCTAATTGAATCTCTAAACAACCAGCTGCTGTAAACAGCAGATGAGGTTTATGTGTAACCCAGACAGACTGGTTTAGTCATTTTAATAATTCACAGTAATTAGTCGATGGCAGCGCATCCTGTCCTGCATGGTGTCCATACAGCACACTCACACACACACAAACACACACAAGCAAAAAGGGTTACTCAGAAACTTTATGATGCCAATGCAACAAAAGTTTGATATGTGGACACACACACACACACAAACAGATTTACAAACACACTTATCACAGTTGGAGGATGAACAGTGCCACCCTGCTTCACTCACATGCTACTGCACAGTGGTTTCACTCAGGACTTTACGTAAGCATCACACACACACACACACACACACACACACACACACACACACACACAAACAAACATATACACCACCCTATATCATCCATTGTTGTTAATCAACCCATTTTTCTTCGCCTCTCTCTTTGCTGTCTGCTGCCTCTGGTTGTGTGTGTGTGTGTGTGTGTGTGTGTGTGTGTGTGTGTGTGTGTGTGTGTGTGTGTGTGTGTGTGTGTGCGGGGAGGAGGGGCATATTGAGATGCTCTGCTTTTGTACTATTGTCATTTATCTTAAAACAGCCTCCCTCTTCACCGTTTTCTTCCTCACGCACTGTTCTTCACTCTTTCTTTGAAGGAGTGATGCATAATTCAGAAGCATCCTGACAGGAGTGTGGTAACATAATCACCCCTCACACACGGCCCTCATAGATACAGTACGCAGCCTGAGAGCTCCTGACTCATACGCTTAAATACAGGTTTAGAAAGACGCTTTTAGACATTTGCTTTTTTTCAAGCATTAAAGTCTAAATCACAGGGATAAAGCTCCGCTCTCTACGGGAAATGTAGGCCTTCACCACCGTCAGGTGGTGAAGGTGTGTGTGTTATGATGGTCAACCAGCTGCGACGATTCAAACATCATTTTAAAGTTGATTGACGAGAATGGATGCAGATGCTTTCTCCATACGGCACGGCTCCCTGCGGTGCATTTGTGTACCTGCTGTTGTTTTATGTACTTGGAATTTCAAGAAGCTGGAGTGTGAAGAAACTTGAAACTCAAGTGTTCTGAGAAAGCGGAAGAACAATCATCTCCAAGTAAGATAAGAATGGTTTTCGACAACGAGCGGACATTGTGTGTGGAGATGAGGTTTCTTCTACATGAGTGAAGTGTTTTGTTTCCTCCCATCATGGCAACATGTGAAGCCTTACAATTAAAACAATTTGATAAAAGGTGCATAATTATATGATTTGGAATCAACCAGCACTGAAACTTGTCTATGTTATGTTTAGAAATAGGTCTACAGATTCTAATGAATAACAGGGTCATGATTTTGGGACTGTTAAGATTTTAAAATGTATTTTTACTTTTTATGACTTGCATAACGTGCCGTGAAGTTCCATTGTCTTCAAAAGAAGGCAGACATGTGTACAGATAATAATTTCCTAAATGTACATCCAACTATCGAGATGAAAAATGACACTATGGGTCAAGTAAAAATGTCCATTTTTTTATTTAAAAGCATTGGGATCAAAACTGACACCTAGCCCTGGTTCTTTTAAGGTAAAAGTAAAAGGTTATTCTACGCTAACGCTGCTTTAAAGCTGTGAGGTACAAAAACACCACCACCCACAAAGGTGTACAGTACATGAACTTAACATGTATGAAAACCTCATGTTCAGGGGCTTAAACTGAATACTCAACCAATAAAAGCACACACTCACACACAGCTTGTCTATACGATAGGTGCTGTCAGGGGAATGTCTGGCCTGTGTTATTCAAACAAGTATAAAATTGGTTGTATTATCGGTGAGAGCGGGGCTAATCCCGCCTCTGCTCCAGCACAGATCTATACACACTACCAGATGTGGGGATTACCTCTCAGAAACACACACATACAACTATATGGTCCTTCATTTCTGTACACATGTACAATGTGTAAAATTAGGCACACAAAAGCACTGATGAAGCTCATGCTGACTCCCATTCGTGAACCGAAGCACGAAAACAGATTTACTATCTGGCTTGTCAAGCCAGTGGAGAAGGGAGTCAGAGAATAATGAATCTTATGTTCACAGACGTCACTGCTTGAAGCTCTAAATGTCTCTTTCTTCCTGTTTGAAGAGGTGTCGGCGCTTCCAGATAGAAGCCGGTGTTTCCACATTGAACATAATGTCTCTGATGCTCCTGGCACCAAAATCTAAATTCAAGACACAAAAGTAGATTGGGAGGTTTAAACATTTTCATTGATGCAGATTTAGCTGAGATGACCCAACACCTGGGAGAACTGAGGTGGGGAAAAAACAGCTGGGACAGCGATGGGTGGGAGGATTTTTAATTTATTTAGTAATCTGTTACCACTTGATCTCATTATGTGGGGTTGACATCAAAGTATGTCGAATAGAGCAATAAAATTTTGTTGCGTTGTATTTTGGAGTCCATTCCACGATGAAAAGAAGAGGCTTGTTAGCATGATTGCTAACCATCTGTTTGACTTTACACCATGGCTTGGGTTGAAACTGTTAACCAATCGACAATATGCAAAGTAAAATTCTGCATAACTGAAATGTTGTAATGAAACAAAATAAAAACTTCTCTCTGATTTTATTATGAGATTAACACTAAAAGCCTAAATTGGATGATGGTCCTACTATTGCCATAGAAAATCACACTAACACACACACACACACACACACACACACACACACACACACACACACACACATAAAATGAGCTAAAAGCTGGGCAAAGGTTTCGGAGAACACCACCTGCATAATTAAGAGCTTATCGGCCTGAGAATGACACCACCCACACCTTCCTGTGAACAAGATGGTCATGATGTAACTCCTCTTTAATGCAGGCAAACATGTGCGACTATTTTAAGCTCGTAAGTGCGTCTAGTTTGAGCATAAATTCCTGCAATGGCTTCCATTGTTTTGACAGACAATCTCATCAGCATTAAGCCTCCACCAGCAGCGGATTGCCAGATGCTGTGAAGATGGAACTGCGCGTCCAAAAAATCCAAAATGACAACTTAACAAAACAACCTGCTGGCAAAATAAGTTAACAAAGAGACAAAAAGTATGTGTCCCTGTGTGAATGTGTGTGTGTGTGTGTGTGTGTCGGTGTGAGTGCTGGGATAAGAGCTCAAAAGGAAAGCGAGGTGAGAAAATGAAAGTACTTTGCAAGAAAACAATAAAATAAGAATAATTAGGGTAATTCAACATTTAAATATATAAATATAACTCCCTGGCCTGTGCTGCTCTGACTCACTGCCAAAAAGGTAAAGTTATCATTCTCTCTTTCGTGTGTGTGTGTCCACACACACTAAAACACACACAGACCTGCACAAGCCAGCCACTAGTTGAGGTATTGCAGCACGGTGACAAGTCACATTATTATTTATGCACACTCATAAAGGGAGAGGGTAAACTCTTCATAAATCACACATGCCCCAGAGGCCGAGAGGGAGAGGAGGGGGAGGAGAATGAGGAGGAGGAGGGGAGAGCAGGGAAGGAGCGGGGGAAGTGGGTGACAGGGGAGCCTCATATTTCTCAGGCCAGCAGCACAAATATGAAACCGGCTCGTTCATCATTCCTGCAGAGCAAACACATTGGTGGTGGTTACACTGGTGATGTCTGGCGTTTGCGAACACCACACACATGGATGACACACACACACACACACACACGTACTCCCTTGGTGCATAAAAAGTCATAACCTCTTCGTTGTGAGTGTGCATAAACACTGGCAAACACACACACACACGGATGCAGAGTGAAATCACACATGTTCCAGCTCTGGTCCTCAAAAGTCAGAGCCGGAGACTAATAATCAGATTTCTTTTCCCTGTGGCCATCGTGAGGCCAGCTGCTCCCCTCCAACCTCCCTCCTCCTCCTCTTCCTCCTCCATCCCTGGTGGAGTCTGACAGAGAAATAGAAGGAGTGATTACCTCGGAGCTGCGAGGCTGGCGCCCTCTCACCTGTGGCTCTTTCCCTTGCAGAATTCCCCTCCCTCCTCTTTCTTCTCCTCTTTCCATCTGCCCTCCCTTGACATTAGACTTTCATTCCAAACGTTTTCTCTGTCTTCTTAACAGTCCTCTTTTTAAAAGTAATTTTTGCTTCTTAATGGGGAAACATGTGCTTTAATTATCAGTTAATTCCTCTGTAATAGTGATCCATAATATGCCTCTTCCTACTCTTCATCATGGATTACATCTTCAAGTGTTAACATCCTGGTTTCCACCACAGCTCTTCCAGCTGATACTGTATATGTTATAAATATAAAAACTGGCATTAATTACTCGCTGTTGCCATGGAGATCAGGCCTGGAGGTGTTGTAGAGGAAAAGCAAGCCTCACCTGCACATTGTTCTTCCCGTCAACAACATGTATGTTCCCTATGACCCTTACATGTCAAAAGCATGCTTGCTAATGAATGGATTAGCATTAGCTCGCCGCTGAGCTCCGTTCGTTGGATCAATCAGAGAAGAGATGAAGATGAGAGGCAGGAAATACGAACAACAACAAAGAGTGTGTGTTTGTGCACGCAAACCAACAGGCCCAGATGTGGTATCACTTGGTGCTTGACTTGTTAGCAGTTACATGAGTGGGGGCTAACAACTTACCTCCTCAAACCCTCAGGAAAAGATCCCAGCATGCACCAGCGTGAGGTAACATGTAGAAAAACAGATGGCGTGACAGTGGTCGGGTCAGAGAGGAGATTTGTGGCGAACTGGTTGATCTACAACAGATAATTACTGGTTGTGATTAGCTCTTCTACAGGCCGCCAACCGCTGCTAAAGCTGAAGGGAAACGAGGACTGAAGCTAATGCTTCACTTTCTTGCAGTTTTGGCATCAACCAAGACAAAGTAGCTTCTTCCTCAACTTCATCCCTCATCTTCCTCTACAATGCTAATAATGTACTGGTTGAGCATCATTAGAAAAGTGGCACAGGCACCCGTATGGCCTCCCCTCAGGACCCCGCTGCAGAACCACAGCAGACATGGACGGGTCAGGTTACAGCCTGACCGTCTCGCTCCATTAGGAGCTGATGGGTGGTGCAGTGGTGACACAAGGGGCAGCACCGTCTCCGTGATTAGAAGAGGCAGAAGCACCAGAAAACGAGATCTAAGGGTTGTGATGACCTCACGGTTATAAGTCACACGCAACCACGCAAAGAAAACAGAAAAATGGGCCCAGATCCTCAATGAATTGCACTCCGTTGCTTCACTGAACTGACAAATCGCTTTGGAGAGGTGCCATCATTCAAAGTCAAAAAGGTAGAGCGATGGATTATCTGAAGGAATTAAAATTCCAAAGTGCAACTTTATGAGAAAACTCGACATGCTTGCCGTTAAATGAAAAGCATACAGGCACAGCAAGAGCTCTTTATCCTTAAGCCTTTCTTGAGTTGCTTCATCGTAATTACAATCAAACAGGGTTTGGTGCGTGTGTGTTTGTGTGTGTGCGCGTGTGTGAGAGAGAGTGTGTGTGTAAGGGGTATTGTTAATTAAATATAATCAGATGAAGAGCTGTCATGGCGTTCGGATGGGTGGGGGGTGTTCAAATCAAGGTCGCGGCTGATGAGATATGATCAAATCAGCTCAAGTGACTGAATCCCACCGGGCAAAATATTCAGGCTGATCGGATCTGCAGCCTGACACGGAGATAATCTACCTTCATTCAATATACTGTATGTTTACTGGGTATCTGAATATATTAAAGGAGCATAATAAAGACAAAGTGTGGACGAACAACCATAACAAACAACAGGGACGCCTCCTCCTTCCACCTGGCTGGGCGACATGTCTGCTCTTGAATGAAAGTTGGAATAAAAACACATCTATGACCAGCAGATCAATTACTCTGAGGTAAAGTGAGCGTCTTAAACACTTATTCCCTGTGTTGTTTTCTTTCAGTCCAATAGATCTAGAATCCTCAACACATTCGGGGCTTCCAGAATTTGACAGCGACAGGAACTTTCAGATTAATTAATTACTGTACTTAATAATTAATATTTAAATTTGTCAGACACTTGAAGAGATCATCCCTAAATTTTTATTATTGGCCTATTAGAAACAAAGAAGGAGGAGGAGCAGGAGCAGGAAAAGGAGTACGAGGAGTAGAAGAACAAAAAGAGCAAAAAAAATAAGGATAATATCAAGAAGAACCAAAAGAAGAACAAAAGGAATAAGAAGATCAAGAACAACAAGAAGAGTCAGCCATGCTACACGCCATGCCTTTAGGATTAAATATGTCATTGCTGGTGTGTTCAGGTTTAATTACAGTCTCAGAGGAAGAACACACAACTGTAAATTGCAGTGTGTCACACAATGGTTCCAAGAGGCGGGAAAAGTTACAATTATAGCAAAACAAATTTAATTACGTACAAATAAACTACAGGTTCTGAATTTCTTGTTCAAATACAAAAAAAAAAAGAAAAATTCATTCTCTGTGCCGCCTCTATGCTCCGCTGATGAGAAACATTTTGCTGTACAACAAACTTCCAGAGGATAAAACACAATCCTGGTTCAAAACTTTAATCATTTAATCAAAACTTCAATCATCTCGTGTCTCTTTCCTTTACTGTCATTTTCTTATGAGTAAAAATGTGCCGTTCACATATATTGCCAGGCTTCTGCTGGGAATTTTCTAATCAGCGCACTTGAACCTCATTCTCCCGCTCATCATCGGCCATTCAGACAGTGTGCAGAGTTATTCCACTATTCAGATGCCAGTCAAATGACAGCGAATGGAGGTGAGGCAGCGAGGTGTCATGGAGGCTAATCAGCACGTCTGCACTTTGCAATCATGTCCCATTCACTAAAGTTTTTCTCCAGCCTGTTAGCACGTTTTAAGTAATGCCTTCTTGTCGCCTGTTAGAGGGGCCGACATCTGACATGTAATAAATGACTTCAGGAAAATCACCTGACAGTTCTCCTGGAACTGGTGGAAACAAAATCTACTTGGCATTTAGTTCATTTTGTTGGGTATTTGAGGAGCTAAGCTCAGGGCTGGACTTCACGAAACTCTCCTGTCTATTGTATTCATGTTATTTGTATAATTGTATTGATGATTTGATGCTTTGCTTTGAAAAGTACTGTGTTTTGTTTTATCCCACTTTTCCCCACAAAAATAATTCATAATTGCGACAGCAGATAAATGGAACGTGCACACTGAAACAGGATGTTTCTACTGAGAGAATAATTAAAGAAAAATGTGTGTTTGTGTATTGATGCCAGCTTTCAGTGCTTGACAAGGTTTTGGGTACTAAACATTATAGTGAACCCTTTTTTTCTTTGCAAACTGTAGTCGTAATGTTATGTTGTGTGAATTTTGTTTATCAAGCAGATCTGGAGAATCCTTATTACAAAAATATCCGTAAAATGTGTTGTGTAAGTCAGATCAGGCTGTACTTTAAATGCATTCAGTTAACTGACTTGAAGAAAATAACTATTGTGGTGTGAAAACATTGCCACACATGAACATGTTTTGTGATCAGGCTACAATTCTCAAAGAAACTGTTCATTCTTAATTATTAGATTAAATGCAAAAGTTCATGACAGTCTTTCATCAGGGGTTCACAGATTTACCATTATAAGGCATTATTAAACCTGTACGTAAGACATAGTGCACTTTCATGCACATTTGTTCATTTTAATTAAACGTGAAAGTTTTTGAGAGTTTTTTTCACGTGGTATCAAATTAAAAGTCAGCATCGTTGAACTTAAGAGTAAAAGATGTTCTCCACCAGAGACCTGCTTTAAATATCGTCTCATATCTCCATGTGACTGACTCATTTCTCCAGCGCTGCATCCTCCTCTGCGACAAAGGCGGAAAAGATGGATGACGAGAAACTGCCTCATAATCAAGCATTGACATTTCGGAGGTAGATCAGCTGGGAAAAGCGCCCTTACCATTTACATTCCTGCTGCCGCCAACTGCACAGGAGGTTCATGGACGCCTTGTGGGCGCAGTGATTAAAAAGGGCTAATTAAAGAGAGATGGAAAAAAATCAGTCTTTTTTTTCCATTAAATTTCCCATGAAATTAGATTTTTCATTTGGCTGCATGGAATGGAAGGTTGGGTTTGATATGCATCTTTTACCCTCCAAACCATGAATTTGTGTGGAGTGCTGTGTGTATGTGTATGTATGTGTGTCTGTGCACATGGAATGAGGAGTGACAGTCCACTTATGAGGAGATGTTATGCTCCCCGAGTTTAATTCCCATTCTGCGGGAGATTGGTGTGACAGGGGACGACCCTCACACATGTTGAACATTCAGATTTGAGCTTGTGTGTGGCTGAAGGGCAGCGACGATCAGAGGACTTTCTCATGTCTCTCACAGGCAGCAGCATCCAGAAACAAATAGTCTGTTTAACGAAAGCTCCTCGGTCATTTACATGACATACATTTATACACGGCAGGGCTCACAGACTGAAAGCTGCTGTAGAGCTTGTGTTTTAATGGCAGCCTGCCTGCCTGAATGGCTGCTGCTAATGGAGTCCTTCAAAGGACTGACAACAGGACAGAATGACAGTTCTGGTGGTGGTAAATGGGTGGATGTGCACAGGTAAAGCCCTCCATCTTTTTTATAAGTGATGTTTTTTTCTTAAAGAACAAGAGCGCAGACATGGGAAAGTGAAGGAGAGATGAGATATGATTTAGAAAGTAGAGAGATGGAAATGTCTGCTAAAGCCTGGCAAATCAAGAAATCCTGAAGTTTCTCCATTACCAATGAAAAAAAGTTGTGTGCACAGAGATGGGCTAACACAGGCTAACCATCCCGTGCTTTTGTTTATGCTAATGTCTCCTATCCGTGAACTGGGCGGTGGGGTGTCTGTCAGGTCAGTGACTCCAACCGAAAAACCTACAACTCTTTAGAGTGAAGGGTCAATGAAGAGGAGCGCTTCATGGACTCAAATTGACTGAACAATGACCTGCAGTCGTCTGAATGCTGAGCTCTTTTGTGAGTGTGTTGTGTGTCTATGGTCACATCTGAGCCAAAACCCCACGACCTTCCCCACATTCATCAGATTAGCATTAATATTCATGAGGAGGCCTTCGGCCAGCTTCTTGATACGTGATGCTAATGAATGAAAGTTATTGTGTGTGTGTGTGTGTGTGTGTGTGTGTGTCTATGTATGTCACAAATGCAGGGGGCAGAATGTAATCAAATCACAGCCTACCCCTGATCTCCACAGTCATCAACCACCAGTGGCGCTCCATCCATGCACGCTAATGCTAACATGCTACACTACACGCCTGCCTGTGGTTCGGCACAGGCAACACATATAGCACATGTGTGCGAGTGCGAGTGTGTGTGTGTGTGTGTGTGTGTGTGTGTGTGTGTGTGTGTGTGTGTGTGTGTGTGTGTGTGACTAATGGTCGGGGGCTGGCCCAGATAAAGAGGTCTAGACTTGCAGCTACGCTAACCACTAGGCATACAAATAGCTAGCCATTATCTCTCATTAGCATCCACGGCTAACACAGGGCCCACGCTGTGCAGTGGAGGGCCCTCACAATGGGACCACTCCTGTATGATTGATGGTGAAACAGCACCGGCCACAATAATGGAACAAAAAAGAAAAGCACTAAAGATAGAATCTCGGCAACGGCGAGGTAATAAAAACATCGACAAACAAAAGGAAGTCAGGCTAATCAAGAATGCCAGGCACAGCTCATTAATCTACGAGAGCCGACGCCGTTTGGAGGCCCGCAGATAAGTCGGATGACTGGCGTGTTATGAAGCTCACGTGCGCTCGTCCTATTCTGTCTGCTATCTTTTCATCAACAGCAAAAACAAAGGGATAAAATGAGGAGTGAGATGAAAGTGGGGAGGGCTTCTGGAGAAGTGGGTGAAAGCTGAGACAGTAAAGAAACGGAGGTAAATAAGACGGTTCCTGTGCAAAAAACTCCGCAGCCGAGAGCGCCGACGTCAGGGTAACTTGTTAGCTGAGGAATCTGATCAAATGCTGAAGTGGGATTTGATCCGCGACACTTCATCATTGGTAGGAAATACTGAGAGGAAGCAGGTTTAGGTTGGAAAATGAGTCATTAAAATCTCTGACTCGCCTTCTTATACAGAAATAAGATGTGGATCCTATGATTAGAAATCCATCATCCTCCGAAATGAAGACTCTGTTCTCTGTGATTGCAAAAACTTTCAGTTCTCATGGAGTAATCTATTATTTAGTTGTGTCCCCTTTTCGTGAAGAGTATTTTGTCAAACTTGCAGTTACACACACACACACACACACACACACACACACACACACACACACACACACACACGTTAGTGTTTGGTACTTTTTGAGCTGAATATTCCATTTCCATTTCATTTCCCTTTCTTGCTGACTATGTGTTGATAATTCATAGCTCATTTGGGCCCGGGGCTTATGAATATGTATTATGGGTAGTTTATTGGGACATTGTAGAAATGCAAGATGGGAAATTAGCAAGAGAAAACTTGCTTTTCATTGAAATGGGCCCCAGTATGTGTCTGCATGAAAAACATTACAAGTCAAACTTCCAGATCTGAAGTTATATCACTGTCGTTTGAAAGAACTTCCCTCCGCAGGAGGCTCAAAAAAAAAAAAAAAACCTGAAATAGTATTTTTTTCATCAGTCTCAGCAAAAGTGAACATGACAGCTAAATCACACAGCCACCGCTGCTACTCCTTCGCTTTCAGAAGCACAGGAGGGAGACAGAAGGAGACATGTTCACATCCTTACCAAGCACTGAGCATGGAACGAGTAGAAATGTAACATAATCCAATCATTTTGCTTTCTTCCTCCAAACCACAGCAGAGAAAAGAATTGTGTCACCTCACATATTTAGCTAACACACCTAACATGCAAAGACAGGCTAACCAAGATTACCATTTACAAATACCATGTTTATTGGGCATCCTGTCAACCTGCCAAGCTGGAGACTTTACAAAGAGCCAAAATAAATCCGCTACGAGACACAAGCATGACGAGGAATCACTGCACCTCATACCAGGTAAGAGCTAGCATGCAATCCATATCACAGCTCATTTTTCTTAATCTGACTGATGTCTGTCATGTTTGCCTGACAATGTGCTGGAAGATGGATGAGAACAATGATATGACAAACAGTATGAGCCTACATGGGAAAAAAAAAGAATGAGGCTTGAACTAAAATCCATCAATCCCATTAATCCCACCGATGCTTACCCGGTCTCTGTCTTCTACCAGATCACTCAGCAGATCGTCCTTGTCCAGGATTCCTCCCTCCGTGTACTCCAGGTGGTGGGTCCGGACATCGCTCTCCCCGTGCTGCACACAAAGACACCAGGTACAACTTTACCAAACAGAACTCATTCATACTCCCACTCTGTCAGGAATCCTGCACGTTTTCAAGATGGGCAACTGCGATGGTGATAGAACAGTTCAACCAACCAATCAGCTTTCAGTCCGTGAGGAAACACTACATTTGTGCACCACACAAAACAGCAGGTCTTCCTGTTTTTTTGGCAGGTACAGTAGAAACAAATGACCTACATGTGCAACGACAGGTGCATAGAGTTTGCACAACAGAGTGCAAATGTGGGATAAGGGGGAGGATAGGAGCATTTCCAGTTTGGCTGCTCTGTTGGGGTTCACATTCACTGCTGGTTTAGCTGTCACCATGAAGATGTAGGTCAGAGGAAACAAGTCCCACTGACCAGGAACTACCCGCCGGCTGGAGCTACATCCATCAGCAAAGACAAATGAGATTTGAGAAAGCTGCAATCCTAAATTTAAGCTATTTACACGGCAAAATTAACAGATGTGCAAAAACAATAGCATCTTCCCCTTTTTGTGACCCAGTTTACACAAAGTCTATTGTTGAGATGGAGATCTCCAAGAGACAAAGCAACTGCGGACAATTTAAATTATGACTACACAATGGAACAATGTTCTTTCAATGGAGTAGATGGGTTAAATTAGCACTGTTTAATCATTTTTGCTATTTTTTCCCCCGCGATTTCTATTAAAAGTAATTTTTGGACTGAAATAAGAAATCTTTGACGAGCCTTATCGTTTCTGACAGTGTGTGCAGTAGAAAATGGCCCATTAGGACCTGCCCATACCAATAAGCAATCTGTCAAGAGCAACACAAGACTACATTAGCGGCTAAATTAACAGCTACAGGCTATAAGCCTGGGAGGCTGGAATGAGTTTGGCTGAGACCCAGCAAGTGGCTGGTGCTGTATCACTGAGCCCCGGTGTGAATGGGCTCGTTTTTGCTCCGCTGCATCCGAATGTGAATTACAGGCCACAAAAAAAGAGGGTGTCTTCCTTTCACAATGGGCCAAGACCATTCTCTTAAAATAAATGGTTGAGAGAGCCTGGGATTTCAATCACGGGAATAAAAACCGGCATCTCTTGTTCTTCACAAACACCCTGAATACAGAGCTGGGGAGGTGTACTGCACAACTAACATACAGAGAGCATAGGTCCAGATAACAGCAACATGTGTTAAGATGGATCATCAAAATGAGATTCAGTCTACAGTAGCACCTTGAGATACGAGTTTAATCCATTCCATGATTGAGCTCTCAAGTCAAACTTGTAACTCAAATAAATTTTCCCCATTTAAAATCACTAAAATCATTTTAATCCATTCCAGCCTTGTAAAAAAAGCCCCAAACCCTCAAAATTATGAGAAGAAAAAAAATGTATCAACCAAAAAAATACAAACTTTATCTATACATAATTAATTATATATAAGTTACCTAAAAAATGATAAAGTATGACAAGAAACACAGAAATCATAGTCCGCATCTCCTTCGCAAAGGTTGATGTTACATCAATCCACCAACACATGGGACAGAACTAGATTCGGTCTCAGCTGACGTTCTATCCATCTGCCAACAGGCGGTGGTGTCCCAAAGCATAGCTCATATCTCAAATTTTTGTTCATATGTCAAACAAAAATATGGATAGGGCGACGGCTCACATCTCAAAGACTCGCTTGTCGAGCAGCTTGAAGTACTACTGTAATTAAAGACACTGGGAATGGAAATCAAGGTCCTTTCTAACTTTCAAAGAGCATTCGGTGGTTTTCATGGTCTTAACCAAGACTGTAAAGTAAAATGTGGCCAGGAAGATTCAAGGAAGATTAGTGACTTTGGTCTTTTTACATGCCTAAGTGATAACTCAATAAAATTGCGCTGAAGTGACTTTCGACCCACATACAATGCATACCTTCACAGACTGCTGCCAAAGTTTCTTAACGTCAGTGCTATTGCTCTTCCATGCTTCACCTCTCTCACAAACCTGTGTGATCTACAGAGATCTCATAAAGCATATAAATTTGATCAACAAGATTAAAACAACACTGCTGTGTTTTTTGTGGCACGTCATCTGCTGTCACAGAGCTGATCAGGCCCAGCAAACAAGCAATGGTGCTCAAAGAGATGATTCTGTGCTGAAGGAAGCTCTAGACTTGCTTCTCTTGAAGTGTTTGGAGATAACTTTTGATCTCTTTGATGCTCTTTGAATAAAACTGAATTGAAATGGACTGAAACGTTTGATGCCACGTTGGAGTATGCACTTTATGCCAGAGTATGCAAAGCATTTACTCCTGAGGAACCGGCCCAACCTGAACAACAGTCAGCATTCTTCTATGTTTCATTCAAACTGGTTGGGTGTCAGAAAGTGTGTAGGACAGCAACAAATGAAGGCACGAAGGCAGGTGTTTGACTGTTTTGGCAATGACATCATGCGACTCCAGATACACACAACTAAGGTTTTGTCAGCACCTAGGCACACCTTACAGCATGCTTCTGTCTACCGAGCTAGAACTGTCGAGACCTGAGAAAACACTTTACTCTGTTTCTCCCTGGTGATAAAAGGGATCAGCGGATGACACTTCAGAGGGAAGGTAATCTATAGTAAAACTCTTGTGAAGTCCCTCAGTGTCAATCCCTGGTAATTCCCCTTTGTACCATGCACTCTTCCCATGACAGAAAAAAACAAAAGGAGAGGAGAGTCAGTCAGTCTGCAGAGTAGAATCACCCTAAATGCTAGAAGTGTAAATTCCCATCAAATTACACCATTAAGCCCCTCCTGCCATTGCAAGTAATATTTATTCTCCCTCTCTGGCGAGCAAACATGACATCACTGGAGAACAGTGAAGCGTTGGGGCAATTAGTAGAGCTAAATTCAACGGTGCTGCACTAGTGGCAGTGTTTCACACTTAGATCCTGAGAAAAAAAGTGTAATTACACAGCTGCAGGAGGATTGCGTTGATTTAACCGTGACCAAAAAAAATCTTTAATTAACATGTCGATAAGAAACCGTCTCTGAGTTGGATCTATCGGTGAAACCGAGAGGACGGAGAAAGGACAAATGAGTTTTCTCAATGAAGGAAGATGACAGCAGAGATGAGATAACTTCGCCTCGGTGTACAGTCAACTGAAAACACAATACAACTTGTGAATGGAGCAGTAAAGCCCACAGGGACACAACAATCTGATCTGTCAGTGAGCCACTAGTGGGGAAGTCTGGACTCAAATGTTTAAAAAGGAGAATTTTGACAAGAAAAACTTTTCTTTCAAATCTGTTTTCTGTGGGGTGTAAAGTAAAGCTGAAACAGGGGAGAGATTGCAGGGTAGATGTGTTGTAAAGGGTAGGATAGTTGATAACACAATGGAGACCAACATAATGAGAAATTTGTGGCCAAATCCTTCAGAGTTACATTTCTTTGTTGTTCACGAGGGTTCACATTAAAGTTATCAAGAAATTTGCAATTATAAAACTACATTCTTGTGTGTTCAGCAAATGAGTGTTGTAGTGTCATTAAAACCCTCAGCAATCACCTGAATCTTCACCACTGATTTTATTAACACACAATTATACATGTCTGTTGACAAATCTTCATTACAAATAATTATTAGTCCTTTCATTAATTGATACTTACTGTATAATTTTGCTCTTTGAAAGAAAACGATGAGGAACTTGTTCTCATGCAGCTCATCCCTGGATGCAAGTGACAGACTTGATTTAAGATGTTCATGTCTTACATTTTGAATGATTGAGAATTCAACATATCTCTTGAACTCGGTGCACTGACTAGTAGACTACCAGTCTGCATGCCATTAAAGCCTTGTGCTACTATGAGTAAAGTGAGATCTAGTCAGGCATAGCAGCAGACAGGGTGGAAGCTGGAAGGGCTTAAATGTATTTTTCATGGACATGACTGCTTAGAAACACACATTCTATGAAGTTTTTTTACAATATATACAGTAAAACTCAGAAAAATCCATGGTGACAGTGTTATTTTATACGGAGGGTTCAGAGCCCCTCTTGACGGGGCTGTATTGTGGATCAGAGTGGCATTGCTTCTACGACTGTTCATGCAGATTCTTGAATTCAAAAAAACTCCTGCAACATGGAAGCAAATACAGAACATAACTTCCATTAAACTGAATATGAAGTTTTTTGTCTGCTGTCTTGTCATTAGTTTAACCAACAATTGATTCAGATCCACTTTTATCAACAGTTATATTTAACAGAAATATTAATTTAGAAAAAAAATATTTTTTTTATGGGAGCAGTTAGTCCAGTCTGTTTGTCCTCGAGACTGAAATTTACATTTGACAATCCAAAGACAATGAGGTAACATATCAGCCAATATTCTTGTCATTTACATAATTAACAAAAACATTTATTTTTTGTTATAGATTTCCATTTTTAATTTTTTTATAATTGTGCTCACAATTCCATCTTTTTTTACAATGTTTTTGAATGAAACAAACTGGTATTTCTCATTTTAACATTTTCTGAGGGTCAAACTGACTATTTGTTTTTTGACAAAAACAAACTCAACTACTACTTTATAAAACATTTATGTTTTAAAGAGGAGTGAGGTCTACTTGAGATGGAGTGCATTGGGTTCATTTAGCGTGCTGTTATGCGTCCCGTTAGTATAGGGGCTGTAATCTGAACTGAGCCTGTTTGAACGGACTCTACTCAGAAACAGTAGCTGTCTGTTCAACCAGAGAGACCAGCATGTAGACAGAATGTTCTCAGGAGGAGCCCCAGACTAATACAGCCATCAAAGAAAGAGACAGAGGTCAGTCAGCTGTTGTCTGAACTATTGGCTCCTGCAGCCCAGGACTTGAATCCAGCATCCTGCATCTACAACTTGGAAATCTATGATGAATGGTTCTGTTTTTTGGCTATACATCAAATCAAACACAGCTACCTGGTGGATGCTGGCTGATTGGTCAGCACTAACATGATATTTTTTTAGGAGACTCCCAACCCAATGGATCCCATGTGACAGACAATGGAGAGAATACATGTTCTAACTTAAATGTTCAAATCCAGTTACCTCTGGGGTGACAATCAATGATTCTGATGAAATTAATCATTCAGGAATTTATTACTGTGTTTTAATGTTAGTATAAACTGTGAACCACTTTCTAAGTGTTTCTGCACAAAATCAAACAATGAGTCTACCTGCAGTGGGATATTTTCGGATTAGGAAAAAAGACAGAGCAAATTGAATTTAAGTATATAATTATATGACAACAGATGGCAGTCATTATAGATTTAATCAAAAAATTAGTTCAATATACCTTCTTGTATGACACAGTAAATGTTGACACGCTACACACTTTTTACCCCTTTTTCAAATCACGGGCTACAATAGCAGTGATCAAATATTGTAAGGAAGGTGCATATTAAAATTCTTTGTTAACATAATGATGTAATCAATCCTCATTTTTTTGATTTATAATGAGCAGTCATTTTTGTCTGTGCAATAATTCAGAATCTTTTTTTTGGTTACAAAGCTGCAAATCACGAAAGGAGTCACGGTTGAGATCACATGGAAATAAAATGACAATTCATGAGGTGTTGCTGACGCCATTACTGCAATGCACAGGCAGACTGTGCAGCGTGCTGTCTACCCTGCATATGGTTAGAACCAGTGCACACAAACACACACACCGCTAGTGATGAAACTGGGCTTTTGACACTGTTCCTGCTGTCAGCATCGAGGCTAGAGAGCAGAGACATGTGTGGTTAATGTGGACCCTAAGTGGTTTCTGCTGACAGGAGCAGCCAGCGCAGCCGATCCAGTCTTCTCGGTTTGGAAGCTATATGGACCTGAACTGTCCTCATGATTATCTACCTCAATTAAAAGAAGGTAACAGACTGCTGACTCAGCGTCTGGCAACAGCTCCTAATTAAAACGCCCCGTGAAAAGCAATCAGGGGCCCGGTTCATTCTAATCACACACTCGCATTTATCCTGCTTCAGCTTGTGCACCGCGGTGTGTCATGCTTAAATTCAACAGGGACTGCTGGGCAGAGCGGGCATGGCTGTGGCTGTCAGGAAACTAGAGATGTGACAGCCCAGGGCACATCCACCAAGATGAGCTCTAGATTTGTGTGTGCAGCCTTCTAGATGTTTGTGTGCACGCCGTCTCTGAGTGAAAGCAATCCATCAAGTCGCCCAGAAAGCATGCATGGCCTCTACCATCTCCACGGGCCAGCTTCTTGTCTCACTGAGGGAAAGGGGGTATGGAGGGGACTGAGGAGGAACCAGTCAACTGATAAAACCAGAGCCTGTCACCAATAAACCCTAATCATCCGGACAAAGCCTCCTGTCCGCTGCACACATCCCCAACTGCGACCGCATTGACGGCGTCAGACAGTGAACTTCCACCTGCCTGCTGAGATACCAAGGCTTAAAGAGGAAGCTATTGTGCAGGTAGACAAGACTTGCATCAGCACCCTATCACGATACAACAGTGTGCACGTACAAAGCTGCTGATTAATAAAAGGTCAGTTCAGCAGAATGATTTATGTTTCAGTGATTGCAACATCAGGGAGCAGAAAGCTGGTGGTTCATTTCACATTCAAGACACTTTGGAAATTTGGAAAGTATCATCTTTGACTTGGATAAAATGATCCAAAGCATAGTTGGAATGGTTTCTTACCACGGAAACACCCTGCAGTACCCAACTTTTAGTCAAATTGGTGTTGACTTCCATTGTGATGCATGGTGTAGCATTTGAAATACTACTTCAAACTGATTTAACAACTTATTCACTATCGTATGTAAAATGCTCGTGTTCCATATATTAATTGGAGTTGCCAGATGTACAGTTTTTCTAAAATGGCTGTGATAATTAATATTACAGCACTGGTTTTCTTGAGATTTGTTGATCAGAACATGAATGGCTATTGATATGGCATCATCATCATTGTGCAACTGCACAATTTCCTGTAAAGATTATCCCATACATTACTTAAAACTGCTAAAATATTGCTTCAACTATCTTGTCATCGGAATTAATGTTAATTATGCTAATAATACCAATTTCAGGATTTTATCCTAAAAGAATAAGGATGCCCTGATTACTGGTCATGTCAATTGTAAGTTAATATCATACAGAGCTTTAGATTATTATAGATGTCTTTGTGAAACAACTTATTCTGCAGGTTATAATAATATATGAATAGTAAAGACATCTCATACAACAATAAATAGAATGACTATTATAAATACACCCATTCATTGAACTCTACCATGCGACATGCATGAAAGCAGCATGACTGAAAATGAGTTCAGGCTGCATTGCATTCTGGTCTTTGGAGGCAAAACGTTAAATTTACAAAAACATCAGCTATACCACAATAATAAAGTGAAACCCTGAGGTTAACTTTTAAATGTTTAGGGTGCATAAGTCATTTAGTAAATGGGGACGTCTATATTATGTATTTAATTTAAAAAAAACATGTAAATTTTTTTTATAATTCAAATATTTATTGTCAGTCTCTGCATTGGTTTCTTGCAGTAAGCTAGCAACAAATAAACTTAACAAGATATCTACGTATGAAGACATTTGTTCATGTTTGATATGTAAACGTTTACTACGCCAATTTCAACTCACCTTACTCAACAATAAAGACAAGACAATTATATCATTGAAAAAAAAAACAAAAAAAACAATTTCATTACGGTTTTATCCAAGCTAACTTGTTACTGCTAATGCTACATACGTCATCAGACCCAACACTGTCACGTGACACGTACCTCTGCCAAGTTGTTTTCACAAGCGGCGACAAAATGTGAAGAATGAGTGGAATGACACCACATTTCATGTTGGCTTGACTTTATAACCGTATTGAGGTAAGTTTAGAGTATTTTACCTGTTGCTCCAAAATCCTGCGATACCTCCGCGTAGCCTGCTCGATTAAGTCCCGCACGGTCCACTCATCTTTGCAAGGAACCACCACTGCTGTGTCCGCGAAATTCACCGTAACCTTCATTACGGCTGTAATTGTGATGGGTTTTTTTGTGTAAAAATTAAGAAATTAGTCCAAGTTTCGGTTCTCTCGAGACGGGAGTGAGCCAAGTTGCACCTGTCCGTCGAAACCGGAGCAACAGGTGTCTCAGGTCAGGATGAAATTCAGGGGGAAGTCGCCGGTCCGCTTTGAAAAGTTACGGTGACATCCCGTTTTTATCGAAGGTATGAGATAAATGACAGAAGAAGAGTCAGTGCACCCGCAGACGGTGAGTTTCTATCATGTTGAGCTGTCGGCCGACACAACCAAACAAAACAAACTCACCCAGGAACCCGGAAGAAATCACAGCCGTTTAGGAACTCCAGGAAATTACATTCCCACCGAGGTGTGACTTCTTTGTGACTTCAGCGTCTCCGTCTGGAATGATGAGAATATTTAGGGTTTAGGCAGACAGATTTTAAGATTTAGCTTAAATCCGTATTAAAAAATCAGCTTAATAAGAGCGTAGATAAAATGGATAGAAAAGCACAAAACTTACAAAGATAGGAAAATAGACAGAATCCAAACAGAGAAATTACATTCCTGCACTTTTAAAACGAATAAACACAATGTGTCAATAAGAGTCCACAGTTTAATTTTTTCACAGCATAAATACTGTATATCAATTTAAATTTGAATCTTATTAAGAGTAACAATTCACAAATATTACGTGTTTCATGATGCGTATTTTTACAAACACGACCTAAAGATAGTGATACAATCATGTAAGAAATCTCTCATGTTTTTTGTTTTTTTTTAAACTTTATTTACAAAATTCTCTATTTAATATTCCAATATTGTGGAGTCACATTATTTTACAAGACAGATGGAGCGGCTGTTGGATTGACTTTCCCCATGTATTTTCAAAGAACTATATTAGCCTCCACGCACACACACACACACACACACACACACACACAGCACACACACTAATTACCTCACATTTACTGTCTGGTCTGTCATTTTATGTCATTAGGTGTGTTGTGAAATTGCCTTTATGGATATTAATGGCCACTGACATCCTCCCATGCCTTATTCCTGTGCATTGTTTGGTATCACTCTTGGGACCCCCCACCCCCCACCCCCTCCAAATGAGAAAGCCACCATAGCAGATGGATTCATAATCAGGACGAGCAATTATTTTCAACACAGCTGTAATTCATCTGAAATGTGCGGGACGGAACAATGAAGGGGCTGACAGTAATTTCATCTCGGTCCTCTCATCCTCAGTAAACAAGGTGAGGATGGGGGGACAGGGTGTGAGGACAGAACGCAAATAGAGAGATGAAAAGAGTGAAAGGAAGAGATGATCCCTAATTAGTAAATGCAACAGAGAAAATGTCCTTCATCCATAATCCCACGTTGTTAGGAGAGAGCATCATTTCATACCTGGTCTAACACCCTGTTTAAAGAGCCACTATGAGTGTATGATGTTGGTTATGCCCCCACCCCACTCCCCACAGTGTGATAATGTCTCCTGCTGACTCATCAGTTGTGAACCTGGCTGCAGGGGGAACATATGTTTCCATAAAGCATCGCTAAAAAACCCTGTGCGCTTGGAAAATAAGTGATAACGACATTTGAGTGTTCTCTGGCACACAAATCCACATCCATCCTGTTTTTTTGGAATTCTTCTTCATCCGATGATGACGAGCTGCTTCTGGCTCATATTCATTCGGTCTGTCATTCATTGAAATGCGTTGGGCACAGGCGTCTGTGGTGAAAATGCTCGCTCGATCGCTGTCGTTGAAAGATTTTTGCTTGAGAACACTCACATGAATGTTTGAACTTGCTTCATTTCATCAGTTTCACTTCAGATCAGGCCAACTTTATGGTTCTTTTTGGATAAGCACATGAAGAGAAAAATATTTTCTGTATTTTATTGTATTTTTTTTTATTGTATTCCATTTATACAGACTCATACAGATCATCTGCAGGACAGTTTCGCCTCTTACTGGTGAAGAAAACATTAAATCATTCCTAACATGCTAACATTCCAGCTAGCTTTTCCAACTACATTTTTCAAATTGCTGCTCATGTTATCTGCACAGAGAAGTTTTTTGTGTTTGTTCAAGGTGGCTCCTGCCTTTCCACACCGTTCCCATTTATGTCGGGAAATCAATAGGCTGCGTGACGGAGGCCTCAATATGTCTGCGCACTGCAACATGCAAAAAGATCAGAATGATAAGATGTCAGCAGCCAGAAATGTTGTGTTGTAACTCAACACAGGCAGCCACAGATAGATGTTATATTCCCACGTAAAGAAGAAAAAGCTGTTGTCAAACCTGACAGCAGACAAGTTTGGCAACAATACCTGACTGCAGTGTTTGCATAACACTGCCGCTGTCATTCGTTGACTTTATGATGTCACTTCCTCTTTGAATAAAGCTGCATGAACTTAACCACACCTTCACCTGTAGCGTTCAGCCATAGGTGATGCAAAAGCAGCTTTTTTTTTAATTTCAGTTGTTTTGTTGTTGGGGGGGGTTTTTTTCCCCGCTGTTGTCCATTAGATTTTAAAAAGCTCAAGCTTACAGTGATGTTTGAGCAAAAACGCTCTTACAAAGTCTTGGGCATCAATAAAAACCCAGAGATGGAGCTTTTTTTTTTCGTTGTTGTTGTTTTGTTCGTCTCTGAGTGCAATTTACAGGGCTGGGTTTTCTGGGTCGATAGTTGTGTTGATTTGCTTTCAATCTTCAAGCAGTGCCCCTTTTCTAAAGAGCAAAATTGACATGTTCTCAGCGGCAGTGCCACCACCCCTGTGTTTTAGCTCAGTGTGAGACTGAATCTGGTCAATAGCTGAGACTTACTTCACTTCCTGCTGCGCTGCTTACAATTACAGACCCTGAATCAGTAGCGAGGATTACTCATAAAAACCGGCCCCGGCTCTCTGAGTGGGCACAGAAATGGAGGAGACGGCGTTCACAAGCATAAAATGCGTCTTTCATTCAGCGTGAGGATTTCATTTCAGACTTCAGGTATCATATTAATGCTGCAAAATTGCATTTCTCTTTGTGTGTGTCTGCTGAAAAGCTCAAATCGAATAGCTGAAGATGCTCGCCTGTGAATTTCGAGTGTTGAAAAAGTTGCCCAAATTATTGTCTGAAATAATCATAGTTATTCATAGCAGAACTGGAGACGTCGTGATCCACAGCACACCGATATATACTGTACTTTGAGGCCTATTATACTCTTAGGACTTCTAGTCTTTGTGAAGAGAAAAGTCTAATTCCTCGAGTCTAATTCCAAGTCCAATTCTAATTCCACCACGGCAACTTGTCAAATTTTTACAGATAATACCGGCAGGCGCACACAGTGTGATTCAGTCCAGTATAATCTCCCCTGTTCTCACCCTCTGTGACATTTTCTGGTCTTTCACCCCTTACATATTGGACAAGTGATCCCGGATACTCTCAGCTTTTGCTGTTAACCCCCACTGGCAGAAGTCACAGAACAAGATTGAGACTCAGCGCTGGGCCGAGTCCTGATTATCTGAGTGTTTGACCCGTCTGGAGCGTCCTGCTGTTCACCGCGTCAGAAAGAACCTGTTTGACTCTTTAAAAAATACCCTTACAACATTGAATAACGTCAGTTTGTTCCTAGGGATCGAGAGTTTTTCAGCTGGTGTGTAAATTCCCATATAGATCCTACTGCACTTTATCTTACATGTCTTTTATTTGGCATATGATGTAATTATAAAGTAAATTATCTTATTATGAACTACATCATAAGTTTAGATGATGCTAACAAACATCTTGGATTTATTCCCTTCAACCGAAAAATGTTGTTTTACACCTGCCACTTTGTTTGTTTGCTTGTTACATGATCAAACTTGCTTGTAAGTAACTTTAATTGTCCTTAAATTAAAAATTTTTCCGTAATTATGGAGATCCTACTGAACTGACTTCCATAAATCTTTTAGAAAGTCCCACCACTGGTGGGACAAAAACAGATTTTAATGGTAATTTGAATGGAAGGAAGTTTTAATTCTTGTCCCATTTATATGCTACAAAGCTTGATGGAAATAAATTAATCTCATTTATGTTGTTGATCCAGAGTTTCTGAACATATTTTGCGGAGGGCAATCTTTTTTGTCATGCTAAGATCATTTGGCTCCTCCTTTCCATCTTTGAACAAATATTCCAGGTCAGCCGTTACTGAGGTGCCCAAGGCTGCCTGATCATTTCTTGTCATGCAAACATGAATAAGGTCTTCCATTAATCATTTACTTCTGGAGCGGCGCCATTGGAAAGAAGCCAGCACTGAGTTGTTGTTTCATCGGCACTGTGAAGATCGTAGGACAAGTAAGGAGGGAATAAATCCACCGTCAGAGGGAAGACGCTGATTAGACGAGCGCAGCAATGCGTTTGCACTTATTTTCACACTTTTTTTAAAGAGGAAAATTTTCTCACTTCTTTCCGCCATGAAGCCACAGAGGAGAAGTCATTCCATATTTGACTGTTGCACACGCCTAATTAAACTAATTAGATTTTCCTCAGCTCAAGCATGGAGTTCAACAAGACAAGACTCTCGCCCTTTGCACCAGGCTCCTTGATGGGTGACAAGAAGACTTTATATTCACCAGGTGGGAAGCACATCACACACTCTCTCACACACACACACGTCTCTTAATGGATCAAATTAGCGCTCTGGCACATAAACCCTGTTTTCCACCCCTTCTCTCACCCCCTCTCTTGTTCGCTGTCTGTTTTCCATCCTCCTTGTTCCTCCTATCAGAGACAATCGCAGGATAATTAAAATCTACAGTGAGACAAAAGTTGCTTTAATTTAAGTTCATTAAACCGTGTCAGTCTTCGGCTTTGCAGGAGATCTTTTTTAGAAATCTGCTGCCTTGAAACCATGGCAACTACCCTATTTTCCTCCTAATGGCAGCAAGAGACTGCTAAACATTGATTTGGACATTTGTGGGGCTACGTATGCGACAAAAGCAAACGACGGTGAAAAGGTTGGTAAAGGTGAAGGTGGGGATGTGGGGAGACTTTCAGAGGGGTGGGGGTACATGTAGACGGATTAACCGACACAAAGTAGCCCCTGTCTGTTTGTCTGTAGCTCTAAAAGCCATGTGTTTTTCAATCTGACCAGCATCCTGTTGCTTTAACTTTAGTTTTGTGCTTATTGATGTGATTTGATACAATCTAGTAATAAGAACAAAATTGGAAGTTAATTTTGCACTACAGTCCTATCTGTTACCACCAAGTTGTAGGTTCATTTATCTTCAGGAGAAGGAATGAGGGGGAAGTCAGATAGGTGTGACACAAAGGTGAGACAGCTGCAGAGAGGAACTGCTGCTTACTTCACAAACCAATAAAACCAGGTCATTTGAGCACCAAAGGGGACTATTTGAAGCCATTTCTGGGGCAGTAAACCCATTTGGGCTGAAATCAATGTATTTTACTTATCTTTACCAAACCCTAGACAAACACATTTTACACCTAAACCTAACTAAACCCTAAGGACAAGGTATTCAAATGTTCAAAAACCTCTATACATGCTCTTGTGCATATAAATTACTATTAATGCTTCTTTTAACAAATGACTCATTCATAGACAAAGGAAATGTTCTTTTGGGCTATTTGTGTTTCTACTTTTGCAGGCACTACTACAAAGTACACTTTGAATTGAAAAGTGACAGAAGAAGTAAGGTAGGGGAACTTACACAATGTTTATTGGAGACAGGAGCAAACAGACTGTTTTACTACAAAGAGATTGCTGGAGACCTCTTAGGTCAAAGGTCAGAGAGACTTAATCATAAACACACCACCTCATTATTACTATTATCTTCTCTGGAAAGGACGCGGTTGAGTTCTTCTGCCTGATGTCAACTTGTGTGCATTCTGGGTAATAAGCATATTTTGAAGGCTGAGTCTCCGTTACGTCCATTGGTGCTCCTGCACCAAGGCGCCATTATCACATCTATGCCCTGCATGCGCTGTCGGAGACGGGACCACTAATGTAACCCATTGACCAAATAGACGCAATTAAATTATGCAAATGCACTAATTGCAAATGCATAGCAGTCCTGCTTCATCACTTAACCCGGGCTAACCTGTTTAAAGGTTTCAATGGCAGCTTACAGTTAGGCTCGCTGGTTGCGTCTGTCTGTGGCAGATGAATAGAGGGTGGGTGTGTGTGTGTGTATGTGTGTGTGTGGAGGGGGGGTTCTTCGTATATGTGCAGGGCAGAGACAAAAAGAGAGATCAAAATTGCCCCTGTGCCAATCAAAAAACCCAATTATCATCCACAATCAGCTTTAGAAAGACACAAAGACCCGCTCTCGTACAATGGATCAGTGGTCTAGACCAGAACAATTACTGCATAATTAGTCCATCAGACAATCCCGGATTGATCCGACTTTGATTTGCATGCAGGATCGGTTCGGAGAATAGGCTGGATTTGAGCATCGATAGGACATTCCCATCATGCAGCTCGGCCAGTTTCGGTGACTGGAGAACTGGTCTCAGCGTCTGAGAAATAAAGATTGACCTCCATCACCTGTTAAACACGTTGCTGGAACTTTTGCACTGCTTTTGAGGAAGAGATGAAGGATCAGGGAGCAGAGATTTCCTCCATGTACCTCAGGCCGTGCTGTATGGATGAAAGTCTATTTAACCTAATCGCCCTTCATTTGAATCTTCCTCCGCAAGCGAAGACTTTGGTGATCTCTCCCATCATTACAGAGCAGACTCGCTACAGTGATTGCGAGACAGAGGGAGCCATTCACTTGACCAGTCTTGACCTGATTCCTGCAGTGAGGCGCTCGGTGTGGTGAAAGGAGCCCCGATCAATGACGAGGAGGAGGCAGGAGGAGGAGAAAGCGGTCTGAACTTGTCACAGGGACAGCGTCATGCTGAGTTTCTTTCACAATTCAGGCTCGATCACTTTCACGGAGAGAAAAAAAGGGGCTCTACTTTCTGCACTCGGTGAATAGACTGTGATTGCCTGTGATACAAAGGGACGAGGGCGCAGGTAATCACTGTGTGCATTTGACAGACACCACCCGATAGAGGCTCCGTGGTCTAGCTGCTCCATTTGATTTAGGGGAGGTGTTTCTATGGCGACCATGCAAGTTGATTGTCCTATTTTTGAGGGGTTCGCATAGGCTGCTTCATTTTCCAGATTAATACCAAAGAGACTGAAATGCTGTGAACCTTTAATGGAGTGAAAGTAAATCCAAAATGAGTATATAGATTCAATTAAAATGTTATTTTGAGCTTAATAAAGTATCAGTTTTGTTTAATATCTACAGACAATTATCAATAAATCCTGCAAAACATCTGTTCTTCAACCTTTTTGAAGAACCTGCAGTCACATTTGAGGACATTTTTTTTATGTTAGTTGGATTACTTTTCACCCTGCACTTAAATTTAAGTTTTAAAAAAAGTGGTACCATGCATTCAGCATGTCCTTGCCTGATTTTTGCCTCGCAGGCTACTTAAAACCTACACTTATTTACAGAGGATTCTCTCTTTGGTCTTCATTATTATTATTTTATTTTATTTTTGTAAAATTACCTACTGTCAAGGAATTAGAATAAATCTAATTTCAGGTATTAAAATTGAAAAAAAAAAAAACTTTTCTGTTTCATTTTTTTCTCAATCATTCTAAATATTACCTTATTTGAATTTAATAAAAATAAGAACCTTTCATTCCTTTTAATCTAATATTAGAAATCTTTTACCAGAATCAAGGTCAAGTTACCTTGTGACTCTTTCCTCTAATCCTAAACCGTGTATTCCCGTTAATTTGACAATGTACAATCTTGTGTCTCCATTTTCTCATCTCACTAAATCCAAACTACCCTTTCCCAAGGAATACTATAAATATAAATTGAGCATAGCAGCCAGAGCACTGAAATAAACTTGCGTTTCTCTCTTTCTCTCTCTGCCTTCAGGTCGATAGCAGGGTTAATGCCAGGCTTACAGCTGCTTCATACAGACTACACAGAGGTCGAGGATGAAAAGAAGGAGCTATTTCTGTCCAGCGCTGCTTTGTAATTAGAGACAAATCCATACTGCAAAGTTTCTCAACCAAGTATACAACTCTGGAAACCATAATTCACTTAATTATGCTGGGACGCCTCTTTGAATCCAGTCAATATCAAAAAGAGCTTTTCTAGAGGAGAGGTAGGGAATGATAGTAATTTTGAGGCTGCTTGGCTCCCATTCACTGGCATAAGAAGATTTTTTCTCTTTCTGGGAACAATTAGCTGATTATAGGTGAGAGGTTGTCAGATTTGTCTGTTGCGGCCTTTTACACATGGTGGCATTGATTTAAAAGAGAACTTCACTCAAAGTACACTTTAAGTCGCATAATAGTAGAAATAGGTCATATTGATCCCTTCTTTCTATCTATTTAATACCATTCATCCTTTGTGCAGACCTATGGTGGGTGCAATTACATTTAAAACCATTTGAAACGTGACAGTGTTGAGAATATCACCATGTTTTGGCAAATAGTTTTTAAAAAATATACCAAGTTCATGTGAAACCCTGAATAAAACAAGCTTGAGCTAGAAGTACAACCTATGATCACATAAAAATATCCCAAAACATCTCTGCTGGAGTTAGATGAACCTCTGCAGACCCCTCTGTAAGGATCCTTAAGCCAAGAAAAGGTGGGTGACGCTCACATTTTGGAATCCCTGTTCAGACTTTTTCAGTCCAACCAGAGAGAGAAAACGTCGGGCCTCACATGAAAGCTTCTCTCTGCAGGGTTGAGATTAGAGGACATTCCTCTCTGCAGCCACTCGTGTAAGCAGAACGTCAGCGAACACCGGCGCCCTGATGTAACGCGCCGTCCGCCGCCGCTTTGAAGTGGCTGGATGTGTGCAGGAAAGTTCAAAAGAGGCCATAGAAGGATTTTGAGACAGAGGAAGAAATTCAGCTCTTCCTCAGATCATTTTCCAGCCTCATTTCCCAACCTGTCAGCGATCAGTCAGAGAGAGAAAAAAAATATAGCCTGGAACGTTTGAGGGGCCGTGGTGTGACTCAGACATTTGGGTTGCATCATTGTGGTCGGGCAGATGGAGAAGAGGAATCTCTAGTTTTAATTTAGAGAGCAGCTGGAGTTGAGGTTAAAGTCAAAAATATCTTTTATCTGAGTGCATGTCAAGCAAAAACTCCATCGTATATCTCAACTGTTGCATGCTGAAGAATATCTCCTGGCATTTAAAAGACACATTCAAAGTCATTATTATGCATGTATACATGTATGCAAATAGGAACTGCTAAGTAAATGATTTGTTATCTCTGTTTTTAGCAGCTGGAACTGGTTGACTGAAAAAGTTTTTTGGTAGATCTTGGGCCAAGGGAAAGATAATCGCGTTTTGATGTGAATCCATGTCCAGATGCAGATTCTGGATTACTTTTTCATGGTTTCACAAAAGTGATCATCTCAGAAAAAATAATGCAGCCATGAAAACTTTAACAAATAAAACATCTAAGGCAAACATGTAAAAAGTTTCAGGTCGCTGAAAAGAACCAGGATGCAAAAAGGACAGCAAGAAGCAAATGTGATACCTTGTGTAGCGCATTTGCATTACCATTAGCGTTGCATGCATTTGGTTGACTTTTCCGTTAGGATTCATCCTCTTGGGGCCACAAATGTTTAAAGTATACGGACATTCCATCCATATTTCGAGGTACAGTTAGTTTCAAAGAGGTCGAACTCCTGGTCTTGGCCCTAAGAAGACTCTTTTCCCGTAAACTCTTCTACTGGGGATCGGAACAGCTTTGACAGATTTTTGACTCCAGATTGAAAACAATCTTTGGTTTCCCTCTGGTGAGAAAAACATTGTGTACTCGCTGCGTATCACAAACAGATTAGTAAAGTATTTAAACCCAGGAGACTGACATGCACATGGCTGCTAGAAGGGAAAACACTGCACATCTTGCATATCATTGTGTCCACACTGCACACTTTACTGTAATTCAAGCTGACGTTTTTGGAAACCTCACAATCTCAACAAGAATTCAAATTGAACTACATTGAAACAAAAGCTTGGCTCTGCACCACGTGTTTAAAAAAAAGATGGACCGGCCAATCGATCACTAGAACAAGCAACTCTCCTCAACTGGAAACAAAATGTTCCAATGATCGCACTTGTATTTTGTTTTTTTCCTTTTTTTTGTTTTTAGGGAAGGTTTACAGAGATGAATAAAGTGCGAGACCCAGTTAAGGCTCCGGTTCACACCAGAGACAGAATAGTGATCGTATCTACGATGAAAAATGAGCTTGTGCAGCTGAACAACCATAAAAACACGGATTATTATTTCACAATGCAGTTTTTCCTTTTGATGAAATGTGAATTCAAATCTCTTGTCATCTTTCACCAACAAAGAAAGGAACAAAAAACTACTTTTACTTCTATCTCTTAAAAACCACAACTATGTCCAGGATGCAGCTTTAGCTACATTTTTGCACATCCTATGAAGTGAATGCAGTAATTACTGTCTAGTTATCCCACTGCACTCATCATGAAGAGTTAATTCCAAAGAGTGGGTTTCATATGGCAGATGATTCGGAGCTGGGGGAGTCTTGTGTGGGTGCATTCTCATTGGGTTTCCCTGTGTTGCAAGAACTAGATCACAGATTATCTCACAATAGTAACACACAAATGTGAAGCTGCCAGCATTTTAATGAGAATGTCAAATGTTGCAGCAACAATCAGGTCAATAAAGCACTTTTGACAGTCAGCATTAACTGTGATGGTGAAGGTCTACTGACATCAACAGATTACTTATAATTCACAATTTTTTGTGTCTTGCCTAGTCTTAAACATAACATTTTCCCATCATAAAACAGTTTCCTCCTTATTTACCATGTGCCAACAGCAATCAGCCACAATGTTTTCCCCCAACACGGGCCAGAAACAGCCGTACGGCCGACTCCGCTAAGGGCGTGGGAATCTCCAATGCTTGTCGGCTCCAGCTGCAACTCCTCCAACCTCAAATGTTATGCTGTTTGCAGACCTCACCAGGTTGGTCATATTTAGGGTGATAGTGTTATGAAGGCCAAGTATATATACAGTATATATATATATATATATATATTCCTTAAGTTGACATAGAAATGAAAGCCAGAACCAAAATGAGAAGCATATGGTGCAGGAAAGGGGAAAAAACCCCACAGAGAAACAATGAAGCATAGAATATATAAAGTAATAAGATTAATTGTGAACCAGTGTAGAAGAATAACTCGACTTGGGACTTGCATCATTTTAAGTTACGTCGTTCTCGATTATACAGCAGTTTTCCAAAAAATACACGGAAAAAATGAAAATCCAGTTTACGTCATTTTACTTGACACAAATATTGGAATCATAAAATCACTAGTAAACCATTAAAAGCATGTAATATCATGTTATTGTACAATAAATTAGAATAAAAGAATATATTATATATTATTAGGCCGTAGCAACCACCATAACATGCTATGCAGAAGAAGCAGCTGAAGACGTTTGTCTGTACTATATTAAAAAATAAAAGCCTGCAATTGATTGGCTATCAGGACACTGTGATGGATTGTGATTGGATAAGTGGATAACAAGGTATTTGAACCTAACATTGCGGGAAAGTGCTCGTGATATCGAGAGCTTGTGCAGAGACATGGACTTCCTGTTTGAACTTCGGCTGAGCTTCATTTGTCGATAACTCACACCCGTACAGATGAACGTTTTCAGTTGACATCCCAAGTAACAGAAGTAAAACGCAACAACGAAGAATTCGCGCCTTGGGAACGGAGAAGAAGATGAAGAGGAAGAAGTGAGTGACAGTAAGTTCTTGGCGTCTTCCATACTGTGGACATAATGCTGCAAATTGGACCTGCTCTGAGCCAGCTGTCCGTGAGCCAAACCCTGCTCCAGGTGGGGTCTGATCCGTCAGCGTGTTGCTCCGTTGGTTTCCACACCTCCCACTGACCTTCAGCGCCGGTGGAGCTTGTAGTGTTCTTTAATGCATTTGATGCAGCACAGGTTTCCTCCTCGCCACAGCCGCCCGCCGCCTCTCTTCACTGGCCTGTCAAATTGCCTGTTGCGTGTGTGTGTGTGTGTGTGTGTGTAGGGGGGGGGGGAGAGATGGCGGATCTGGAGCTTTTTTTTTCTTTTTTTTTTCCAATCAAAGAAGAAGAACCCACCGTTTGTCTGTCCATGTCTAAGTGTTAGGTGTTGGAGACTGAGAGTGTGTATGGAGGTGTGTGTGTGTGTGTGTGTCTGGTCAGACGACAGATCCTGCTAATCCTGTCCATCCCAGAGGACAGGCAGTGTGGCTGGGTAATTGGCCACTGACTGAGCAAGACCACTCTGGAGGCGCAGCTTATTGAACCGCTGGGGAGAAGAGGTGGATGCATAACAAGACTAGAGAGGAATAGAAAGGAGGAGAGGACAAAATCAAATGAAATACGAGGGGTAACAAGCAAAAGAGGAGCGATACAGATTAAAATAATGAAAGAGGGGACAGGGCCAAGCGAGGGAAGAAAAAGGGAGGATGGAGAAAGGACGGCTGGACGAGGTGGAGAAAGGAAGGAGAAAAACAGACAAGGAAAGAGTGAAGAATTTTGTGTGACCCTGAAGACACCATTCCTTCCTCTCTCAGTGAAAATGTGACACTTTCATGATTACACTGGACCTCGCTTCTTTTTTCCCCCTATTTTTTCTGGCTTAATCTTTAAAGGATGAGGAGTATGGCGGTGGTGGTAGCGGGGGGTAGGAGATGGTGTGGAGGAGGAGAGGCATGGAAATGGAAGCCTAGGTTACCCTCCTCTAGCTGGCCACCTGACAAATTCTCTTGTACAAGCAGAAGCAATAGATAAATAAAGACTGGAATAAAAAAAGTATATCCCTCCAGCAAATTGGCTGTCATTGGATTATCCCCTGTAAAGCAGGATTTGTGAGCGTATGGGTGTGTGTGGAGAGACTTTAGGGTATAAGTGTGACCACCTTCTTGCATCACATAGATGTTGGGCAGAGAGAGAGAGAGAGATGGAGGGAAGAAAGGGTAGGAGAACTAAACACACAAATGAGGCCATCGAAGTGATGCTCGTGACACACACTCTCAAGGATGAGCAACAAGTGACGCCACGGTGAGTCAGCAAAGGTATAAGCTAAGATATTTATATCAATTTTTTTTTTTTAAAAAAACAAAATGCAAAGCTACTGAAGTGTTTGCTTTAAAGGATTCTTCACCACTGAGGCCCCGTCCACACGATGACGGATTTTTTGAAAACGCAACTTTTTTGTTGCGTTTACGTGTGGACGGAGATTTTTTTTGAAAACGCTGTCGTGTGGACGCGAATCGTTTTCGATGCGTTTTTAAAAAGTTGCGTTTTCAAAAAAATCCGTCATCATGTGGACGTGGCCTAAGATGAGATGTTTGCTTCTAGCTTCAAGGCTAATGCTTACAATGATTACACACAATGACGTTATCAGAGCAAGACATCATGGGAAATTCACTTAAAAAAAATAAGGACAACTATGATGCAACAGACTGAAGTGGTTAAAGGTTAAAGCTGGTTAAAGCTGATTCAGTTTGGATTTCAAAGGTGAAATTTGGAAATTCGGAAACACTGAAAACAATTTTCCTGTGAAGGATTTCACAATCAATGAGATATTTTAATAACGTCAAATAATGATTAGACTATTGGTTTGCAGGTTCCGTGACATGATGGGAAAACTCTGCTTTTTAATTTAATTTATCTACATTTTGGTTTATGAAAAAATAGATTCAAGACTCCTTATCATGTTATCTACTGACCAGATCCAAAACAATGAGCTAAAAGAGGCTAAAAAGCCCATCTTTGCATTGCTGTATACACACTTTCAATTTAGGCATACATACATAATATATATATGGAATAAAATCTGGATTCGGGCACTTTGGTGTCTCGAAAAAAAGGGATCTAATTTTATGTCTTTATAATAAATAACTCATGTGAGGAAATCAGTTGCCACCAAATCACCATCATAACTTTGTGTTTGCTGCATTCATGTGGAGTCCTTGTTTGTTTTACTCACCCCTGCACCTCAGAAATCCCAAATCCTCAACTGCTTTTTGATGTTTTGTCATAATTTGAAGAAAAAAAAAAAAAATTACCTCCAGGACCGAAAAACATCTAAGCTGCATCCAGAACTTCCTGCCATAACCTGCCAGCTGCAACTGAAACTCACATTGAAACTGAACTTTGCAGACTTTTAGTTTAGTCTGTGTCACAAATAAGCATTTCATTAGAGGTCAGAGGTCACGCAGTCACCCGGGCTTTAAGGGAACAGGATGTGTATTCTTTGATTACTTCAGCGGTTGTGCTGAAAACCGGCTGCCCTCCAGGTGATCCTAGATTGAACACGCTGTTAGATCCAGAGACTGATTCAGCAGCTTTATGGTTATCTGATATCCTCCCTAACTCCGTCAGTCACGCCCCGAGAGACGAAAGAACCGAGGAATCAAAGAGCTGTCATGTCTGAGAAAGTTTGCAGTTGAAACTGAGAAATAAAGAGAAATAAAAGCTTCCCAAAAAAAAAAAAGCACCTAAAGATGAGAGATGAGGCGAGAAAAATAAATGTGGAAGGTCGCCGGCTGGTCAGAGGTGGAACATGTCGTCCGAGCAGAAAAATCAATGAACGCTGGAGAGTTGGCGTCGTGTGGGTGGTCAGCGGCGTCGTTCAGACTCATTAGCGCAGCGTTTGACTGGAGTGTTTGACCTTCTACACACCCTCACAGTTTTTAGCTGGTAGAACTTCTGATGGGCCACGCAGAAACGCACCAGTTGAGCAGATTCATCCCTTAATTTAGGCAGATTTTGATGAATTCGATGCAGCACAGCGAACAGAAGAGACGAAAGTTCGAACAAAACGGGGAAAAAACGATTTGTACGACGTTCTAATCAGAACAGAAGCTCCCTTATTGGTCGATTTGAGTGCTTCGGGGAGGAAATGTGTTTTTCCATCTCCTCTCCTGTGTGCAGTACACTATCAAACAAAAACGCGCTTCAGTCGGGTTCCCATCCCTCCTTACAGTCATTTAGAATTGGATTAACATGACTGATGGCAGCCAATCAATGGCGGTGATTTCAGCAAATGATGCACAAACTGTAGAAAAGTATTGATTCAGCTGGAGCCTGCAGAAAGGCATTTATCTTCCATTAAAAACAATCTCTTGTAATTACCTTAAACTGCTTTTTAGTATCATGGAAGGAGAGATTTTCCGGAAACCGCTGAGTGCGACAAATTACATGCCATTGGAATAAAATATATATTAATGTATGCTGTCATCTGCAGCTCCTGGAGATTTGGAATAATGTGGAATAATGTATGCGCTCCAATTCCCTGAAGTTCATCTTGATTGCAGCAATCATCAAGATCCATGCATCCATCCATGCATCCATCCTTCCATCCATCCACAAAACCAAAGCAGGTGAATTAAAAAAAAAACCACTTTCCATCGATGCTTTCACCTTCGTCGCTGCTGCTAGCCGCCGCCTCTACGCATCGATCCGGCTGTCTGACATCCTTTTGGACGACATGTGAATTATGCCTCATCCTGGGTTTTTTGCTTTGATTGGGGAATCGCAGACTCTCTGATGACCGCTGAGGAAGCCCCCGGCCCGGTTTGAGGCCATGGCCAAAGATCTTTTGACAAGGTTAACAGATGATCAGTAAAGAGTGGCTCCCTGTGGTCCCCCGCTCCTTCCTTCCGTCGCCCTCGGTATCAATCAATACCTGTTAACAAAAGCTCTGTGGGGCTCCTCTCCTCCCTCTCTACTCTTATTCATATTTCAGGATGCTATTAGAGCAAGCAGTGAAATGTCAAGATCTTTACAAGGTATATATCCCTCCGAATGTCACAGAGAGAGTCTAGGGGGGGGGGGTGTGAAACTACTTTTCCTCTCCGCTCTGTTTTTCACTGTCAGAGCTGCGACCCGCCGACATTAAGGCAAGAATGATTTCTCTGCCGACGGCTATTCCACAAAGTCGTTTGTTTCTGCCACGTTTTCAATGATCTTATTGGCGTGGGTGTTTGCATTTTATAACGGCTGGCTGCTAGCGTTTGATGCTAACGTAGCTATTAAAGTAGAGGGACGTAAAGGTCTGGAGGAAGAAGTGTAAAAGGAAGAGTTGTCTTTGCACAGGCCGTGGCAACCGCCTCCCGGGCATCGTCCTCCTTTTCCACGCTTTTGTTGTTGAGCTCAGCTGGAGGAATGACGGAACAATCATTTCCCGCGCCAAATCAAGAGCAGGCGGTCATGTCTGGAAAAATATGGCTCTGATTAAAGGTGTGTGAGGAACATGATTGTTCCAGCAGGGCAGGGATGGAGTCGTGGCAGGTTCAGGGTCTGAGCTGGAGGTGGGCTCAGCTGCACGAGGGGACCGTCGATCAGAAAAGAATGACACGTCTCTGTTTTACACATCAGCAGTGAACACAACAACCTCACCCAGGACATGAAATGTGTGTTTCTATCATGTCTATTTTGAGTTGTTTGCCCCCACCCCACCCTTCTTTACTGAACATCTGTGTGAGACCGCTGAGCGACGGCTTCGCCTCTCTGTTCAGCGAAGCAGCGAGACGGGGGGAGGAAAAGGAGGGAAGAGGTAGGAAACGGTGATGATACAATCGCAGTCAGGGATTGTGGGTAATGACGGCGTCACGGGGAAGCTGTTGCCAAGTAAGGGATGTCACGGAGACGAGAGGGACAAACACAATCAGAGATTCATTTGATATGGACGTCAAATGTGCTGGTCTGCTTTTCAAATACATTCCCTCCATCCTGTCTTTTCTTTTGGGGGCGAGTCCGACCACGGTCTTCATCGCATCAAGCTGACTTTGCATTTTCCTACATTGTACATTTCAATTTCAATTCAATTTATTATCTTTCCTCAGATCCTTTCATCCTCACCTTCATGTGTGCAGAATAAGCGGAGCTGAACTTCAAGAAACAGAACAACTCATTTCATCAGGACCATGAACCTGTGAGGAGAAACTCCTGGTTTGTTCTCCTGTCAGACCCTGCAGAGAACTTTTGGTCCCACACTGCCACCTATTGACCAAAAGAAAATCAAAACGTGACAGTTAAACATGCAGGATTCTAATTTCAGCGTTTTCCAGCCAAATTCAGGCAGATTATGCGCTCGCTCTGTGCGCAATTCGTGCGTAATTTCCTGTAATAAGGAGGATTAAAAATAAAATAAAGAAAAAAAATCAGGATCCCTTCAGCATGTTTTGTAATAGCCTACATAATAGAAGAATTAACTCATCCTGCCAATTCTTTTTTTTTTTTTTTTAAACAGAAAAATACACAATTTAGGTGCTGAAAATGTTTAAATGTCGCCCCGGTTACGCGACGAGGAACTTCTCAAGACAAAAAAAAAAAGACAAAAAAAAAGAGTGGGGTCGTCTCAAAGCAGAACAAAAGTATTAAATCTTTCATCATTTCCCACTCTCCTATAACCTTGTTGCACTACTGGAGCTAAGGTCTAGACATTGTGGAAAGGCAATAGCTATCCATCATGTCCGATTATGCCGTTTAGATGTAATTGCAAACCCTTAAGGATTGCTTCTCCATCCTCATCCCCACGTACGTAGACACTCGATTGCATATGCGCACGCACACGCACACACACACACACACACACACACACACACACACACACACACACACACACACACACACACACACACATACACACACACACCTGCAGGGGCGGGGGTTGGGGGGGGTAGAATATCACTGCTGCATCCGCAGACAGAAGGATGAAGGGGGGGGGGGGCAGCCACCTCCATACACATTTCACCGACAATCAAATTAGAGCTGGCTTTCAATGCATCACTGACAAATTGTTTATTAAACAAAAGGCTTGAATTGCAGCATAACTGAGAAAGATTCGAGACGTTTGTGTGTGTGTGTGTGTGTGTGTGTGTGTGTGTGTGTGGGCGTGCGTGAGTGCGCACGATGATGTCCATATAAGGCAGGCGCGTCACTGACGTCCCTGAAACGCACCATTTATGTCCTCCCAGCCAGAGTCACAGCTCATAATTTATTTTTTTTATAAATGCAGTTTATGTCCTATAAACACAGAAATGAAACAATGTTGGTGATGTCATGATGGAACACTAACATCACAACCCTTACACACACACACACACTCACACAAACACACACACTGTCACTGTTGGATTCCCACTGTGGCCACCCACGTTTAAATGGCACCCGCAAAGCACTTTGGTTAAAAGCATCCATATATGTTATGTCAGTCTGCTCAGGTCATGTGTTTCCTGTCATCTCCTGTATTTAACAGTGAGGAGCCTAAAGGTCATATAGAGGCATTACTCCAATATTTAATTGTACAGCAGGCTTTTTGAAGCGACAGCGAAGATTTAAGTGCGTAAGAGGCTGATATATATACTAAGAAGGTCGTGATATATTTTATGATCTCTGTAAATGCAGACAATGAGTTGGATCCGAGGCTGGATATTTAAAATCGGGTTGAAAAGCAGCTTCACAGCAGCTGAGATACATTCCACTATTAGGAAAAACAGCATTGTTGCGTCAAAACAGTTTGAAATGTCTGTGGAAACTTGTCAAATTTCTCCCGCAACCCCACAAAAAGCTGCTATTTTTACCAGTGGTTCAGAGGCAGGAGGAGAGGATTATGATGCTGAGTGGCAGGAAACTTGTCAAAGAGCACAGAGATGTATGATCCCGGCTTCTAAACATAATGTGTTGTGCGATTCCGTCGTCGTGGCGCTAAAGCGGTTCCCACAGCCGTGTGTTTACAGGTTTGTGGAAGCAGTGATTAATAAATTCTGTTAAATTAATTCAGTTATTCTTCACATCTCGTGATAACATTTCATTTTTGGCCATATCTACTTCTGTAGACATCACTTTATTACCAATTAGAACTATTAGAGTCATGCTTTACGCACTAGCGCACCCATTCCTGCAATACCAGTTTCCACCACTAGGGGGTACTGCACTGAAGTTGTGGATAAAATTAAAAATTCAACATATTTATCAAAAGTTTCTCACAAAATTTCATGAATGAAATATTATTCCAAGTATTTAATTCATTAAAGTAATACTAAGGTTTTATGACAATTTTTTTCATTTTTGGATGCAAAATTTCCATTTTCATACACTTGAAGTGCAAATAAATATATGCAGGATAGTTTTGGTTGTAGATCCAAAGAGATAAGATTATTTTATTGGTTTAACAAGGATAATCAGTAATTCATCATAAAAAGAAAAAGTTAACTACTGCAAATTTAGATGCAAAGCCATTGAAAGTTTAAACAGATAAGAAGGTGGAGAGAAATGTTGAATGAAAACTAAATATCATCAGATTAGCTCCTCCTGATCAGGGGAGTCGCTCCATCCATGGGAACTTTGCAACCGGTGACGAAGGCCAGGGAGATTGTGTGTTTGTGAGGGGGGGTTAAAGGTCAGCTCCTGCCTCTTCAGAAGCGTCGGTGACACCTGTCAATCAAACCTCTCCCCCTCCACGTTCTGGACCTTTAAACCGTGACGAAGGGCCATTCACGGGTTATCGAAAGCGACGGCGACTCCTCCTTGGAAAATGTCACGGGGTGTTGTGATAAAAAATGAGGTCACGCCGACGTGGAGTGCGAGCAGGAAGAGTTTTCAGGCCGATGTCGAAACTTGCCACTGTGGAGTGTGTTTGTGCGATTGCAGCCTGTCACTGTGGCTCCCTGCTAAATGATGCAGCTGTTATTGCAGCGCTGGGAGATCATTATCCCACCGGAGAGAGAGTTTGGAAGAAATGTGCATGTGGCTTTGTGTGTGGTCGGGAGGTGATGCATGTTTTTAATAACAGTCCATTAGCTCCAAGTGTGTGAGTGTGTGTGTGTGTGTGTGTGTGTGTGCACTCCTTTTGACCACCATTGGTCCTTGAATTTCAAACGTCCTTGAATTTCTCAGGGTGAGGCTGCTTTCTGTCATCCCTCACCCCGAGTTTCACTCACCCCATCCACATCTCTCCTCTCTCCCCTCTTTCATTCTCACTCCCCCCACCCCGTTTGCTCTGTTTCTTCCCACTTTCTCGTCTCGCTCTCACACTTCTCCCCTCCTTTTCGTGCTTACATTCCAGACAAACGCACATATTTGCTCCCTTTTAAATATTGCCAACATGCCCGGATAGTTTTAAGCAGCGCCCTAACTGATGCCAGCATCTTAAAAAAAAATTTAAAAAACCACGCCAGCACATGTTGGAAGGCGAGATTTCCCTCAGAAATATCTCCCCCATCCCACACGAATCTATTCGCTGACAAAAACGCGTAGAAATCCGCTGATCTTGAACGATGCTCGCCCACCACAACAGCAGGCTATAACTAATCCATCTCCCACTACATGTTTTTAATGAGCCGTTATCCGTATGGTGCAGAGCGGCGCCGTCCAAATCGAGCTGTTTCTATGACTTTGTGCTGTCAGCAAACGTGATGAGGAACGCTCAAAGTGCGTGTGTATGTGTGTGTGTGTGTGTGTGTGTGTGTGTGTGTGTGTTGCTGTGACTGAGCATCTGCGTTGTCGGGGAGCCATCACGGTTGACGATTCTCCATCTGGTGGATGGATGTGTGTGAAGGTTTGTTTGTGATTATTGTCTAAACAGAAGCGTATTTACCTGCGTCATCCTGTCCCTGAATGCAGCAGGATCGCTGGAAACAGAAGCTGATGGGTGTGTCAGTGTGTGTGTGTGTGTGTGTCTGTGTGTAGCTAACAGGCCCCTTTCAGATGCTCCCACAGGGGCCACATTAGGGCCCCCTGGGGGCCAAATTAGAAGCAGCTAACCAAGTTAGAGATTGGCAACAGAGGGCGCCTGACTGGCAGGGGTAGACTCATTTCACTCCAGGCTCTCAAACTGACACACACACACACACACACACACACTCTTTGTTTTGCAGCTGATCAGCAGAAGATAAAAGCCAGTTCCTGACAATAGCAGCCTTTCTGTTGGGGGGTCCACAGGGAGCTCCTGCCAGACAGAAAGAGCTGTAATGTGTTCCTGTAGGTCAGCCTGGATCAGAACGCCTGAATCAAGGAGAAGGGACTCAAACCAATTCCACCGCCGGAACACAGGACCGTCTTTGGATGAACCCGTCTCTTATCCATAGGGTCGACTTGGAAGAGCAGGATGGGAATGATAAACCAGCAGGATGTCAATGCATTAGACTGGTGGTCATCATCATCATCATCATTATCATCGTGAAAAATAATAATGCCGACTGCCACACATTAATGAGACAATGACATCCCCATGAGACGAAAAATAACCACAAAATTTATCTATCTGACTCTGTGTTGCCTCCTCGTGTGTGTGTGTGTGTGTGTGTGTGTGTGAGGGTTCATCACGGGTACACTCGCGTGTGATTGACGTGCCCTCCTGCTTCCTGTCACGTCACACACACCTACATTTGCTGGTGATTTTTTGTCAAGTCTCACCGAGGATGATTGTAAATCACATTTTTACGAGACTCTCCTGAACTCTTCCCCACCGCCTTGACATTCAAACCTGCAACGCGCAAAAAAACCACACGTTTCCAACTCCCTGAGAACTGTGATTGATTTTCCTCGTGGGGGCAGTGAATGCCCCTCACTGTTAGGGTCAGGTTTGTTTCTCTTTATAAAAGTCTTTGCTCATTAACAAGTAAAAATCTGGAAACTTCGCCCTTTAAAAGCTGAATATTTTACCTCTTTCTGTGGTTTCACACACCAGATATATACACACGATCAGTTAAACTGAATTATTTCTCCATGAAATGAGTCTTTCTCATAAATCCAGCCTTGCAGCTGACTGAACAGGCCATAATTTGAGCTGTTGGAGTGAAAAGCCAAGTTGCTATCATCTAATCTGCAGTTCTATTTAGTGAGATGGACGAGAGAAAGGGAAAGCTTCAAAGATTTAATCCTCCAGGCTGGAATCCAATCAAGTCATTAGGAGTAGGCGGAGCGTGAGCCAAGTTTCCCCATTTAGTTTTCCTCCGCAGACGAAAGCAGCAGTGCCCTCTGAAAGCTCCAAAAAGTTTCTCCTCTTGTCTGATAAGTTGTGATGGGGTTCAGAGAGGTGGTTTTGTTTGGGTTTGTGCTTCTTGTCTCAGCTGGAAACTTCTGTGCAGCCACACAAAACTTTAATTCAAGTACCAATGAGACTCTGAGCCAAACCCCTCCAGAAAAACTGACGGCCAGCGTTCCACTTCCGCGATCGCCTAGCCCGGCGTCCTCAAACCAGACGGATCACGGCGAGTCGGTCCCGTCTCCCAACAGCTACCGCCTCTGGACGTACCAACTGAAAAACCCAGCTGTCAAACCAGAACCGCTCCAGCCTCAGGTGGAGAAAAACTCTCCAAACCCCCCCAGATCGGAGGCTGCAAAACAGACCTCAGACCAGTTGAACCAAGGAGAGTCGGTCCAAGCTCAAGAGCTGAAGTTGCTGATTCCCGGTCCGGATCTGTACCCACCTTTAAAGCCTGAACCAGAGGTACGATCTGCCCTTTCTGCCCCCTTCTGCAACATCTCCAGCTAACAAAATATCCACCATATTCTAGGTGGTGGTGAAGTTTGAGCAGCGGGTGCCAACGCCGGCCATTAGCGTGGCTGCGCGCTGCGGCGAAGGAGAGGTCACCGTGGAGGTCAAACAGAACTTCTTGGGTAATAGTTGCCTCTTATTTGTTGAAAATACCCCACACACACCTACTGGCACCAGCAAAACGCAGTTTAGAGTAAATTCTGCTGTGATGTCTGTGGAAAAAAAGGTCAGGTTGAAGGTTCAAATTGAACAATTGGATGTAATGGTGAAGATGGGACACTCAGGACAGATTGCTTTAAATGCCGCAGACTATGGACCTGACAATCAATAATATGTTTCCTTTTCTTTCCTCACTCTGAGAGCAAACCGTTTTATATGCCGGTTCGGTGCTCAGATGCCGACTCTACAGAAATGCATTAAGAAACCTTATTTGTCCTGTGGCTGAACCTTCGCTTGCTGTGAGCATTATTGACTCGATCAGGAAATGAAATGGACCGGGGTAATGGTTCTTATTTAAGCTGCACCTTTTCCTCCATGTTCTCAGGAAATGGTCAGTTGATCCGTCCCAGTGATCTGACCTTAGGAGGCTGTGCGGCTCTGGACACCTCCGAACAAGTCCTGCACTTCCAGACAGAGTTGCAGAGCTGCAGCAGCACGCTGACGGTAAGACTATCAAAGTAGAAAAGTCTTTCGAGTCCCGACTGATTTTATCCGTCCTGTTTGCCTTCAGATGACTGAGGAGGCCCTCATCTACTCCTTTACTCTCTTGTACTCGCCGACACCCATCGGCGACACCTCCATCGTGAAGACTAACCCTGCCGAGGTGATCATTGAATGCCACTACCAGAGGTAAAACCCTCTCAAGCCATTGTTTCCTATTGTCCAGGGGGTCTTCAGGTTTTCTATTTATTAGCCGTACCCTTCAGAATCCCTGTCACATTTTCCACGTTTTCCCATCTCACCTTGTGAGTTGGCCTCGATGAGCCGGTCTCTGGTGAAACGCCCGTCCTTCCTTTTTCTTAATCGTCCTCGCAGGAGGCATTATGTGAGCAGCAACGGCTTGAGGCCCACCTGGACGCCGTTCGCTTCCAACGCCTTCGCCGAGCAGCAGCTGCACTTCTCCCTTCGTCTCATGACAGGTGGGGAGGACACGTTTTTAAAAGCTATAAATAAATCTCGAGCTGAAGTTCTGCCTTTTGGAATTTTTATTTGCGCTGCTCAGCTGGGCTAATTTCCCTGGTGACTCTTTATTATAGATTGTGCCACAACTGTTTTTAAAATGTTGAACAGCGGCCGTTTTTTGTTTTTTTTGGAATATTCGATGCCTTGCAGCTCGACCTTCACAATAAAGTGATCGATAAACAGCTGATTAGGATTTTTAACTCAAAACCTCACACTGTGGAGGATCAATTTGTTAGCCTAGCATAGCTTCAAACCTTCTCCTGTTTTAAAACTGAAGTGGTTATGAAAGTTACAAACCAGTTTATACAGGAACAGACCCTCATCTGGCTCTTTTTGGTTAATGATACTACATCTGTAATTTTATTGCTTCTTTAAAGTACTTTTCTCTTATTGTTACAGTACCTACATCCTCCTCACTGACCCGTTCTCCCCCCACAGGCATCATTTCAGTTTCATCTAATCAGATTTGTGGCTCCAGCATTTCTTTTCCACTCATATAGTCTTTATTTGATTAGAGGACTGGCAGTCGCAGAGACCCTCCAGCGTTTACTTCCTGAGTGATGTGATGCACATTGAAGCGGCGGTCCTGCGGGGGCGCCATGTTCCCCTGAGGGTCTACGTGGACAGCTGCGTGGCCACCGTCAGCCCCGACCCCAGTTCTCAACCCAGATACCCCTTCATCACCAACTACGGGTGAGAAACCGAGAGGAGGAACTTCATGTTAGTGTTTTAAGAGTCGTCATAAAAAAAATATTTTAAAAAATCTGTTTGGAATGTCTGCGTTGGTAGGAGCTAACGCCCTTTCGGTGTTTTGTCTCCTGCGTCTCCATTGGACCATATAAGGTGTTTAAATGATGCTAAGCTGACAGGAGCCAAGTCTCTCTTCATGCAGAGGAGCCAGGAGGATAAACTTCAGTTCCAGCTGAGAGCTTTCAGGTTCCAGCGAGATCACAAGAACTCGGTAAGTACAACTACAAATGAGGTGTGTGTATAGACACTTTAGAACTAGTCATGTTTTATGTCAGGGTAAAAGCAGACCACTGTTTGGAGTTGTGACGGGACAGGTTGTGGTCGTATACCTTCTAAAAGAGGAAATGAGTGACCTCTGGGGTTGCATTCCAATATATCAACAAAGAAAGGGAGCCTAGCCACAGATGCAGCCACCCTGAGAACCTTTGATAGCATAGTGGGGAGGGAAAGATGCACAAATGGATCATCCCTCTGCAGAGTTGATTGATTTAAGCTAAAATTCCCTCCTAGTGATGCTTTTTTTTTGCCCTCGTTGGAAGTAATAAATCAAACCTTTCAAGGCTTCCTGATTAAATCTCCAGTTTAATCAAATCAGTCTTATCTACAAAAGATTAAGTTGGATAAAATTCTCTATTTAAGTGTTTGATCTGGTGTGAGATCAAGGTTTCAGATGGAATTTATCAATGATATTCTAGTAATTCAAAATATAAAGGTAATGCACGTGTGTGCCAGATGATGTGGAAGTGTTTTTTTAATGTCCTGGCTTCCTCAGATCTACATCACCTGTCACATGAAGGCAACAACCGTCTCCGTCGCCATCGACTCGCAGCACAAAGCGTGTTCATTCCTGACTGAAGCCAACAGGTCAGTTTCAGACGGTTCATCCAAGGCTTTGCCGACTGGTTTTCTACCCGTCCTTTTCGTCGTCATGGTGACCCTATGTGCTCTGAACAGATGGGTGGCGTCGGGAGGAGACAATAAGGTGTGTAGCTGCTGTGAGACCAGCTGCATCGAGCAGAGGCGGAAAAGAGGGCTATCAGCAGACGAGGGTAAACGTTCATAACCAATCACATTCATGGAAGAACCCCCCCACTGACGACTCCATCTTTTGTGTCCAAATATAAAGATAAGGAATAATTTGTGACTTTTTTTTTTATGATCCAGATCTGCGGTGGCAGGGGACGGCTACCATAGGTCCGATCCTTGTGGAGGAGAACGTTGTTAAAAAGGATCCACACCAGCTTCCTCCTAGATCTGCTCCTCGGCTCCTCAAACAGGAAGTGCCTCAAGCAAGTAATCTCAGGAACACATTTTGAAAACATGCAATCAAAAATATTTCTGCCTTCGTTGCAAACTGATTTCTAAACAATGAATCCCATAATGTTCGTCTCCAGCCTCCTCCTCACCCATAGCCTTGCTGTGTGGACTGGGCGCGGCGTTGACAATAGCGATGCTGGTTTTCATGGGCGCAGTCATTCTGAGTGGACTATATAAACCTAATGGACACGATGTTTGTGTTTAATTTAAGACAATAAAACATGTCACCAAACATTATTCTTTTTTTTTTCCTCCCCTCTACTAACCAAAGAGCGATGACTCCATTTTACTTTTATAGGCCAAGATCCCACATCACAAAGCCTCAGTGGACCTTTATGATCTGTAAAATAATCTATTCTTGGAGTCTTTATATAAAGTGAAGGGAAAAGAACACTAGGATTAGCTGAGGAGGGATCCTCTACATACAACTGTTTTAAGGTCATAAAATATCCTTTCTGCTTTTGAGAAATATCTTCAGACATATTTACTTGTATTTATTAGGGTAGACTATGTATACTTGGATGCTTGGGTTAAAAGGGGTTAACCTACAGCGTCCAGTTGTGCAGGAATTGACTCAGCCGTAAAATGTATGCTGTGTTCACAATGAGGCACCATATTGATTTATCAATCACGTTGATTTAATACTAGAGTGGGGGGTTCTGCTGTTTTTGAAGCATGATGGAACAGCTCTGTCCATGCGTGGGACACGGGACTCGTGTATAACATGAATTCATTCACGGGTGATTTGTATGGTAAATTTTTTCGGGAGCCTGCAGCTGGTCCACTCATTCCCTTATTCCAAGACAATAATTCTATATATACTATTATTAAGGAGCCGCCATGTAATTTAGCTGCATGAGATTTTTATTCCAACTCGCATCTTGGACAAAGAAAATCTTGCAAACATGAGATGAAAAGCGGCGCCGCCGGCTCCGTGCAGCGAGGTAAAACATCCCAGCAACAATAGTCATATTTTAGCTTTAGGTCATTGCTGGCATCTTCCTTTATTTTGCCCCCCCTCCAGCTTCCTGCCAGTGACTATTCGTGAAATGGGGCTCATCATGAACTGTTGCTCACAAGCCCAGGAAGACGAATAGACATAATTAAAAAGCCCATAAAAGCGAGAGCAGGGGCTTTTATTACAGTAATATGTGAAGGCCTTAGTTTAATGGGGTGTTTGTTCCCGTGTGCAGGGCTGACGGCTGCGCTAGTTTACCGCTGGAGTGCTGCTGAACTCCCACCCCCTACCTCACCGCCCCCCATCTCCACGCCACACCAGAGGCTAATAAAGAGCCATACCTAACGATGCACCGGCAGGAAGCGTGACAGCGACAAGCGACGCACACTGAGAGGCACGACCGAAGAGTCATTGAGGATGCAGGGGAGGAAGAACAGGAAACTACAGGAACATGCAATCACTGGCCATGAGGCGCTGTAGGATACTTGGCTCTTACAATGGGAGATAAAAGACTGTTAATGCAACTGATTTTATTGATTATTTTTGGCCTCTTGGGTGGAGCAGAACAAGCCATAAAGACTGCATTGACGGAAGGTGAAGCTGACATGGTCAAGGTGTCGACATCAGGAGCTAAAGGATTGATGGTCATCTGATCATTTAGTTATATTTTACCCTCCACCAACCGGGTAAAGCCACTAAAGTTTCATGGCATCCCCCAAGGTTCTCGGCTCGGTCCCCTTGTGTTTCATCCTCTGTTCATCGTGCATCACGATGGTCTCCACTATTAAAAGTCCAGGATGTAGTATTCTGTTTCCTAGCTTCTCACCCAGGAACCAACCGGAGTCTAAAAACGATTTTAACGTGTAGAAAAGCCCCGTATAAATGACGTATAGTATAATTTACAGTACAGAATGTGGACATGGACACCTGTGATACCTCCCATGTAATAGTCCAGACATCCCAGCTGCGCTCCTGTATAATGTGCACCAAAAACACTTCCTGCACAATTAAATTTTGTCTAATGTGGCTTGTCTACCACGTTTCATTTGCGAGATTGCGACTTGGGGAATGCGCGCCTGTATTTGTACGTACAAAACTATCCTGCAGCTTTCGAGAAGAGTCAACAGAGTGTAAAGGTGTTAATGTCTTGTTATGGCCGCAGAGGATAGTCATCATCACCATCATCATCATCATCATTATCACGGCGGAGATTGCCGCTCGCCTGCAGATGTCTAACGGTCGTGATGGCGAGGACGCAAGCTGACAAGCCAAAAAAAAAAAAAAAAAAGATATGGCATGGAGTCCTGAATCAGCCATTTTCCTCAACAGGATGTGCAACCCAGAGGGGCTGCACGCACACACACACACACACACACAGGCCATCAAAAGTAATGGTGTGTGTCCAGTGGCAGGCGGGGAGAGTCCTCCCATGTCTGGCAGCCATAACGATATTATTGCTGCAGATGGAGCATGCTGGGGAATATTGTTCCACATCACCGGTACCAGGGAGACGGACGCCCGTCCCACACGCAGGTGGCCATGACAGAAGTCAGGATTAACAGCAGACTTGTTGGTTGATGATTTTGACAAGAAACTCCCAACATGTGGGCTCCTGCTGCAGACAGGAAGACAGACACAGGTGACCATTATCAGCGGCGCCGAGTTATTACCCGCTCTTTGAAATTCAAGGCAGACAGCTCCATCATTCATCAGAGATCTTATCTACCTTGAAATAGTCTCTGTCTTTGAATTTAGATATAAAAAGCTGTTTCATTTCAGCCCTGGATTCTCATCTTGTTATAATACGTTTCTAATACAGACGCCGTGTCGAAAGCGCGCTCAGGCGCTCAGGCGTGCACGCGACCCCTGTCCAGACCCATAATTAACCCTCTTAATTATGAGGGGAAAAAAAAAAGTTGCTAACAAAGGAAATGGATTTAATTAGCTTTGGTCTGAGCCCCGGCACACGTGCACGCCATCAAGGGCACACACACACATTCATCAGCGTGCACACACAAAACAATTAAGCCCCTTTCATCCTGGCTAATGGCTTCAGTGACTCAGAGCCCTTCTCATTAAGACTATCAATAATATGCTGATTACATACATCCACCGGTTGCCTCCTTTATCAGGGGCACAAAGGGACGAGTGTGTGTCTCTGAGGTTTCAGGGGTGGAGCAGGCTGTCTGCGAGGCCTTATCGGCCAAAATAGACGTTTTGAATTGTTAGCCCGGAGAAGCTAAAAGAGGCTTCTCTTTGCAGTCTTTATTTTCAGCCGTTTATCTTATCGAGGACTCCACGTGTGTCTTTCACGGGGAGGAAGTGCCTCTGAAGTTGAGCCGCTGAGGGCTTTATTGAGGCCAGATAATAGACGGAGGAGTGATGGTGACTGTAGGGCTGTAGATCTGCTTGTCTGTCTCCAAACCCCCCCCCCAGGTCTTCGTTCTAAAGCCTGCCAGCTCATCACTGAATCTGATTTTAATGCACAAAAAGTCGTTGGTCATGTGACTCTACTGTTGTCGCCGATCATACATGTTAGCGAGATTCTATTCGTGAGTCAAGAGTTGGGACCAAAATCATGACCCCGAGTTTTAAACTTGTTTTTTCTTGCATCACGCCCTTTTTTTTTTCCTGTCGTACCCTGAATGCATCACCAATCCTTGCTGGCAGGCAAGATTTTTATGACGCTATTTTTCATCTTTTAATTATTACTCATCAAGTGGAACATGTCAGATATATCGTAGGTTTTAATTTGAGTCGCTAAATCAAAAATTGCACGGTAATAATTGAAGCGTGGCAATCTTTGAAAGTAAAACGCAGCTGAAGTAAAAGTGAAGTCACGTGTCGGCGGCGTTGGGTAGTTTTTGGCGGCAAAGCGAGACAGACAGGCGTCTGTCACACAGGCAGGAAGACGTGCATGTCTGTGCCGTGACCTTCAGTCTCTTCCTGTTCTGGCCGGCATTCGGGCCCCTCCCAGAGGAGGACGGAGGAAGATGGTGGCTTGACCTGCGGAGCCACACCTTCATCCCCTCCTCAACGGTGCATCCCTAAACATCCCCGGTGGGGGCCGCTCCCTCTGATCTCCGCTGTTTTCCACTCCATGCTATTGTGAGATTTGTTTTTTCATCCCATTTCTGAGGGTCTCGTGTGACCACCTATGGAGCTGACGGAGCTTTGTTTGGTTTCCCAGCATCCGTCTGTAAATCCTGAGTTATGTTTTATCGGATCCCAACGGAATCTGGCAAATGACGTGATTGAAAAATAAATAAATGCTTGGTGGGAAAAAGTCACTAAGTTGATCTAAAACGACATAATTTCCTCTACATTTCTATTAATTCATATTTAAATTAAAATCTTAATTCTAATGCACATTAAAAATGTGCATCCAAAATGTTCATGTGTTTCTGGATGAACAATTTTCAGATATAATTAGAGACGTCTTATTTTTAAGCATCTAAAGGTCAGGAATGAGATTTCATGCTCAAATTATTTTGAATTATTCAACATTAATTCTCCAATATTGTGATAAACATAAAGATATGCTAATTAAAAAGAGGCTCTGGTGATTTATTAATGTCATTCCACATTTGTGGGCCTCACAGGAGACAGATTTTTTAAAAAGAATGGCGACAACTTTTGCTGCAGAGGATATGATGCGATGATTGTTATCACCTTATCCTATCCCCCAGCCTACATTTCCCATATTACAACCTAAATAGGAATAGAATGTCCTTCTCGGGCTTAAAAAAACAAGTCTGAGCTGCTTTTCATGATAAAATCAGATTCTATTCCTTGATATTTTCGCCTTAATACGTAGAATATAATCCATAATAACACTGCAGCCTGTCTGTAGATCTAAAGGTGTGGATGTTCTACCTCCAGACGCTCTTTTATAGCTAAAAGACGAACAAAGTAGGAAGAGATCAGGAAGGATTAAATCTCAGAAACCTTTTTTTTTTTTTAACTTGCAGATTCGGAAACAGCGTTCATCTTCAAGTGGATTGGCGCCGCAGGAGCCTCTCGTGGCCCCCGTGCCAACGCCCACTAGACGACATAAATAAGTCGCCATGCTGGGAAGCATCTGCACCAGGGAAGTTAACCCAGATGTACCACGAAACAGATGTCTATTCTGAGTAAAATAACATGAGATCCATCTCAAAGTGAACCCAACACCTTCCTTTCAACCACCAGGAGGATAAGCACAACAAAAGACCCCTCTTCCGTTTATTCCCGCTCTAGATGTGGGATTTTCTCTGAACAATGAATGAAAATATTCCGGCCTTGATGTTTGATGTAGGTTTTTTTTTAATGTGTTTCAACAGGAACAGCTGAACAATGTTTGACCATAGCTATCAGGTGCACAAAAGAGGAACAAGTCCACGTAGAAAGACTCATTTCTAGGTTCTAATACACTCATATTTGTCCTATAATCCATGACCTTTAATCCTGAGTGGCAAACTGAAGGTGGATGAACACACGCCACACAAACACACTCCTTTATCATTCAAAGTGCACCAGAGCTATCAACCTGAATAAATAAATCCCCCTCTTATCTCCAACACAAAACTGGATAAGCACTCCCACCGGGTCTGGATGGAGGAAGCTGTCAGCACCTTTATTTTGGTTTGCTTTTGCCTCATAGCGAGACAGAATCCTGTTTTTCCAACCAATCCATCCTCCTGGTTTTCAATCCCCGGAGAGCTATTTCCCCCCTCCATGTGCGTGAAACTCCACGTCGCACTGCACCGTCCATAGCTGATCCCTCTTTCCTGCTTATCATTCGCACCGGGCTTGTATTTTTCAGCAGTTGATAAATCCCCAACGCTGCAAAAAAAATTTTTTTTTGGAAAATTCCAGGTTAGGAGGAAAGAAAACAGGATTTTCCACATTGTCAGCCTTTAAAGCTTCTTGGAAGATATATTTGCCATCGCTCTGCTCTATTACCAACACCAGTACTTTCCTATACCACACACATGTCTGCCTTTTTGTCTGTTTTGACACCTGTGGCTGCTCTATAATAGGGATCCGGGTTTAGCTGCAGCTCGGTTTCTAGGACTGCTGGGAGTGATTACATTTAAAAAGAGTCCAGCCTAAATATATAAGAAATAGAAACTTGTGCATTATATAGTGTAAAAGTCATCTCTGCTGGATAATTACAATCTTTTTCTACTGATGTGATTTCTATTCTGCAAAGGCCAAAAGCAGTTTGGTCTAGATTAATCACAGTTAGCCTCTGAAGCCTCCATAAAATCTGCAGATTTTTCTTTCTTTTCTTTTCTTTTCTTTTCTTTTTTCATCCCAAGAACAAAAGAAACCCAAAAACGGGGGTGAGACACTTTTCAGATTTCTGACAGAGCAACATTGCCACCTGCAGCTAATGCAGCTACTAAAAAGCGCGTTCACGTGGATAATCAGGCATGCTCAATCACACACAGATCAGGTCTTTTGAATGATGCTTTTGCAGCCGCCCTAGAGAGATTTGTTCTTTTAATGATCACATGTTCAAGCCTCAGATTATGATCAGGAGCTTTCAGTTTCTGTCCCTTCATGTTCTCCAACGCCTTCATTCGATTAATTTTACAAACGGTCCTGCTTGACGTCAGTGACTCCGTCCGTCACGCATTGCCTTTGCTTTGCTGCCCTCTTGTGGCAGCCTCAGGTAGGAATATGAATATTAATTAGTATCGGAGTTTATTTACATTTTTCGCACTTACACATTTAGATTGAGCAAAATTATAATTTAAATTCTTTTTTTTGAGGTCATTCACCCACGTTTCCATTTTTTAATCAACTATATTTTGGTATTATAATAAATATGCTTATTTTATTGCTTATTTTATTGCATGGATATTTACTAATTTACTCTCTTTTTTATGCGCATTTTTCAAGCTTAATTCCACTTATAGACTTGTCGTGTTCATTCAGCTTTGTCATTTATTTGTGTAACTACCAGGAGGTTAAAGATACATTAGATATTCAACTAGATGGCTAGAAACTACACGTGCAATTTACAAGAGCAGCCGCTAGATGGCGACGTTTGAATATACAGTATTACAGTACTTGTACTGTTTCTTCCTACTATAGTACAGCGTACTGTAAAAGTACACACACCGCAAGTACAAGCCCTGCTTAATAACGTGTAATAATGTGAGTAATGCATCATATTCTACATAAGATGAATTATCTTTTTGGATTTGAGTCACTAAGAACCAAGTGCCTCTAAATGAGTTCAGAAAATCATCCCTGTTTTCAGCCTGGTGACATTTTCCAGCTTCCAGTTTTCAAATAGTTTATTTGCTTAAGAAGGAGTGGAATTTTATGGACCCATGAAGGAAGTATCTATCATCAAACATATCTGAAACATTTACCACCACCAAATTTGGAGATAAATGCCCTTTTGTTGGAAAGGAAAGGGGAAAATTAATAAGTAGCATTAAATAGAAATAATCAAGTAAAGTACATGTACCTTCATTGTTTGTTATATATTCCTTTACCCCTCATTTAATATTAAATATTCTAATGTTCATGGGATAATTCACATTTTTAATATCTTCCTAAGAGTCTTTTTATAAATACATTTTAAAAAACTATGTTTCAGTCACAAATTCACTGCACAGTGAAACGTTATATGCATTATTATTTTACACAATAATATACTTTACATTCAATTGTCTTCACCTAATGCGTCATAGCATGTGTTTGTGTGTGTGTGTGCGTGCGCGTGTGTGCGTGTGTGTGTGTTTGTGTGTGTGAGTGTGCAAAGTGGTGTTGGCACAATAATTTTAAATGATTTTACCACTGGCACACACACACACACACATACACACACGCACGTGCACAAACACTCACATAAACACACACGAGCTGATCATCCACCCACTCTCATCCATAAATACATTTCCACTGGAAATAATGCAGCAAATAAATCACCATGGTTACAGTAATATAATAATTACTGTATTTTAAGGAGACTGACTGATGGTGCTTGCAAGGCCACTTAGACTTCAATGATTACTGAGAGAAATCTGGGGTGGGGTGGGGCTCATTTAGTACTGCTTGAATGCCTGTTTTATTCAACTGGGTGCAGAAATCGGAGTGAAAAGATATGAATGTCAGAGAGTAACACAGAGTGTGTGTCTGCGAGGAGGCGCACACGTGACTCCTGCTCCCTCCAACTCACACAAATCATGTTATCTTTTTTTTTTTTTGCAGAAGCTGTTTCCCAATCTTCAAATTGGAAAAAAAAAAAAAAAGTAAAGGTCATTGTTAATTTAACAACTAATTACCTCGTAACCTTGTTTGAAAACGCGGTAAGATAAAACTAATGAGCTCAGCTTTTTGCGTGTACATAGTTTGAGGGGATTGGAGTGTGTCAACAAATGTCACACCTTTTGAACCAGTTTTACAGGTCAATTGGGGAAAAGTGTGTTAATTTCAGTTTAGAATTTTCTCACGTGGTGTATTTGAGCAAATTCTTTAAGTTCCCTAAAACTAATTACTAAGTGAGTCAAATAAAGTAGATGAGAAGGGAAATGGAGGGGTCAAAGCTGCTGGCGGCCTCTGGGGTTAATTCCACCTTTATTTTGTTGGAGAAAGTGAAATGAATATATTAAAAGAGCAACGGGGGAACATCAGTACAAATATATTTAAATAGAATGATTTAGTATGATTGGATTATTATTATGAACTTTAAAGGCAGGAAAGACTGTGTGAAAGTTCTAACTTTTTTTTTTTCTTGTAGAACACCTGAACGCACCATGAACCCAAGAAGAAATGGGTCAAATTTGAAAACACAAAAAATGTGGGTTTTGATCTTCTGTGTATTTTTTAAAATGTGAATGTACTGGGATTATTCCTCAGGCTCAGACATAGAGGTGACTTGCATAGCATGCAGCTGGGGAGGGCAGTATATCTTTGTGGGTGGGAGGTGGTGGTCCCTTCTCTTCTATGGGGCATTGGAAGTGTCCTTGCAACCTGCTGCAGCAGCCAGCAGCCTTGCAGTAGAATCATCAATATTTCAAACTGATGGGTCGCCTTGAGATGGGTTATTATTGTCTTTTACTCTGTGGGATACACACATACACACACACACACACACATGCTCAAACATACACACAGAAAAACACGCAAAATCTTTTTCTTTTCTTGCAGTTTCATGCGTCATCGTTGACTGGAAGACAAAGACATGTGGTCACATCGCAAAAATGTCAACACTCATTTTTCATTCATTTTATAGGCTGTAAAATACTTAATTATTGCTTCTGACTTGATGGGTGTTTGTGTGTGTAAGAGGCACAATGTGTATGTGTCAACATAATTAGCTGACTTCTCTCTGATCCTTAATGCGTTATTGAATATTTCAAAAGGAGTCCTTTTGGGATAAGTGATTGTCGAGTCGAGATCTCAGGGTGGGTTCTGCCGTGATATCGGCGGTGCAGCCATTAGGGAGTCTGGACTGAGCTACTGGCCTTGTGTGAACCTGGATCTCATGAATAATATAAATTCCCTTACTGTATTTGGAAGCACTTTGCACTGTATGAAGGGGCTGATGGTGCCAAATTGATTTTTTTGTTGGGTTTTTTTTTTTTTGTCCTGCAATTTCAGGGAAGACGTAAATTCAATTTTGGCGGTGGCTAATAGCTTGCAGAAAATAGATGAATTATTCCAATTATTTCTGATGGTGAGCAACAGTCAGGGTCTCATTTCATCGCCTCCAGAAACTCCAGACACTGCAACCTTGACAAGACAATAGCTGTGTTGTCATGGTAATATACCATTTCTCCTGACATTTCCAACAGGTTTTTTTTTTTTTTTTTTGCCACTGTTGGTTTTTTGATTCAATCTGCAGTGGGATTTGAGATCTTCCTCATTCTGTTGAACCGAATAATGATGAAGTATCTTAATATTGCTTTAAGGTTCTCTCATTAGTGCTGAGGTTGGAGGGAATCATCTGTCTGCTAAAGCAGTGACTCCTCCAAGTCAGGGATTAATAGCACACACTAAATATAATTATGTAATGTTGGCGCATATTTCTATGAGTTTATAATATTTCCGTCCGTCCTAAAATCTACATGCTTTTATTTTGGTGATGAGATGGTTTCCTGTCCTTTTCCTGGTTCTAGAACGGAGCTGCTACTGTACCTAATGTTCATTTACACATGTACTCATTCAGGTTTTGTTACAGCTGAAATTTCTTCTTTTTTGTTTTTCAAATCAAGGTTTGTGCATGAAAATAAACTTCAAAAAACACAAGAGACAATCAAGAAATTAGAGCAGACTCATGCAGACGAGCTCAAATCTGTCCAACACATTTCCACCCTCACACGAAGGCCCAAGCTTTCATGTGAGGCTAGTTTAGCAACCAGCACACTGACATGTATCTAAGATGAGATAAAGAACTTTAACAGGGATGGAGTACTTGTGCATTATTTATACTTTTATGCAAATAAAAGATTGGTTTTCTTCCCTGTGACTGTAAAACATAAATTGAAATTCCTGTAGATAAACAAAAGGTAATTAAAACAATAGCATCGCACCGAGGAAGAGAGTCGAACGGTCCTTACTCCTCCGAATCGAATGGTACGATTCAACATGTATAATCCAGTACTTTCCTTTATGCTGAAATGGATCCCGGAGGAGTGGATGAAGTGTTATGTACAACTTGCATCAGCAGATGATTTATGGTGATGTATAACTAGTCTTTTCTCAGAGGACAAATGAGTCTGCCTGAAAATGGATCTTCTCAGCATTTTGAATAAGCCCTCCCGGTCCAGCATGGATGCATTTGGGGAACTGTTTGTTTAATGGCAGCATGACCATCTTCAATCCATCATTACTTAGTCCTTGTGATTAGTAAAATGCTTGTCAAAGTCATAGCGGGAGTAAAATGCCCAGGTGGTCTCTGTACAATCAATCAAATTGACTAAAACCACAATGGAAGTGTACCCACATACACACACCTCTCTGTCTCGCTCTCTCGTGTCGGCCATAAGCTCTTTCCCATTAAACCTGTGCTGCATTAAGCATTTGGGTTAAAAGCTTTCATAATCAGTTGTGCTCTCATTTATTGAACAGAGACTCCCAAGATCAATTCTGTCCTTGTGATGATGCTCAAAAGTGCGCATGTGTGCAAAGACCTCCTAATCGGAGTTAGGCCCCGGTATCCGTGTCCCTATATGCTCATGTGTTTGCCCGTCTGCGGTATGTTTACCGTCTTTTCACTGCGGGGGCAAAACCATTTCCTACTGTCATCTCTTCATTCTGTGTTTGAGAAGAACTAACAGTAGTGTTCTGTAGATAACGCGCTTGTTTTTTCTTTTTTTTTTTGCCTGACGCCCCCTCAGTTGATCCCGAGGTTCACTTTCCAGACTGATACTGCAACAAGCGTGGAGTAAAAACCCATTAATGAGCACAAAATGCACAGGGACATCTGCTTTCCTTAAATGTTTGAAATACATTTTGTGTTTAAATGTGTAGTCTATTTAAATTTCTTGTATTCATCGTAACCGGTGCCAACTTGGGGATATTGTTCTTAAAATTGCTTTACTTTTACTTTGGCATTAAGGTTAGATAAATATATTTTTCATGCATGTAAACTGCTTTAATAGTTGTGATGGATCAAGTCATATTAACTTTGCATTAGATCTATTTGAAATGAATGTTTCCAGATGAAGGGCGGCACGGTGGCGCAGTGGTTAGCGCTGCTGCCTCACAACACAGCGGACCCGGGTTCGAGTCCCGCTCTGTGCGGAGTTCGCATGCTCTCCCCGTGTCTGCGTGGGTTCTCTCCGGGTTCTCCGGCTTCCTCCCACCCCCAAGAGCATGCGCTTCTGGTTAATTGGCTGGTCCCAAAAATTGACCATAGGAGTGAGTGTGTGTGTGAGTGGTTGTTTGTTTCTGTGTGGCTCCGCGTTACACTGGCGTCGTGCCCGGAGTGTCCCCCGCCTCACGCCCTGAGACTGCCAGGATAGGCACTGGCTACCCCGCGACCTGCGTTAGCGGATTAAGCGGGTTGGAAAATGACTGACTGATGACTGACTGTTTCCAGATGGCCATTTTTAAAAATCACGTCCTTAATAAGTATTCTGTTCAGAGAAAAATCGTCTTATTAAAAACAGGGGGGAAAAAATATGACACAAATGTTTCAGTAATATACCCACCCCAGTGGAACCTTATTTCAAATAAGCGAAATGTCTTTTTAAATTGATATTTCTTGCAGCTTTTTCAGTATGTATTTGTGTGTTTTTGTGAGTGCGAGCCCGGTGCTTTTACATTTGTTTGTGAGTGTGTGGGCGTTCAGGGACTTTTAGAGAAGTATGCCGGCAGCAGCGTTTTCACAAATGCCTCCTCTGCATTGAGATCAATATGTTAAGCCTTGGGGGATGAGCTTGACCTATGTGAGCAGTTTTTCATAATGACTTTCGTCTTAAAAATGCAGTTGTTTTTTTTTAACCCCCATGTAAGTACTGCCTTGGGTGTGTTTCATTTTGGTTTTCAACTTGGAAAACATACCATATGGACAAAATAAAACACTGGACTAATGTAACACATCCTGGTCAACTTCTACATCTTTAATGTTGGTCTGAATGAGATAGCTGCTAACAACAAAGGAAATACTTTCTTTGTGAAATCAATATCCATCCATTGCCATCTAATAACATCTTCATCCCTGAAGGGACTGTGTCCTGACAAATTGTGATGCTTTCATCCCCAGTAAGCATTCCACTGAAGCAGGCCTTGGCCCTGATAGAGCAGTCTGTGATGGCTATGTTCATTGTTCAAGTGCAAAAGCTCATGGCGTGGGCAACAGTCATTGGGGCTAAATTTGTGCCTCTCTGCTCATTCCGGGAATATTTGTGACTTGCTCCTTGTTGACTCGTTGCGCGTCTTGCTGACAAGGGTCTCTGTGTATCACAGACTGCTAAATCCAGCCAGCTGTATGCAATTAGGCTGCAAAATGCTGGGGATGTGCATGCTCCTCTGCAGAGCATCAAGTGGTGACAATAAGTTGATTTATGATCAACTTTCTCTCATTTATGTAAATAGATTTCTCTTGGCAGGCTCTAAATAGTGAAAGACATAAATAACAAGTTAGTAGATCACAATATAGGAGGCAAGAAGCTTGTAACATTCTAATTAGCAATTCAATTTTTTTTTAATTTTGCCATTACTATAACGTTAATTAAAAATATATGAATTTCCAGTACTTATATAGAAAGTCGTAACTGGTTACTTTTATTCCTCAAATAAAAGTGTAAGAACGAATGGTTTATTATGATATACGACACTTGAAGATTGGAATACGCTTACGAGCGTGTCTTTAATGTTTCCATCTTCTCGATGGCAGCTTACTTTGACAGACAGACGGGCACTGGTTCATAAATCAGTGGACACATCTTTTCCACCAGTGAGGTTCGCTGTTGTTTCCTAGGTAACAAACCCCCCCTCCTCCATTACCCTCGATTCCACCGGACTGTACCACCTTTGCTGTAGGGTAGATACTGAATTGTTAATCAAATATAAATTGATTGTCTTATATAAACAAAACGAAATACACAATAAAATAGTAATTAAACATACTTAAACTTATGCTCACAACTTTTAATTTAGAAATATTTGTTAATAAATACGTCGTTAACATTTAGATATTAGACATTTACCCCCGAGCGAAGCACATTCAACATTTCATCGAACTGTCAAAATCGCTTGTTGCTTCCTACATTAGCCTTAAAAGTAGTTAGCGGGCTAGCGCGTAGCGAGTGACAACCTCTTTTTCCCCCATGACTGACATATATTTTTAAAGTGGAAAAAGTTTTCCATTAAGGAAATAAAGGGAAGTCTCAGTCGAAGAGCATTCTTGCCTTCCTGTTAACGAATTTTTTGGGTCCCGTTGCAACCAGAATAGCGTTCGGTAGAAACGTACGTGGTGCAAGCTGGATGTGACAGGTTCGTCATCAGGTAAGCTGCAGGTAGCTAGCTGAGAAGCTAGTTCCCCCTGGCTCTGCGGTGTGTTACACACTTGTTACGACGTTATGGTGGATGGAATAGCTGTTTGGATAATAGACGTGGCTAAAATGGTTGTAATATTGGTACCCCAGTGTCGTAGACGTTACACGCTGGGTAGCTTTGCTAGCTGACAGCCATTGCCCAGATAACGAAAACTAGTGAAAGCAGCTTGGTAAGGAGCACATATCAAGTCTTTTCAGTTTGTTTTCTATGTGTGAAGTCACCTTAACAAAGCAAATGATTACAAAAACCACTCGGGGACATGTTCGATAATTACTCGTTCATTATTCATTCCATTGCAGTGTGAATTGCAGTTATTACCAGTCGTCCCTTGTTTCAGCTTAGCACGAACTAACTTTTCCATTCGGACACTTTTTTCGAATGGAAACGCTGAAAAGGAAAATGTAAATGTAATGACACGCTGTCAAGCGCAAGAGATTTTACATTCAAACACAACAACAACCACACAACAAATCTGTGGCGTCAGATTGATGCCAAGTCTGCCCTTCTACCACACGATTAGTCATGCAGGCGAGCATGAGGAATTATTTGTTCGGCGCATACATTAGCTGTCACTGGCACAATGTGTCCCCGGGCACCAATTGAATAGAAGGCAGTGAAAGAGGCGAAAAATAACATAAGGAAACGATGATGGCCTCTGAATGCATAGAAGAAACGAATCAGACGCAGACTTTCTGTTTAGCCATCGCTGGAGGGCGTCCATGCTCTCACAGGTTACTGCAGCGTTTAAAGATGATTTGTCTTATTTAAAGCAATTTTAAATATATCTTTTTAAGCAAGATATTTGGGCTCATTAGAACGGTCACCCCCCCCCCCCCGAGCTTTGATTGGGTATTGATTTTAATTAGTTTATTTCAAACCTCTAAAAAGAAAATTATTAGGTTAGCAATAAATGCCTGGTGTGTCTAAATAATATAATTTGCTTATAGTATTTGTTATGGTCTCAACATAGGATTATGATTTATGACTTAATCTGACCAATTCTAATGAGACGTTAAATGGAAGCCCATTTTAATCTACTGCAGGTTGGCTGAGTAGTAGCCTTTGGGTTAGGTTAATAAATTGTGATCAGGTTAGCTGCCAGGTCATGAACAATTACGTTGGCTCATGTGAACAATGCTGAAAGGCAGCAGACATCACTTTCAAAGGAGCTAGTAGTATAACAATTTAGGGATCTTTGGCTTACCATTTGTAAAAGTATCTTGTTCTCATTAACAGCTGCAGCAGTGGTACTCTTGAGTACAGCAACGTAATTCATAGCCATTATGATTGCTAGGAAATGAGCTTTAATCTGCAGCCTCAAAATTTGGTCAATAACATCATACTGGGTCACATGTGTTTCAGATTAGCAACCAAAAATAGAATGATTGATCCCAAGATAGTTTTATGCAGTGAAACCAGTACATCTTGGTTGCGGTTTATCCTTTTTATCATTAATATGAACGGTTTCAAGCCACTTCTTTAAACTTGTTCCGGAACATGCTGAGTGACCATTTGCCTATTAGGTAGTTTTTTTTAATTCTTAGTCATAATGTGGTTTGTTTCAAAATTACCAGAATGGGTTTCAAGCGGAAGGAAGCAGAACTCTCTGCCGCTTGATATTTGATTACGGCTAATAATAGAAAAAGACAGCTGCCTTTTCATTGATCTGTCTTTGGTGCCCTATTTCTGAGCCCTGTTTTTTTCCTCTGTCACATTAAACCAGTTGCCGTAACTTACTATACAAAATTCTGTGTCGGACCTTATTTTCAAACAAAGTTTCAGCCCATAAATATTCATTTGCATTAATCAAGCGTTGTTCGGAAGACTTCTTTTATATGTTAGAAAATGAAGCTGCTTTGAGTGCAGAATGTGGTGGAGTGAGAGTGAGCCAAGCCGTTTGGGGTCAAACAGGACAGGGATAATGGGAGGGGAGGGGATATCGTGTTGGAAGGAAGTGGCTCAGCTTGTTTGTCTGCGAGGCTTTTGTTTGTTTTCCTGTTGGACAAATCTATTTAGAAGGTATGCTATATCTGAGGCCTGCTGGTGGAAATTAGCTACAAGTGGGGCTTGTTATACATATATTGACACTTCAGTAATGTGGATATGGAGAAGTCAGTAACAGCCAACTGAGAAATTGATAAACTCAGCATTGGCAGGCCTGACTGGTCTGTATGACAGCTATTGTTGTGACTCAGTCATAAAATCCTAACATTTTGATTTTTTTCCTGTTTTTCCTGGACAGATTTCCTACTGTTGTAATACACACTTGAAGTCAAACGAATATTCCCCCTTATCAAATCTCCTGTGTTTGTATTAATAACATTGAATTGACTGTATTCACCGAAGGTGTGAGGTTACTCTTTTGCTTATGAAAAATACCCTCCCCCCAACTCTCTGTTCATGCTTCTTGTAATGGCACAGCTCTTGTTAAGTGTTATTTGGTTGTAGGTGCGCTGATGCCAAACATGACGTCAGTGTTCAGTTTGTAGAGGTAGATGCTGACGAGCTTAATCCTTTCAACCCCCATCTACAATAAAAACCGTTTGACAAATATATTAGCTGTGGAGCATCAGATTATGCAGCTATTAAAGCATAATCAGACAGTAAATGGGTTTAGCTATCATTGAACTGTGGAGCATGTCAAGCTTCGTTAGGTGTTTTCAGACTAAACCGTTTTCCCCCCAGGAACTAAATACCTGTAAGGATTTCTTTTCTTCATTTGCATTTGTCAGTTTGACACCTCAAATGATTGGAAGCTGGATGTTGGTTGTTACAGAAACGCCACTCCCGTGCCATGCAAAAAAACAACAACAAAAAGACAGATATCTGAGTGTTATGTTCCCTACTTTTAAAAGCTGTTGTTTGCATTACTGTTTCTCGTGTGTTTTCATGGCGGTCAGCAGTGCTGCATTTGTTCATGTGTTCAAGTAATCAATATACAAAAATAAATAAACCACTCACCATGCACTTACATCACTCAAAGTTCCTCCTGTGCTAAGAGATTTCTTACTCTGCAGTAGCACCTAAGAAACTCCCTGTTATCGGCTTTTAAGTTTGTAGTAACTGTGTTGTAGGACCAAGAAAAGGTTCTTCTATTCTGAAAACTCTTATGATGTCAATAAACACACACTCTGCTACAACCTTTCTATGAGCGCAGGGCAGAGATGGGTGTGGGAAGAGGCAGAGACACAGACAGTACGACTTCCCTATTGAATGTGTATCGAAAAGTCATGAAGCTGAATCTCTGACTCATCAGTTCTGTGACGCTCCGGTTTCACGGCTCATATGATGCCAATCATCATCTCATCAGCTGGACAAAGCAGAGAGGACAAGTGGGGGTGGGGGTGGGGTAAACCAGTGCTTTTAACATTACAATCTCTTTTTTTTCAACCCAAGAAAATTCTGAGTAACAACAATGTCAGAAATGTTCACTACTGCAATTTTACAGTCCAGTAAACGAAGGAATTAGACTGAAATAGAGCTTGAAAGACGGCTTCAAGAAATCAGGGAAAAAAGCAAGTGAGGGATGAGGAGAAGGGGGATGTATAAGAGAAGGGAAGGCGATGGATAGGGTGGATGATTTTAGAGGATGGATGCTGAGTGGCGGTCGAGGAGATTAGGGGGTGTAGGTGCGCGCTCGTTTTCTGGGGGGGTGATGTTAAATGAGATGATAGAGCACAGACAAGGACAGGGCTGATCTTCATTATGCAACTGCACCGCTAATTATTGTGTACTCGTATTACTTTGTGACATAAATTTTATGTGACATAAATATGCACTTTTTTTTATTAAAAAACCATTCAGGTGTGGCTGTTTGAAATTAAAATATAATCACTTTCAACAGGGTGGACAACGATGATATGATTGCTAGTTGAGGAGGGCAGTGAAATTGAGTGATTATCCGATGTTCAATATGTTCCAAATCAGTGTCTACTTAACATTCTACTCTTCACAGTCCATCACTGGTGTATTATTAAAACCTGTTTTTATTTTTATAACAATTATATATTGTTGTTATTCTAAATATTGGCTATCCACATCCTTCTAACCTTGATCGGTAGTATTGGTATCTGAACGTTCTGATCAGATGAAGTATCTGTGAGCACAGGTTTCAGCTTTACACTTGGTGCTCTATCACCCAATCAAGAGGCTCCGAAAGCTGTTATTCAAAGAATCTGTCCTTCTATTGGCCGGGGCTCCTGGGGGGTAGGGACTTGCCGCAGGCTGATGGGCAGGAAGGGGCTGGCTTTCGGGGGTGTCAGAGGGTTGGCTGTAAGTGCTCGAGCCAGATAGTTGGAGGAGACACTCTTCTGCTTCCTGCCTGCCTGCCTCGCTCCCTCACTCGGCTGCTGAGAGACGTTCAGAGAAAATCCCTGTCCAGGAATGGACCTCCAGCTGCAGCATTCAGCAGAGTGCGAGGAATGACAGCAGTTCGTCCGCTGTTGAGGTCCAGCTGTTGAGGCTGTACCGTTGCGTGTCACAGAAGCACCGGCAGCCTCTTATGGTCGGGACAGCAGACAGACAGAGTCACACAGCAGAGCCACGGGACACAGAGGAACGAGGTGGGGAAGAAACGTTATATTGGCTGGCTTCTTCTTTTTTATTAATTTTTTTTATGTTCAGTTCTGCTGCAGTGTGCTGCATACCAGTCTGGGTGGGGAGGGACGAAAGGAAATATTTTATCTGTGAAAGAGAAAGAGTGTGAGGCTAAATAAGAGAGAAGAAAGAGGAAGGAGATAAATGTTCAGGGCCACTAGGAGCTTGCAGCCTCACAGTAACTACACGTATTACAGTTTCCAGTAATGGACTTTCTCTTCTGACTGTTGAGGGAGAGGCTCGATTATCACAGTAGTTGACTTTCCCCTGTCTCTACAAATGTCAGGAGCTTTTTTTTTGTGCCTCATGGACTTCATATTTTTCGCCGTCTAGAGAAAAACTTGGATGGCATCTGTTCTATTTCTGTTGTGGCTCTCGTAAAGTTTTTATTCGTAACTCTTTATGTTCAAATTTTCCAAATATCAAGAGCAAACGGCTTTGACCCTCTTTTATATATATCAAGACACAAATTGTTAATCGCCCGTATAAGATTGAACTTCACAGTTCTAATACGCTGTGCATCATGGCATGGTTGACGTGTCCTTAGCTTTCCGCTCTCTGTCTATGTTAGGCTGGGCTGGCACAGTCAACTAGTGGACATCGTTGTCTGCATAAAAAAGGCCATGGATGTGTCATACGTCTGGCCATGGATCAAGGGGAAGTGGGTGTTTTCTAAAATGGAACACCAGTTCAGCCCTTCCTGTTGAGAAAATAATGGGATAAGACTCAAACAAGAACCCAGTCCTGACTGGAAGAGCCAGAAATCCCCTTCCTCTAAATTGGCTCAGATACCACTTGCACCTCAAGTTGGTATTAAAAGGATTTAGTGGTTGGTACAAGGGTGAGTCTGCTGAATCATTCAACTTCTGTGTTATCACATCCTGTAATTTCATGTTTCCTGTTATTTGACATGGTTTCTACTGGCGCTTTAGCCAATCTCCTATCTTGTAATTTTTACTCATGTTACTTGTCAATGGAAATGATCACAAACAGTTGTGGTACTTTGATGATTTTCACATCAGCACAGGTGTCCTGTTAATCATGTGTATCTGAACAACATTATTCACCTCTTGCTGTTAGCTATACTGTAATTAACTTGACTGGACAATCTCGTGGCTGATGTCAAAATTTGATGGAAGCTCCAGATACTAATATTCACTGCTGATGTGCTTGAAATACAGCAAAATCTCACAAAATGTTGGGAAAGGTTTAAAATGTGCCCCAGGTTACAAAGTTGGAAAGCAAACAGGAAAGAAATGGCAAGTCCCTTATTATGAGCAGGGTATTCGGGTCACTGCGGTTTAGCTAAGGCTATTATGATATGGGGCACACCTATCTGCTGACTATGTGAAATGCTTCTTGTGTTGTCTCAGTAGCTTAGTTGTGGTATAGCGTCTGCTGAGCTGCCTCACCGGTCCTTATCACTAATGGTACTTGATGATATTGAAGTTGAAGGAGCCTTAGCTTATGCCAAATACAATTTCATAAGCACCATAGCATCCAAAGTATTAAATTCAAATTAGACTGCAGAGTATCGTCCTGCTCTGATCCTCCGGGGAAGATGCAACGGAACATTTTGGAAGCTGACGAGCTGGTGATGTGACTTTGAAAGCCTAGAATGATTTGTTAGTGATGGAGGACATTTTGATAAAGCCTGTACTATAAGGCTCACTCATTTTCCATTACTCATTGGAAACTGAGCATTTTGTATTTCCCCTTCACAATGAGGCCCTCTCTCCATGGCTTTGAAAAACATTGACCACTTGTTCCTCTTGGCCATGCAAATGACGATAGAACATTGGTTTGCCAACAGAAAATAGTAATAAATGGAAATGCAGCCACTCAGGTACACTGGTCATGTGCTTTCCTCTCACAGCCATTTGTATTTCTACTTTATTTGAGGGTAACACCTAGCTGATGCCACAGTAAACATTTTCTCAAGGCTTATGACCAATGGAAACCAGGTAGCTTATCATGTCTGCTGAACAAATGCAAGCAGCTAAGATAAACTGCATGGCACAGCCAGAGCGCACAGATACCAGACTAATGGGTTACATACGTGGTATTCAGAGGTCAAGCCAATGACTTTCACTCGAGACACCCCGAGTCCCGCTGACTCTCATTCAATTAAGCGGACTGAACAAGATAATGCCTCTGCCAGCTGGCCTTAGTAAGCGTCGGTAATCCATGAAGTCTAGTACTGTGTTGCTTTTCTTTCTTTTTCTAGTCTGTTTTATCAGGTCACCCTGTCTGTTCACTGTTGCTACTGAGGACACAGAGGGGACAAAGCCCTCTCACAGGAACTGAATATAAACAGAGTAGGAACTGATGTGCAAGATTGGCTCCTACGGTATTATTCAAAGTGTCCTATATTAAAAAGATGAGGCATTTCATTGCTTTTATGCATTTGCAGAGGCAGAGTTTTAGATAAAAACACGTGCTGTTTCTGCTAAATGCTCATTTCCACATTTTCACCCTTGAATAAAAACAGAAGCTGGTGCATTTAAGGTGTAGAGGAGTTCAAAACATCGGTGCTGTAAGGTCTCTTCCTACCTGCTGACCATCATCCTGCTACATCACTAACATGGTGCTTAATAGTGACACTTAAGCTCAGTGTAAACTAAGACATAAGCTAGCCTAAGCGATGCCAGGGGCAGGCTGTGGAAAGGCAGTCAATCCAGACAGAACCAAAACCGTTAAATCCTTCGACCTCAGTTTGATTCTTCCAAAGCAGTCATTGTCACATAGCTTTTTCCTCAGTTGTGTGTTTGAATTTTGAGGAAGATATGATGCTGTCATAAAGAGGAAGTAGTAGTTTCCCCCAGGATAACTATTTTCTTTCTAGCAGGGGCTTCAAGTTTTTCCAAGGTGGCTCGGTTGTCTCTGCTAATGAGCTATCACAAAATATTAGCAGCATGATCAAAATTGAAACTTTTTTTTTGTTAAATAATTTGTGGTGCTAGTTAATGAAAGAACTGATTTAAGCCTGGTCCCACATGATTTTGACAAAGACACAGTTGTTTGAACAGCAGCTAGATTCCCTCGGCATATGGCACGAAAATACTCTTTACAGTATGGGAACAGACATGTGGCCGTGTTCCTACATGATTTTTATGATAACATCACCCACATGAGGTTCTTTTTCATCTTCAGTTCACACCATTTGTTTTGAATATTTCTCATGTTTCCCTGTGAGGTTTTTGGATGACCCCACCAACCCATGAGCCCACTCAACTTTATGAAACCCTTCGGTGCTATAAACCTCTGTCAGAAAGACTGATGCCTTTTTTTGTTGCCTATTTTAGTTGAGTACAATTTGCTCCATTGTTTGTTACCAAGTTATTTTATAAATGGCACCATCGTCCCTTCATACACTCAGGCAAAGTAGGTTAGTTTCATCTCAGACTTCAGGGTTTCTAAAAATAAGAAGGGATTAATTGCTAAAGGTCAGATCTGACATGATTCTTACCTGACTTTCTCCTCTGCAGTGATTGGCTCTCTCCCTGGTGAGATGGTGTGAAATTAAATCTTGCCTTGGAGAGTGGAGCCTGGATGTCAGTGCAATCGGATGAGAAAGCTTTTCATCTCATTTCACAAGATCAGCACTAAAGTGGGACAATATGATTACCTGGACAATGGTGTGGAGTCATAGGCTTTAAATTCTTTTAGTGTTGCTGGACAATTTCACGGGGAAACGTCTTTCTGTCGCTGGTTTTTAAGGAAAATCTGCTTGTAATTGTGACTGCCTGAGACAGAAAAGAAGAATCTGAATGTTGAAAAGGAATGTCCACCCGGAGTCCAAAATTAACACTCACCATTTGCCAAATATGAGTAAAATCCAAGTTGGCAAACAGAAACAATGAGGTCACTCGCCGTTGGCGGGTTGCTACAGGCCTGTTTGTTTTAAGCTCTCATCACTAGAACAAAGTGAATCTCTTCACATTTTTGTGGTAGACAATATACAATGTACACATTTTCCATACAAGTAACATACAGTTGAAGCTAAGCTAGTGTTGTGGCAATATTATTTTTTAAAATACAACCATGTTAATTCATATTCAGAAAAAGTCCTGCATTTTCACGTAAGCAAAACTTTGAGTGTACTTGGTAAAATATTCTAATAAGTATGTTAAGATAACAAAAGTCAATTAGACATAACTTACATTTTCACTATGCTTCATTTTTAAAAAAAATTCAGTTATTTAAAATATGCTAAAAGAATTAAAGTAAATAATTGGTGGATAGAATGATTTTGGCCATTTAATTTGTTTTTTCTTCAGAAGACCAGCCAGTAGCAGACCAGAAACTTTTTCAGCATTTCTATGTCTGCATAACAACCATCTAAAGGTTTCTGTCAATGCCTTTAGAGGAGACTTAAACATGTTGGTGTTTTCTCCAGGTGTTGCCTGCACTGTGTAGAAAAGTTTAGGTTTAATATAGTAAGGGCTGAATCTTTTAAGAAGAGTTGTAACCCTTCTCCTCCTGTGGGTTTAGCCCCCATTAACCGCCCCTAGTTTGCTGAAAAATACTTCCAGATGTACCCAGGGAAGAGCTCCCTACGCAGTAGCCTGGTAATGGATCTTATGTACTCAAGCTAAAGGTCACTTCCTCAGATTGTTGCTCCACCAATTGTCTCCCTCAACCTCATCTCTCTGTAGGCATCGAATTGACACAAAGTATTGTCGTTACGTGACAAGACGAGGATCAGAGGATGCTGTCGATGAGCTGGTATCTAATTTGGATGGTGGGAGACCAGTAAATATTTCAGGACACTGGGCAGCGTCATAATCATGTTTGGCACTGGCATGTGTCTCGGCCCCTCTGTGGCTGCTGGGTGGCTGCCCGGAATAGTGCTGCTCTACGCGGTTTTCTATTGGCTACAACCATCCCGCCATGCATGGCTCTACTGGGTGGGTTGGACCCTTGGGCTTTTAAAAATTTTTTTTTATCTCTGCTCTGATTCGATGCTCTTGTCCACTGTCTCATAGCACAGAGGCCTTTGCTATTCATCACTTTGTGTGTTATATGTTGGAGAGCCAGTGGGCTTGTAGCCACAATGTACAACGACACACAGTAGTGTTTGGGGGACTTGCTGTCTGCTTTCTGAATTACGTCACAAATGCCTTTTCTCTGGTTAACCAGTCCTCTAACCTTTAGAACGAGCATCCTCTGCAGCAGTCACTGAAACCTAGAACATATTCAATGACTAACTTTCTCAGTCTGTACTGTCCTCTGCTTGTTTTGTGCTCGTCTTTTTACCAACCTTTCTCTTCTCCATTTCAGATCACTGATAGAAAGTGCCTTGCGGGACAACATTTGCTACTTGAAGATCCTTGGCTGCGAACAGCTCCACTTTTTCCCCTCTGCAGTTGTGACGGGACGTAGCTCAACTGAGAGCCCGTCCGACCTTTTGGTTTGTTTGTCCTGAAGAAACAGCGCCTGAAGAGGTAGAGTTGCTGCACCGCTGGATGAGGTGTCAACACTCAGATAGTAGGGGCCGAAGAGCTAGAAGCATCTGAAACTTTGTGTCGTCCTTAACCGTGCCATCGCTCCTCAAAATAGAACCACATTTGCTCCCCAACGACCGCCCTTGCACAGATATCATCACTCACACAAAGTACATTTTTGGGACATTGGTAAAACTAAAAGAGCTTAGCTCCAAGCATGCCCCCTCTGCCTTGTCAAAGTCTTGCACCTGAGACTCACTGATTGATAAATAATTAGCTGTTTGATTGTCATACTCCACAACAGCATTGCATTCCCATGCTCCAGTCAGAAAGAACTTGCCAGTCCATTACCCCCATTTTGCTGTCCGCAAGGACAAACCTCATCTACTGACCTGAAGCAGAGCATTTATAGCTTCATGTTTCCTCAGTTTTAGTTGTTGGGTTTTTTTTTGTTTGTTTGTTTTTTTATCAAACTCTTCTGAAAAGCTCCTCAGAGGATAGCCTCCTCCTAAACCAAGTGGCTCCGCTCCACCCTAGCTCTTCAGCCAGCACTGCTGACATGGCTCTAAACATTGCTTCGATACGGGACACAAAATGGCTGACCCTGGAAGTGTGCCGGCAGTTTCAGAGAGGGACTTGTTCACGCAGTGATGAGGAATGCAAATTTGCCCATCCACCCAAAAGCTGCCAGGTGGACAACGGGAGGGTGATCGCCTGTTTCGACTCATTAAAGGTAAAGAATTTTGAAGTAAAGGTAACTAATGTGTTCTGGTTACCTCCTGTAGTTTTATTTTATACAGTACCTTTTTCTCCAGAATGTTGGCTTTTGCCCATTTCATGCCATTCATTTGTCATCAATGCCGAACATACCTGTAACACTACAGGTATCATCACATTTTCTACTCATTAAATTGTCCTTACACAACCACATGGAACTCTCAAATAATGTCAAGCGGATGTGAATTATTTGACAGCACTGTGCTGCCAAAATAGCATCTATCTAAAGTGTTACAGCTTTGTGGTTCCTAATGGTCGGCCGGTGTAGGTTGTCTTCTCGAATTAGCATGTGTGTTGAGACTCTTTGCGGTGTTGCAGTTTGCAGACCAGCCTGACCTACGAAGCTAAAGGCCAGACAGGTTTGTTGTCATGTTGTCTTTCACCACAATTGTGTGTGTGCACATGGGTACGTTTTTCACCATTCTCTCTCTCGTATATGACATAACTGTTGCGTGTCCATGATGTGGTTGATTTTATTTGTTGTCAACTTGATACAGACTCTAGATTTTAAAAGCACAGAATGGTTCTGATTAGCAACACTTGGGTGATACTCTTTGAAAATCCACCTAAAGTGTTTTGTCCTATAATAGTTAAAGACTGTAGTTTATTTACTGACCTCAGACATGTTACTGTTTACTCTTTTTTGCTGTTCGATACTGTACAACAAGGTCGCTCCTCGCAAGCCCCGTACATACTGCAAATAAGATGGCTGCATCCAACAGTAACCCAATATTTCCAAGCTGTCCGGGGGGAGGAATAAAACAGCTGTGACAATGATAAATAGCCACAGAAAGTAGAGCAGAACTGGAATTATTAGGAGTTTGGGTTTTTTTGTAAACGTGAACTGTAGCTGCATTTCACACACTCAGGACGTGTGGAGAATGCATGTCGCTGTTTGTGTACAAGGTCATTGACTAAAGAGAGAGAGTGGGTTCACACACCCTATGAAAAAACGGGCCTTTATTCGGATTGCATTTCCTCATACCAGGGAACATTCCCTCTCGACACACATGGAAAGCATTCCACTATGTCGCATTTTTCATACTTAAAATGCATGAGGAGTGTATAAAAGTCATCTACAGTGCAAGTACCACATATGAATTATTATTTCCACAGCTGCTTTCAGGTGTTTTCTTTGCTAAGACCTGCTCATGGTAAAGCTGGCTGAGTTATCACTTGAAGTCAGTCATCGAGTGACATTTCTTCCCAGCTACTGGAATTTGCAAGCTGTCACACTGTTATGGTTTAATGAGCAAACAGCTGACAGCCAATGGGGATCGATTTGTTATTCCATCACGAAAAGGAAGGCCTGACATGGATTTCTTCTGCACATGACATGATTTTGCTTATGAAAACTCCAGCCAGTGAATCCTGATGTGAAGAAACTAAATTACAGGAGCACTGCCACTATTCTCTACAAATCGTGGTTTGAGGCATTGCGCTGGCAATTCATGCATCATTTGCACCTTAATGTGCAGAATGAATAAAGCCTGTGCATGTAGCGTGTGCCAAAGTCGTCTAATTTAGCAACCGAGCCAAGAACAACTTGAGGTTATGCTGCTTATCCTGTAACATGAGTTCTCTGACGCCATGAATGGAGTGTTCATCACGCTCTAAAGCTTTTATATCATTATTTGCGGTGGTGTGGGCTCTCAGTCACAAACTCCCATGTGTCTCTGCTGTGGATTGTTGACCTCAGTGGGCAAGAAGTGTCATCTTCCTCATCTGACAAACACTGGTCTCACACTCCCTTGAGGCATTTTAAAGGGAGGTCTTTGCTTTCACAGCATCACCATGACAACGTCACAGCTGTTGTCAGCATCTTCTGTTGTGAACAGCAGAATCCAACCAGCTCATGCTACTTCTGGATGACTTGATGTGAACTACAGACACCTTCATCATGTCTTCCTTCAAAAGGCGAGCTAGCTAGTAACTATTTTTCAATTATTTTCTTTTGTTCTTGTTTTTAATTCAAGCTTTTATTCCAGCATCCTAGACTCGGGTTGTTTGTAATAATGTGCAAATTTTGTTCTTCTATTGGACAGCCCATCAGCTGAAAGCGTAATACAGCTAAATTTAGACATGTATTGGCAAATTTATCTATAATGTAGCTTCTCTCAGTCGTTCTTCACTGCAGGACCCTGTGACAGAACAAGAATACAGGATCCTCTGTACTTTTAACTCCAGTATGCCTCCTCTCTCCAAATTACTTTGCTCATGACAGCCAAGAGAATAAATGGTTTATTATGCATCAGGAGATGTGTGTTGTCCACGGCAGGCTGATTTGCACCCCATTACACCCATATTGTCTACCTTCTGTCCTCTCATCTCATTGGGTTGTCAGGGTTCGGTTCCACCAGGCGTAGCGTTGCCTACGATCTGAAGGGTCCTTTTCAGAAAGGCATCAAGGTGTAGCAGGAAAGAAAGGTTATCTTTGTCGTAGCACATGTAAGCACTTAGCAAGCATGTCAAGTCAGTGGAGAATTCGACTGCTCTGCTTTTGAGACCTAGTTGGGAGAAAAAAAAACAGTTTTTTGTCTTTGCATTCTAAATGTAGATCATCGCAATGCTAAAAATAGGGACAGGTGTTCTTGGGGTTTTACAGCAGCCACTTCCACAAGTCCCTTTTTTCTGGAGCACAGGACAACCTGGGAAGGCGGTGGTGATGAAAAAAACAAAGAAAAACATACACTTTTACATTCATTGTGCTTTGTATGGGCCAACAACAATCAGGAATCATACCTGCTACGTTTGCACCTGCTCAATCATGCAGCTTGCAGCATCCTGACTCCACTACGCTGCTCTCAGCATTTCTGTAGTATAATGTCTAGGGGATTATATTTTTGTCCTCCTCCTCTACACTGTTGTGCTTTTGAAATATTTTTTTCTCTGCTACATTTGTCATCTCTCAAAATAGGACAAGCTAATTCATCTTTGTCCAAATAAAGCTGTATTTTTATTTGGTTGGTATATATGAAATAACCAACCAGGTGTCATCCATTTCCATTCTGACAAATTGAACAGGAGTGCAGTGGGAAGTGTTTTGGTTCAGATGTGTTTATCTTGGAACTTTATCATACATTTGAGGTGTCTATTTAAATCTGCAGACGGGTATATTGACTGCTGTGCGTTATGCAGCATATATAGTGAATGCAAGCTGTTTGGCGACACAGGATGACTCCCAAATAGGTAATTGATTCAAACATGCAACGTTGCAGTGCCTTCACTGAATTGACTGAAGGTCATGGTAAAGCAATGTGGTCATACACAGTCCATGTCTGTGAAAGCACATTATAAATCAATGTGACGTCGCTGCTGCAACTGCACACGATTTTGTTGTTGGAGATTTTGGAAGCGTCCATCCATGCCTTAGAGACAGAATTGTCATTCATATTTGGGTCCAAGACGCGTCCCTTTGAAATAGTATCATTCACTGCAGGAGATGATAGATAATCAATACAGATGGAGCTGCGCCTCCAGCATCTCCAATCATCTCAAATGATTTGTCATGCTTGAAGCCGTTTCCTAGTGAGCTAACTGTCAGACATTTGACCGCAGAAACAATAACACAGACAAGGGAGCGCTGTAGGAAATGAGTCCACATTAATGGACGGTCACACCAGTCATGTGATGATGTCACGCTGACTGTGCTTCTGACAGTAGCCTTTTGTTAGTGCCTGTTTCTTGGCTTTTTCACTTACTTTCTCTTGAACTCTGTTGGTTCTGTCTGTGACTAAGATGTATGGGTTCAATGAGTTGTATTTCTTCCATCTGCAGTTAAAGGTTGAGCAAGTGTCTCAATTTTAGTTTTAGACTGCTTGTCATTGCAAAAATATGACACAACACACACAGGCAGGTTTTAAATAAAGCTGAAAGGTCAGCAGATCTTTGAGAGACTTCCATTTTTATGCACACATTCTGTCTGGTTTTAGCGTGCGGATTCTTTGCGATCCTAAAAGGCCATCAAGCCTCTACATGGCAGATGAGATGCCTGATAACAAAGCATGTTAAGATCTTCTTTTCTGTCTGTCAGAATTTACTGGATGACCTCCACACCTGACTGATCTTCAATAGTCATGGCACTGGGGCGACAGTCAGGTGCATCCTGACGCTATCGTGTTTCTTAACGTCGTGGTTTTCAAAAAGAACACAGGCTGGGGAAAAAATGGATTTGACTTTCAGATGTGTGGAACGTTTTCTCAATTGTGTCACAGACACCCCACCACCCATCCCTCCTCCCAGTGCCCTGGTTTCCCTCACTGGTGAAAACATCTTAATCATCTTAAAGCTCAAGTGTCATTATTGGGGGGACTGAAAGCACCTAAGTGGAGACGTGAGGCAACACGACAAATAGGAAAGGTGTTAATATTTGAATGGCTTGGATGATTGAAGCAGGAAAATTAGCTCATTTTGTGCAAAATACTGATAAAATGGAAGTCATACTGTATGTTATGGGCAGGTCTATAATTCCCAAAGATCATTATCACTCTTCGGAAACTAGAAAGTGAATCTAAAACACCAACTGATACCAAAGGGCAAGTTTTTGTTGTTTATGGATTCGTCTTTTTAGCTATTAGCTCTTCCCTCCGGACTTACTGTATTTACATTTTTTTCTTCTGATTTTTAGGAAGCTTCAGTGAACATGAACTTTATGCCCATTGCCTCGGTCTACCCCCCCCCCCCGCGCGCCTTCCCCTCTTTTGTTTTAAAAGATGGGCTCGGCTGCATTCCTCAGCGTAATCCTCTCGAACTGGGCCACACCCTGGGCAGAGCAAACATGTGGAGGGGAATGCATGCAACAGCGCAGCGGGAAGTTGGTGTTCCCCCCAGGGTCATTCACATATGCACAATGAGGCACTGGCTTCAAGCTTAACTTGGGGCTGCACTAGGGGCATGCTTCGATGGGCCCCTAGAAGACCCCCAGTGCCACAGTTTCTTAAACAGGCCTCCTCCTACAGACACATGCGTGCACACTGGCTGACTTCACAGTTCAAACCGTGCCAAATTTCATTTGATCCATGTGATTTCACCCTGTAGCCGTGGCCTCGCTGATCTGAAAAACAGTCCTAAAGATAGGAACAGATAAGAGGGAGGGAGGAGAAAGTTGACTCCAGGCCATTCTGGACATTGTGTAGCATTCGCTGGAAAATGTTTAAGAACAACCGCAAAATAATTTGTTTTCAATAAAAGCCTGTCGAAAGTTGTGCTTTGCCGCTAAAATATCTGCAGTCGGTTCATTTTCTTTATTAAACTTTCCTTCTTGCATTAAGTGTATATTATATCTACCTTATTCCTTCCCATTTTGATTTTAATATCAGCACCTGTCTCAATGTAATGGTTCATTTTCATGTTCGTAAATTATGTGTTTCATAATTTATGCAACCAACCAAAACAAAAGAGAAAAATTTAAAAGCCTTGATAGTGGAACATATTTAGTTGCAGAACTGGAGACATCACAGCCGTTCTATAATGGAGCTCAGGCCTTAAATATTCAGTGCCGTCTGCCTACACTTTTCACTGCTCTGCTTGCTGTAGGAGTGCTTGAACTCCATTAAATCGTCTCTATAAAACAGAAAATGTATGGCACTACTGTCAGTCATGTCAGATTGAACAGTAGGTGTTCGTCACCCGGTGAGCCGCCTGCGACATGATGGAAAGACTGAGTACAGAAAATCTGCCCATCTGCTGCACCAGTGTCTCACCTGGTCTCCATCCACCCACTACCTCTGAGTCATCCTTTTTTTTCCATCCCTCTCTGCTGCCCACGATGCTGATAAAGTACTACATTTTCTGCAATTTTTTTTCCTCTTTGCAACAAAAGAAAGCAACTTAAACAAACGCTGCAGAATCAACGCCATCTTCACTTTGTGATTTCAAAGCCAGCTGGGTTCAAACTCCCTTACTCCTGCAGTAGCCGATGTTGTTGTTTTGTGCCGCTCGGCTGTAAAGCTGAAGACAAATCTATGGCTAGTCATCCAGGAGGCTTGCTGCGTGATTGACCTTTGGTTTGGGTCTCATTAAATATTGATATGCCGTTTCATCATCAGTCATCAGAGGCAGGATCTCCTGCTCTCCTTACTGAAAGTAGCTTTTATTTGCCTGCTTTGTTCAGCCTTGCTTGGTATAATTCATAAATATAGCCATATATTATATGAAAAATCACTTCTGTTTTTTTTCCTGGAAAGGATGCTTACCGCTAGCCACAGGAAGAGCTTCAAAATACTGAAGCATATCGCATTTACTGTGGCACACATGAAATACAATCTTTGCTCAGGATTTGTGTCAACTGCTCCCTTTAGGCATCTTTTAATTCTCCTTTGGTTATAAAATGGACAAAATTACAACGACACAGCGCTGAGCTGCTTCTTAATTGCCACCAAACCATCCCCATCGCGCGCGCGCACACACACACACACACACACAAAAACACACACACACACAAACCTTGGGAGCTACAAACAGTTAGATCGACAGGCCCAGTTGTCTCTCTGGGACCAGCCCTTATAATGAGATCTTCTTAATTGGCTTCATCTAATGAGGCAACAGAAATGCAATCTTTCGAGGCCTCCCACCAGATTGGGTTCCCTCCACTTATTTGTCTAAAGAACTTTTGGTCTGTGTCAAGCAAGCTGTGGTGATTCCGGCCTAACACAACACACTGATCACACTTTTCAGTGCAGTAAACATTCAAAGACGGGGTTGTAATATTTCTGCTGCGATTATATTTCAGCAGATGTAAATAGCCATGACAGGTTTGACACTTCTAAATTGAAAGTGATGACATTTACAGCCACATCTGAGAAATATTGAATAAAGGAGCAAAGCGTTATTAGTGTGTATCCGTGTTTGTGTTAAAAGCCTTGATCAACAGTCCTTCAATTCAGTTGACTTCTTAAAGAGCCTGATTTGTTTTTCCCCAAACCCCAGAGGAAAACTGAATGAAGAGCTGCTCTTGAGATGGAAGCTCAAACTTCCTATCTTAAAAAAAGAAATTGAATGTTGTGCCCCGTGTTCATGTGTGCATTCCCAAGCATCATCTCGCCTTCCAAAAGTCAATGGGAAAAATGGGAGTTAACCTATCTTGCTAGCAACTCTTAAATAGATTTGCTTCTTCATTGTATTGATAGTCTTTGCATATTCTTCAGCAATAATGAAGCTGATGAATAATACACTTACATGAGGAGAGGTCCAAGTATTCGCCTTCCGCTCCTCAGTTTTAAGGATGAATCTTCTTCGCTAGCATATTGTTTATACTTAGGAATTCATCTTTCCTTATTGTTTGTATTTTAATGTATGTCCTCAGAGAAATCTGTTTTCTCTGCAAAGACAAACGTGACATACGGCAAAAGCTGAAACTGTACTAAGGCTCTCTAAATAGTGGCATCGTGATGTGTTTATGTCTTATGTGTTTATATGTCTTCATGCACACACACATACACACACACACAACAGACAAACACACACACACACACACACACACACAAGCACAAGCACCCACACACACACACACACACACATACGTATATACATATAGACAAAAAATCATGCTCAAGTGATAGGGGAGTGAGTCTTTTGTGAACTCTTTCCTTCTCTTCTTAGTCTACTCAGGCTTGATGGGTGGTAGTGATGGACTACACAGCCAAAGCAGTGTCTCCTATAATTCTTTATGAAGTGTTCTCTATGTTGTCTGTTGTACTGCACTTACTGACCAGCTGAATGGAGAACAGCATCTCAAAACAGCTCTTTTGCTGCACGCTAACTTCTAACTCCGATTTGCACCTCTGATCATAATGGAGAAGCAGTCACTTATCTTATTAGACTGAGGTTAGGGTTGGCCCTTTGGGACACAAAACTGCAGGTGTGTCTCTGTCTGGTTTCAAATGGCCGATAACCAAGAAGAAAAAATCTGTTGCAGGCAGTGGCATCAGGTTACAGTAGGCAGTTTATTCTATGGCTAATTTTGCATTCTTGAAAAACATCAATCTTAATAAGCCAGGCTGTAGCATCTCCAAATTGTAGTAATTTAATAGAGTTTGCTAAGATGAAAGTTTGGTGCTCAGTACAAGTGGCTTCTTGTAATAGTGAATGAAAAGCTTGCTGCCGCCTAGTTAAAGGTAGTGATGGGTATTGTTTTACATTTTCCTAGCTAAGCTAATTCACATTTCATACCATTCCTCAGATGATGCTTTATCGATGCCTCTCTTGCTCAGCTCAGTATCAATTCTCACAAAAACAATAAAACTTGTTTCTTATTAAAGCACAAAATCTACTTTATTACTATTTGGATCATATGTTTGTAGTTTCTGCCATCATTTCTAGTGGGAATGATAATATTGCACGCATCGAGTTTATTTCTGAGATCTGGCAACGTTGTTACATTGCAAGAATAAATAAGGCTGCAAGGTGTCGGAACTTTTAAATATCTTTTGATACTACAGAGCTTGCATGGCAGGGTGCCCTATTTTAGGAAGGATGTGTTTTCATTACCCAGGCCAAGCAAGAGGTATTATTTGTATCACAACCTTACCCTATTTCCTCTATACACGCAGGGTGGCCATACCATAAAGGTCAGCATTAGGTCATAGCAACATATCTGTGCCTCTGTGTGTGTGTGTGTGTGTGTGCATGTGTGTGTGTTTGGGTTGACGGGAGGCCATGCAAAGTTCATGGACGAAAGTGAGATGGCCAATTTCACAGCCAGCAGATGCCTGCACCAGTGACCTGCAGCGACAGGTGGAAGACACTAATTGGTGCTGCGCACCGTCCCAGAGCAGGGACGACCCCACTGTGGTGTGGGAAGGGAAGGGAGGGGCATGAATTGGCATGAACCATTAAAACGTCCATTTTGGGAAGAGCTTTAGGTCTAATGATTGGATCAGGCACACACTGTACTGGAAGCACTTATTATTTTTGCACGGCCAAATAGATTTCCACTCTGAAAACTACTCTCCAACCCCTTCCTGTTTGCGTTTTACTGAATTCAGCCATGCTCTCACTGTCATTTACACTCATTTACTCCACAAAGCTGTGTCATCTTCAGCTAAACAGCAGTTTGACAACATGGATGAAGAGTGAGATCAATATGTTTACCTGCCTCCTACGATTTGAAGATGAAATACACCTTGGGGCTGTTAGAGCTACAGTACCCAAGTCTATTGATTACATCTCCCTGACCAAATAGCCCTCGTTGCTTCCATTATGTATGAGCATTCATTCAGAGCTTCATACCTCAGTGTTGTCAACCTCATGAGGGCCGTTTTCATCATCTCCATGTGGGCTCTGGGTCTGCTCAGCTCACGGGAAAGCGCATCCTCAGAGGCCTCATCATCACATCCAGCAATCAACATGCTGATCCAGTGATGCTGCACCTATTCCCCCTTGGCTACGTATCACAGAATGCAATTGCACAAGCCTGTTGTCTGAAAACTGGAGACATGTTTGTGGTTTGCAATGCAGATTATTAAGATAAAATCTTAGCGTCTACTTTGCAAGAACCCAGCATGTCGTGGCATGTAGACAAGTAGTCAGGTAAAACAATGTAGGAGTTGCAATTCTCATCACACTAATAGCTGTGAGAATTATATCCTCAATATGAAGACAAGCTTCTCTCCCTTAAGTTCTCCAGGCCCTCCAGGTTCTCCGTTGTTTGAATCATGAGCCTCTCAACTTTTTTTGTCAGCAACTAAAGCTTTAATCTCCAAACTGGAGAGTAAGCAGCTATACAACATTTCTGTTCCTATCTGCTGAGTGTGTTAGAAAGAAGCTTTGATGAATAGATCTGCTTGCTCCCTTCCATCTCATTATCCTCCGTTATCTGTTTTATGGATTTACACAACTCCTCGACATGATCTGAAACACGGTCGATAGTGTCAGCAGGGAGAGGAAATGTAGGCTAGCCATTTTCTCTTTTTTTTTAGTTTTCTCACATATTTTAATTCCTGTCATTAACATTTTTTTCTATGACATTTAGGGCGCGGCAGACAGGGAGGTGGTTGCCGTGATTGCTTGATGATGATTGACATTGTGGTATCTGTTAACACATGTAAAATAAGTTAATTATAAAGTTACAGTTTTCTTTTATGCTCTTTCCTCAAAGGGCTGTGGCACAGTTCTGTTCAAACTAGGGCATCAACATCATGTAACCTATTTCCGCTGCCTGTTGAAGTTCTGGATGGCTGCAAGACAGGTGAAGGCAAAGCCCAAAAGATATATCTTCTGAGAACAGAGAAGTGAGAGGTTGTGGAAAACAGGCTAAAGCCTCGTACCTTCAGCTGTGGCTCGCCTGCAAACAGCCTGAGAAGTAGATTTATGGCCCAACCTTTCTCGAAGGTGTGTATGAAAAGTTTGTGTGCGGATTGCGAGACAGTTGCTTCACTCAAATGTGGTGTATGCATGCAGGCTCGCGTTTATTTGTGTACTTGTCAGCTGCATGCCTCCTTCTTTGTGTGTGTGTGTGTCAGAGTGTGTATGTGTGCAGATTAGAGGAGCTCTAGAGGGTGGGTTTCATGTCTCAGCAGGTCACAGATGATCAGATTAACTGAATCAGGGTTTCAGCCTCCTGCTGGATTTGCAGCAGGGATCTGGACTCTGCAGGTGCCTTCTAATGGTACCACTTTGACCATAGCACCGCTTGAAAAAAAAGAGTCATGCACATCTAGCATGGCTAGTTTGCACCTGAAAGCTGATAACTTTAATTTACTTTTAAATTGCCTGTGCTTTTTTTGTACAGAATGCTGCATAAAAGCGTCTTTGTTGAAATCCTTGAACCGCAGTGACAGGTGAACAAAAACTCGTTTCATAGCCTGCTCTTAAAGGAATGATATTTATACCTTTCATATAGTTAAGGCTGAGATGCAGTATATAGAAAAATCACTGCAGAAGTTAAAGAAAACTTTTTCGAGTACCCTTTCAATAGCTCATGGTGAACTTTTCAGTGCTTCTATTAAAGATTTTTATATCTATAGGTTCTTCTTTTAGTCATGCATTCAGTACTGATGTGTGCATCATGGCCTTGTGACTATTTATTTAGAAGTGCACACTACTGGCTGCAATACTAGTGCTGCAGAAAGGCAGCACAATTTCATTTTAATGCCTTATGTATCAACAAAGTTAAAAAGTAAAACTGGTAGCTGTTGAAATAAGTTTAAAATGCTTGTGTGTGGAGAAGCAATCACCACAGACAGCCTTTACTGCACATCTCAGATGGAGGTGGGTGTGTTTTCTTCTGTGTCTCACCTTTTTCCCACCCTCCCCCTCCATCTGGGTGTACAGTATCTCTCTCCACCTCTCCTCTCTCTCTCTCCCTCCTTCGGTAATCTCAGGCCTCAGCAACAGTATTACTCCTTCATCTGTGGGATTACAGCTGGTGAAACAAAGACACTTAATTACTGCTGAGGCAACATCGTCTTAATGTGACTATTTAGATGTGGAAAAAAGGCTATTGGTTTAAATCTGTCCTTTACTTTAAAATTATTTTCTTAGTTTACAAATTTTGCTGGAGTTTTATGTACCAGAAACATCTGATCACAACATAATTGGAGTTGAAAAGGATTTGGGAGCTGGAGTCGCTCTACAGATTTATATTTAAATGAGTCGTTCTTACCCACTGTTCGCTATTGATTCATGTTCTCCATTACCAGCCTAAATGCGAGCGCCTTTGGCTATCATTTCAGAATGGATTTTCAGTGTTTCCTGGTTTCCTGGAGCCTCGCCACTTCAAACAGATCCATTAGTCCAAACGGATCCATTAGACCCTCAGAACAAAACAGGATCCGTTAGAAGGAGCATTCTCCCTGTTTGAGAATGAAGGAGAGCTCTGTCCATGTGCATCCAGCGCCTCGCTACTCTGCTGGGTTCTAGCATCACTGGATCTGTTTTTCTGGGGTCCTGTGAACACTGCAGTGCCCGTCCTGTTGGTGTCCCATAGCCGGGGGTTTCCACAGGCTGATCCACAACCAGCTATTATTGCCCCTGGAAAAGAGGCTCACTGAAAGCAAACTGAGGAAAGAAAGGAAGAAAGATCTTTTTTGATTGATGTTGTTGAAAAAATCTGAAGACTCTGCAGCACGTTTGGGTGAATTTAATAGGCCAAGCATTTATGTTATCTTAAAACTGTAGAGGTGTGGCAGAACTTCCTTGAAATAATCATTCCAGAATAATTTCCAATGGCCACCGCTGGCCAAGACATTCGTTTTTTTAGGTATTTATAGCTGCGAGTATGAATACAGGTCCTTAATACAGGTCCCTAATTTTTTGTGATAGGATTTTTTATTTTTTATTTTTTTTTGCCTAAATCATCAATATTAAAACAATAAAAGGCTGAAGTACTTCAGTTGTGTGTAATGAATCTAAAATATATGACAGTCTAATGTTTATCAGTAAATTACAGAATATAATGAACTTTATCACAATATTCAAATTTTTTGAGAAGGACCTATATGTGCAAAAAGGAAACACAGCCAAAGGATGAGCCCAAGCTGCATATATTGTCCAATAATGCACATGGCATAGCTTAAATGACAAGATGTGAATATCTGAAGCGCGACAAGAAATGGTTAAAGAAAGAAAGGGAAATAATATGAGGTAAAAGGAGAAAGGAGACTTGCCCATCCACCACCCACCTTCACTGGTCGGTGGGGACACAACAAGGTTTTCGGCTACGCTCTAAAGGGATTACGCATATCACAGGCATCATGTCAGAAGAATTAGTGTCCGTTCCTCACTCCAGCCTTCCTCCTCCCACTCTGAGGAGGACAATCAGATAAATGTGGGGTAATACAAGTAAGACTTGTTACAGCTTTTTTGGCAGAGCCATCCAAAAATATACGTAACCAGTTAGATCACTATAAACAACATGACCATTTGCCTTTATGGGTTTTTACTGTAATTCTATCCTGCTTTCAATCATTTCACAACACAGTTTGTGACCTTTCAGTTACCACTGCTTCACAAGCTTTGATGATGCATTCAGTTGTTTCTTGTAACCGCTGCCTGTCCAGTGTTGACCTTTTGACCTGGGATCGAACCGATGGGGTATGTGCATATCCATGTCGGATAATAACAAGGGAACTAGATTCCCAATAAATGAGCAATGTCCAAGGACGTGCACAGCTTTTCTGCCGGCTGCAATCTATAGGCAGTCGCTCTCTGTCTCCAGCAGGCTGGAGGATAGAGCGCCCATTGAGGGCAAAATGCAAATGTTACAGTGGTGAACGGAGGGGCCCACAACTGAAGCGCTATTCTGCCGAGGGGGGGTGGAAGACTGGCCCTCTTGTATCTGTGCCACCCACAGTCACACAACAGTCATCACTCTGACCATTCAGGCTGCTTACAGAGGAAGAGGAGGGCTGTTAAAGATGGCAGCCTAAATGCTGGGCATGGGGCGCTAATGTTAGTTATAATGGATCTTTTGGATGACTGTTCCCTGTAAATGTGTTATATTCTTAGGCTCTAATTATGTTTCAAGGCCGATTTCTTCCAGGGTGGTATCATATGAATTGCTTTTGATCTTACCTTCTGGATGTTTCATGGTTTAAAGGAAAAATTACAGCTGTGCCAGACTTAAATCAGGCACTGGTGGGTACAACTGTCTGTGTCTGGTTAACATTATTAACACATTCATTCGTAAATTGTAGTGCACTGACAGTAGAAAGGCATCAGGCGTGCAAGCGTGATTATTGGAGTTAACAGTGGAATGGCAAAGAAGGCAGTCCAAATGAATGTAATGTTGCAATGCAGTTCAGTTGTGTTTGAACAGTGGGAATCTGCACCCTCCTCTGTACTCTGTCATCATGTTTGCTTGAATTAACGTGTGTGTGTGTGTGTGTGTGTGTGTGTGTGTGTGTGTGTGTGTGTGTGTGTGTGTGTGTGTGCGTGCGTGCGTGCGTGCGTGCGTGTGTAGTCATGCCAGAGTGTCAGTCTTATATAAATGTTCATCAGTAGAACATTTCATCTGATTTGGAGCTGACAGTAGAGACTCTGTGGATGCAAGTCACACATGTTCATTCATCTGCAGTTATTTTTCTATTATTTGTTTTAGTCTATTAATTTGACATCTCGATGTTTCAAACTGGGGGTCTCTACCCAACAGCTCTGACTTGTGGTGATAAAAACAGCAGAAGAAGAAGGCGACAATCGTGAAACAGATGCAACAGAAGTAATTAATAGACCCTAAATACTAGAACTAAAGACAATTTAAGGGATGCTAATGACGGAAGTTAATGTTATCTATTTGTCTGACTTCATCCCCTTCCTTTGTAATCAACTACTTGAATAACACACAATCAGCATTTTGTTCATCTTTAAACTAAGCTTCGACATTAAGTAAATCCTTACAGACATAGTTTTTTTACGAATGTGCCAGCAGTAACTCTTTGTGCAATTTTAAGTGAAAACAACGAATAATTTATCTTTGAACTTTGCATTGTTCATTTTCCACTTCATGCTAAAGCATATAATTATCTAATCTGAATCAAAGCAGCTATTAGTGTATCCCAAAGCATGTATCATAGCATTTCATACACACAAGGGCAGCGGCTAAGGCTATACAATGAGAGGTTGCCATGTGAGCAACCCTGCTGAAAGGTATAATTTCTCTGTGTAGCTATGGCTACACACTGGTGGCTGGCGCATGAATCACAGAGGTGCCTAGGTGCTTTGAAAGATCCTTTTCAGAGACGGGCGCTCAGAGGCAATGCCCGCGATGAATGGATTTGTGCTCCGTTCAGAGTGGGTGGCTTAGACAGAAGGCACAGTGTGTGTGACTACTGTGTAGGCGTGAAGGTACGACTGCCACCCTCTCAAAAAGATAAAGATGTGAAACCAGATGATGGGACGGCACAGTCATCAGCTTTGTTTGATGCGTTCTAGCTCCGTCACATTTGCGGACCACCTCCCTGCTTAAAATACGAGCCATAAGCACTCATCTTTTTTTAGATGTGATGCAGTTCTGCCGTTCAGCAAAGCTTACCTCATCGTATGTGCTCTGAATCCCCAAGTGTGGCAGACTGCAGTCTAGACCCTTCAGTGATGATCATCACTATTACTTGCACACTCCAAATGTGCTGTATTTGCTATGCATAGCCACCACTTTGCAGTTCATGCGACTAGCCCAATCATTCTTTATTAAAGCAAGATGTAGTTCTTCTATAAAGCAGATGTTATATTTTCACCCTTGCTTGGAGCTAATCAGAAAGACGTGATGTGGGTGAGAGCTTTTTAACTGCTGTGCACGGTACCAATAAATTAACACCTCCCAGAGTTTAATGAATGTGTGTACGTGGTTTTTGTTTTTATCAGCGTTTTTACTTGATGACAGCATTTTCAAGAAAAGGTTTAGCTAACAATATTGTTGGACTACCTGACCTCAAATCTCCTGTCTGACTGAATTCTCCTTAAGGAACTCATGTCCTGTTATGTGTGCAACCTAAAGCTGCAAGGCCTCCATATGATATCACCTGTTTTAATGTCCTTTTAACATATTTATAGCAAATCCATGTCCTCCTCTCTATGAAGCAATGAGGCAACCAGGAGTGGAACAGACAGCGACTAACGCTGCATACTGTATGTAAATTGTGACATAAACATCAAGCCCAGGCAGAAACATGAAGCATATTCCATTTAGCTGCCCGTATCCACAGCAAGTTTGGATTTATATAAAATTTAATAGCCTGTGTCTGAATGGTTCCCACTAATCTTTGACTCATTAACTCTTGTGACTTGTGCATGTTGTGTCTAAATTAATGTTGTAAAGCGTATGACATCAATATTGTCATGGATTCTTGTGTTTTGGGTTTGACGCTGCTAATAAATCAATCACAATATAGTAATGTAATATTTCATCAGTGTAATTGTTGATAATTGAATACTGACACTTCACTTCTAGCCAATGTAAACAGATGAGAAAAGACTACTTTTGTGTATTATTAGCATGTTTTATATTGAAATGAAAGACACTCCCAACCAGTGTCATCATTATTTACCTCAACCCTTTAAAGTGTAAATAAAGGTAAGACAATGAGGTAATGACAACACTTATTCACTAACAAAGGCTGTGATGCAGTTGTGCGGTGTATGTTTGGATTATTCGCGTCTCTATCTGTGTCCATCTTTGATCTATGGCGGTGTTTCTACAGTTCCCTGTTCGCTTATTTTGGGATGTTGTCCAGAGCTCGGCTACAGCATCGGTGCACAGAGTCACACCCACCTCTTTTTCTTGTGCGCACAAACACACACACACACACACACAAACACACACACACACACACACACACACACACACTGTTTCACCTGCCCACGCACTCTCTCTTGTAGATGCAGATACACAACATACACATATACACAAACACACACTGTAAGGCTTTAATTAGTTATGACACCTGTGAGGTTTTTGGTTGCCGGGCTCATGGCTAACATTATTTTTCTGTTCTGGACTGGGTTTAACAGATTTGTTTGTGTGTCTGTGTGATTGCATGCCTGTGCTGGTTGTGTGTGGGCGCTTGCGATTGTGTGATTCAGTATGCATGTGTGGGCAGGTGTGATTTTGTACATATGAACCGTGAAGGAAGGGTATCAGTGGCCTGTTGCTTCATTGCTGAGGTGTTGAGGTCAGAGCTGCTCCAGGATCCCCATGAATGTCAAGCCGTTATCTGACACTTGTGCCTCTAGCATATGTGTACAAGCAAAAATGCTATAATTCTTGTTTTTGTGTGTTTACTCACATGACAACAAAAATGAAAAAGAAGCCAATAGCGGCTGCAGACTTAATATCCTCTGTAACAGCTTCACATCAGCTGAAAGAGTAGTAATTGTAACAGTAGCATGTTTGATGCCCTGTGGAGTGTCTTTAATATCTGTCAGGAAGAAAAGGATAGCCAAGTTTTATTAGTTTTTTATTTGATGAGACTTGAAGATTATTGGTTATTTACACTGAGAGACAGGCTTATACATTGAGCTGTGCTTGATTAAAAGTTCTTCTGCGCCATCATAATGGAGAAAAACAAAATTCTCTATGTGGCAGTATAGAAAGGAACAGGTTTAGTCACTAATTCAAATCCCTGCATGCTTTGATTGACATTCGTAAGCCTTTGTGTTAACAGAAATAATCCATATCATGCTTTTATGCATTTGCATCATGGCCCATGGGATGCGTTCCAGTTATGTGCTTTACTAAGAATAGTTTAAGACAATATATTTTCTACTTGCTGCTTTTGAACTTAAGGTTCAGCCCGTAGTTATGACTACAGTCACATTATTTTTTCTATAATCATCGAAATTCGGTATTTTTGCAGCAGCTGTCAAAGGTGTCCAATGCAAGACAAGAAAAGGACATGTGTTGTAAATTCATTTTAAATTATAAAGGAAGACCACAATATATAGCAAGACCTTTTCTTACAGCAGATTAATTTTATAGAAAGAAAAAAAAGCACAGGTGTAATTGATGGCATTAAGAAAAGCTCTGTTCCATTAAGTTTCGTCAGACTGAGCCATGAAGACTGGGTTCAGTTATTGCATTTCAATTACGATAGAAAAATGGATTTGAAGATAAGATTCTATTACTGCAGATGATATGTTGAACATTGAGTCAGAAAAGCTGCAGTCTTTGTGATCGAGGGCCTCCGGTCATGAGCAGCAGCCAGATAAAGCCCCCCATGGAATCCAGACTCTTGTGGTGGCGGTGGTTGATGACTCTGAGACGAACAGGGTTCAAAAAAGACAATCCTTTTATTTTAAAATGGCTTGATCAATCCATGCTCAATGGCTTGAGCTTTGTCTTCAGATCATCACTGGATGTTTAAAATCATCAGAAGGTACCACAGCTTAGAAATATCAGTTTTACCATGTATGGCTCTGAACTCATGTACGACCAGCTGAGTGTTATCTGCTGAATATGTTCTACAGAAATTATATCAAGATAGAAATACATTATTAATATATCCTGCAGCCCCTAAAAGCCTGACACGCTTGGTCCGCTGCTCAAATCTGTCTGGTGATTTTTTTCACATTATTTGTTTCAGGACTTCAAATTTGAGACTGTTCCAGGGAACTATCATGTATTTGAATATGAGGACATTTGATAGATGGCTGCAGACTTTTGCTGAATATTTTTGTTTTCTTGTCATTGACTGAAGAGATGTTCGGAGGTTCTAGTTCCACACTGACCCAAACCCCTCCAGTACTTTACGTACTCTCTCCTCAGCCAGCACTGCCTCCTGAGGGCTTCTTTACTTTCCATCCTCTCCACTGCTCCACTCTCTTCCCTCTACTGTGTTCTACCTTTCACCATGTCTCTCTCTGACCTCTGTCCTGTCTTCCACCCACTCTCCTTGCAATAGGCACTGCAGTGAAGATCCATATTGGATTACTGCTCTTACCATTTGCCTGTGGGTTGACGGTCTAATTGTCTCCACGGTCTCTTGGAGCTTGATCCTGCGAACACTGCATCTGCATTTCCACAGAGAATACGGGATGACCTGTCCATCCCACAGCGTCACAGATTGAGTCGTAATGGCTGGATGGCGCTGTGCAGAACTAAAGCACCAGTCTTTATCTTTTGGATAGTCATCATGTCCAGGCTGCAGGCCAGAGTTACACAAGCTAGCAAGTCAGAAACTGGTAATCATTTTTCACGACAATGTCCTCGGAGCTGAGTGCTATCTGTGTCTCCCACTGGGTAGTCGCAGACATTCCTTTGAGCTCTTAAACTTGGTGAGAAACACTCCTCAACAATTATGAATATGTATTCTTCCTTCAAGCACTTGATGTTTGGAGTCAAAAACCCACACAATTGCCAGGTCTTTAGGCAGCAGGCATTCTGTTTATCTCTAGGTTTATTATAAAAAAAGAAGAGTTTTCAATTCACTCGGTCGATCTGACAATTTTTGTTTTTTACACCAGACTGTGAATGACAGTGTTGGTTTCTCCCTCTCCTGCTTCCATACCCCTCCTCCTCCTTTTTTTGTTTTGTTCTCACTCAGGGTCGCTGCACACGAGAGAACTGCAAATACCTCCACCCACCTGCCCACCTGAAGACCCAGCTGGAAATCAACGGACGAAATAACCTGATCCAGCAGAAGACAGCAGCCGCCATGCTGGCTCAACAGATGCAGTTCATGATCCCCGGCACCACCATGCAACCTGTGGTTAGTGCTGCCTGGCAGTGCAGTGTTACTGCTACTACTGTGTGTGTGCGTGTGTGTGTGTATGTGTGTGTGTGTGTGCAGTGCTACTATGAGAACAGATGTTGTGAAGTTCCAGCACTTAAAGTGAACTCCGTATTTTTAGAATTTCATATATTTGATATTGCCGCTCACATTTTTTCATACAATTGACTCACTTCGGTTCAGAATGCGAGCTGTTTTATGTCGGTTGAAATCACCCTGAATTCCTTTTGGTGTCAGCTGATGGGAGCTTTCAGCGCTCACCCTTGACAGGGTGTGATTTATTGAAGAAACATGAGAGCATTAACACAGTACTCGTTTTCTCACAATGGTTATTGGGATGCCCTTGAGCAAAGCGCAAAAACTACTCAACCACTTCATGGGAGTTTTTTGGTATGGCAAAGGAGGGGACCATCCGTTTGCGACAGGAGTCAGCCTGGTTGTCTAACTGCACCAGCGCGAAGCTTGGTGAAGCTAAAAAAGAACCCACTAGCTCAGCTAAATCTTCTTAGGGTACATAGAGGTTAAAAAAAAGCTCTTCCCTTCTTCCCTCTCTCCTTTTTTTTTTCTTCTGAAATGTATTCCCCTGTGTCCCCCAGCTCTCTCCCTACCTGTCACACCCGCCTCCCCCTCAACTATCATCTTTCTCACTGCTCTGCACATCTGCACATCTGCACCATGCGTTTATTTGCCTATTGTGTTTCTTTCCTCTTCCGTCCCTTCCTAGTTTCAGCAACCTCTTTCTGCCTTTCACCCTCGACTTCTCATTCATCCCTCCCTGCGTCTGTCTTCCATTTTAATTAGGAATGTATGAGAATATGCAGACAGAATAGCTAAAGAGCAGTCACGACAGCACTGTTTAAATAAATGTCGATTGCTTTTTTTGCTCCTTTCGCAGCAGACATTTCCCGTCACCCAGGGCCTGGGATCCAGCGCAGGTTTGAGCTACACCCCCTACCTTACCCCCATGTCGCACAGCATGGGCCTGGTGCCCACAGACATCCTGCCCAGCACCCCAGTTATCGTCCCTGGCAGCCCGCCTGTCTCTGTGACCGCCGGCTCATCCTCAAATCAGAAGCTCCTGCGTACGGACAAGCTGGAGGTGACCCATCCAATCACAAAAATGACAGACATTACAGTTCTACATAGCTTATATTGTCGTCAGGGTCATGAACTATAATTATGGTAACATATTCCTGTGATTATGGGTGTCAAATAGATCATTTATAGCTCCAGAACATCTATTCTATACCTCTTGATATAATCAGTTTCTCTGACTTCATTTTATGTCAGTATTTGTAAAACAGAATGTGACACAACATCCACACCAAAATCAATTAAAAAAACAAATACAACTGAGGAAACACTATAAATAAAATCCATGAATGGACAAGTAAATGAAGTTAAATGAAAAGCCAGGTTCAAAATGTAGGTCTTCGCTTTTATGTTTACTTTCAAACGTGAAGAAAAAAAATACTACAAATTAAATAAATAAATAATTCAAAATGAAAGGCAAGATTAAAAAGATCACAAGTTTGCTTCTAAAAATACCACCCATCTGCCTTCAGGTCTTCTGGAAGGCTGTTGCAGACATGAACCACACCAGTGAAAGGATAACACGTCTTTGGTTTTTATTCTTGACATTAGGGATCTTTTAAAATCCGTGACATCATATCTGGGGCTTCTAAAATGCTCACAGTTTAAAAGCAGATCTGATAAATAGGTAGGACAATTACCATTGAGAGCTTAGTAAACCAATAAAATCAATTAGTGAGTAATTGTTCTGGAGCTATATTGTTATAGGAGAAGAGACAGAGAGCTTTATTATAGTCAATCCAGCTGGTTGTAAAAGCCTCATCCATTGCTGTCTCTGCGTTGTACTTAAGATGACAGAACAGATGAGTTTTACACGTTATGTCATGATTCTATTGACATGAGGAAGGCCAAGTTTTTTTTAAAATTACCTTTTGATGCAATCTGGAATTTATGTATAAAAGAGGTCAACATTCAGTGAAGTGAATAGTTTAAAATACTAGCATCCTTCATGGTCAACACAGATGTTAATGTGTATTAAAATGTGATGTGTGGTTTTATTTCTCCTTTGTCAAAACAATTCTAGCATAAATTGTCCTAGTCTGCAATAAAGCTTCAAGCAATCAGTTTCATAAACAGTAAGTAATCAATGACTTAAATAAACACACTTTAGCACCAAAATGAGCCGCGAGGCTCATTAAAATAATGTTTATCACGTCTTTTTTTTTTTTTTGCCCAGTATTTGAAATAAAGATGCATCAGGTCGTTTTTCATCCAAACAACACGATCACGCTTCTTCCTTTATAGTTCATTACCTCCGAATTATCCTTGAGCTTAAATGAAGAAATATCTTACTCTGTTACCCCTCACGGAAATAATTAAGGGTCTTATCAAAAACATGATTAGAAAAAAAGCTGAGTGTTAGATTATGATGATATTGAAATTGGAATGTGCTCAACACAAACTGGTACTTGTTAGACAGCCACAGTTAAGACTGGGACTCCATCTGCCCCCTGGCAAACAACTCCAAATGAGAATAGCTTGCTGATTGTGAAACAGCGCAAAAAGGGGAGGCGTTTTTTTTTTTTTTATCACTACATTTATTACGATAAATAATAATCTCTCTAAGACCTGGAGGTGATGCGTAGGTGTGTGCCTGTTTTTTTCTGGGAGCGCTATCACTTAGCAACTGAATGAAGTTGGCTCTAATAAAACAGTATCCCTTTGAGACATGTATACACACCCACACAACGCTAGCATGTGTCTGCACACGTGTTTTTGTATGTGAAACTTGTTGTTCCGCGTGTGTGTGTGTGTGTGTCACGGCTAAAGCGGATCCGCCTGTGAATATGCTGAGGCCTATGAACACTAACTGGTCCACTGACTCCACCGTCATTTGGGTTTGGCACACATAGCAGTTCAGTCACGTGGTGTTAAGTCTTTTCAAAGAGAGCCCCAAACTAATTTATCATGTGTATTTACAGAGAGAAAGGTTGGTGCACGCCTGTTGAAGCATAATACAGTAAAACCTTGAACACTCAGTCTGCACCTTTAGTACAGCAGAGCCTTCATATCCTAGCAATGGATTTTCTTTTCTTGCTCTAGCTGGTTTTAATATCCTAAAGCTTTTCTCCTGATGTCTGGAGGTATGTGCACCTGTTTGGCACCCATATGAACCTACATTTTAAATGTTTCAGCTCTAAACCCACTAAAAGTTTTTAGTTTTTTGCAACTCTTCTGTCTTCCATTGTTTAAATATGCAGAATTCTTATTCTTATTTACTGTACATTAACATGATATTATGTGCTTTTAACGGTTTTCTAGGGATTTTGAGTCCAGTATTTTTGGCAGACAGACGAAAGTCAAGTGAAATGATGTGAACTAGATTATTATTTTTCAATGTTTGTTGATTTTTAAAAAAAAAAAACGACACGTAGTCGAGAACGACTTAACTTGAAACAACCTGTACCTGTATTTTATTTTATTATGTGTTATTTTTATGTCCTGTAATTGTTTCTGGTAAGTCTTTGGGAATAGTAATTTCCTATTTAGAGTAGTGATGACATTTAATGACTTCAAATGGCAATTATAGATCAAAATTTAATAAATAGGAACTTACCTACAACCTCTCGTAACCGATGTGTTTGTATGTTGAGGACTATCTGTGCTTCCTGATGTTGCTGCCTGATAAGCTCAAGTATTCATATTTGTTATCACTCTGTGTGTATTTCTTTGTTTTCTCTTTTTGCCTGTCTCTCCACATCCATGTTTGTGTATGTGTGTGTGTATGTGTGTGTGTGTCTGTCCATACGCCTGACTCACCTCACTCTCAGGTTTGCCGCGAGTTCCAGCGGGGCAACTGCGCTCGTGGCGAGACCGACTGCCGCTTCGCCCACCCCAGCGACAGCCCCATGATCGACACCAGCGACAACACGGTCACCGTCTGCATGGACTACATCAAGAGCCGCTGCTCCCGCGAGAAGTGCAAGTACTTCCACCCCCCGGCCCACCTGCAGGCCAAGATTAAGGCCGCCCAACACCAGGCCAACCAGACAGCTGTGGCTGCACAAGCCGCCGCCACAGCTGCAGCCATGGTAAGAGCGCACCAGCAGCTAACCGTAGTACCCAGTGTGCAGAAGGTAGACGCTCATACTTTGTATTTGTTGTAATCATAAAAAAAATATCTCTCTCAAGGTTTATGCTTGTCTAGAGTGCTATCCAGGATGGGACAATTTTTATTTTCAAGTTTATGAAATAGAGGTTTTATGGTTGTAGAAATTCAGTCACATATATTGTATTATAAACTCTGTAAAATTAGATTTATATGAGCATTGGGGTGGTGCCATTTCACTGGATCTTACATAAAGCACAGATTGTTTAACTGGGGAATTAGTGGTTGTTGTATTGCCAGTAAAGCATTTTCTTTCTTTTATAACTTTGCTCAAACACTTTCCAAAGTACCTTAATAACAATTCCTGCGATTCGGAGTAACTGTAAATTGGAGCAAACAGAATAAATGTAATCACACGTATTTTCACTGAGCACGAGTCACGTTATTACGAGTCATCTTGACACGCACAGCATGTAACTACATGCTGTAGATGATGACACCCATAGTAACATGAAATGTGGAGCACTGCTTTATTACTGTTTAAAACCCTGTATAAAACATACCCACCTCTGCTGGTTTGTTCAAGGGGACTCCAGTGTGCAATTCACTAACAATAGTCATCCCAAAGCAAGGCCATTATATACAATAAACAAGGTTTAGTGAGATATAAACGCATCAGTATAATGCCGCAAGAACATTCTGCTATTATCTCACCGCAGTCTGCTTTTATTTTCCAATGCCCTTGGTTCATACAGAGACAATATGCTGGCTCATCCCCCTCCCCACTCTCAATGATAAGTGCGGCTCTCTGCAGATCAGTGCAAATTGAATCAGGGATGAATGAGGATGTAGCCACATGGGTGGGGGTTTACCCTCCACTGCCTTAAGTTGGAAAAAGTCCCCAAGCAGACTGAGGAAACAGAGAAAACCAGTAAGACAGACAGATGGAAACGCCAGCAGACAGACAGAGGAAGGGTTTGCAGTGAGATGAGCGCCTCCCTCTCCCAGACTCTGAGTGGCTTTTTTATTTCTTATTTTTTTTGGATTGGTGCTTTGGCTGCTGCACCTGCACACCTTGCACTGTGCTAGTGTGCTGACTGACCCCTCCCCCCCCCCACTTCCACAGCATGGGCATGCTTTACGCGTTGCACATATCTATCTCATTGGCTCCATTCGCTGCTTGCTCTCTTTGTCCTTCCTCCATAAGGCACAGTGTGGATGATAACAAGAACGTGACTGCAGGGTTGTTGGTGGTTGTTTTTTTGGCACATCTTAGCAGCACTGAAGAACCAAAATATGCACGACTAAAACAAAGCCTAAGATCTGTAACCTGATGTTGTGACCTGTCAGCACAGTTTTCTGCAGACTGAGTACTTTTTATTTAACAAGATCCTCATCAGGTTCACATCAGAAAAGATTATGTTAAGCCTCCTCGCGCGTTTTCCTTTCAAATATATGTTTCCGACTCCTCGTGTGTTCACCAAATGCCCCAGTTTATCAACTTTATGCCCTCATTCCCGTCAGTAGTTACAAGCCATGCTAGAGGTGAGCGGGGTTAACCTCAGGAGAATGACTTGTTTAGTCAGCACCTTAATCCAATTTTCTTTTAGCCCTTAGCCCAAACTCAGGCACTTTTATTGAAGCAGAGTCCCATAAAACCTGTAATGCTGCACGGCTGCAAATCACTAATGCCATTTTTCACCATTCACTCTTTTAAATTTATCAAATGGACTGAACAGTGTTATACGGTTACAGTCTAGATGGAGTTACACATTAACTGATGCAGTTACAGTAAGAGGTAATTATTGAGACTGTTGTTTTACTGTGCCACATAATGCGTTGCTCACCATGCTATGATCTCCTTTCCCATTGCAAGGCGAATGCAGTCATCTTTGCTTTTCGCGACCATCACCATTAACTAACCGCTGTGTAAGTCTGTCAGCACCAGTGACGTGTTTTCGCTCATTATTGATAGACACGCTAAGGAAAATCCACATACATGAAGCAAGAGGCTTGTGCATGGACCCCCTTAAGTGCTGTGCTCATCACATTCATCTCATCCCCCCACCACCCCACCCCCTGTTTCAGCAGGCACATCAAACGACAGAAAAAATATCGTGAAAGAAAGACACTCAAGAATCATGCTAATATTAGATTTCTAAGCATTTGCAGCTAAATCATGTCTTGCCTTTGAGATATTTGTCGAATCCTGGAGGGATTTAACAATAAAAACAGAGCTCCACATTCTACAGTGTTGCCCCACATTGTGTCACATCCCCAAATTTCAAAGATCTAACACATGCTCCTGATGTATATTTAACTTGACAAGACTTCACACTAAAAAAGTACCACAATAGAAAAGGATGTGCTAGTCAGGACAGCACTCCACTAGTAACAGCGTTTATCTGTACTTGCCTTCACAAACGTGATGTAGGTGTTCTAGACATTCCTCATGCCCAAAACCGCCTCACATCATCACACAGACTAGCCTACGGAGCGCTGTAATCGCTGTGTGTAGGACTGTGTTTAGATCTCACATGAAGTGTCAGCCCAGTATTGATAGTCTGAGTCGGCTGTGTTCACAAAACTGCATTTTCCTCTTGCGTAGACATTTTAAAGTTGATATACTTGTTCAGAAATAGCTGACGTTACTACTAAATGCTTTCCAATGGTTTTGAACTACGTCTTAGACTCTTGCTTTTTTAACCAAAGGATAATGTAGATGCTTTTTTTTTTCTTTTTGCTTTTGTACTAATTCAAAAAAAGTAGCGTTGTTTCTTTAAAGTAAACAAAATAATTTTTGTTTATGTGCATGCCTATTGTTTTGTATGTGGTATATTTGCATTCAGATTATTTTTGTTTTTGTTTTTTTCCTTCTCACCTATCCACAATGCAATGCTGTCCCCCATGACGCACCTCTGCTTGCTGTTACCTGTATGTTAATACGCTTGAATCCCATTGGCCCACTGCCATCATGTGCTCGCTGCCTGCTAATTAAAGACTCAGTCGACTGCCAAAGCAATGAAGCGACCCCTCGAGGCAACTGTAGACCTGGTACTTTGACCTTTCACCTTTTGCTTTGCATGTAGCTTCTTTAATTGTACTGTAGCCACTCACAAAATTTAAGTTGGCTCTTTCGTTTTTGTGAAACCCTGTAAGACAAAGTATAAATATGATCATTTATGAGCACCAGTGGCAATTCTAGTTTGTATTGTACATTTATTAAATGAACAACTTTAATGTCTGTTAAATGTTAAGTATTTCCACTATTTGGTTGTTGTTGATTGCCATGCTACGGTGTAGTTGTCATTGTCCTTGTGATAGTTACAGCAAGTTTCCATTTTTGCATTGTTGTGCTGTGCATAGATAATTATCAAAATACAACTGCCTGTTGTCGACTTTTGACATGTATTCCGTTCAAATCTATTGTGTTGTGTGTTTTTGGTGGCTAGGCATTCCCCCACAGCGTCCTCCAGCCCCTACCAAAGAGACCAGCACTTGAAAAGAGCAATGGATCAAGCTCCCTGTTCAACCCCAGTGTTTTGCACTACCAGCAGGCGCTAGCTAACGCTCAGCTGCAGCAGCCCACCTTCTTTCCCACAGGTAAGACTTGAAATCGATACGGCGGCACACAGACACAATTAGGTATGCGGGGCATGCAAGCACACAGATAACACTCACTGAATGCGCCCAGCTAACCTCCCCTCCCCTTACAAATGTGTCATTTTCTCACATCGAAGTTGTTGTTTTTTTTCTTCCCCAAAAGGGATTCACGTTTCAGTAGCCCTTCTGCCATGTGAGAGCTCATGTTAAAACTATTCAGCATACCCATCCCTAAACTATGATCTGCCAATATGAACTTGTAATCACAGCAATGAAAGATTTGATTTATTACCGTTTTAATATGATACACCTCTCAATCAAACTCCTGGGTGTACAGAAGAGCAAACCAAACCACAGTTTTCACTCAAAGGCTCAGTGTGTAAAAGCTTTTTAAATTATATCATGATCTATAGTTTGCAGCAACACACTTCAGTTCTGACAGACATGTAGAAAACATATCCCGTCTTTTAAAAAGCTGAATTATTCATTTTTCCTCATATGAATTCAAGTCTGCTGCCTTAGTCCGCCCAAACAAAAAGCACTCTGTCTGCTTCTAGACACCTAGCATCTGTTGGAGCCCTTAAATGAGTTACCCACTGCTAATGCTGTAGCTTGTAGCCGTATCCTGAGGGTGAGGCTCCCTTTCCCCCTCCCTTTTTGAGCCCCCCATCCCTCCCTCCTGCTGTACCTGTGCATCGGAGGGTAGCCCCGGATCAAAGATCTGTTTTCTGTAACAAATCTTTTAGCTTTCAGACGGGGGGTTTTCCCCCCTTCCCTAAATTGTGATGCAGTAAACCTTCGCCAGCCTGGGCATGATGCTGCTGTTTGGCTCTGTCACCTTTTTAATTTTAATATTCTCTCTTTTTTTAATAGACATGACATATTTCAGTGTTCTTGATTGTTTTCTCTCTTATTTAATTACCTATATAGAAAGCGATATCACAAACAAACATGGTATATGACATAATTTTTTGTTTTTTAAATATATCCTTTAAGCATAAATTTGTCCCTAACCTCAGTTTTAAGTACATCTTAAAATCATAACTGTGATCCTCGCTCCCCTTCATATCTGCAACCAGTAACCAATAAACTCATGGATCCATCTTTGCCACATGCTAAAGACGCCCACGGTTACGGCTACACTACACCTGTGTTATGCTTGACGTAGCTGCTGTGTAAAACTCACTAATACTGTAACACAAAAGGGAGTCCCTCTGCTTGCTACTGTTAACAACACTCACAGCCGACTGACGGCACAAATTGTAATAGTAGCATCTGAGCTGAGTGAAGTTTTCAAGCCTTTTTTTTTGTCTTGTCTAACCTTGTTGTTCTCCTCCCTCAATTATCCCATTTATTTTCTCCTCTCTCTCTCTCTCTCTCTCTCTCTCTCTCTCTCTCTTTACCTCTCTCTCTCTCTCTCTCTCTCTCTCTCTCTCTCTCTCTCTCTCTCTGCATGACCACAACAGGGTCAGTCTTGTGCATGACTCCTGCTAGCAGTCTTGGTAGGTCCTGATCTTCCCCATGCTCTCTCACACACACTGTATAATATCAATGGGGGATTTATTGTTTTGGGTGCCTTTTTTCTTTTTTTGCGGGGTGGGGAGGGGGGTATCTGCAGCTCTTACAAGTGAGACAAAAGGTTGTCACCTCAGCACATCTTGTCCAGTGGCAGCGATGCAACCTTTTGTGTCACCTGTAAGAGTTGTGCGGTTCTTGTTTCCGTACTGACTTTCTCACTAATGACTGTTTCTGTTATTGAAATGTGGATAAACTGCAGACTGATCTGTTCTTAAGCTGTAGGATAGCTACTGTCTGTTTACTGTGCTGTGTTTATCAGGAAATTTAAATCAGTTTCCCAGAGAAATTATCCCAACCACAGAATAGGAGCGATTGTCTTGGCTAAAAGGTGATGGGAATGATCAAAAATCCCAGTTTGCTCAGCCCGACATGAGTAAATGGGAAAGCGGTGACCAGGAACGATGATTTTGAACTCTACAATCCATCAGAGTTGCATGTTTTTGGCATGCTCCCTTGCTGTTGTCAGCCCACATGGATTAAAAAAAAATAAAATTCCCATCTCCCCTGCCAAAAAATGTCCTTGATTCATTTTAATTGGAATCTTGTGCCCTTCAAGTTCTCTGGGAAAAACAGCAAACTGATTTTCCGTATAAATTTCCTTATTTTGTGATTGTAATCAGCTTCTCTCCTCTTGTTTTTTTTTTTTTTCTCCCATACTCTCTTTTTCTTTCTTTCTTTCTGTCTTCCTTGCTTTGCATTGTGAATGGTTGCATGCCATCTGCCGGTGTAACCCTAACGATGGCTTGCTGGCTCTCTGTAACATCCGCCGCCACCACTACCATCAACAACAACAACAACAACAACAACAACAAACGATACCGTCGACATACACACATCACAACGGTTGCCATGGTTACCATAATGCTCCACCTACCTGTCCATCGCTGCCACCTCCTTCCCTCTCCCTCTACCCCCTACCCCCCTCCCACCCCCACCTCCCATTTCCCACCCTCAAAACAAAGTCCCAATGATGTACAGTGCTACGCCTGCTACTGTTTCTGCAGCAACAACTCCTGCCACAAGTGTCCCCTACGCAGCAACAGCACCAGCCAATCAGGTTTGCTCCTTTTAAAGCTTTCTTTCATCAATCCCCGGAGCTCTGAATAAGTACTGCGTTCTATTAACTGCAGTAACCTGCATCTGAGCCCCTCGGCCACACCCAGCCGCTCCTCATCCAGCCACCCGCCCACGCCGGAGGCGACTTCACGCTGGCATGAATTTGTCCAGAGGGAATTGAATGCAAGCAGGCTAACTCCGCAAGCCAGTGCCAGCGCATTGTATTGTATTCTGCATTCCAATTTGGCTCTCCGAACAAGCACTTCTTCAGAGCTCCCACATTTGCAAAGTAGTAGTTGTGTTGTGTTGCACTACTTCCTGGTTTTCTTTTCTTTTTTTGGTTTTGCATGTTTTGTTTTAAGTTTTATTTTCCACTTTTCATGTTGTCAAATAAGCCTTTTCCATCTGCAGTAGGGGGCATCATTTGTACCGCTTGTGTGCTACGCAAACACGGACATTTAACGGACAAATACATACAGGCAATTTCCGCAGCGCCTAACAGCTGCCACATTGGATTTATTTCCCTGTTTCTGCTCCTCCCACTTTCTTACCTTTTTTTTTTTTGTGGTCGTGGAACAAAGACGAAACTGAATCATGTCAGGGAACAGTCGCTGGCCGTGCTTGTCGGGGTGAGACAGACATAGAAGAAATGATCACAGACGCTGTCTAAAAATGGCCTCTGATCAGTGGCTCTCCTGTTGCTGAGTGTCAGCTGGAGCCAGAGCAGCAGGGCCCGATTTGAATACCAGAGTGACGCATGTGTGGCCCGTTTTAAACCTGGAAATTTCAGCAGTGGTCTCACACAGCTGGCAATCATTTACTGGTAGTTCAGTGTCGAGGTGCCTTGAGGACACGCAGAAGAACATATTACAAAATGAGCCGCATGAACTTTAATATTTGACTTAACAATGACTTTTCATTAACAAGACTAAATACAAACATTTTAGTCCCAGTTGTCTCAGAGCCGTTCTTGCGTTCCATCTGGAATTTTAAAAAGATGGAAGCTCCCGGCGTACAAAAATAAATCGCAGATTCTTTTCAAAATATAAAAAGAGAATTCATTTCTCAAACTGTCCCCTTTCATCATTAACCAAGGTCCTGGCCCTGGTACCTTGTGCTTTATTGCCCCTCATAATCCAGCAGCGTGTGCACTTCCTGTGAGTCACCATCGCTTCCTGTAATTGGCATTCAGCAGCCGTAGCAGCAGGAAGCAGAGCTGCTCTTTAAAGATGCATGTGGGACAAGGAGCTGGAGAAGCACTGACGTCAGCCCTTCGCTGTCTGTCTCCTTCTGTGCCCCCTCCGTCCCCCCCTCCAACCTCCACCCCCCCCCCCACACACACACACACCCTTCATAAAAATCCTTCAAGAAAAGATAACCTGAATGGCCACACAGCTGTACTGTAATACGACACACAATCGGTTACCATGTGATTACAATCAATGTTTTTTTTCAAAATAAAAGCCTGAATTATTATTTTTGTTTCATTTTAAGAGCTCATCCATTGGCATTTGTTTAATTGTAAAGACAAGACAGGAATAGGTGAGGAGGGAATGATCACAGCTTTATGAATAGAGATTTAGTTTGTTTACATCCCAGCACAAGAGATTCACACAACAAGCAGGAACCAATCCACATATCAAGTCAAGCAAGGGTTAGCGCTCACTGTCCTTTCAGCCCTAGGCTCATCAGACTGAACTAACAGCGCCCTCCACTGGTTAAATGTTGCATCACACTGTGGTGCATCCAGACTGACTTGGGTCAGGCCTCAGCAGTGAAAACCAAACAGGCTCAATCGTCGTCGTTATCAAACTTAACCGATTACATCACCACTAGTAGGATAAGAAAAGTCATATCGTAAACTCAGGCTGTAAAAGAGCTACAACAGGTCATAAACCTAACTCTACTGCCACGTCTCGCTGGTGTGTTCTGGCCTGATGCATGATACTGGTGTGACTGCGCCAAAATCTATGATAAATAGATCTTTGTTTTTGTTTACTGCTCTCTGCGGTACCAGCTGGGTGGGGTGTACCATCCTATCTAGCTAATCCCACCCATCTGGCACCCTTTAAAATTTTCCAGTTTCCATACTGCTCTATAAGCGGGCTTCCCTCTCAGCCCACACACATCACACACTCTCCTCTGGTGACCTTCTGTGATGTGTGGTGTGTTCAGTGGCTTCTGTCTGTTTGTCTATTAACAAGCACCAAGCAGCTCCGTTCCGTGTTGGCTTGCAACCACATGACGGCAGCCAGCAGCTGTTCTATCTATCCTCCATCTAAAGACATCTCTTTCTTTTGTCCTCGCTCCCTCTCTTCCTCTCTCTAATTCACACACACACACACACACATAGAGGTGATCAGACCTGGGTTTAATTCTAACGCCTCAGCGACGTACAGACATGTCGTCCAGCGATGTCTTTGTTTCCAAATTGAAAGTGGGTCTAAAACTCCAATTCTATCAAGAACAAAAAGAAATTTGACTCTGTTTATCCCTTCCTAAATATATTTCACTCACATTCGAGACGGTTTTCTGCTGCTGAGCCAGTAGCAATAGTCCATCCATTTTAAGAAACGTAATGAATTACCACCGAAGACCCGAACCGACAAAGGAGAATTGAGAATTGAAAACAGAATCATGTAAATTCAGATGATTCCCAGCCCTGATCAATAGTGTTTATAGGAGTAGGAAATACAACTATTTTCAAGCCAAGCAGGTGAGCTAAGAGAAGTTGAAATTCACCTTTTTACACGTTCAGAAGTGAGCAAGGTGGGCGTTTCAGGAAGTTGTCTGCAGCAGGAAGTGACATACATTTGCATACATAGACATCTTTTTTCGTAATGTGATTACTGAAGTTTTAGATGATCCACTTTGTTTTCACAGCACATAATACTTTATATTTTACATGTGAGTGAATAAAAAATCTCTTTTCAGGTAGACTAAACGTCTCTCTCCTTGTACCCTTCCTCTTCTCCGTCTCTCTCCCCTCCAGATCATCCTGAAGTAAGCATCAGGAAGGGAATGGAGTGTCACGAAGCTGCACTAGGAAACCCAAAACAGCCCATGTGTAAATACTACCTAACCTCTCCCATAGAGGTCCAGCAACCTGCATGCTAAGAGTGTAACACTTCCATTTATAACCGTAAGAACTGCAGTGCCGGTGTAACACACACACACACACAAAAATAGATATATACTGTATGTATTGCTAGGAAAAAAATATTAACATGAAAAAGTGAAAAATATTCTTATGTATAGAACCACATAAATAGCAAACACATTATACAGGTCATTTTAAACAGTTCTCCCAAAGTACAGTGGATCCCTTCTCTTTCATATTTATTCTAAGACCCGCTGCACAACGTTCATCCCTTCAGTTAGTCCGACAGACGACGCTCGATTTGCTCGATGGTGAAGTCGAAAAACAGGAAGAGCGACAGAAAAAAAAGCCGCGCACAAACACACCAACGCGCTCGGGGCTTTCACGTGGGTCTTCGTCTTCGCTTTCCTCTCTACAAAGTTGAATGTCCTCGAGGGCAGACGGGCTCGCGTTCTCTTAATGTAACTGCCCCCCACCCCACCCCACCATCACCCCCACCACCACCACACCTGCCCCAGATGCTGTTAAGATGCCAAGATGAAGCTTATCCTCCAAAACTCACCTGCCAACGTTTTTGTTTTTTTTCATCTCTGGAAACATCTTGCCAAAGTCGCAGTTCAGAGGAGGTCGATGGAATCAACCTGCCAGAGTCGCATTTTAGCACCCTGATGATATATTTTTTTTCTATCTTTCGTGGAAGCTGCTCAGAACAGACCCTTTATTTGTTTGGCGTTGGGATAGACGTGAACGAATTTTTCCATGTAGCCGGGACAAGGGAGGACGGCGCCCAGTGTTGATGCAGAAGATAGTCATGGCCATTACTGAAAAGCCTAAAGGCCAAGGGCTGAACAAAGCTTGAGGGTTTGATCCAGACATACCAAGCCTTGTGTGCGTGTGCGTGTGTGTGTGTGTGTGTGTGTGCGTGCGTGCATGCGTGCGTGTTCGAATCTGGACACTGATGGTCTGCCGGCAGACTGGGACTTGAAGCGAGGTCTAGCAGGTGATGGAAACACCCGGCTTGGTAGGAGAGTTTGTCAGGGGGTTGGCGAGGGACATAAGTGCTAAGAATAAACAAACAAAAAAACAAAAAAAAGGTGCATTTGACGAGACTCGTCAAACAAAAGATGACTTGAACTTTGATTGGAGGGCTATCTGTGACCGTCGGTTGTCCTGTCCAACCCTACTATCACCGATAATCCTGTTCCATTTTAGAAAACTGTAGAAGTGCCTAAAAAAATACTCATCAACAACACATGCATCCAGAGTGTAACGCTAAAAGTCACAGACATAAAACACTGGCTGACAGAAGCTACACGGACCTATGGGGAAAGAAACATTTAGAGAGTCGTTGCTGGTTTTATAGTAACCGCTCATTAACGTAAGTGACTTTATCGAAAAACAAAAGAAGTTAAAGAAACGACAAATCAAACTAGCTTTGTAGAATGTTTGGTGACTTTTACGGTGTACCATCGTTTCTTACCATGGTTTGAGTAGTTTACACGAGGAACGTGAGTGCGAAAAAAAATGTATTGTAAACTGTGTAATGTATGTAAAGTGTCTCTTATTCTGAGAGTTTATATTCACGGATCTAGAAATGTATTCAAAAGTTATTTAAAATTTGTGTTGTGTCTGTTATGGAGGATTATTTGAACCCGTACAAACCTTCACCATCTCTATCCTTACCCAGAACAATCATTTCTCTTGATTTTTTTTCTTTTTCCGGCCAACATCATGACACTTTTTGTTAGACCAACCCTCTCTTTATATTTCCCATTTTCTTACATGCCGTATTTCAATTCACAAGTTAAAAAAAAAAAATCTTATTTCCAATTTTTCAAAAATCCTGATGTAATTTCATGGTGCTTGATTAACATTGACAATCCATAATCATACCGGAGTCTTTGGCTCTTGTTTGACATTTTGGGTTTCATTCACTCTGATTGTCTCCACATTCTGATTTGTATGTAATATTTGTGGAAGGTGGTAAAAGTTCTATTTTGTTGTAATTTATCTTATGTTACTCTTGGTCAAACTTCAGTCGGAAACAATGTTAACTATTCTATTTTGAAATGAATGTAATTTATTGAGCTGTGCTCCATTCTGCACGGTTGTGTCATTACAAGGTCTAACCTGTCAACCGAGCGAATGAGAAGTTGCACATGTCAGAGGTGTGGGCTTTAAAAGTCAGCCCACCAATGGAAAGCTACTGGATCTTTCTTGCCTTCTCATTGATAAAAAGATCACAGTGTTGCAGTAATGAGCATAGTAAGAGTTGCTTGTGTTGTTGGAAAAAAATGTTTATTGTATAGATGACATTTTACCAAAAAAAAGAGAAGAAAATTTCAAAAAAGTTGTACTTTTCACTCTAGTATAATAGTATTTCATAACAATATTAAGTTGTTGCTGTGGCAACCAAATGTTGCAATTACTAAAGTTCGGTATTTTTGTAAATGACATTGTTAAGTTGATTTTTGTTTGTTTTTGCTAGAACACTGTACACAAGGTAGATTGTAAAGAAGATATGAACATTTCTTATTCTTCAAGGAGATTATGACAATGACCTAATATTTTCATTAGCGAATAACAGCCTCTATAGTGCTGTTACTGTAACACTTAAATAGATTTAAAGTCATCCATGTTACATAGATTATATATATATAAAATATATATAAATATATATATATATATAAGATCTAAATAATCTATGACATAATAAGTTCAGATCTTGCCCTGACAATGGACCTTTAGGTTCCACACTGAGACATTTTAATCAATATATCGTTAGAGTTAAGGATTGCACTTTCCATGTCGTTTAAAGATGTGATCTGTTTCCTTTAAGAGTTTCGAGGTGTTTCCCTGCAATGACAGCAAATCTGATTATCATTCAAAAGCAGATACCAGTAAATAACCTTAATTCAACATGTTGCATGAGAACATGATATTTTCTTTTCCTACTAAACAATAACATACTGAATGTTTCTAGTGAAAAACAAAAAAAGTCTGTACACAAAATGTCCTCATTTGGTGAACCACAATGTGTATGAAAACCTCTTGAGATGTAACTTTCTTTTTAATGTGTCGGCAATGATTGACTGATGGGTAAAAGAAAAATGTAGGCACTTTCTGAGCAGTTGGTCAACTGAGCAGACTCAGCTTATCCAAACACTTTGCCTTATCTTGAGTCCAGTGTGCTTAAGGTTTTATGTTTATAAGAGCTCTTATTAAATTTATTCTGAAGACCTTCTTCCCAAATCCCTTCTCAGTTTCATTTCAAATATGTATCTTTATATCGAAAACAATTTTTTAAGGTTATAATGATCGGAAAGCCAAAAGGGTGACTGCAACGGAGCGACCAGTCGCCAGTCTTCATCTCCAGTCTCTGCGGTCGGATGTCATTCACAGCTTTAGCCAGAGGGTGGCGCTACACTGAGACTGCGGTTAAGTGCTGAGCCTGCTGTGCCATCATTGTTGCAGCGTACCCTCTACCAACAAATAAATAGAAATTGACAAAAAAAGACCCTAAAAAGGATATATAATTTCAGTGCATCATTTTTAATGTATTCTTTTTTTTTGCATATATTTTGTGCTATTTTATGTTTCTATAGTCAAATGTTTCTTTGGTTCCAGCAAGATAGTGTAAAATCTATTGAAAGAAAGAAATAAAGAAAATGAAATGACAGTTCTTTGTTCTTATTGTCTCCCACACTCATATCAGTCACTCCAATAAAGTCTATTTTTAATTTTTTCCCATATATTTAAATGTCAGTGGATGCTAGTTTTCCCTTATGGGGGGGCTGGGAGGTGGGGGTCCCTGAAGTCCACTTTACAGACTACTTCCATTAAAATAAATAAACTTGCTTCACAGGCGAAGTCAGTTTTTCCCCTCTGATAATAAACATGATGATAAGGCCTCAGCCGGGAGAGGCTGACTTTACTGCTTGTGTGTCATTTCCTGTTGTGGCCACAGAATGTTTTCTTATGATCTCTGTTATAACGGCTACACTCAGCCTGAATTGGACTCAAATGGTTCTGGTATTGTAAATCAATAATCCAGTTGATCCAATATTTGGATACTGTGTTCAATAATTATCCTATTACCCATTTAAATCATTTTATCTGAATCCATGGAATGAATGAATCATGGAATTAAAATAATAATTCTTCAGTGGTTATAAACTAAAGAATTGATAAGGAGCATTTCCGAACCAAAAAAAAAAAAATCAGTAGAATTAAAATTTAACTTGTAGCATCAGGATTAAACGTCTACTTCATGGTAACATCTGAAGTGTGAGATATAATAAATGGATAAATAATAATAAAATAACATGCAAAAAAAACAGATCGGGTGTTTTGTTTTTTTGTTTTTTTTACATTTTTTTCATTTCCCATGCATGGAGGCTGACATCTTTGTTTCCAGCATCCTCTCATCCTCCCGTTGTGTCTGCGTGGCACTGATCACCCCCCATATATTCCAGGAAATCGCAGCATCCAGTGGACGCGCCGACTCCAGAGGCGTGGATTTCCCAGCGCTGAGCTCTCCTTTAGGATCTTAAACGGGCTCTTTGCCTTTAACGCGACTGTAACCACACTGTGTGGAGAAATGTGGTGCTAGCATTACATAAAAAAAAAAAAAAAAAAAAAAAAAAAAAAGATGTGCCGTCTTGTTTCTAATAATAGCCAATCTTATTTTTACCACACCGACGCCTTATTGCATTATGGATGCCTCTGGAATGGTGTCCCTGCAAGATAGCGTGGGAATATTCCAGTAGAGGCTTCCGCCGTGCGTCTCAGGACTAAATGCTCCACGGTCTTCAATTAACCCGCCTGTGAGCGCAGGAGCGTCTCATTCACTGGAGGCTGGTCCTGAGTCATGGCTGCTGCGTGAGGACGGGCGATGCGCTCCTTCCGTGCGCCGCTGTAGACTTTATTCTCTTCATGCCGGCTTTAACTCCACAGGCGCGCCATGCGGGAGTATAAGGTGGTGGTGCTCGGCAGCGGCGGGGTGGGGAAGTCCGCTCTCACCGTCCAGTTTGTCACCGGGACATTTATAGAGAAGTACGACCCCACGATTGAAGATTTCTACAGGAAGGAGATCGAGGTGGACTCGTCTCCGTCGGTGCTGGAGATCCTGGACACAGCCGGTACCGAGCAGTTCGCCTCAATGAGGGATCTGTACATCAGGAACGGCCAGGGGTTCATCCTGGTCTACAGTCTGGTCAACCAGCAAAGTTTTCAGGACATCAAGCCCATGAGAGACCAGATCATCAGGGTGAAACGGTGAGGCGCCGTCTGCTTTATCTACACAGCAGCTTTCCTTCATAAATATGTGATCTAGGCTCAAGCGGTCGATAGTTATGCTTCAGTCACACCCTGGTGGAAAGTTGTGATTGAATTCTTTCATGAATTCTACTATAAATGTTGCTCAAATGAATGGAATCCACCGTCCAGGTGGTCTGAAAGGTTAACATCCCTCCAATAATGCAGCCTGCTCGTAGTTTTCTCTCTCTCTATAATTCAGTCCAGGATTCATCACATTTTTTGCATCCTCCTCCTCCTCCTCCTCTTCCTCCCCGCCTTGATCTCCTCCAGCTTTTCATGAGAAGCTTCTCGTATGTTGTTCATTATGAGCCCAGCTGGGGCTCACCTGTTCTGCATCAACCCGCTGACCTCTGGTTGGGTCTGATCTTCTGTCTCTCACACATGACTAACTCCTGGATGGCCTTCATCGTTCAAGCCATTTCTCAGCAAACCCACTGAGCTCATCTTGTGGCTGGGAGAAGATCCCGTTTCCTTTAGGTTGGGAAATATTAGTGGGGGTTTTCTTTTTTGCTACAATCATCCCTTTCCTGTTGCGACAGAAGGACTATATAGAAATGACAGTAGGCAAATTAATAAGGGTCTAAAAGGCTATTAAATAATTTAATACTCACCCATTGGATGGTTGGATTTCTTGTGGAGAGTTGGGTGTGGAAAAAGAATCCATCAGATGTAGGATTGGGTTCAGATCCAAGATTTTTTTCTAGAATTTTTCATAATAATTTTAGATTTTTTGAGTTTTACCTACTGTAATTTTATTTAAAAAAACTGCTTCAACCAGTTGTCACCAGGCTTTCGGACGGGGTGGGAGTCACACAAATATGTCGGGGTGCGTTCCGGGACTTCAATTATATTTTTTTCAAACCCATCTTGTGGCCTATCATAAAACTCACCTCAAGTAATATAAAATAAATAATCTATTTAAAATATGAATCATTAAGAAAGTTGTTTTTATTATGTTGCATTTAATGCATGATTCATTAATTGTTGAATACGGTCAGATTTATCTGCGCTTTGTTATGAAGGTGCAACCAGGAGTTAGCTTAGCTTAGCATTGAAGCGTGACACTGAAGTGTTTTTTTACACTCCTTTAATATAGATTTGCTGCCCTGTTGCTGTCAGGGGGGGGCTTCCATCAGTCACAACCCGCTGCAGAGCCTGACCTCGGTTTAATGAAGGCTCTGACTCGGGGGCGTCCCGGGATGGGAGGTAGATCTCCCTTTATGGGTGAGGTATGAACGTAATTATCTTTTATGCCTGAATTTGCCCCATGTAATTCCGGGGAGATTTCCAGCTGAGATTAAAACCCCCCTCATTGTGGGAAATGATCGTGTTGGGGAGATGTTGGTTCTCACTCCAGGAGTGCAGCTCCGTTGTGCCCGTGACGTCTGACGACACGGAGCCGTCAGACGTCACGCTCTGACTGGAAGCAGGACGACGTCACGCCGGCGATGCTCAGCGGAAGTTCGTCCATGAGGGATCTCCTCTGGAACAAAAATCCAGCGATGGATAAAAGCGAGCCGCGCTGCCTACAGCCAGCCGCCGCCGCTGTCCTCGAGTGTACGCCGATGAATATTTCATGATGTTACACGGCTCTGCGTTTGAAGGAGGGAGTGTCAAATGGGTAAAATGTGCATTGTGTCTCATTTCTGAGCGTCCAGTGGGACATTCTGAAAAGTACTTTTAACAGTTTAGAGTTACAATCATCAGAATATTAATGAATCTGATGAGATATAGATATAGAATATGGAATATTAAGATCGATGAACCAGCTGGTTGGTCAGATCCACAACAGACCGATCACCTGACTGACCGTCCTACGTCCTGGAGGAAATTCATCTTTCCTCCGTCAGCTAATGGATTAACTCATCAATCATCCTTTTAAGTAGCTTAACTTTAAAAAGGTTTCATGAAAATAAAATAAACATAGGTAGTCCTCAACTTAAGAACATTTGACTTCCGAACATTTGGAGATATGAACAAACATCCAACTATTTTACTGTAGTTCCGCTTCCTGCCACAACCCCTGCTGAGCAGCACTGCTGCGTTCACGCAGCCCCTACACTCGTCTTCCTCCTCTTGTTGTTGTTTGTTGTTCTCTCTGTGAGCATCTTAACTTAAAACGACCTGTACCTGTATTTTATTTTATTCTTTGTAGTTTTTATATCCTGTAATTGTCTCTGGTCAGTATTAGGGAATGGTACGTTCATATTTGGAGTATTAATGGCATTTAAATGACTTTAAATGGTGATTATAGATTGAAATTCAATAAATAACGACTAATGAACAATTCAACTTACAAACAACCTCTCGGAAACAGTTATGTTAATATATTGAGGACTACCTGTACCTCAATTTTACTTATCTAATTATCTCTTCAGAACCTTTTGCATTTATCACCCATATATTTCTCTTTAGTATAAATGTCTCAGATTTAATTTGGATTGAAGCCCATTCAACAGGAATGTGTCAGAAATGTTTGCAGACATGTCTGATGAGGCCCTCCGACATGATCAGCTCCAGCTCTCCATTAGTCATCTCCAGGAGATCGGCCTCCCCCCTCCCAAACTTCTTGCTGAGCCAGCAGCATCAGCAACAAGCAGCAGACTTTGTGCCCACTCACCAGAACGTAATGGGATTGTGTCAGGGTGGAAGCCAAGAAGACACTGGGCCTCCATTAGGGAGTCCTATAAAGCAGAATGCATATGCGAGGGCTCTGGGGTTGGGGGGGGACGACGACAGGGGAGCAGATCTTATATGTTGCTGCTCCATGCCGTGATATTCCTGCTTCCCAAGTATCACATTCATGATCTCAACTTACATACATGAGGTGAAGCAGGAAATACATTCAGAGTAATAGTCTGACATTTGGGAAATACACAATCATACCTCTGTTAATATTTAAACGGAGGGATCAGCCATTTAGCTTAGCCTAGCACGCTCGTGCTCAAAAGCTGCCCCAGTACTATCTGAAGGTATTGTACTCTGAATCTGGCATCTAAACAATAAATTAATATATTATAATTTAATACATTTTTACATTTCTGCATTAAAATACACATCTTTGTTATATAGTTAGTTTCAGATTTTATTCCAAGAGATGTTTTGATTCATTTCTGTTGCTATTTATTCCACAAGAGAGTCAGAGAGTAAATATTAATAAAACTGGACTGAAAATTTCTGTCATGTCAGACCCACAGGAACAGAAGTAACACGCTCTGTTTAAATTGTGCAAAAATGGCAATATAGGAGGTGTTATTTTTTCCAGAAAATGATCAGTGTTTTGCGCTTTTTAAATTTTTTTTAAATGTATGTCTTAAATTTTTTTAAATATTTAAAAAATATCATTTAAAAGAAATTTTTTTTTTGTCCATCATTTTACAGCATCTTCCACCATTAACCATCTCCTAACTATCACACCTTCTGATTTTTATTGCTTCCCCCTTCCCCGGGACTCTGAACGCCTCACACGCACTTAGGACACACACATTAGTACTCTTTGTGATGACATGTGGTCGACGCCCACCCCACCCCGCCCCGGCCCAATATTCCCCCCTACTTGCGTGTGAAGATTTCTCGTTCTGGTGGCCCAGGAGGAGGAAACCAGTTCAAAGCTGCGTGTTCACGCTGCACTGATGCTGTATCTAATAGCAGGAGGCGAGCATCACATGCTGCTGATGGGGAAGAGGGTGGGGAGACCAAAACTAGCCGTCTCCGATGGGGGGGTGGGTGGGTTGAGGTGAGGGATGGGGGTGGGGGGGGGTGTAGGAACAAACAACTTCCTGACCTCACTGGCAGAAGAAAACTGTTACAGCAGCCAGCTCACATTAAAGTCATGAGGAGCCACCAGTCAAATGCTTCTTGTTAGTGTGTGACCATGTGAACTGCGCTTACACAAGTGTGTTTTCACCATGTTATGCTATTTGTCACACACAGATCTGACTTGTAGCTATCAAATATTTGAAAACACACATTTTTTTTCCAAGTCGAATCCACACCAGATGATTGTTCCAGAAAATATATCAAAGTGAAAAAGTAAAGTTCAATAGAAGCAGCTGAAATACATATTTCCTGGACTGCCATTCATCATGTGACCCCTATGATTTATCTCGTGACCTTTTTGGGAATAAGTTATGTTGCCCTGATGAGCATCTGGGATTTTCCACATCCAGATGCTTATCTTTTGTGACCATGACTGAAAAGAAACAATTGTGTTTCTGGATCTTGAAGGAATGTACCGGAAAGTAACATAAACAACTAGACGATGCATTCGCGGTCAATTTGAACCACTTTAATTGCTTTAAATTTGTTTTCCAGAAGCTCAGAACAACTTGTAGAACACTTTGGGTGCTCTTCAGAGCCCCCTGGTGGCCACGTATGGAGAATCGGCTTTGTTGATTGGTTGACCCCACATATCACCGCGTTTCCACGTGGAACATTTTAACGTCCTCATACTTATTTCTTTATTTCTCCCTTAAATTCTTGCTCGATTAACTGCATAAAACTAACCAGCGTTTCCCTCCTCCCATACTGCCCACGCTATGTTTGCATCTACTTACAGAATATAAGATGATGAAGAGGAGCTGGGGGACGAAGCTCTAAAGACCTCCTCCATCTGCTCTGCAGGCCTCCTTCTCTTGTGCGTTTATCGCTGGAATGTGTGCGGTTGTGTTATTGTGTTTCCTCTTCATTCAGACGAGACGCCAAGAAGCTACAGAAACAATCGCCGTAGGAGCTTTGTTCTCCGGCGGTAACACGCTTTTGGGATGGGGGGGGAAGAGGAGGTTGCGGGGAGATGAAAACACAGCATATGCGTGTTGGTTTGTGTGATTTTCCTGTCCGATCATACGTGCATTCTGTCACGCGGTGTAACGGCTCCAACTGCTAATTAAAAGCAGATGCAGGGAGTATTAAAAAACATGGCGGCTGCGGGGTTGGAGAGCTTCATGCTGGAGATGCCTGAGTGCTCTTTTGTAGCTCTTATTTGTGTTTGTGAGGCCTATGAAAATGTTAAAGTGAAGTCACTGCAGCTATTTAGCGCAGTAGGTAGCCTTAATAAGCCTGTTGTATCCCGGGGCTGAGTGGAAAATCGAGAGGTGATGTTTTTCTCCGTGTGTGGCACGGTTTGTGAGTTTGCCATTTCCCTCCCTAACGCCCTGCGGAGGCAAACGCTGCAACAAATTTATGTGTTCTAAAGGTCAAATGTGCATAAGCAAAAGTTATTCCACATCCATTAATGAGGAAGCAGCATTTCAACCTGTGGCTTTGCACAAATGGACGTACAGATAATGGCTTTAAATGCCTACAGCACAGCACATTACAGTGGAAAAGCCTCACTAAAATTCAGTTTTATTACAGCAATACCGCAGAAATCAATTCAGATATTAACATCAATATCTACTCTTGATTTCATAATTTGCGAGCCACCTGCTGGTGCACGTTCCATAACTATGACGCCGATTCTCTCCCATGTTTTCAAAAAATGAAAAGCTGGCATATAGTCGGAGCCAAAAGCGCTCCGAGCAAATTCAATCTGTGCTGATAATTCCCACAATGCACGTCTGCCAAATCCAGGAAGGAGTTTCCAACGTTTCCTGCTTTACTCCTGCTTTCAATTCAACGCAGACTGTGGAGTGAAAATGCTTTGTGATCGGTTGTGTAACCGGATACAACCAGAGAAAAACAGACGAGGCAAAATAAGTAGAATTATTTAGCTGTAGGAGTGTCGATGTTACTGCGTGTTCTTGGGTTTGTTGTCGGGCGTGGAGGCAAAAGCTGCACCCTGATTGGCTGTCTTTGACTTTATTTCTGCTACAAGCAAAAATCTGCAAAGGTGGGCCAGATAGAATATGTATCAGCATAAAAATCTATTGGAAATCCAGTTATATTTATTTTACGATGTTATTTCTCAGATGTTGAACGCCTTCACTAACACACAACGTCGGTCGTGAGGCAACTTTTTGTTCGAACAAACAATCGCAATACAACTCCCCACCCCACCCATCCCACCCCACCCTGAAGAAGCTGGCTCTCCCTGTCTTTGTAGTTATATATAGAGTTTCTCCTGCAAGGCTGTCAGGTTGCATTTGTCTGCGTGGAACTCTCCTTGTTCGCACTTCACACCCCTCTGGATTCCAGCTTTCCAAACGCACAGGCCATGCAAGGTGCTTGTCCTGCCGAGGACAGCTGCTATGTGTTTGTGTGTGTATGTGTATGTGTGTGTGTGTGTGTTGTACAGTACAGGGGCTGAGTGGGGAAATGTCAAGCAGCAGGACATCTGTGGCATTAGAGCCGTTCTAGGCCCGTTTTCTCTCTAAACCATGTTTTTTAACCAATTAGAAATAAGGTACTGATCTTCTTCCTCATTTTTCCGACGTTGCAGCATCCCGGATGCTGGTGGGATCTCGCTGTCTGGCTCAAGGACACTTAAGCAGCTACCCTAAGTGTCCTCCACCGCGTCCCAGTGCTCATTCCTCCACCCTACCGCCTGCATTTATTTCCTGCAGCACTCTGGCCCGCTTTAGCTCAGTGAGATGGTTGCCAGCTCTTTTCCACGCCTCAGCTCTTCTCCCGGCTGAGTAGCGTGGCAGCAGGCCACCAATTTGCAGATAAGAGCCTATTTTTCAATAGCACCAGCAGATCAATAAGACGGGCTCGGTATGCACTTAGGGATGACTGATGTTTGAAGCCGTTAGCTGGTTTATGTCGCTACCTGCTGGGAGAATATCTTCCTCCTGCGATTGGCATGCTGTATTTATTTGATCGGACAACATGAAGGGTGTCTAACTGAAATTAAATATCTGAAAATACAGCCTTATCCAGAATGTGTCTGAACGCTGCTGTGTCAAATGTGCAGTAACCTTTTATCCACTAGGGGGCAGCAGAAACAAACAATGAGCTGCCACATTAAAAACTTTAAATAAAGAATCTGTTCATGCAAAATATAAAAGTGTGTGTAGAAACTAGTTTAGTTTCTGAGTACACAAAATGTACAACGTTTCTTCATCGTCCTGAACAATTTATGTACATGGGGAGTTGTTTTGTTGAAGAAAGAACTATTATTTCATAAAAAAACATAAATGACTCTTCGGCTGGTCTCCAGACGCCACGAGATCCCATTTGAAATGGATGTTTCTTCTTTTAAAGCAGAACTGTTTCGAGGATAAAATGAATATTTCAGCTTGAAAACAAGGTGTGGATACATCTTTTTTAATCAGTTTGGGATCCCTGGGCTTTTGCAGATATATAATGACACATTAGAAATGACATATCTGTCCAATTCATTCTTTTTTAATATTTCTACTGTTGAGAAACTATTTTCGAAGTTTTTGGCTGTTGCTACTTGAGGATGGGCACTTTTCATGCGGTATATTTATTTAGAAACTTAAATAAAACCACAAACACATTTGCAGGTCTCTACTTTTAGTTTATCAGGTGCTTTGTTTGTCCTCCTTGAAGATAGATTCTCATTTCTAAAACCACATTACAGTAGAACATCAAGCAGAAACTATGTTTTTCCCGAGGAAGGCAGAGCTCATCCCCCTATGTGAAAGCAGCACATTAGCTTTATTCAATTATTCAATAAGCTATACCGTTACTCTCCCCAGCCTGGTTTCCTCGTATTGATGCTTGGGAAGGAAAAGGACCGGGATCGTCAGCCACATGCTGGGGAAGAAAGCTTTTGATCCGTTAAGACACGATGGAGGGAGATAATGATTTGAAACCAGAATTGGAAGCCATTAAATGTAAAGCCATGCATGCTAACGCATGTATTATGTATCCAGGAATAAACAGCTTTTAAACGAACCGGTTATTTTTGCATGATGACAGGATTGCAGATATTAGACGCCCCGGGGATTGATGGAGGCCTCCTGGGAGGCTGCAGCAGTGTTTATCCCTCTCATCTCGCTCCGTTGTGCATTGCTCAAAACTCCTATTGTTTCAGCATCTAACAAATACAATATGTAGGTCAACAACACACACACACACACACACACACACACACACACACACACACACACACACACACACACACACACACACACACACACATGCTGGCACTGAGTTATTCTCCCTCAGGTACCAGGAAGTTCCTGTGGTCTCAGCTCACCCCAGCAGGGGAGAAAGTGGAACATTCCAGCTGTTTTTATGCCTTTCTGTCTCATTTCCAGGTATCAGCAGGTTCCAGTGGTGCTGGTGGGCAACAAGGTGGACCTGGAGGAGGAGAGGGAAGTGTCCCCCAGCGAGGGCCAGGCGCTGGCGGAGGACTGGGGCTGCCCCTTTATGGAGACCTCAGCCAAAAGCAAAACCATGGTGGACGAGCTTTTTGCTGAAATCGTGAGGCAGATGGACTTCTGCCCCCTGCCGGACCGGAGAGAGACCTGCTGCCCCGCCTGTAGTGTGCAGTAGCAGCTGATTGGTCTGCTGGAGGAGCGATGGATGGGGGGGGGTGTTATTAGAAATTAGGATGCAAATTAATTCATGTTAGATAGATCGAAGAAAGAGGGGCTAAAAAGATAAATCCACCCTGTCTGAAGTTGTTTGGTCGTGCATTCTGGGAAATGTAGGACTAAAAGCAGATTAAAGGACAGTTTATTTCCGACATGCATCCATCCTCAGAGACAGGGTGGATTTCCCTTGAGATAACAAACAACACTTGACCTCCCACATATCACCACTGCCCTTGTGATCCACAGAGGCTGAATTTTGGGGGTTTCCCAAAAGCAGCGCCGGTGCCAAAAGCATCTTAAAAGCCATCAACAAGGAGGATCACGGTGGGGAATTCTTTTGGTAAACCAGCCATAAGCCCGAGCAGGGATGGCAGTGTGCTCAGCAGTTTGTTTAGTCCTGTTTTCTTCTGCTTGTGTATTACTTTTTTTTTTTTTTTTTAGCACTTTTGGGACTTTTTTACAGTGCAAGAGCCGATTACCATGAACAGATGTCAAGTAGCACCTCTCTGAAGGAGTCATACTGGAAGTTAGATTGACAGCAGGCTCGCCTAACTACGAATGAATGAGTGTACGAGAGAATGTTTAAAAAGGAAACCGCACCTTTGGGGAAATTCATTCAGAAGATCCCAAATGTTGACATACTGTGGATGATGTATGCATGAAGTTGTACCGTCACGACGACATCGAGTACAATCGACCTCACCCAAAGAGACAGCGTCAGTCAGTTACATTACAGTGTACGTGAACTCGTCTTAACACCTTACAGATAATACAAAGGCCTTGTTGCATTGTAGTGTAAGTGGACTTTAGTGTCAATGTATAGTTCATTTATCTTGATTCACATCAGATATGTTAGTGGTTCAATGTCAGAAACACTTATTTTCAACAAAAAATAAATCTTTATGCACAAAAGTGTCACGCTTGTTTGTTTTTGAATATTCAATTTGTATCAATTAATAGCAAAGTAGCAAAATAAAAAATGACCTCATGCCGTGTCTTTTAATTTAACATCTAGAAATGATCAAGTTTGTACTCATTGTGAAAATAACCTTTCAGCTTTTCTATTTAGCAGTCATCTGTCTTCATCTGGGCCTGCATTCTGATGATTTATTATGTTTTGGTCTTGCGGCTGCGTTCCCTGGCCCACCATCTTTCCGCTGCTGCTGCCGCCATTTGTTGCCAACACTTCCTGCTAATTCTGGTCCCGAGAAAACCATGAACCATTTGTCAAATACTGAGCGCCATTAGAATCCATTACAGGATGAATTTTGGGACATGTGAGTCGTTAGAGCCAACACACCAACTTTGGATACCATCCAATCAGAACATACTTTCAACTATTAAATGAAAACTGTGATAATGAAAAAAATTAATTGTTGAGGGAAACCATAAATATCCAAAATTTTGTCTACAAGTGTCCACAAGAAATATACACGTGTATTTTTGATTAATATGGTTGTCATGCTGGCTTAAGTATGACAGCTCATATTTACAGTACTGTTATAGGGCTTCTCATTGAATTATCCACCAGCAGCGACATCTGCTGTCCCAAACTGGAACTGCAGTATCGTTCTCCGTCAACACGGACCGCCCCGTGACCGACGTTAGTTCCTGTCCGGACCTAATTGTTCGACGCACACTAAACAGGCATGGCGTCCTTCAAACTGAGGAACAAGTAACATATACCATAAATTTACCATTTTGTGTCGTTTTTTTTTTTACATAACTACAAATCGTCTTCACAATGGCGACCAGGACGGTGCGTCAGATTCTCCAGCGCCGTGAGTATCTCTAAGCTAACTGTGTTTAGCTGAGTAGCATTAGCATTTTATTAGCGAGCTAGCTAGCTAAAAATGACAGATTGAGGCTCGATGTTGACGTTCCGTCTGGTGAAAGGGAGGAAAAATAGAATTAATAACACGGTTTTCCACTTTAAGTGAGTGGAAGTGAAGTGCAGCCATCATGAACATTAAATGCAGTCATTTCCTTATACACAACAGTGTAGTTTTCATGATTTAGCGCCATATTTGGGGGCATGTTTGTCTCAGATTCCACAGTTCTACTACATTAGATGTCATTTGTAGTCTCAAACTCATCAAGCCTCTTTAGACATTCTGAATGGATCCATCTTTCATGACAAACAAGCTGCCATGAGTGGGTTTAGTGGTTTTCTCTTGCATCCCGTATTTCTCCTCACATCCATCCTCCTTCATCCCCCCCCTCCAGGTTTTTCATCTTCCAGGACGGCTGTGCGTCCACCAGCGGCCGAGGTCCTCGAGCAGCGCAACGCCGTCTTCTCCCGAGAGCAGGCCAGGCAGAGAGCTCTGTACCCCCGCATCGAGAAGATCGAGGTGACCATGATAGGCCTGGCTCTGGAAGGTACCCTGCTTGTCATGAACAAAGGGATATCTACTCCACTGAGCTGCGCCAGACGTGAGTCCAACGGGATGTGGAGGCTCAGTTAGAGTCTTTAAAGTAAAATGTAGAATTTTAACCCTTTTTAAACATTTTATGTGGTCTGTGACTCCCTCAGATCTGACAGAGCATCATGTGATGAACTCGGCTTTGGCCCTGGTGGACGGGGTGCCCCGGTCTCTCCACCAGCCCCTCACCGACTCCTGCTCCCTCTCGCTGCTCACGTTTAAAGACAAGGACCCGACTCTGGTCAACGAGGTACCATCACAACGGATTACATCAGAGATGCTGTGTTAAATCTATTATTAGTGGATGTTGAAACGTTGGAGAAGATTGTTTGAGATGATCCGAATGTTCTCCTTCATTGTATTTTAATATTTTTATCCATATCGTATGCTGGTCCTCTTTCTTCCCATCAGGCCTACTGGCGTTCCTGTGCTGCCTTGCTCGGCCAGGTGCTGCAGACGGCGTTCAAAGACGACTACGCCGTAGAGGTCATCAGCACACCTGAGGTTCCAGGTACAATTAGGTCCCCTAATTTTTTAATTCATTGTTAAAAAGCTCAGCTCAATGCAGAATCTGATATATAGAAAGAATGTCATTAAAACAAGGAGGTTTATTATATTTTATTGTATCCATATTAGATTTATGTGCAGCTGTTTTTAATTTCCGGTTTGTGTTTTGTGTGTTTGACATCCTGCAGTCACTTCAGGCGCCTTCTGCTGCGACGTGGTTCTCGACCCCCAGCTGGACTCGTGGACGCCGTCTGAGGTGCTTCAAATATTTTACACACTGATAATAATGATTTGAACCGTTAGAGGTCATCAAAGACACTTTTCAGCTCCTGATGAAATAAACTCATCTTTGTGTGTCAAACCCTTCCGTTAGTAACCCTGGACCGGAGTTCTGCCCCAGGAATCGTCTGGATTTTAATGGTTCCTGATTCTATTCTAAATTCCAGATTCTTAAGGATTCGGATTCTCATTCTGTCCCAGTTTCTTTCCCTAACAATAAGATCCTCTCAAATATTCTCTTAATGCACGGAATAAAAAGGGACTTGAAAATGATTAGATTCTTTTAATTTTATTTGTTGATATAATAAAAAAAAAAATCAAATTATCAATTTTTTTTCCTTGTTTCTCCAAAATGATCTAAAACAATGGAAAAGCATACAGGAATATGAAATACATAAATATAAAGAACAAGAAAATCAGATTAATTACTTTAATAGAGTTCATGATGGTAATTAAATAAAAACGTGATCTACTGTTCTCACTGATGATGTCACCAATCCTGATTTGTAATTAGTGGCTCCTTCATGATGCTGCGGAACCATTTTAACCCAACATGTTGCTGTTATTGTTATTCTCCCCAGGAGTCGTTGCGGTCCCTGACCCGAGGGGCTCAGCAGCTGATCCACAAAGATCTGCCCTGGGAGCCTCTGGAGGTTCTTCCCTCCGTGGCGCTGGAAGCGTTCTCCCACAGCCGGTAGGTGAAGTCCTGCCCGGCATTCGGCTGTCGTCTCTCTCCGTTACGCCTGTAAACACGTTGTTTGTCTCTCCCAGGTGTAAACAGGAAGAGGTGGAACAGATGGCAGCTCAGAATCCCAAAGGCACCGTGACCCTCTACAGGTTGACCTTTATTCTCACATCCGTCCTTTCTTGTGTCTTCGTACCCATTCATTCATCATTATTTCCTGGTAGATGTGGCGACCACGTCCTGCTCAGCTCCGGCCCCCTGGTGGCCAGAACGGGCTTGAGCGCCCAATATGAAGTAACGGCCCTCCACACCCTGGGACAGGGGCCCTTGGGTCTTCACCGGCAAGCCCAAGGCCTCTCCCTGCCTCTGCAGCTGCCAGTAAGGCAGATTATTTATTAAATACTAAAACATTGAGTTTTATTTTATTAAACTGACGGATTTTTGTGTTGGGATCTGACATTGATTTAACCCTTTATCGTCAGAAATCTCACTTTTCAGGATGTAAAACAGTGGATTCAGGGTCATAAATTAAAAACATAACATTATTCTGATTTTGATTAGTTTTAATATGTGGAGCGGTAAAGGCGTCGTCTTCTAATCACGTCATCTTTCTCTCTGCAGGCTCACCACACCGTCTGGAGGAAACTGAAGTGGCGGGCACAGAAACAGGTGAGAATGACAAATATTTCAGGTTTCTGCCTCACAAACTCGTCCAACAGCAGCGACATCAAACGATAAAGCTCTGAGACCGACTCGGGGAAAGGAGGGCTGTTCGAGTTTTGGAGCAGAACTCTGATCTACATGTTGGATTTGTGTCCAGATCGGTCCGGCTCACTCCCTGGACGCTAACACGCCATCAGTAAACCTTCTCATTTCTAGTATTACATTTATATTCTGTGTCAAACAAAGATAGGAGACTCTTTGTGGGCTGTATCATTCAAGAAAAAAAAAACAAGTCTCGTCCTGCCCACGAGGGACAAACTTCCATTTTCTGAACTCAAACATCAAACACAGACGTGGAGTCAAGATCTGGGAGGAAGTATTTTTAAATCCCTCCAGGTTCAAGGCTCTTATTCTGGGCATCGTACAGATTGATGCCGTCTGCGCCAACTGAGAAGTTTGACTTGCAGAGAAGCATAAATTAGTCATTCAAACTAGGCTATGAGTTAATTTTGGGAGCCATCTAGGCGAAATGTATTTTGCTGCAGCTTTTCTGGCGTTCTCTGCATCACTGATTGCGTAATGAGAAGGGGGGGGGGGAGCGCTCATTAATAGACACACTTGATTTGGCAACTGATGACATACTGCGCTCTGTGGCCTACATTTCAGTTTCACAGAGATTGGGTTATTCAGGGAATTGAAGCAGCAGTTTATTAAAGACAAAAGTGTGGACGTCAGAGATGGACGGACATTAAAAGAAGAATATATTTAGATCACGGCTCTCTGGAGTTTTTACGAGCGCAGGATCCTGAGCTGCTCCAGGAGCTCCAGGAAACATTTATGGTCTTAGAGGACACGCGATGATACGAGATGTCCTGTGTGTTAACAGAGCATCACCAGCGACCAGCAGAGGAGCTATAAACTCACTCTGAAACAATTTATATATTCGATATATGGTGGCGACGACGGCCTATGGTCCTTCGCTGCGTATGTCTTTCCATATCTTCACGCTGGCGACATGGAAATTAACAGATTTACCGAGTTTGTCTCATTTTATCAGGTTTACCTGCAATTATATCATACATTTAAAGGTTGGATTAATCAATATCAATATATGGTGATGCGTAGAAAAGTATTCAAAATTCACACTTAATAACACTGTAATAACACTGTTATTACTGTATCTTTACTCTAAATGTGTCTGCAGCTGATTTTATCAATAAGGAACACCTTCTAATGCAATCCTCTGCAACTCTTCACCTCCTAACGTCTGTATTGATTCAGTTTCCACTTTTACGGCTGATGTAATCCCCTCCATTGTCAGGCTGAGGTGTTTTTTTTCTTTGTTATTCCGTCCACCCTCTCCGCAGGGCGGGTGCATTTTGGGAACCGGCTGCAGGCGGCAGGGGGAAGCGTGTCGTCCCCCGTCTGCCTCCAGCTGGCGCTCAAAACGCCGCCGCCCACGCCGCGAACGAATGCCTCCCCCATCGTGGAAAAATGGTTTTTAGGCTTCTGCTTTTTTTTAAAAAAAAAAAAAACACACTAAAGACAGAAAATAGGTCAGAAACAGTCACTGAATAAAATTAACATCATTAATCCCTGCCTTTTTTCTTGTTGGTTTTTTTTGGCACAGGTTGAGATGCCAAAACAAGAAGCAGCAGCTCCACCCACTCCTGCTGCCTCAACCCCACCTCCGACAACCCAGTAGCGACTGTGTGTAACCCTCCACACGCTCACACACACTTCGACACGTATCCGACTGTATTCTTTGTAAAAATAAATGTAAAAACATGCGTCAAAATCGTCTCCTGGTGTGACTTTCTTATAGAAATCAGTGCAGAGAGAAGAGAATGGTTTCCTGTCACACCAGAACAGAAGCGTCTTTCTTTCAGGGCGTGTTGAAAAGAAAGACTTTAGCGCCCTGAGAGGTTTGAAAGCCTTCGTCTGGTTGCGTGCGTCTAGTAGTGAGAGACGAGAGTGAAAATGGAACGGCAGGGTTGTGTGTGTGTCAGCAGTTTGCTTAATGACAAACGTGTGTGTGTGTGTGTGTGTCTAATGGCTGAAGGTCGGGCAGAGCCGTGCAGCTGTTGTGTCTGTCACTTGTCAAACAGGTGGCTCTCCATCCTCAGAGTGTGTTGTGAGTCAAGTGTGGGGAAGGTGCGAGCTTGAGACGCCGAGCCGCGAGGCGTTTCCCCCCCCCCCCCTCTCTCTCCTTGTTTTCTCAGGATTCCAGGCGTTCTGACACATCGGACACGACTCGGCTGCTCGCTGTCAAGAGATCAGCCGTTTCCCTCCCCCCTCCCTCCTAAAAAAACAAACCTGCTGTTGAGCATCAGCCGTAGATCTGAGACGCAGGATGAAATGATTTTCGGAGCTAATCCTTGGATAATGAGATATAAACCCACAATAATTACAAATTTGTGCGGATTTCTCCCTTTTTAATACGCAGAAAGAATAGTAATAAATAACGGAAGCCTCCTTGTGCCTTCAGGTGATCAACTCTTTAAGTTTCATCTCTCTTGGCCAGGATGAGAAAAACGTCCTTTAGCGGAGGATAAACTCCAGACAGTCACCTCCCAAAGGTCGTTCATATTAATGGCTTCCATCTGTATGTTGCTAAGTAACCCGACTTTAGTCACAGAACAAATTGTCCATTATTTTTGAATCACCGATGAGACAAATGAGCTTTTGGGATTAGCAGTGTCCTGCCTTTATAAACAAGTGGTTTCAGATTTCTCATCCAGCTTCTGATTTAAAAAAAAAAAATCTCATTCTGCTCTAAGTTGTCTCGGGTCTCTCCTCGCTTTACGCCCGTAGGTCCGCAGCGATTGGCTCCAGCAACCCCCGTGACCCACGAATGTGGAAAAAGAGGTTTGGAAAGTGAATGAATGTTCTAAAAATCAGCCTCTAACCTCTTTATAAAGCATTGTGTGTTTTGTTAGCGCCGTCACGCTATTGGTCAGCTCTCCATTAAGGTCATGTGATGCAATTAGATGGCTGCTAACCCACCAGGTGGCTAAAGACAGCTGCTAATGTTTCGTGATCAGAAAGGAAAACCCTGTTTGACGTTTGGAGTGGTTATCTGAGGAGTCTCCTTACATTCACAAAAAAAAAAAAAGACACAAAACACCGATCTGAGCCTCAGGGCAAGAAAAGTTTAGCCGCTGTGCAGCTGTTGCTGCCACTCAAACGTCCTGCAGCCGCAGCAACACACACACTGACAACATGCGAGACACACCCAAGGACATGTGGTCCGGACTCGGAGCCAGCCGCACCACCAGGAACCGGGCTGGGATGTTTGAACCGGTGCCCTGAATGCCTCCAAAGATGTTTGGAAACGTTTGAATGATTAGATCGGAGTTTGTTTGAAACACATTCCTGGAGGTGATTTCATAAAAGAGTGGATTCAAACCTGGATTCAAGCTTGATCGGGTCTTTTCTTCTCCACCAGTTAGAATGTTAGGTGGAGTCTTAATGTTGGCGACTACTTAGACTCCTTCAGTCGATAGTAGTTCACCGGGGGGGGGGGTCATTGATCAGCAGGACTCAGGTTAATCAAACAGTCGGGGTCTCTTCTCTCTGAAGAACTCCCACAATTAGATCAACTTTGAGTCATTCATCTGCTTTAGCGTCGTGTCGCTGTTCCCTACAGTCATTTCCTCTTTCAGAGGAAGCCCCAAATGTAATGACCCCGCCCATTCCTGGTAAAGATATTGACTCTCATTTATCTTTCACCATTTGTCAATAAATAAACCATATTTCTTCCTACGCGTGAGATCAAATAAAGACGACTTTGAGGGATGATGTTTAGAAACAAATGATTTACTAAATGTCAGAGGAGCTTTTTCCTTCTATCTGGAATCTATCCAGAAACAGATCAGACTTTTAATACTTTCTTTTCGTCTCTTAAAGCTTTAATTCATCTCCACTGCGATATCTTGATCCATTTACTCCTTAAAATCAAAGTAATCTGGATACTTGCTCTTGTTAAATCTCAAATTATATAAGATCTTAGTAGATGATTTGGAAACCATGTCTGATGGAGATGCTTCTGAGCCACTGGAGCCACTTTTCCAGTGATTTTGTTTCTGCTGGGATGAATTTCCCGGAGCTGTGGATCGGAGTCATGAAGAAAACTACTATGAGTTTTTTGTTGTTGTTGTTGTTTTTTTGTTTTTTTGGAGGTTAGCGCTGTGTTCTTGATTTTTAAATGTGACACTTATTATTATATATGTTATCATACTCATTTGAGAGCGCAGTTGTTGGTAAAAATATGATTCCGATCTGTTTAAACTGTTCTTGTTTAATAAATATCGTATCCTCAATACACCCGATGTTTAATCATGTTTAATTTCTGTGGTTATAAAGTCAGTAATAAATGCTTTAATGGTTGTAAACTCATGACCCTTTATGTTATGATGCGTTCATTCTAAATAAGTTGAACCAATAACCTACCAAAAGTATATACGACCTGGTTTAGAAGGAAATTTCATTTGATTTTTTCTACTGTGGTTTTCAAACAGGCTTAAATCCTGCAGGCTTGAATTTATTCCATCCAGTAAAATTGTTAAAAATGATAACAAACCTTGGGGTCAAGTCGGGTCCCACTAATGGGGGCCACACCTTGATGCCAAACCCAGCTGACTCCCTCTATGTGGCCATTGGGTCGTGCAGTGCGCGTCTTGGACACGGCGCTGCGCTCTCGGCGCTCTGCTCCTCTGAAAGCTCACTCCGCCCCTCCCTCCTCCAACATCTCCACCTCCACCAGCGCCAAAACCCGCACCACAAGAGGGGAGAGGATCGTCCATCCGCGTCTGTGATCGTAACCCACGACACTCCGCTCCCATTCCACATCCCACCTCACGGACACGAGGAGCCCCGGCGTGTCGGAGCGGTCCGTCTGGGGAGCGCGTCCCGCTCCTCCTCCGCCTCTCTTCCGCGCCGCGCCGCTCCGCTTCTCCCTGGAGAACAGTTTATTCCCTGGAAGCTGGATGAATTGTTGGAGAGTTGAGAACAAGTGCGTGAAAAAAGCTGAGGCTCCGGATCTGCCTCTTCAATCCGTCCAAGGAAGACAAGACTCCGACAGAGTTGTGGATGATAATGGAGGGGACGTCCCTGTATCTTCCTTTTGTTATTTTACTGACGCAATGTAAGTGAAACGCGGAGCGCGTTGATGTAGAAGAAGTGATTGAAATGATGATCTGCTTACTTTTTTTTCCTTTATATTTATGGTCATTTGTTTTTCTCTAATTTTTGTCCTGGATCAATAACTTGTAAGGAAAAAAATAAATAAAAAAATTCATTACAGTTATTTATGTCAACAGCAAATTAAAAGTGGAGCAACTCTTTATTTTTTCATAAATTAGTTGTAATTTTCCAAACAACTCCATCAAAATCAAACATCTGAACCGGATTGAAACATTTTTTTTAACCCGAAAAAAAAAAAAAGAAAATCCTGTTTTCATGCATTTCCTCATTCTAGTTAAAGCCCCACTGGTGGGGGTGTGTGTGTGTGTGTGTGTTGGGGGGGGGGGTTGTCGTGACCAATGCAGCCCGGGCTCCTAGAAGTTGGCCCTAATGTTGTGTTTGGCTGTGCTCCACCTGAGGGCGTGGGCGGTGCATTGGTGGCAGGTGGGCCCCCCCACTCTTGGCATAAGAGGTGGCGGGTGTTGTGCGTGATGGGGTCATGGGTTTGGAATCCCACCAGAAACTTTCAGGCTGTGTTCCCTTCTGATTACATGTTTTCACGGCAGGGGTGTTCCCAACAGACACGGGGAAAGAGGACATGAAACCGGAAAAAAAACAAAAGAGGAAATGTTTCTGTAAATAACAACAACAACAAAAGCACCTTGATTTTTTATTTTTTATTTTTCTGGTGATCCGTGACAGGAAACAGGAAGTCGTGTGAGCTCTGCGGGACTCCTGGGGGGGGGGAGGGGGCGGCAGCAGCCTGAGATGGATGTGATGAGACAGTGAGAGTGACTGGTGCGCATTTTACTGTGTTGTCCGCGTTTTGCCACCTGTCAGACCACACGGGTCATAAGTTCATAGAGGTGTGTGTGTGTGTGTGTGTGTGTGTGTGTGTGTGTGTGTGTGTGTGTGTGTGTGTGTGTGTGTGTGTGGAGTGGACAGCCTGACAGGAATCACTCGTCTTGGCCGCAGATGGATGTCAAGTTTGATTGAAACAGAATGTAAAAAAACAAAACAAAAGAAAATGTTACAGGAGGGGCCTCTTATGGCAGGGGCCACACAACCCCTCCCCACTCCCACCCAGCCTCACCCTCACAAACACACCCATACACACGCTGTCCGACAGAGACAGCTGTTGCTCACTGGCTTACAGCCGCACAGAAGCGGCTTTGTTCGAATCCTCACCCTGTTTTTTTTTTTTTTTAAAAACTTTTTTATTTTTTTGCGCCCTCAGCCTTGAAACGTGCGCGCCGGCCGCGTTCCCATTATCTCCATCCAGACAGGATCGGTCCCGTGGGCCCAGCCTCTTTTCCGCTTTCATTTATTCCCTGTTAATTTGAATGAGTGCCTTAATTATTACTGCGCCAAGCTTTTTGACCTCAGCGCAGCCCCGGCAACACCCGCCCCAGTCGGTAACACTCAGTGCGCGCCGCGTAATGAGCGGCGAGCTGCGTGCCAAGGAGCGAGAGTGCCATCTTTTCTATTTTTACCCGGGCAGGAGGGTGGCTGTCCCTCTGAGAGTGGAGGGGGGGGTAGGGGTAGGGAGGGAGGGGGGGCTGTCGCGCTGCTTTCCTATTTGACATCAATGTCATGCGCAAAAAGGTGTGCGCGTATCGGAGAGGCGAGCGCGTCGGTGTCTTTGTCTGGTTCCTGCGCTCCAGGCTTCCAGCGACTCTTTTAATTATTAGGATGATCGTATCTGATTCCACGCCGGAGGAGCGTCACAGACCCACTGATGAGAAAACTTCTGTCTGTGGGAGAGATCTGAAGTTTGTGATTAAATATGTAGGTTAAATTTGTGGCTATTATAGTTTGTCTAAATACACATGTGGGGTTGTTTTTTTTGTTGTTGTTGCTTCCATTTCTAGATGTTTTCTTCACAGTTGGAGGTCACCGCTGCTAGAAGTAGATTAAAACTGAAGAACTTAGTATTTTATTTACGTCCCCATCAGGACTGACACCTGGAGACATCTGTGGTTTCATTCAAGGTGTGATTTTGTGTTCCAGTCAGATAAAGCAGAACGTGTTTCTAGCAGGTTTAATAATCTATTTTTTATTCCAAGGACTCAAAATCCATCCAAATGGTTGTGATGTGCTGCTGCTCATCAGTCTGCACTAACGCCTGGGCCTCCTTCAGCTCATATTAGCCCCCGTGGGTAATTGTGTTGACTCAGTCTAAGTGTAGTGATGACGAACTAACTACTAAACTGGTTTATGTCGGTTTACGGTTGAAAACTTCTTCTTTTTTTTATTTCCGTCTTAATCCACATCTGCATCTATGTCATTGTTTAGCTTCCCCTGATTGGTGCAGGTTGACGCGTTCAATCGTTGGATCAACCAATCAGGTTGATGTATTCCATTTGCTATAATCTATATCCTGGTGATGGCGACACCAGATGCACAAAACTAAAGCAACCTGAATCTTGTTTCTTGTTAACTTCTTGGCCTTTCTATCCAGGAATCTCCACCCGTGTTAACATTACCCATGATGCAGCTGTGAAATGATCTGAGCGGGCCTTGTGTTCATTGTCCGCCTGAACGCCTTTGCAGCTAATTGAGGTCGTTGAAGCTGACAGCGTCGGTGGTGGCGGACCACACACGTAGCGCCTCTTTGCTCGTTTCTTTCGGAGCGTGAGCTCGCGTGTCGGTCGGCGTGGCGATGAAGATGGGGCAGGATGTCAGCCCGGCTACATCTCTTCTCTCAGAGACACCCGTGGAGGTGGTGGTGGGGCCGGTCTCACACTGTGTGACAGGAGCTTCTCCCATTCACTGTCCGACTGTCTGACAGCATCTCCTTCAATCCCGCTCAGTCTTTTATTCATGCTTCTGCGGGTCCCTCATCCCCTCCTCCTCTTCCTCCTCCTCTGCCAACCTCCACCCTCCGCCTCGCTCTCCTCCACTCCATTTCATTTGTATTCTATTCTTAGGGCCGTTCATCTCTCCTTTGTCGTCCCCCCTCGTCCCCTCTTTTTAATCTCGTTGTATCTCCCTCCCTTGTCTTGTTCATCCTTTAGCGAGACAATGCTCCACAGAGGGTGTCGAGGTACGTGAAGCAAGGCTACAATGACAATCCTGTTCCTGCCGCATGTCAAAGCTTTGCAAAGCGAGCGTGGCGGGGTGGGGGGTGGTGGAGGTGGAGGCTGTAGTTTTAATTCGCTCAGCTCAAAAGTTGGACCAAGTGATGCTGGCGTAAATGGAGCCCAATCGAGGCGAGGCTTTTAAGAAACCTCGGGCCTCGCGCTGGGTTCGGTACGCGACATTATTATTGTATAATAATCTTTATTTGAAAGCTAAAGTAAAAATAGCGGTTGCTATGGGATTTAGCGTGAATGGGACCCTCGCAGAGCCTGCATGCTCTTTCCATTCCGCCCCAACATGGCTAACTTCCTGTTCTGGCGCACACTTCCTGCCCCTTTGTGCTCAGCTCGCCCCTCCATGCCTTTCCCTTCCTTTAATGCATGAGAAATCTTAAGTCATAGAAATCAACAATGCCCCCCCCCCCCGCACAGGAAGTCACTGACAAACAGGAACTCACACAACTAAGTCATTCATGTTTTGTTTTCTTTGACTTTTAAAGTTTAGACGTGTAGATCTTAATCTGCATGACGTTTGGCGGGAACAATGGCCGGACGCGCATGACGGAACGTCTTTTCTGTTGTTGAGTTGAGCTCTTCGCTTTCAGGAATTATGCGAAGGTGACATCTTTATTCCGCCGAATCAGACGTACGCTGGAGATTTTTCATATCCCTTAATATTCTGAGCGAGTCCCTCTGAGGCCCATTCAACATTTATTAGTAATTTCAAAAATGCATGGTCCTCAGTCTGGGAATTTTCAGACTTCTGGGAGACGTTATAAACTCTTCCTGCAGTGTGTGTTTACAGCCCATGTGTGTGTGTGTGTGTGTGTGTGTGTGTGTGTAACCTTCGCCCACATTCGACCTGTATTCAACAACAGGACGACCAGACAATAATCCGCCCCGTAAACCAATCACCTCACAGGAAAAGGCAGCTCCTGTTGCTTCCTCTTCCTGTTTGGGTGGTGACGGCGGCGGTGGCGGCAGCGGCGGCGTATCAGAGCGTCATCCGTGATGACCCCCCCTCCACATGTATCCGTCAGGTTAATCTGACGGGATGGTTAGTGACCTTCTCCTAACCTATGCTTAAGGAAACATACAGCGGGATGCTCCTTAACCCCGTGGGATTACAGTGGAGGAGGGAGTAATCCTCCCCCCACCTCAAATCTCCTGGAATAAAACACCGACTGTTCGCCTCAGGAGGACGAGAGACGCCCGATGCAGCCATTAAGCATTCTCCTCTTGCCGTTTGACGGGCGACGCCGAGCATTTTACCCATTTCACCTTGCCCCCCTTAATGGATGACAAACAATATTGCATTATGAAGTGCCCCCCCCCCCCTTCCCCCCACCCCCCCACCCCCACACACACTTCTTTTAATCACCTCCCCTCCGTTTCTCCTCTGAAACCAGGTTCCCTCTCCGTTCCCGTCACCGTGTCGACCAGCCAACACAAAGTGGAGGTGCGGGAGTTCTCAGGTGAGATCGAACCCACCCCAACCCCCCCACCCCCCAATCCATCACCCAGATTCAGATTCTGCCTGACAGGATAAACCTTGAGGTTGTAAACAGACCAGCTATCCTTTCATATCTGATTGGTCCCGGTCCCTTCCTGTGGTCAGACGCCGTGCTGTCCTGCATGTTCCAAACAGAGAAGGACCAGAACCCACGGATAGAATGGAAGAAGAAGGGGAAGGACGTTTCCTTCGTTTACTTTGACGGACACTTCAGAGGTGAGAAAGCATCTATCTATCTATCTAATTCATGTGGCTTTGATGTCTTGCCCTGTTTTGATCTAAATCCAATGATTCATATCTAACTTATGGATTATAAAGGTGCGTTTGGTGCCGTTAGCCTGCAGCAAGAAGAGGCCTTTCCTCTTCCTCCTCCTCCTCCTCCTCCTGACCTTCCGTTCTTTCTCCCAGCTCCCTTTGAGCACCGGGCGAAAATCGAAGGGGCCACGTTGACGCTGCAAAAGGTGACCCAGGAGGATGCTGGGGAGTACCGATGCGAGATCAGCGCTCCTTTGGACTCCGTCAGCCTCGGCGAGACCAACGTCATGCTCACAGTTCTGGGTACGACTGCAAGAACTTCATTTATGACATACAGTATTTTCCGTACAATAGCCTAAAAGCCTTTAATTTTCTCAAACACTGACCGTGCGCCTTATAGTCCAGTGCGCCTTATAATGCGGAAAATACTGTATATTAAAAAACATCCAAACTGTCTAGATGTTTCATCTTTTTTTTTAAAAATTCCTATGATTTCCGGACCCCCAGTGCCCCCACAAACTCCATCCTGCGACATCCCCAGTGGGGCAGCGACGGGCTCCGAGGTGCAGCTGCGCTGCAGGGACCAGCAGAGCATCCCTCCCGCTACATACTCCTGGTTCAAGGACAGCCAGCTGATCAGGCCTCCTCACCACGCCAACGCCACGTATCTAATCGACTCACGCACGGGAATACTGGTGAGTGTGTTTCTGCAGATAAGGAAAAACCAGGCAGGGACGAGAGAGGAGTGAGATACTCCACACCGTCTCGCCGTATCGTCTCCAACCGGAAGGAGCGCTGAAATCGTTCCGTCTGAGTCTGTGTTTATTAAGGTGTTCTCGGCTTTGATAGAGGTTAGCGTTTTGTGAGTCTTGCTCAAGGACACGTCAGCAAAGAGGGGCTGTAATTCTAAAGCCTTTTAACGACCAACATTTTTTATTTTTCTGCAGAAGTTTAAAGCTGTAAGTAAAGAAGACACCGGCCGATACAGCTGCCAGGCTTCCAACGGAGTGGGACCGCCCAAGAAGTGCGAGGGCAAGCACATGACGATAGGTGTGTGTGTGTGTGCGTGTGTTTCCACACTTAACCCCGCTTCCCCCAACCCCCCACCACACACACACACACACACACACACACACCTTTCACCACTGGAGAAAATCAGGGATGCAGTGGAGAGGAAAACCCTTCTGAATATATTTCAGCCTGTTTCTAAATTTGAACCAACCTCATGGTCAGAATCTGAAGGTTTGCTTCGTCCAATTTGGAACAAAATTGCATCGTCCGAATAGATGTTTAGTTTGGAAGGTCCTCAGCTCGCTAATAAATAATATAATGTACTCTAGGTTAATGCATGTACCCGTTTTATGCACTAATAAATTAGATACAGGAAAAGGCAGTAAATGGATTGAAACATGTTTATGTTGATGTTTGCAGACTTGCTGCGAGGCTTTTAAATATTTTCCCATATTTTGTGAGTCACTGCTTCAATAAAATTTGAATTGGAGAGATCCTTTCGTCTATTTATTGCTGCACATGGGGGGGGGGGGAGAGAGCATAACTCACTCCTGTATTCCTGTCACTTCATTTAGAGGATGTCAACGTCTCGGCCACGGTGGCGGCGGCGGTGGTGGTGGTCTGCCTGGTCGCCGTGGTGCTGGGATGCGGGGGATACCTCATGTACCGCAACGGCTTGCTGGGTCGTGAGTTTTGTCTTTCTTTCTTTTTTTTTCCATCCCATGAGCACGTTTGTAATGTTGCATGAGTCAGAACGGATAATACGGAGTTCCTCCCGTATAAATGACACTTTGTTCTCTCCTCCACGGTTTCCCTTTGACTCCTCCATCAGCAGGACACAGAGGAAGGTAAGAGCTCTGTGATTGCATTAACATTAATGTAAAGGAACAGGCTCAGATTGTTGGTGTGTGTGTGTGAGTGTGTGTTTAGATTGTGTGCTGAGTCAGGACTGGGTAGAGTGACAGCTGTGGCTGTGTGTGTCTTAATGTGTGTGTCGCCTGTGTTCCTACTCATCCACTGATTGGTGCAAAAGCTGTGGGAAGAGGTCCAGACAGATGTGCATCTGGTGAAATTGTGATGTAAAAAAGTCAGACAGTTATATAAATAATGTGGAATATTCAGTGCGACATAATTATGTCATCATTACTGGCTGCTAATCGAGCAAGGAGAAAGATATTGGCAGGCAATTAAAGTGTTTGGGTGGGGAAAGGAGATACAATCACACAATCACAGGTTGGGTTTTGTGTTTTCACGCTCCACTGTGGAGCTGGAGTCCGCAGACATCCTGATGCGACTGGCCTGAGTCTCCCCACTTTGTTATTTGATTACATGCTTGTTACTGAGCGAGGCTTGATAGCGAGTCGCTGAGCAGCTCTGATGCGAAAGCTCTTTGTCTACGTTAAAGTCTGATGCTTATCCCACTGAGCTAACTGGAGCTGTCAGTGTCAACTTCCTATTTATAGAACAGGCCTCGTCTCAAAGACGATGTGACATGATATCTGATGGAGCAATAGTCGGCACAATTTAGCCGAGGAGGCAAGGGGTCCTAGGATTTTGTTCTTGCTTTGATGGTTAAAAACGAAAGACAATTTGGTGATTGTCACCAAGATTGAAGGATTTAAAGACCAAAATAAATCTTCAACTTGTGTCAAAGTGAACTTTAACCAAACGCATCACTGTGCTCTGATATTTACAGTCTAAAATACTAAGAAATAATAAATATAAATTAAAAGCTCCTTCAGCTATTGACACAGATGTGAGATATTCCATAAATTATGATGTTAAAACGATCGTATTTAATCTACACAAGTATAAAACATAAATATGGGAAACTAGAAGAACTACCACCAAGGCCCAAAATTCCCGATCAAAGTTGGGAAAAGAAATTTCCTGATTTGTCATAGGCGCCCACAATAAAATTACCTGGCCTCCTCTTTTTAAGCGGATTTTATGTAAATCTAATCTAATCCGTCAGTTTTTAGGTTAATCTGACAAGTAGACCAACTATCTGTGTTGAAGGTAGTGATAAATACAGCGATCTACAAGGGGCCTGAAATGGAGCCTTGGGGAACACCTTCCATAAAGAGTCCATATAAAAATAAATACTCAGTGTGCGAGTTTAAATGTCATAACCCGAAAAGCAGACGACATTCTGTTTTGAAACGCTGCATGTGATTGGCTCACCAGTTCACTTGCCCCACCCCTCAACATTATCACGATTGGCTTTCACGTCTCCAAAGCCTCACCAAGAGCATATGAAATATTTTATTACTTATAAAGATTTTTGTGAAAATTGTTTGTGAATTTTGGTTTTCTAAATGCAGCATGAAAAGATATTTATTCTACAAACAATTCTTCAAATATAAAATTTGCTTCAAATGAAACATTTACAGTGAAAACCCTTTTTTTTTAAATGCACATCCAGTGTAATGACAGACACAAAAGGTTACACACATCTTAATGAACAATTTAATATTCCAGACTAATAATGCCCCACCCTCTCACTCCATTAAAGCATGGTGTGCAGTGTGAGGATAAAACCAAACACTTTTTTATTTTTAAAGCGCACACATTGACCCCTACAGGTCATTTTGGATCTCCCAGTGTCCTGGTGCAGCCCACATCAGCAGCCAAACCCTGCACAGAACTGAGGACACGTGAGTGTGAAGCTTAGGCCCGCTAACGGTGCTAAAAGTGTTTTTAGTGAACATTACAGGGGTTGATAAGAGATTTTTGGGTGTATTTATACTGTATTCAACTATTTTATTAAAAAAATATAAAATATAAGACATTAAATTCAAAGTTATTACTAGGAAATTGGCCTTAGAATAAAAATATAAATATAATATCTTATATATGATGTTGAAAACTTTTTGGCAGCTCTTTGCTCACCATTAACTGCAGACTTGCAGCTTTATTAGCTACACGGCGCTAAAACTAACACAATCTAAATAAAGGCAACTGTAGTTTGTGGTTGCAATGAATAGGTGTTAGATAGATGTGCTGAGTAAGCATTCACACACTGAACTCCAGTTTCCTTTCATTCTTCCCCAGCTTAATACAACTGTGTTCAGCTGCTGACAGTCATGCCTTCCTTTCTACCCACTGGGATGTTTGCCATGTATGATGTGCATTATTGATGCAGGGCAAGATATGACTGAGGAAGCAGCTGTCCGCCTTCGGTCTCCTTTTCATTGTGACTGTCTTGCTGTCCAATGTTCTTACCATGTCTTTGTCTTTCAGGTCTAACGTCAACTACATCCCTCCGCCCCAAGAAGTAAGTTTTTTCTCACCCACCCCTTAATCCTCTTCCTCCCTGCATCCGATATTGGACTCCTGAGTGGTAACACGAGTAAAACTGCTGACTTAAGCACGAGTAGCTCACACTCCCCCTAATGAACTTCCCCTAATCACAGCACTGCCATAATTCTGAAGAAACATCGCTAAATAATGATCCTGTGCTTGTATTTATCTCCTTCAACCCCAGGATTTCAAACACACCCAGTCATTCATGCTCTGAGACGCCGGCCTTCGTCTCGCAGTACATCATCCTGGTGATGAGGTGCCAGCACTGGATTCGTCTCTGGACTCTGAAACGAGCTCTTAATCTTCCAAATTCATGCTAATTTCAATCTTCGTCTATCACTCCGGTTGGATGAGTAATGACAAACAAATCTGTAAGACTTCTTCTTACTCCTGCTGTGCTGTGTTGGTCTGTCACTGACGTCTTCTGCTCTAATGGGATTAGGTCCATCTACACGGCACTCTGCTCCCCCTTGTGGTCAGGCGGTGAACTGCGGATTGATTTCTCAAGCCAGCAGAGCTTTGACCACTTTTTTGTTGCTTCCCTCTGCAGGCCTGACATTTTAATTAGCCTTGTTGTTCATTACCAAAGACTGACCATTTCGTTTCAGATTTATTTGCTTTCAAAATAATGAGTCATCACGAGTGGATTGTCCTCTAAGCCATACGGAAAGCATTGTCTTCAGTTTACACAGATGTAAATGCAGTTTACCTCAGAGTCCAGCACCTGCCAATGTCTTCTGATCCACTGGAGCCCACACAAGACCCTCATGAGGCCCCTCCAGCCAATTATAATACTGAGACCAACCCCATTCCATCCCAATGTGCCTGCATGGATATATATATACATACAAACACACACACACATATATATATATACCTTGTGCCTTTTTAATTTGTCGGTCATATTTATCTATGGATCAGTTTTTTTGTAAAGAACTTGCCTTACTTTTCTGTCTTTCTATTTTTGTGCCACTGTTTGTCGATGTTTATCAAAATGGAGTGTCTGTTTTTAGTGCGTGAATGAATTGTTCAGAATTTTATTTGAATGGTGTATATCAGTAATAAAACATTTTTTTAATCAAAACCGTAAGTGTTGAACTAGTGAAAAATACATTTCAGCCTGGAGAATTTAATTTTCCTACACTTACATTTCATTTAAATAAGTATTTGAGTCCTTCAGTATAGTTAGAGCACAAGTATCATTTTTTTAAACCGTATTTCTGCATATTTTCTTCTCATAGCGCACGCTGAAAGCCTTTTCAGTATTCCCACAGAGGGAAAATAATGAAGCTGAGCAAGGATATACATGAATCTTTCAAGTGCATTTCCTGCCGACAGGCACGTCGAACCGAGACGGGTTGATGGCAGATTTCGCTTAGAGCAGAAGTTCCGTCCCCAATTTAATTTAATATTTAAGAGTGAACCATGTAAATGAAATGCTTTAACCGGGCTGTGCAGGGTTTGATCTGACCACTTCTGCCCGTGGGAGCATTAGGGCACGGTTTTTAGTAATAATAAAAAAAGGATTATCAGCAATTAGATACATTTTTCGGATCAGACTTTTCGCAGTGTCACATCAGATGGAAACTTTGCTGCTCTGATGTTATTCTTAAAGCATTATTGACCTTGTCATAATGCAGCAAGATCAAGACAAATACAAAACGCCGGCCAATTTCCACTGAGGTCTGCCAATGTTTGACTCACTGTAATTTACCATCAATGATTTTCACATATCTCCAGTTATGCTGTGCCACTGTGCCAATTCTAAAGACAGTTCAGCATAGATCAAATCCACAAACACATTTTCAGCTGGGTGAGCATATGAAAAAGTGACATTTATAATGATGGAGATCTATATGTACAGCTGTATGTTTAGAAATTAAAATTAAGCAATAAGCAGCGCATTGTGGTTCAAACCACCATCTTTTTATTAAATACAACATATTGGTGACATGAAGGAGACATACAACATGGACAGCAGTTACTTGGCTCCTTCGTCAAATTTGGGTTCTGGAAGAAAACAAACAAACAAATAGAAAACGATTAATGGAGTTGTGTAGTGAGGCACCCTGCAGCGTGACAACATGTTAGGTTTAAAATGCAGACAGACTCTAGCAATAACAAGCAAGACTAGTTACAGCTTCATTAAAAATGCAGTGAAGCTCATAAATAAAAGCTTCCTGAACCAATTTCAGACAGAATGAGAAACTCATCATGCTTTGATAAGTGTCACTATATTTAGACACAAAGCATCAAATTGCTGCATCTCTCTTGGTGGCACAGGGATACATATTTATGAGGGGGGGACTGTGAAAGGAGAGAATAACTTCAAAGCACACATGATGTGCTTTTTCATTATTCAAACACTGCGGGAGAGCAAACTTCATAACTTTTCCACCACTTGGTGGACAATATTTTAAACCCCATATCTTATGTAGACTTTTACATCCATTATTTGGGTTTAAAACAATGGAGAAATTCATCTAGGTCACGGGGTCCTCATCAATCTCCTTTGAGCACAAGTAAGCCAACAAAGAGTAACTTTATGCTAAGTCCCAGATCCTGTTTCAAAAATTATCTTACTCGGGAAAAAATACATGAAACATTTACAGTACAAATTCCTAACATACCTGGGAATTTGAAATCAGGTAACTTGTTGAAGTCGCCTCCTCCGTACAACCTCTGGAGTTTGGTGACCTCCTCAGATAAGTTCTTGCTGTATGCAGCTCCTGCATCCACGACACCACCTGAAGTTCTGGAGAAGCAAAGACATCAAATATGATCACGAAAATGATAATAACACTTAGTATTTACATAATATCTAACAGAAATGAGGACACATGTTGCCTTTAGCAGCTGGTATTGTAGTTAATATTTAACTAGTGGCTGTACTCCGTTCAACACTTATTATTTTTACTCTGATCTTAAATTTAGCCTGGATGCGAATGAATTTAAAATGAAATAACTTGTATGTTTTCGACTGACTTGCTCTGGTTTTTATAGTCTCGGATTTTGTCCAGGAACAGCTTCTGTATGGGATCGAGCTCCTTGGCCCGGTTGAAGAGGACGGCAGACATGCCGATGTTCCTGCGCAGGCTGAGGCACACCGCAGACCGCAGCAGAGAGGACAGCTGGAACAAACGGTGAAGTGCCATCTGAGGGAGACAAACACGTTGACGTCAGGGCAACAAAACAACAACTGTGATTCTGTCTGCGTGGAAATTATCTACAGCAAAAAGTATCTACGGGCCAATCTGGAGCTAGCACTAGCAAGTGAAAGCATTAGCTTCCGTCAACAACGGCGGACTGTGAATGATAGAAAGCGGCAGAAGAAACGAATGCAGCAGTTAGTAACTTATTAAAAGCTCACATTATTGTAATATTGTCTATATTATTTGCGACATTTACGTTTTAAACGGTCTGCTTTCGGCTAACTAGCTATATGTTTACACTGGCTATTCGTTAGCATGCTAAGCTATCGAACTTAGCTGACACCACTGTCTAAAGGTGTCCTCTATGGTTTACTTTGCTAAAATAACTAAAGCTAACTTTTCTAACAAACTAATTAACTAAAGTAAATGAAACGAATCCGTTGGTATGTCAGGAAAAAGCAGATAGGGTGACTTATTGTCAGGAATGTTCCCATTAAAGCTCAATACTCACCTTGGGTTTGACACTACAGGCAGCGGATCCTAATGCTGGAGGACCGCGGTGGATTGTGGGACTGGGCTTGCGAAAAGGAGGCGTTCGCGAACGTCAAAATGGCGTTTCGTTTGAGCAATGCTGCGCATTTTTATTCCCAAGTGTACTGAACGTCAAGTTATCACCTATCTAATATAGACATAATTTTTAAAAACAGTTTATAATAATTTATTTACACTTATCTATGTATTTTTAACTATATTAACTTAACAGTTTATTATTGCTTGGGGAAGAAACAAGTATCCTTCCACGATTTGCTGAAACACATTATCATCAAATTTGCCATTTTCTTCACGTTTAAATTAACTCATGTGCTCAAATTGATTGCAAGTTATCTCTAATATTTCCAGACGATAATGAATTAAATCAAATGTTATCTTTTAGAGAAAATCCCCGCACACCAACAGTTTTCATGTTATTATAACCCAACTAATATTAAAGCATATGAAAATTCACAAATATTTAAAATATACTGGATGATAAAAACCACAAAGATGCAGCCTTTGTATGTACATTCAAAACTTTATTATGGAATACAGTGTAGAAAGCGTTTTCCCAGTCAATGCAAATGGCCTGCACAATATTACACAGTGGAAAACAAAACCAATATATAATCCACAGAAAAAGAAAGAAATCCTGCTTCCTCTTCTACTCTACTGCCCTCTGCTGGGCTTCTACAGATCACCCTCTGAAAACCAAGGACCCACCCCACTGCAGCCTCCACGTGAACATTCCACTCACTACTCCCTCGCGCATCTTCCTCTTCATTACATAAAATAACAGAGTCAGAGGTCACACTGTGTTTCTTTTGATGTCATGTTGAGATGGTGACTGTATGAAGATGAGTGGGGAATTCCTTCCCGGCTTGAATCTAAACCTGGGGCTAATGTTTTAATCCCCTGCTTTTGCATCCCGACCGGCTCTCAGCATTCTCTCGACGAACACCTCTCATCTTTCTACCGACTACAGCGCCCTTCCTCTGAGGAGTCAAGTGTGCTTCGATGGCAGAGAGGTGAGCAGCATGCCTGAGGGGAAGTGAAGATGAAGGAAATAGGGGAGGAAGGAGGGGAGGAAGAGTGTGTGTGTGTGTGTGTGTTGGGGGGTTGGATTGTGAAAATCCATTATATATATATATATACACACACATCATGGCCGGCTATCCATCCGGAACGGCAAGTCATTTCCCCTTTACCTCCCCCTCCTCCCTCTCCTGTCACCACTCCACCTGTTCTATCGGCACACAGCGAAATCATCACAAATCCAAAAAACAGACAGCGTTGGTTCACAACTGGGACGACACACCAGACGGAAAATGACAAAACACATACAGGCAGATATCATCCGAACCCATCCTCTGAACTAGATTCCTCCTGCCCCCCCCCCCCCCCCAACCCCCGGCTCCCCCCGTAACCGTCATGCCCTTTACAGAAAAAAAGACAGTGAACAATAATGACAAAATGAAAAGGAAAGATGTCTATGTGTAAAGATTTTTAACACTATATATCATTGAATGAAATTAACACACAAACGGAGATGAAGCCCCCCCCCCTCCCCTCCCCTCCCCCTCCTGCGGCCACAGGAGAAAAAAAAAATATCAAGAAATGTGAAACACACTGAAATTTAAAAATCACAAATCTCTTCAAATGTGTATTTTCTTTTTTACATATCAAAGCAGAGCCTCTTTATCTAGATTTATATTTTTTTTTTCATCGCCGTTGAAGTCATACGATCACGAGAAGATACTAAATGTACAATCTTGCTAGAATGACAATCTATACGTGAGAAAAGATCGAGAGAGAAAGAGAGAGAGAGAGAAAGAGAGAAAGATAGAGCAGCAATAAGATCTTTTTTTTTTTCATTTCTATCCAAATCCAGTTGTTGTTGTTTTCATGCACTACATAGGAACAGCTAAGACTTCGGTATTACTTCAGTAACGTTACACGCAGTTTTAAAAAAAGGACTTTACATCGGTTGACTTTTCTTTCTTTTTTTTTTTTCTTCCTTTTTTGGTCTTTTTTGAAAAACAAAAACTGGAAAACCAAAGAGAAAAAAAAACCCCTCCAAAATAAAAACAGCTAATTCAGAATACGTAATGAACTACAGTCGTCAACATATTCATTATCATCAGCCTCTCCAGTTATCCTTTAGGGCTTCGTGTGACTTAGCACAGCCCAGCTGTCGTAAGAATTCACAAAAGAAAGAGGATAGAGGGTGGGATGGAGGGGGAGGGAGGGGAGGCGCTCTTGTACTCCAGTGTAGACTGTAGAGTGAGTGCAGTGGGGAAACGCTGGGCTTCATTTCTAACATCCCGTTTCTCGATTGAAGCAATCATTTAAATTTATAATCAACACAAATATTACGATATGAATAAATGAATATGACTACTTTTAAATCATTTGAGTGATTCCCAATGCAACCAGTTGTAAATAAAGCCCAGGGTAGCGTGCGCTGACCTACTGATCAGAGGTCAGGTTTGCCAGCGCAACTTAAAACCATTTCGAAAAGATAATACAGATGATCGCTGGCCCTGGATCAGTTTGGAGAGAGCACGCTTCTTACCCCCGAAAGAAAGGGTTTGTTTCGACGCACTGGGCGGAGCCTTCGTCTATACATCAGCAGGCCCAGACGGAGCCACCTATAAAAACGCCGTTCTTTAACTAAAAGGCGTCCCGCTCCAATAAAGTAAACAAACTTGGTGCAAACTCGGCCGCGGCGTCCGCCCAGCCTCGAAACGAAAGGAAAACTGTGGCTACAGCCGCCGTGAACGGTCGTGAGAGACTATTTCAGTCACGCTGCCTTTTGGAGGAGGGGGGAGGGGGCGGGGGGAGCTGTTTGATGTATGGGGGGGGATGTTTGTGTGTGTGTGTGTGGACATGTGTGTTTGTGTGTGGACATGTGACATTCTCCTCAGTTCTGCATCTGCTCAAAGAACTTGTAGGTCGGGTTCTCGTAACCGTTCTGCTGCATCTTAGACAGGTGGCGCTCCTCGGGGGTGACGGCAGCATCCACCTGGAGGACGGCCAGAATGGGGGGTGGGGGGGGCGGAGTTATTGATGCATCCACGCATACATTATGCGCAAATAAACAGCTTGAACCACAAATAAACACAAACACACGCAGGTCAGCTGTTTCTCACCTCGATGACTCCGTGGTGGATGGAGGTGTACTGCTTCTTCCTCAGCATCACCAAGGTGATGACGATCACGGTTGCTATGACGACGCCTCCGACCATCAGGCCGATGATGGCGCCCTTGTTGGAGCCCACGTCCTCTGCGAAGAAGACCTGCGGGAGGTGAAGGACAGCCAGCGGTCAGGTGATTGGTCAGTCACGTGGAAACAACCAATCACAGCTCGACAATCGATGGCGTGAGAACAGGGCGAGATGTGGGCGGAGGCAGCGTCTATCGTGTTACAAAACATGGCAGACGCTTTGCCAGTAGACACATTTTCTTGTATTCCGGTGAGTGAGGGATAAATAACTTTTTTAATGTTGCGTAATGAATACAATCAGCTCTGGAGTCACACAAACACACCACGACGACTCTGTGACTTGTTTTTCATTTCCTTTGGGGGGATTTTAAATTCGTTCTTGTCGCTGTCAGGTGATTTACACAAACATAAATTCAACACTGATGCAGCAACACAAAAAAAAATAAATAAATCACAACAAATGAAGGCTTCAGCTTCTCTGCTACAGATTATGCTGCAGGAACTAAATTGCGGTGCAGGATAAAAAAAATAAATAAAAAAAATCTCCTTCTGAAGGGAGGAAAACAACTTGTGATGTGGACCTGCGCCGTCGCCAGCAGGGATGATGAGACAGACGCCTCGTCAGCTTTCAACACAACGGCTAAACTGCAGATAATTTAACAGAAAACACATCTTGACATCGCTGTGCCGCTACCCCTGCAGGGGTCACGCGCTGCAGAGCGGAGCCGGCGAGGATCCTCCGGAATAATCCTGCAGAAAGCCGATCGGGGTTACGGAGAATATCAAACGGAGGAGTTGAGTTAAGGAGGATGCTTTACATCGAGGCTGCAAGAAATGTGATAAGTAATAAAAGGTGCGGATTAAGAGATTAAAGCCTTTAGGTGAGAGGAATAAAGTGGAGGATTTGGGTTTTACTGAGGGTGGGTGGAGGTTTTTGTGCTGTTATTACAATATTGGATGAGATTAACAAACTGGGTTACAGCCTTCCAGTGTTGATACAATAACCTGTGGCTGACCAGGCAGATAACGCAAACGCTTTTAGTGTGACGCACGTATTATCACGCTAGTCTCCCCGGACACCTGTCTCCATGGTGACAACCTTGGGACAGAGTCAAGACTCGAACCTGATTTGTGTGTGTGTGCGTGGAGAAGACAGTGCAAAGCTTGTGTGTCGAGTTAATGCACCTTCATGTGTGTGTTTGTGAATTTCAGATGTGCATTGTGTGTGTGTGTGTGTGTGTGTTTGTTTACCAGTTTCTGGTGGTGTACTTCATACTCGGTGCTCTGTCTGTCCTCCGTCTCCATCCGCATCTCAGGCATAGCTTCCATCTTCATTCCAGTCACTGCCGAGGGAAGGAAAAAGTAGCATCTATTATGGATGGTGACGCTCAGCTGCTTTCTCTCCACTCACTGAAGTGGATCACGGTCGGTCGCTTAAACCGTACGGACAGCGCAGCGCCGGGCGTGAACGGGGGTGTGAATTGAATGCAGTGAGAGTACAGTAGGTATTCAACCTCTGGCTGCAGGACAAATCTCTCAACAACTAAATTTGGAGCTGTCTGACTCAAAAATACCGTCCCAACTCTACTTCTTTCTACTCTCGGTGATCAATTATTTACTAATAATTCACAACAGTTTGAATATGGCAACATTTGGGGAGACAGAAGGTAAAACACAGCTTAAAATATGATTAAATCACTGGTAAATACTGCTTAATGAGAAGCAAACATTCATAAAGCATTTGAAAAAAAGTGTCTATGAATTCCTTTTACTCTTTTCACCAGATTTTCTAAACACACAAAAGTCCGACAACACTGGGGCAGCAGTACAAACCTGGTCGGGTGGGAATGCCTCTGTCCAGACTGGGGCGAGAGTCCACAGGCTCAACTAGAGAGAGAGAGAGAAAAGGACTTTATGGATTACAGTTCTCTCAGCTTCAAATCGACTAAAATGGAGAACGTGAAGTACCCTGGTTCTCAGTGTTGGGCTGGTTGAAGCTCTCGGGGTGGATGAAGCCGACACCCCCCAGACCCAGCGTGTCCTCCTGGGGCAACAGGTCGCTCTGGCCGTCTCCCAGCTCCTGGTCGGGCATCAGGGCGTCGTTGCCGTAGCTCATCCTCACGTCCGTCTGCAGGTTGGCCAGCTGCTGGGCCATCTCAGCCTGCTCCCGCTGCAGCAGCTCTGGATGGACACGATGAGGAGGGTCAGAGGAGGAAGAGGTGGGGGAAGAGGAGGTGGATGCATTTAATTTTCAGTGATGTAGCTGAAAATATCGTTGAAGATAAATTTGCTTTGCTAATGTTTCTGTGTCAGGAATAAATTATGTTTCTTCAAAGTCCATGCTTTGAAGAAACGAATGCTGCTTTTTCTTTTTTGTGCCGTGCGTTTTGGCTGTGACCGTCTCTGAGGCAGAGACACAGATGGCTGCGTGATGCAGGCGACTCCAATAAACCCAAAAACCCACAGAAACCTTGCAAATGAGGCACCAGAGAACGGAATGCAACGGCAGGGAAGGGGTTTATCTTCTTAGCAAACGGTTTCATTCGATTCTGAGAACGAGAATTAGGCCAAATGGCTCAGATGCCCTTATCAACAACCGCAACAACAAAAAAAAAGAATTTAGAGCATTCAATCTCTCTGTTACATGTAGCACAAGCTAAACTGTGTGTGTCTTTCTGTATCTCTTCAGCATGAAGACAAATTACATGCACAACTGGGTCATTTAAAGTCACCAACTAGTACTGGACACCCACCGACTTGGTCCTGGATGTCATCCGCCACACCAGGAACCTTGTAGAGGAGCCCCAGGGACTGGTTCATACGCTCCTCAATGACACGCAGGTGAGTCAGCACCTTTTATACACAAATACAAATAAAACTGCATCAGTACAGAACAAGAATTGAGTCATCTCTTCTCGCCCTGGGTGTCAGGTGCTACCTGAGGTCTGATCTGCGCCGCCTTCTTGGGATCCACCATGCGGACATGTTCGAAGTGTTTGAGCGTGTGCTGCCTGTCCTTCTGCTCGGTGCGCAAGTACTTCTTCAGCAGGCTGAAGACGTGGCGAGGCTGCAAAAAAGAAACAAGTCCGAAATTGTGTTTTTCTCTCATTTTCTTCATCCTATCAGAGAATGATCAGATATTTTTAAGCAGTAAGCGACAGAGACTGCTGTGGACGATGCCTACCCTGGGTGGATTCTGCTGTAGCGCCGTCAGGTAGCTCTCCAGAGCGAGGCGGCGCCGGTCGTTGAGCAACGCCTCCACGCGCGCCATGTGGGTCTCCACCAGCTGCTGCCGCTCATTGGCCGCCTCCTGCTCCAGCGCCTCCACCTTCTCCTGGAAACGCTGCATTTGCACAAAGAAATGGCGACTTTTAGATCTCCGCACACGTTCAGCGGTTTTCATCTCGTGCGTTCGTGTCTCACCTGGATCACAGCCTTCTTGTCGGTGCGGGGAAGATTCTTCGCTTCCCTCTCGGCCTCCTCCCACTCTCTCATTACCTGGACAGAAGGACAGGAAGGACAAACGTCGTTTAAACTTGACAGTCTACTTTAGCTCTCCATATGTGTTCGGTCCCAGGTTGATTCTATTACGGGTGAAATGTTTCAGACGAATGGATGATTGTTTCACAGCTGTCTGAATGAGTATACAAACGATTTGATAACATCTGTGCTGGAGGTTATTGTGTGAATAATCCTTTCAGATTTTAGATGTTCACATGAGGGACTTTCTGCTTCTTAGAACCTCAGGGTTTAACACTTGGTCAAAGTGCAATGTGATGTAAACGGTTTCTCTTCCCTTTTTATTTTGCATCATCTGTGACATCACTTCCTTCCCTTCCAGCTCAACGGGTGATTTCTGTGACAAGGTCTTTACCAGAAACATTACAGTAACTCTGAGGCTGAACTGTGTGGGGGGGGTGCTGTGCATGCAGGGAAACAAAAGCAACAAACAGATAAAATCCGAGAGAAACGAGAAATCGATTCCATTAGAGCCACGACATCGTTAGAGTTCGTGTCTGGAGCTTTGGAAACCTGAACATTTCTAAAGACCATCTGGCTTTCTTGTAGAGACTGAGCCGCTTAATTCAAGAATACAATTAAAATTTAATTGGCTTGGTCAGCTCAACCAGGAGGGATTATCAAACGTACTTTTTCTGCCTCTGTTTTATTTCAGGGAAACATCTTTGTCTTCAAAGTAAACCCTGCTGTGCGGCTCCGTGTTCTTCCCTCGGAGCTGACATTATTCTTTCACGTGTTTGGAGATGATCGACTTTCAATCTCGTGAATTATTCACACGCTAACAGTATGAACTCAATAACATTCCTCCTCGTTTATTCTCTTTGTCTCTCCATCAGTACCTGGGACATCTTCTCGCGATGCTTAGCCTCCAGGCTCTCTTTGGCCTTTTGGAAGTGGGCGTGTTCGTTTTCGTCGGCAGGCGTCTCCAGGTAGTGATCCACTGCGTCGGGGGAGCTGGGCATGGCTGTGGGTACTGCATGGAACAGCGGTGGAGAGGGAGAAAAAGAGAAGGCATCAGTGTGAGAAGGCGGCGCAGCAGCTATTACGCGGCTTGGTTTTGTTTGGCCGATCTGGGACTAGTTTTGTTCCCTCTGCACACACAAACACAGACCGGGAAAAACAAACAGGGTTATTAAAGTTAGAACGAAAACAGAGGGGAAGCAGCTCCAACCGGAAGGTGGTACCGTCAAGAAGCAAACCAGCACATCCCTCAGATGACCCCCCAGTCTTTTATACGAGAGAAACAAAAGCCCTCACTCAATTATATACCTCCACTCCGCACGGCTCTCGTGCAAAATCGCCGATGCCAGAGGATATCCTAAGGCTCACAGAGCAGAACAGACTGGGGTCGATTTTTCAGGAAAGAATATGAATGTACCACAGACTGTCTGTAACACAGGTTTACTCAGGAAAAAGTTGATTCTCTGTGCTGGTTAATATGGGGGAAAGTGTGTGTGTGTGTGTGTGTGTGTGTGTGTGTGTGTGTGTGTGTGTGTGTGTGTGTGTGCGTGCGTGCGTGTGTGTGTGTGTACACCATGAGTGTTATGTGAACTTGGTTGAGTCTGATGATGAGTCTTGGTTGAGTCTGATTTCCTGTGCTGAGTGTGTTTTTTTAGCCGCTGCTAAACAATCAGTTCAACAAAGTCCCAAATTACCTTTTTCATTAAAAAAAAAACTTTTTATTTTTCTAGTACGTATTCTATTCTTCCTGAAACCCAACACAATAGTGGATTTAGCTTGTGGTCTTCGAAACTACATTAATTAATTTTTTTTATCTCCCCAAAGTGGATTTGAAAAGCAGAAGAACAACAGAGGCAGGATGAACACCACTTCAAACCCCAAACCAAAACACACACACAAACACAAACACACACCTAAACACACACCCTCTAGGCCAGTGGTTCTTAACCTTGATGGAGGTGCCTGCTCACTCACCGAACCCTTCTTTAGTAAAATAAATAAATAAATATTTTTTCAAATCTAAGACATAAGTATATGTTTTACTGGTGTATTTAATGAATTGTGCATTAATGTCACCTTATTCAAAGAACAAAACCAAGACAGTGCATGAACTCACATGAAATGACCTTCCTGCAAATCAGTGTGACTTATGCTGTTGTTATTGAGAGACCAGTTCAGGTATACGTGGCTTCACCTTGACAAGTGCTACTCTGATGTCATTGTCACAGCAAAGTCTGTTTCTGTCGTTTTCCATGCAGCTTAAGGAAGTGTTCCTTTATTTTTGCCAGCGCGAGACTAGAGTTGCTCAACTTGACATTGCAAATCATGCAGAGCGCTGACTCCCATCACGTTCCATTATACAGTACATGTAAATTCACGTTATACATATTCGTCGGACCACTTTCTTCTTTTGCTCAACATAGTTACTATGAATTAAAATATTAAGAAAGAAATCAGATGACGTACCATCATGACAGGCATAAATCAACTACTGAGTGCGCAAAATCCCCTGTAGCACAGGTAGGCTAATCGATGTAGCGTCACGTGATCACCTGCGGCCAGTGATCGCTAAGGGGGGCGTGTCACCACGAATTGACACGATGTGTCAATGAATGCATTGATTTCCTTAAGGATGGAAAAATATAAGTAAGTCTGCGCCACATCGGGAATAGAGGGAATAATGTGCGGCGAGGGGAGGATTACTGCTGAATAATTCCTGCCTGGATGGTTTCACAGCTCATATTCGTGTTGTTGGACTTTAAAAGATGAAACCCATGAAATAACGGTAATCATAGCATACACGCTCCACAGGACGGGCCCGGTTCAGCTGCAACACCCCACTTTCCCCTTTGGGGGATTAAAAAAAGGGATTACCATATCGTAACCATGGCAATATAAAGAGTTATTCAACCTCTAAAGGAAACTTCCCATGACAATGAATCCTCTGTATGTCAGCATTGTTATTAAAACTAGCTTGACACCCTTTTGCACCACTTTACAACTTCTGCTGAGACTATGAACCACTAATCTACTATCTGCACATACATGATGGGTTCTTATATTAACCAAGACACTGGGAGACACCTTGATTCACTTAAATCTAGAATAGAAATAGTCTTGTCTGAGTTTGATCAGATGTAATTAAGAAAGGGAAAGTCTGTTTAGTGCAAACAGGTTGGAATCAGAGACGGTGAGTAAAGGTTAGCCCAGAATGGAGCCGACAAGTCTAGAACAGAAGCACGCCAAGCCAGTAGGGGTGAGGTTAGAGACGAACTGGAGGTGAGAACGCCAGCAGGCCGCTGCCGGATGGACTTACTGACGCTGCTGCAGACAGACAGGCAGTACTCCTTCGACTCAAAGTTATTCCTGTTGCCTCCACAGCCGCCGTAGATAAACTGAACACAGTGCCCCTTCTGGTGGTCAAAGTACCAGCGGGGCAGCATGGCCCGACACGGACCCGTCTCCGCTTCGGCCCAGCACACATCTTGGAGGACACACACACACTCGTCACAACTTCATTTTACCTGTCTTTTCTTTTTAGCTGTGTGTTCACCTCTATACAAGTCAGGGAAACGTTATAAAACAGAACAGGAAGTGTGACGTAGCTGAAGTATTATCAACGCTACTTGGAATTTAAGTCAAGTGAGATTTGACCATAAAATTTAAAAAAAAATTACGCTGGAACAACCAATTCTGATTTTAATGGGACGTAGCTAATGAAAGCTCTGTAATGATAAATGAGCACAATAAGAAAAATGACAGCTGGAAATTAATTGGTGAGGAACGTTGAAGTTCAATTGTGTTTAGCAAAGCATATAAATGCAGAGAAAACACATTTTGGATGTTGTACAATTAATCTTGTTCCACATAAATCTCAGTGCAAAGAAAACTGTCATTTGATTATTTGATCTTCGCGTTCCTCCAGATGCCCTCAGACTGAATACAAGGAGAGCTAAAAATGCATCAGACGTCTTCCTCACCTTTGACTACCTCTTCCACAGACTCAGTGGTGGTGGTGGTGGTGGTCGTCATGGCAACATTGGTCGCAGGCTCGTCGTCGTCGTCGAGCGCATCGACAATATCCTCGTCATCTTCTTCCTCCTCCTCTGCCGCTTCTTCGTCCTCCTCTCCGTCTCCGTCCTGGTCGTTATCCAGCACGTCCTCCTCCTCCTCTTCCTCCTCATCCTCCTCTTCGTCATCTTCTTCAGCTACTTCCTCCTCTTCCTCTTCTACCACAGATGGCCTGGTTTCCTCTTGCTGCTCCACTGGCTCCGGCTCACGCACCATACTGAGAGGGAGGATGTGATGGAAAGGAGGGAGATGGGGTGGGGGGGAAGGTGAGGGAGGGAGACATATGGTGAAAAGAAGAGAAATTGAGGGAAGGTGAGGGGAAAGGGAAAGAGTGATGATGAGATGGGGAGGACAAAGACGATGAATGAGAGGAAGGGAAGGACAGTTTAAATTATTACCCACATGGACTTTGCTTCTAAGGACAGAAAATTATTCCTTAGAGCGATGTGGAAAATGAAAGTGGCAGCTTCTACACTGTGCACGCGTGTGTGTGTGTGTGTCTACCTGTTATCAGAGTAGTCCGTCTCTGCCCCGCCCCACCACACATCGGAATCATCGGCGTCCTGCTCGGCGCTGTCCGCGTCATGTTCCGCCTCCGCCGGACAGCAGACGAACTCCACGCCTCTGAAGCGGTCGATGCCACATGGCAACAGCATCCCGTAGTCATGGAGATTCATGGCGCGGTCTCCGCAGGACTGAAGCCAAACAAGATTAGATGAGCAACACCTTCTCAAATCTTAGGAACCTTAGTTCCACATAAGCTTTTAGTCTCTGAAACGTAAAGGAACAAGAAATGTTCTCACCTCCTTGGCTACGGTGTGCCAGTGCAAGTGGCTCTCGCATTGGTTCATCCGTTCCTGGTGCAGGAACTTGCACTTGTCGGGAACCAGCAGGGCGTCGCTGACAAATTCCCCAACTGCACCGCAGACAATATTCATATTTAGCACTTATATGTGAAGGGCAGCTTCTACGAATCAGTGATAACTGCCACGTGACTCACCCAGGCAGCGGTACGGCACCACGATGTGCATGTGGCTGCGACAGTGTTTGCGTCCCTTCTTGCACCAATTCTGGATGCTAACTGGCTGGTTGGCTTCCACCACATTGGTAATCTGCAGCTCTGGGTACACCTACATACACAAACAACGTCGTGACAGAGTTTTCTTCAGCGGATTTTCCGGAGACGGTTCAATCTTTTCATTCCTGGAGCGTTCCATGATGCCTTTTCTGCCTGGCAGACTCGGATGTGTTTACCTCCATGTACCTCTCAGCCATGCATGACATCTGCCTCTGCATAACATTCTGAATTGACGTGTCATCTCTCTCCAAATGTTTCGCCTCTTTCGTTTCCTCCTCTTGGGGTTTTCCCTCCCTTCCTGTCATTTCCAATGATAATATCTCTCTCACACATTCTTGGTTTCTCACATTTTTTAGATTGGCTCTTCCTTTCAGCTTCGGATACGGAGATCCTCAAAGTTCAGAAATGTCTAGCTTACTTTTTTTTAAAAACATATTTTCCAATGTTACCAAAAAGATTTTTTTGAAGTTTTCTTTTTAAACACGATAAAATGGTGATTTGGTTTGTCGCGATGATCCAGACTCTTTGCTGGGAGCAGTTTTATGTTGGAACTGTATTTTCTATCAACCACTGAGTCCAATGCTTTTGACACTGAAGGATGTAAACATTTAGCGGCATCCTCCATGGCCGATGTTACATTAGCAAATCTTAATTAGCTCTTCTCTCATCCGTGACTAGACGGACGCTTCACTCTGCACAGAGAGAGGAGAAAATGATGCAAAAGTTTTTCATGATTACTGAAATGAGGCATCACAGAAGAGTCTAAAAATATTTTTTTGCTCCTTCGAGTTTTCACGTTTATTTTAATTAGGTTTATGAGACAGCATCAATGACAACTGATGAATAACGGCGCTACAGGTAATGCGGCTACAGGTTGCTTGGTGTCACTCGGGTTATCAGCGCTAACAATGGAAAAATATGCTTATCTGTGATTAGAGAGATTTACATCTGCGTCACCTCCTCTTATCAGACTCATGACAAGTCATGAGTGAACGGTGAGCTTTGGTTTCCTTTGGTCACACAATGAGGTCGCTGTGTTGTTCCTGTGTTTGGTTTGCGCCACACTTGCAAAATGAATCACGTGGACTTAAGCAGCTTGTTTACCGAGTGGAGTTCTGGCACCATGTCATCCTGCCAAATTGGGAATGTTGGTGAATAAAAACAAATCTGTTTGCAGTCCCGAACCCACTCGCTTTTCTGTGCCCTCCAAAACCAGCAAGAACAAACACCACATAGTGGTTCTGTACCCCACACACACACGCACTATGTTTTATTGGTGTAGAATCTTAAGAGCGCAGAAACTTCTTTTCAACCAATTTTTTTGCTCAGACTGCTGTTTGAAAATAGCCCAAAAGGTTCCACAAAATGACTAAATGACTGAATCAGACAATTCAATTTTGTTTGCTGTGAAATTAAGCAGCTTCTCTGTTACCTGCTCAATAATAAAAACAGTAATTTGTACGAGCGCGTCACCCTAATGGCGGAAACGTCGATTATCCGACTGCAAAACGCGACTAAAATATCACAAAATTTATCACCCAGGCTTATTGCTCATTCAAGACAAAATAAACTCCGGGTAATAACCGTCTGAGGGGAAATGACTTCTGGAGACTAACTAATCTCTGAAGATACCAGAGAGACAATCAGTTTTAAAACCATCGTAACAATCTATTGCTGCTGAGTTTCTTCTTAAGGTCCAGACGTGTTATTAAACTCTGACTACACTTATATTATAAAGATCTTATTCAAAGTTCTTTTTACGACAATTAATAATCATCTCATAAGATCTCCTCCAAATTAAAAGCTCCTCATCATGTCTCTGGAGAGAAGGCTTTTATTTTGAAACATCTAGGAACTTTAAATTGTGCTACTGCCATTCTGTCCTATTTTATTATTTTAATTTCTAACCTAAGAAGAAGAAAAAGTTGACCTGAAATAAAAACACAACGTGTCGGATGTCCTGATGGATTCTGGAGGCACCACACTCCCATTCATGGGCTCAATGGCAGCGGATGCTGAGTCAGGTCTGACACACGGCAGTAAAATGTGATATACTGGTCTGGGTGGTGTTTGACTTCATCTCCAAATGGTTAGAAAGTGTTCCATTTTTCAAATTGTGTCTCAAGCCGATATAATGTCATATTAAATCACTATGCTGCTATTACAATTTTATTGTAGTTTTGTCTCCAAATGTTCTTTTATGGTTTCGATTGTTGCCTAATTTCATACACCTTTCTTATTTATTTCTTACTTTCTCTACTTATTTCTGTCAATGTGCTGAAATTGAAAGTTTATTATATCTTATATAACCCATCATTTCTACACCCCTTCAGGCAGATTTAATAAACATACAATAAAGACTCATATCAGCTATAAACAGTAGATTTATTTGACTGTATAATATCAGGCTAAATTGATTCTGTAGCTTCTGTAGCTTAACATATACACACTTGGAATACTTTACCTCCTGGCAGTACTGGAGGATGCCCTCCTTTGTGCCAATGCAGCTCTTGGTGCTGGAGGGGTCCGGCTCCCACTTGCCACTCTGAACGTTGATGTGCATGTTGAGTTTCCCGCAAAACATGGCCACCTGGGGCTCCGCGAGCAGACCCATAGAAACGTCTGTAGGCACCTAGGAGAGGAGAGACAGACCAGAGAGCGAGGGGATTTAATGAGATATACCATTCCTGTTAAAACACCTTGAGCACTTGTGCTAAAAAATGCTCGATGGATGTAATTAAATTTTATTACTTTGAGAGGGGGGGGGGGCGCAGGAGGAGACGAGATTAGCGTTAGATGAAAAGTAAGATGAGAGGAACGGGGAGAGAGAGACGGGTTCGGAGAGAATGTGGAAGGAATCAGACGAGACCCAGAGACGGGCTGTAGTGTTCAGAGATGCATCTTTCTCTCCCAATTTCATCAACATTTTGATTTGATCTCTCTATTCATTAAAATCAAACTCGTAACCATGGCGATGCTGCTAACGTGTGTGATGCATTGGTTCATATTTATTATTAGGAGTTGCCCAAATGAGGAAAAAAAATCTCTTATGCTGGAAAAACAAGTACAAATGAGGCAACAAAAAAAAAAATCAATACCTTTAGAAGAATAAATTGCCTCAAACAACTGGCCGGAGGCGGCTTGATATTCCGTTGTTTATGGCACACACACACACCAACTATCTGGCCTTGCGACGCCGACTATGGGAGCTGAGTACATCTACGTGGCCATGAAAGTTTAAAGAGTTCTTCCAGGACAGTATTGTGTTTATATAACCTCTGTTGACTCATTTTTGGTTCATTTCTCTCCGTTAGTGCCACACATATTGAGCACAACAGCAGGGGTTGTTGGAGGCATGAAAAGTGTGCACGAGTGGGAGAAAGAGAGAGTCCGCCATCGGCATGAATGTATTAATTTTTGTGTTAATTTAAGCTCCTGAGTGTTGGTTTGTACCTCTATGTGTGTGTGTATGTGTGTGTGTGCTGTTGCTGTCTTCCTACATAAGGAGGATTTGTGCTGAAGTTCCCTTAGGAGAGGAGGTGCAGACAAATCGCTGAATGTCTGTATTGTACTGGCAAATGAGCTAGAACAAAACGGGAATAGGAGTGAAAAAAAGAGAAGGAGACAGTGGGAGGGAGGAGAGGGACTGCTGCCATTGTGTGCTCCCTAATCTTGTTAATGGTTTTGAAGGCCCTGGCAGGCAAACAAATGTTGTTTTGTGAGATGGATAGCATATTTTTGTCCTCCAGACTTGATTTTCTCGGAGCAGCCAGGGGCTAAAGTCCTCTAATAGGAGAATAGCCTGTGGAGGACATCAATTTGGAAACATTTGAAGCTGAAAAACCAAATCTTTGAATTGATTTAGCACCTCCACAGTTTATCAGCTTTCACTATAAAACATTTATACACATTGACTGGATTTATACAGTTGGCATGACAAAACTGCAGATGGTAGATGCTAGTTTATTTTCTATTTACAATCTGTGTTCATAAAAGCCAGGAAAAGCACAACAGAAATCTTGCATGGTTAACATACAACCCTAAATCTATCAGATTATTTACCTATTTTAATGGTTACATTATTTATTACATTATTATTACTTATTATGTTTGTAGAGTTTGGGGTCTGGATAGAATAATTATTCTAATATAATGCTGAACGGTTCTATCTCGCAGCATTTTCTGCTAACCACAGCACTTTAAAGCTTGCAAATTTATTCTAAATGGAGTGAATTCATATTTTTTTCATACTTTTTTCTCATGAACTGATTCCATAGAGGCTGGTTTACTTGGACTGACACCAGTCCTCCATAAGGTTTAGGTTTGCTAGCAGTCGTCATGTTCTCTATGCAGCGGTAGTTTAGGGACCATTGTGGTCGTACATGTCAAAAGCAATGTGAAAACAGCCTTAGCACAAGCCAGTAACCTGACCGGTAAGTACTGCACCTGTAAAGTTCACATACCGTCGCACACCAGCGTGACGAACCGCAAACTGCAGCAGCACGGAAATGAGTAAATCCCTCATGCACTGACTCACAAAGTCCTCCAGAAGCTCCTCAGCTTCAACACATGGCAACTTGACCCTGGTGGCTGAAAGTCGTGACCCCGGACCATCTGCACCACATGGGGTTATTGAGCTTGATTCTACCATCTGCGAGCGAGCAGTGCTAACAGGGGGTGAATCAAATCCCATCCTGTTCATTAATAGTTAAATCCCAAGGCTAACCGAGAGCAGAAAGTTTTAAATTATCTTTAAAATGTAGCTCGCGTGTGTGCCTGTGTGTCCTATCTTTTGAATAACCCACTTTCTGGATGCAGGGTGTCATCTTGACCAAATCTTTGCCCCCTCTAGGGCGTCTCCCTGTCACTTTTGGACCCAGAGATAAACTTGGTTTCTCTCTGCTGGAGGCATAGGTAGGCAAATCTGTCCCAACTGCTTGCTGACATTCAAATTCTTTGCGCCATCCCCTTTTGGCTAGTACATCATAGCCTCACCAATTGCTCTTCCTTTTCCACCCATTTGCTATCTCACTACCGCTCTGTCTGATGGAGGAAGGGAAGGTGGGGGTAGCTTTTCCTGCAAGCTTATAAATCAATCCAGGGATGATGGCGAAGGCAGGGGAGGGAGGAGGAAGCGAGAAAGAACAATAACCACAGCGGCAAGAGACGAAGAGAAATTGCAGAACAGATGAAACAGACCATAAGCCTTCAGGCTCGGACAGAAGGTCAGCGCCGTGTGAGACAGACAGGATGAGGGGATGGACGGTCGGAGACGGAGAAAGCAGATGAAGGAAATCTGACAAGGAAAAATATAGAAAAGATGGGTGTCAAAAAGAAAAAAAAAGGAGTTCAATACCCGGTACTGAGATTCTCCTGGCATACAAATAATCACCGCATTCATTTTGGCTGTAAATCTTCTGACGACAAGAGGAAATAAAGGATTGCATAAAATTTGCATTTATGTTTCTCGTAAAGAAAAGATAATGACAGGACGAGTGAAAGGTTTTTGATTTGTTTTCTTGTGGCAGCTCAGGGAAGCTGGAATCCACCCCGAGTGAGCAACAGATGGACTGAAAGAAAGTCAGACTGACAGATGATGAGAAACATCAGCGGCAGCGTTAGACAAATGCATTTTAGAGCAGACCCCAGGATCCCTCGCCTCCTTCTGTCTTTGTCTTTATCCCATCTCACAGCTCTGCCAGCCTGCCAGCCGGTGATTCGGCAGCAGTAATCTGGGCACTGAGGATTAGGATGGCAGCCTGGTCAGGACAACCCCCCCCATCGGTCTCAATCTAGCATGATCGCCACTGCTGGAACACCGGGGACTAAGCCAAGGGAAAGGATGCTGATGCTATAAGAGATTGACCCCGAGAAGATAGTCAAATTAAAGTCAGCAGAAAGCCAAGTAGCATCTTGCTTGGTGTGCTAATTCTACCCCCAGCAGAAATTACAAGTCATGCGACTAAAGTAGTGATCCATCAAAAACGTTTTCCAGCTCCTGACTGCTTTGATTAATCATTCTATCGGTAGAGATACCTCCAGAGTTTGATAAAAATGAGTAAGGAGTCGCAACTGGGGAAGCCAGAATAAAAAAACCCCCCAAAATAATTAACTCCCAAACTTTAACTGCTAAATTAAGCTTCATGTCAAAGTCGTTTGAGTTTGGATTACAATGAAAGAAAATCGCAAACCGGCAATCAAGTAATGAACTCAAACAACATGAGTAGTAAAGCGAATCAAGTGTCATTTTTGGAGACGGTAAACCAGGACACGATTGTGTTATTCGTGAAAAACAGGCGATCTATTTCCAAGTCATGACCCAAACTGCATCCAACCAAACTTGAGATACCTGCAATGCGATCTTTCCTTTTCATAGATGCTCAAGCTCGAGGGGTTACTCTGGTATACTTTTAAAAACTGAATAAATTGTTCAGTTTATCGGCAGAAAACATACAAATATTTTGTAAAAATATCAACCAGCTGGTGCAGCTGCTGAATAGTGATTATTTTTTTTGACATTGAGCTGAATATCTTTGGTGGGTAGGACAAAAGGAGCATGAATACGGGTATATCACATGGACACAGCAATGCGTGAATCTTGCCTACATGAATTGTGCTGTTTAAATAAACTTAACCTGACATATAATCTTTTACAAGCTTGGCTTGTCTCTGTATCGACTTCTTTTGACTGAAAAACGCAAATTAGCTATAAACTCATCCAGAAAAAAACCTTTCAGAATTTGAGTTTCTGCCTCTCCGCTCTCGCTGGACCCGACACTTATTGATTTATTCAAATTTACGGCACTGGAAAAGATGCCATACATCTTCTTCGGTATGTAAATCGCCGACCATTACTGTCTCAAAGTCGCTGCGTAAAGAGACTTGCATAAAATTTACGGATATGTGTGAACAAACGCTCACGGTCGGCACAAAGTCCGCTGTGATGAGTATAGAAAAAAAAAAAAACAACAGGAAAATGTTCATCACACATTACAAGCAAACAGGAGGGTGGGGGTGGGAGTGTCAGAATATAGATATATTGCATCACACGCTTACAAACTGCAAACACACACACACACGGATACAGTTTAATGCATTCATGTAAGCGTGAGTACACACACACACACACATACACACACACACACACACACAAACACACACACACACACACACGATCTTTGAAGTGTCCCCACAGGAACTGGTCCTGTGGTGCTATTAATTGTACAGTCTTATCTGAGTGGGCCAGGCCTGCCACGGGGAGTTGGGCGAAGTGTTGGTGGAGGTGGAGTAATGGGGGGGGCACTGCTTTAGATCAGTCCCCACCCCAGGGGCAGACTCCCTGGAGAGCAAAATGTGTTGCAGGAGCTCCAACATCTTAAGCAGATATCTTTGGCTCTATCCAAGCTTGTAGTGAAGAAAAGCCCTTTTTTTATGTCCACGCGGGGACTTCATGTACCACACCCACAAAACAGCAAACCGGTGGATGTTAGAGACCCTAAACAATACCTAGGATACACAAAAGTACCTAGGACTGCAAACAAAAGAGGAACACAATGCAAAGAATGTCTTTATTGAGTTAGAATTTTTGACCCGTTTGCATTATGCAACACAATTCAGATGTTTTGCATGGTCTGGGTCGCTAACCGATCGATTGTCAGTGCAAGCATTGTTGTCTGAGGGTTATTTACGAGGTGCATCACTATGGGAATTTGTTTGCTCGGGGAGGAAATGTAACTAATGGCTGGGTTAGATAACACCAGGGAGGAGACATGGAGGCTCGACACGGGAGTGAATGTACAAACACACACACAGCGCAGTCACCTTGGCAGGCAGGCCATGGTGTTACTCAAAACCCCACTGTGGGTGCAAAGTTATCCCCCTCTAGTGAATGTGTGTAACGCTATCTGAGCCTCCAGATCCAGTCGGTTGTGCGTTTCACTGATTACAGGCCAGCCAGGCCTCCTCCCTTCCCCCCTTGCATTCCCTATCGGCCAAAAGTTCAATTACAGAGCAGATGTAAAAACAGACAGGACGCTTTCATCAGAGAAATAAATATACCAGAACAAAACAGAAGCTCTGGTGAATATGTGATGGGGTGGAAAAAAAAAGGCCAGTGGATTGATGGCCTGGCTGGTCCTGGAAGCAGCTTCGCCAACGTTTTGAGCCACGAAGTGAAGAGAATCGTGTTGTAATGAAAACCAAGCTCTGCTCATTTGGACATTTCTTAACTCCAAGTCAGTCTAGGGGGAAAATCGATTCCCTTATTTGTCGGGCATAAAAAGACCAAGCAAACATGCTGTGCCCCCCCCCCCCACTCGGCAGTCCTCGTCCTTAAAAGTTTCCACTGAATCCTCAGGAAAATTTAGGTTAATGCAAACCCTTTCCTTTTTTTTTTTTTTTTACATCCAACGTGATTATGGTCTGTCTCGGGGGGAACGGTTACCCTGGAATTAGCATCTCAGACAAATCTGCTTCAAATCTACTTAGAAGTGTGTAAAATAAAGTTTTTGACTTCTGCCCACTTAATTGGTTTAGCTGTGATGGAGAGACTCCCATTTTTTTCTTAGCTATAATCACCATGGATGCAGAGCTTCTCGCAACCCTGAGGATCTGCTTGCTACACACTCCCTCCGTGCAGCATCGTTATCCAAGTCACCTGGGAGGGGGTATTTCATCATCAGGGCTTTCAGAAGGGATAGTGTGTGTGTAAGGGAGGATGTCTGCTGTGCATTGCAGGATATTGCTTATCACAAAGTCTAAAGCAGTGGAAACTGCCTGAAGTGGTGTTCAGCTTGGGGGATAAAACACAATTAAATCTTGTTTAATACAACAGCAGATCGTGAAATCAATCAATCATTGTCATAAATCTGAAAATGTAATTTAAAAAAAAGGTGGTGTCTTACCTCTGATGTCCACTTTGCAAAAATAGCACAAAATAGTTTTAAAAAATTAAAAGACCACGAAAAATCAACAAAAAGAAACACAACTCTGGCCTGGTCTTTGATGGGATCCATTTATGTGTGTCTTACCAGCAATTTCCCAGCAATGACACTTTGGATTTGAATGGATGTAGCATATTGTCCCAGATTTCAAATAAGGCTAAGGATCCTTTCACAACCAACTTTTTTGGACTGGACTTCCTGACTTTTCAGTTTGATCTGGACCAAAATAGCAGCCAAAGTCCAGATCAAAAAGGGCCGGTCTTTAATCCAACAAAAAAAACAAAAAAACAAAAACTGAATTCTGGTTCAAAAACAGCTGGTGATGCAATCAGTAAAAGTGATGATCTGGACAGGAATTTGTGCAATCAATAATCAACTACAGTTGATGACAAAAGGATGCAGGGATGTTATTGACAGATATTTATCTCTCAAACGAACCAAATCAAAAGGTAATGGAGGAAGGAAATGAAGCGCAAAACAGAAAACTATATTTAGGGTTGATATTTAGTTGTCACGAGCATCCACTTGGAATCAAGTTCATGGTCGATGAATGTTTGCAATCTTCACCATCAGGACTGTGACCTCTGGACACTTGTTGAAAGGGTCATGCTCATCTAGTTTTTTATTTCAGCTTTGTTTAACGATACTGTAAATGAAGAGACTAAACTCTAAAATGAGTGATTTGAAGTTACCTTGTTGTAATTAATATTATCAAAGACAAAAAACGTCCCATTTGACAATCACAGAGGAGTATGTTGTGTTGGGGTTTTCCTGTAAACCACACAGTCAGTTCGAACATGGTGGAGTTTCTAGACAATGGTTTCTCTCTCTCTCTCTCTCACACGCACACGCACACACACACACACACACACACGCACACACGCACACACACACACACACACACGCTGGGTGAGTCCTGCATCCCTCCTGTTTACCGCACAAATGTAGGAAGTCCGCTTCTGTCACCGAGACCAAATAGGAAACGGATCCAGAAATAGAAAGGCAGTCAAGAATACCCGGTCCATTTCTTGACGCAAACCTCCTTCCCACTCCTCTCTGATTTACACCCACCCTTATACACACTCACACACACTCACAACTTGGCATTTTAAACGTGTTCCAATTTCACACTTGGACTCAAAGAGCGCTCGCCATTGACAATTGATAATTTGTTGCCCGATTCGTAGCGGCACTCGTTTCAAAAACGCTGTGAACTGTGAATCTCATTCTGAGAGCGTGCGGCCCATCAGAAACATGACGTAGCGATGACACAGCATTCCTGAAGAAATAACAAGAGTGAGAAAAATCACTCTGGTGGAGAAAAGGTAGGAGAAGGTTGTAAGGAATGGTGAGACGTATGATAGAAATAACATACAGCAGCCTAATTATAGTCCAGGCACCAGGCACTCGGGGAAGATTCCAGCGCTATGGCAACCCTGAACACCCAGGTCGGTGTAGGGAGACTGGGAGGAAAGCAGTGAAGAGATGAGATCACTCCTGTAAAAGGAGAAATAAGGTTTTCAAAAACAACAGCCCTCTTGGGTATTGTGTGTTGAAGGAGGAGATGAAATAGAAACACGTCATCGCTGATCGTGTATTTGAAATAATAAGTCCAACCTCTGCTGGAATCAAAGGAGCGCTGAGGCTTCTCGCTGTGCATATTTAATGAAAAAGAAGTGCTGGAAAGATTAAAAAATGTGAGAACTAAGAGAAAAGGAGTCCACATTTGTGAGTTAATTTTGGGTATAAATGTATATATGTTTACAATTCTAGCTTTATTCTCAGAATTCTAAAGTAAGACAATAATGGTGTAAATTGCAGTCTCGGGATTCCAACTTCTAAATCAGACTTCTGTTTATTTATGTGACCCTAATCTTTTATTAGACTTCTGGGATGACACACACAAATAGAATGTGTGTTTTCATTTGCAATTCAGCTCATGTAATGAAAACAAAGCAAGTATTTAATCGAAACCACATTCTTCTGATACTTGCACTATCTCAAGGTCTTCTTTCTATTCCTGCACTTTCTGAAAGCCTCCTGACCTTTAGTTCTGGAACACTGAGAGAATCTGGCACGTCGGTACATGCTGTGTTTGAACTACGCACACAGATGGAAGAAAATCTTCCTCTTAATTCCAAGCATGAGAATGTGAATGACAATATCAAAGTTATAAAGTTAAATGCCATCTCTGTCACCACAAATCTGTTCAGATTTGGCTATTTTTATTGAGAATGGCATTTGAATTTGCTCGATCAATAAATCCTTTTCGTTATTTGGCCTTTTCATTGACAGGATGGGAGCCCAGAAGGGTCAGACACTCAATACATGCTTTTCAGAACAGTGATATTAAATATGTTTAGTGATGCTGTGGTTTCAGAGTTATTTCTGGAACATATAAAATTGTATCAGCCTGAATGCACTTGAAATAAAATAAATATGGAGGTGGAGTCGAGACCTCTGCTGGTCTCATCTCTAATAACTTTAGCGCTTTAAGGCGAAGCTTTAGTTCATTACACCAGTCTGGTCTGGGATCCAGGACTTGGACCGGCTGCAGCATTAAGTCAGACACATCAAAGCCAGGAAGGTCTGACTCATAATGTATGGATGACAAACACACAAGGATTGAACACACTGGCTGCAGCACCATCCGGTCGTCACATGGGTGTGAATGTACACACCGCTGATTTACATACCAGTTCATCCACCGCATGCTGATAATGTTGCTAAAGTGTGACCCAAAAATGTGACTGTAGAGGTAGCGCTCAACTTACCAACATTCCACTTACGAACATTCAACCAGCGAACATTCTGAGATACAACCAAACACTCGCAGCTGTATCTGACTATTGTCCTGCAGTTCCGCTTTCTGCCACAACCCCAGGATGCACTTAAAAAAACTAGTCAAGAATTCCAGATGATGCCTGGCAGTAGATAATGGAACTACAGTATAATATAATGTATACTTTGATTCTTATTGTTTGGTAACATGATTCTAAAAGTTTTCAAGTAATTTAAGAATCCAATATTTGTGGTGGATATACACTACGTCAAGTGAAATGATTTTTATTTTTCCGTGTATTTGTTTGAAAATTGACGTATAATTGAGAACAACTTACCTCGAAACAATCTGTATTTGCATTTTTTTGCCTGTTGTTTTTATGTCCTTCTTTCTTTTCTTGTAAGTCTTGGGGAACAGTTCTTTGGTACTTAGAGTAATAATGGCATTTAAACGACCTCAAAAGGCATACATTTAAATGTAATTTTAAAAAACCCAAACAATTCAACTTATGAACAGCCTCCCTGAAACAATTGCGTTTTTATGTTGAGACTACCTGTATTGGCTTTGGTCAGATTTTAACCTGTTGCTTCTCATCTGGACAGGAGGAAAGTCAGTTTCACACACAGCAGACCACAACCTTAAGTGAAACACCTAAGATTAGCGTACACGACTGCCATATGTTCATCTTTCTCTGGATGTATTCTCTGCAGCTGCTGCCGAGTAATTGAGGAGGTCTAATTGAGGAGCAACTTGTTTCTCTGCTTATTATTCTGTACCGACGGCTGCTTACTCAGCAGTGAAGAGCGTGTCTTCGTGGCGCACTGCTGATATTTACAGATGGAAATAACACTGTGATGGTGATGAATAGTGTTGCCTGGTGGGAAGGGTGAATGCCGTATTCCCTGAAGACTGTAAGGCAATAAAGCTGGCGATGTGCACGAGTTTGACCTATTAAAGATAATTATTAGGCAGTCATAAAGAGGCAGAAGAGAGAATGAAGAAGATGCGTTTTTGGACTGACTTCTCTTAGACAGTCATAACATTCTGTGATCTTGCTGGATTATTGACTTTGTTTCAGTCCAGTTAATTAAACCAATCTTAAAAAAAAAAAAGAAGGTCTGTTGAATCCATGATGACGAGTCAAGCAGGTAGAAGTTTTCATGTTGCATATTGCGTCACACCTGATTGAAGAACACTAGCATGCTCTCTAAAATTGACATACTGGGCTGTCATTGCTTGAGCTATCACTCAAGGAAATTTATTTTTTGTTGTGTCAGACAATTGTTGGATGTAACCGAAGCTTCTGGTATCGTATTTTTATCTAAGACCTAGTTACAGCAAACAAAGCAGGCCTTTGAGGCATGGACTGACCTGCTACCTGAAATTTAACAGATTCCTATCATACTTTTAGAAGCGGAGGCTACCTTTAAGCAAAAACACAAAGACAAAAAAAGCAACGCATACTAGCTAGCTAGCTAAAACCCATGCACAATATTCACAACCAAGACTCAGTACAAGAGTTGGACGTTTAGCTCCAAAGACAGAGAGAACTCTGGGACTGTGACAACAGAAACAACAGTATCAAAAGGCCAGGAATTCTTTTCTCCGGGACAGACAGAGGGGGATACGGGTGGAACATTAATTTGGAGCGCTAAAACGTCACTGTTGCTGTTGACACAACTGAGCTGGACAATGTGTGCCATTTGAGTGAGGAACTTTTACAGCCCTCCTTTGACAACACCGACTGGAAATGAAGGAATAATAATAACATGTAAAAAAACCAATTACTGACTGGCATAGTTCTGAGAACTCAGTGTGGTCAAAATGTCACAGGTATTTCATTTCTAAGAAACAACAGAGAATGATGAAATTAGAATCTACTGTTTTGTCTGCTATAAATTTATTTACTATTTAAAAATCAATGGTGGTCATGAGGATGTAGCCTCCAGCAGCTTTATAAAATTTTATTACATACATGCTACATCTAAGGGAAACACACTCGTCATCATTAAGGATGCTTGATATCAACTGATTTAAAGGAATGGTTGCTGTCCAGAGCCTTTCATCCACCCAAACAGACCGGTTACCCTGCCCCGGGAGGACAGGAAAGAGATCCACGATGTCAACCAAGGCCAATTGTCCAGTACTAGGAAAATTAAATGGATGAACTGGGCCGTTCATTTCAGCTCTGCGCATGCTTTTAAAAGATTGTAATCCAATGGTTTTATCCAGTTTGGGGAAGCAGCCACGATCAGAGCAAAGGGTCCCCTTTTACCAAGTCAGTAAAAATGATCAGTCCATCAAACAGAATTCCAGAGATTGGGAAATTAAATGGTTAATCACTGGGATTAGCTTCAGATGACCTGAATACAGCATGGCCATGAGAAAGATGCATTCTGGTTCGAAGTGATAACTTTGGCAACAAGACAAGACAGGCAACAGTGTTTGCACTAAAAGCGTAGCTGTATTAATGTTGTGTGGCTTTCATCCGCAAACTGAAACTGCAGTGTGAGCAGCAGAGAAGATCCGGAGCGAAGCATCGGCAGCGCCAACAGACATAATGGCATTAAACTAACTACTAATAAGAGGATGGGGCTGGTCCGCCCCGGGCTGAAAGACTGCAGTATGCACACAAACAGACTGCCCGCACCCATCCAACAGCCATTACCCAAGGATTTAGAAATACACAAAGGCTGGCATCCAACTCCCACGCTCCATAAGGAAAAGCAGCTTCTTAGAGCATTGTAGAGGTGTGTGTGTGTGTGTGTGTGTGTGTGTCTTTGGGGTGGTAAACAAACCCTAACAACATCAAAAACATGCAACATCTCATGTTTATACCTGATTTAATCTCACTGAAACTTTAACCAAGGCCTTCTATCATATTTCATCACACGGACCTTTGGTTTCTATTTTGTAAATGTAACACAAAGATCGCTTCATGTGACATAAACAATGGGATCCTATGCACAATGAGCTGCCAAACGCTCTGATTACAGGCTACCTGAAGGAAACGGTGGTCAGTTGCCACGTTTCTGACTCATCAGAAGGGGGGAGGGAAAAAAACCAGCTATAACAGCAAATCACAAGACCTGAAGAAGCATAAAAGCAATCGTTTGGCAACATCAACCTTGGAGAAGTAAAACCTTTATCAATGACACAAGCTGTAATTGTTAGAGAGACATGAAGACTGAACTGCAGCTGCTCCATAATTGCAGGTCCCATTTGAAACAATGAGGGTGATTACAGGAATTTCTATTGCGAGGAAGCAGAAAGAAAAAAAAGGAGGCCAAAATTTCCGAACAGTGGTTTGAACTTAAAATAAGTCATTAAAATAGACGACCAAAAAAAAAAAAAAAAAAATCCCCTCTGACTGTTTTGCTTACAGTTCCCACAAATGGTTCTGCAGCATTGAACTGTGAGCTGATATGAATCTGATGGACGCATAAAATCAAATTTTAAGGAAATGTGGACATTTTTATTCCTATAAAAGGAGCAGCATTCGTGGTATAGACGCTTGAAAAGAGAAATGATTGCGTGCAACTACATTTACCGTTGAGGCATTATTCAAATATACCTTCTAAGGTATTCACATTATTACAGCTTCACTGATCTGAACAGGCTAAGGGCTAACAATGATCATCACAGCTCCTGTTTGCTTCCCAGTCCTCCGACCCTTGATAAATGCTGCAGTGCACCGCCGCCATCTTACTTCTATTCTCTTCTCTATTCTACCATCTGACTGAAATATGAGCGACAGCGTTCACATCGTGCGTTTTTCCACGGGACGCAACCATTTTCACGGCTTCGTTTAGGCAGCTTAGCCCAGATCGCGGTGTCACGCCTTCATAACACGGAAACTAAATTGCATATTGACTTATTGTCATTCCCAAAACACGCCCACTCCCTCAAAAATCAGCCCTCGGGATATGGAAAATTATCCGATACGGTTTTTCGATTATTCCCAATAAAAAAAATAAAAATCAAAATCGAATGAGCTGTAATGACGAGTGGATAAAGGTGTTTGAACGCCATGTTTACATTATAAGTGATGGTGAGGCATTTGTTGACGAACCAAACTTGTCAGGATTTAAATGAAAAAAAGCAAGTTTCTTCTTCTTCTTTTTTTTTTAAAAGAGGAGAAACAACTTGGATAAAGCTTTAAATTAAGGGTGTCAGACATTCTCCCCATTGTCACACAGACTATACATCACCAAACAGCCTGAAAGCGAGACTTTGTCAGACAGAAGGTAGTACGGGACGTCGAAAAACGAGATTTCTTGTGCCTTTTTAGCTTTCGAAAACGATTAATTAAACATGGAACAATAGTAAAAATATTATTAAGTATGTTAATTGATCCTTATGTGATGTACCTATCAGTTCGTCGTCTCTGATTTAGTAATATTCAAGTATTCGCAATCAAGGTCAAGACAGCTCGATTTTTAGGTACACTTCCGGTTGAAACCTTCAACGTAAAATTTTGGACAGCGCACGATATGGATTTGTCTTATAACAAATTAAACAAATTCGCTTAGTTGCACTACTACAAGCGGAATTTAATTTGAACTGACTTCGATATATTCGCAATACGTCAAAACCCACCGAATAAAAAGAATCCAAAGCTTTAACGCTGAAGGTAAATCTGTTAGTTTTCCGGTGTAGCTGTAGCTAACTCTAGCTAGCTTCACTCTGCTGAAACGACAGAATGGTGGAAAATACTTAAAATTCTCACACACAAAAAAAAACGCGTTTCCTTACCTCGGCAGCCGAAACCGACACCGCCAAGGCCAGCAGCAGTAAAGCCACTCGGTCCTCCATGTTGTTCCGCTGACACGACGCTCCTACAGGTCGCGTTTCACCGAAGGGTTTAGAGGGCTGGAGACGGATGAGAGTCAGTGTGTTCAGTGCCGGTGGCTCCTGTTGTCTGATGGTGAACGATACCGAGGCTGCACAGCTGCTCAGCGCCAGAGCACGTGACCACAGCGGGACTGGGATTAACGCGCGCGCGCATTGTAGTTTTCTTCTTTCAGAGCCGCGCGCGCACATTCTATCTGTATTTACTTCCGCACACTGTATCAGTTTGGCACGCGCCCACACGCGTTTTCGCGCATTAAATAAATTCTCTTGAGAGCGCACGCAGGTTTACGCAGTGCTGCACGTTCATAAATCAAATTAGGAACTGTTGACAGGCTTTACAAATGACTCATTTTAATAACATCTTTAATTTACATTGAAAACAAAGCAACCACTTCAAATTTACCTGACAGCAACAATACAGTTAAATCCCATCTATCATTCACAGTCATCCATCACAGCACAGTGGGTTCACTTATACCCACCTCCCTAGGCCCACCACCGCAGCTCAAAATGATGCATTGCTCATGATTTTCATGAATATCAAAAAAAAAAAAAAGGCAAACATCTTTTTCCATTTCAAACAGAATCCACTTTGGTTCAAATGAACATGTGACCAAACAGCTCAACTCACAACGGTTTCAAGTAAGGCGATTAATAAAATAAAATAAAAAACCAGTTCAATACAAACAACCCAGTCCTTTTAAGTTGTCAGCGCCATTTATATTCAAGTCTTTGTGCGCACATGACAGGTTCAGACCTGGCACGTTGTTAAAACAGCTTTAATCATCAATGTTCACCACAATCAATGACATAAATCGAGTTGTTTTTCTGTTTTTAAATTAGTCCTGGAAAAGTAGACTTGCATTGTGTCCTGGAAATACTTTTCTCCTCCAGTGATGTCAGGTTTCTCTCCATGCTGACAAAAGTGGTCCTCACCTTCAAAGCGTTGCAGCGGTCCTTTGAAGTGCACAGACGGGTACGGATGAGAATATTGGTTATTAGGGAGGAAAAAGTAGTAGCTGCAGGCTAGCAGTGCTGCTAATGTGGAGGTATTTCAGCTTCTCTGGGCCAACCGGTTGGTCCAATTCATTACTGCTATGCAGCAGGTCAGCTGGACAATATTGCACATAAAATATGCAAATGACAGAGAACTAGGTAAACAGTGCTGCTTAGGAGGCCAAAGCCACCTCCACACCTGGAGACGGATAGGTACGATGGATGTTCTCTGCTGCGGGGATTCACTTGCGAGTACAACCAGGGTAGGGAGGTGGTGGGGAGTAGCTGGCTGCCTGCTGAGTTGGGGTGTAAGGCGGAGGACGCATTGAGGGAGGGTACATCTCGTAGTCGTAGGTGTATGGAGGGGGAGGGCCTGAGTTTAAAAAAAATAGAAAGAGAAAGAAAGAAATAAGTCAAAGTTCACCGGGAGGGTCAAAATCATTTAGTTCCTCTATAATTGCAAACTTCACATGTGAGAAGATGAATGAGGCCCACGTTAGCTCTGGGAGAACAGCTCCATTAGTCGGAATTCAATAGAGCAGCGGCGCCCTCTAGTGGTTTAAAGAGCGAACAGCATCCTTAGTACAAAACTACAGTACATGATTACTAATTTTATATTTATCATAATAATAATATTAATGATAATTATGAATTAGATTTATATAGCGCTTTTCTGGACACTCAAATTCTCTTACATTGGATCCATTATTTATACACTCCTCATCCATACTTGAAGATAGTAAGCTACGTATGTAGCCATAGCTGCCCTGGGGCAGACTGACAGAGGCGTGGCAGACAGACCTGCTCTACCAATGAGCTACTGCTGCCCCAAGAGTGAAACATTCACTCTTGTTAATTTTTCACATTCACAAGAGTGTTCACCATACAAATATAGAAATGCAGAACTGCAAAGTAAGAGCACAACATCTCCAAATATGACAATAATACCTGACACCACAGATGCAAAAACATATATTCATATTTTTGAAACACGATCACAGTTGCGGGACAGAAGGAAGGCTGCTGGTGTATGTAGCATGGAGGCGACACAATCAGGAGAATGAAACGTGATTAATAAATGATGAGAACAAGTAAAACTGTTCCTAGTGCGACAGAGTCACAGGGTACAGACTCTGATGTGTGGAAAATGTACAACTTAGGATAAACCTATGAAATAAAACCCTTCTTCTGGAGGGAGACAGTTAGAAATAAGGGGGTTTGTGGATTTTTGCTGTGATTATTCAGCACTTTTTATACGTAATAAAGAATTGGATGTCTTCGTGTTACTTGTGAGCAGCGGTGCTCAAAGCAAAGATGGATCATGTAACAGAACAGCAGTTCCTCCTCAGCATCACACGTTTTCTTTCCACGTGTGATTGCCTGACACAGCATATGGAAAAATCCACATTATAATTAAATATAATTAATCAATACAACATCCATCATTTACCATCCCTGATAGATTCCTGCTTAATTACTAGGAAAAGCAGTTTATCTTGACATTTTATAAACTGAATTATTTTTGATAATACTGTAATTTATTTGCAGTGTCAAAAATATTTTATCAAGTTTTATATATTTTCCCCTGTAACAGATTTTAGGTGATTTGAGCAGATGCGGGCACACAGCATTAATAATGGCTCTTATCGCCACCAGGTGGTCGAGTTTGGGTACTGACGTCAGACACCAACAGCATGATGGAGTCTGACATACCAGCATAACCCACCAGTACAGCAGGGAGCCCACCAGTTAGATATGTTACACATTAATATTAAGGATTCTGGACTATTTTTACCCCACTTTGAGGCAGAGGTGTGGACTCCATATTTAAAATGATGTGCCTCATCGTGAGCCAGTATATAGATTATAAATGCCCAAAATAAATTAGTTTTTTCAAAATGAAACCAATAATAAGATGCACAACTTCAGGGTCCAGTTGTGCACCACCATTCTGCCAGGTTCATATACCTTAAAATAAATGATGACCTTGCCAGATAATTGTCTGTAAATACTTGATGCATACTAATAAATAATTTAGATACACTTATTAGATGAGGAGGAAACTGATCAGGACAGGTGTCGTGACAATCGTTCTGGCTCATGGCGTGCGTTTGGAACAATCACCTGGGTAGCCCTGTGTCACAGTGTTGATGTAGGAGGTGCTGAACACGCCGACGCGCGCGCCTCGTCCGTTCTTCACGCACATGCACAGGCACAGGAACAGGGCCGCCACCGCCCCCATCAGGAACACCACTCCGAAAACAATGCCGGAGATGGCCGTACCCCTGGAACACAAACCAGTGGAGCGTGATTGGGAGGCAGCTGTCTTCAAGCAGACACTTCTAAGCTGCAACCATGACGACGGACTTCAGCATCGGATGTTGCGCGGGCCGTGAGACAACTTGTGAGCATTGGTGTGTGCGGTGCGTTCAGTGTAGAGGCAAAAAAAACACTCATCGTCGACGGGTTTGTCACGTCTTCACAGTCAGCGTTAGTCAGTGCGACGGGGGAAAAAAAAAAATCTGTTTCCAAGAGCAGCAAAGAGAATGTGAACGCAAATACACAATCATGTGACAAATACATACACACAAGACGGATTCATCTTAAAGAGCAGATGTCCAAAAGTGTCCAAGCAGCTGTGCTCCATCAAAGCAGACAGAAGGTCAAAGGTCAGATCCGCTGATGGGTTTCCTTGCATTTTAAAAATGGCAGCTGGTGTTGTTCTCATTTCAAACCCACTGCCAGAGCTGCAAACCTAAACTGTGTGTTTGATTATTTAGGAAATTACTGTCCAAGTGATGAGAGGAGAGGACAAACAGGACACATCTGCTATTCCTTATACTGGTCTAGATTCTTCTGGATTTATTCTATGAGAGGAGGACCTTTAAAAACATGTTTCAACAGAAAAAGGCAAAAATAAGATGTGTAGATATTTAACAAATTTGAGCAGTACCACCAGAAGCCACCGGGGGTCAGCATAGTTATTATTAAATCGAAATATAAAAGGAAAATATCAAGTTAAAAAAACCTCGCTCACTTGTCAACTTTTCTTTACGTCATTCAGACTCGCCTCAGCTCTGCCACCTTGTGGATGTATCAACGTATTGCATTCCTTCTTGTAAATAAGGTCATACATAAATGAGCCTCAAGACAGCAATAAAAACATGTTTATGCTTTCACCTGCATCCGTTTGTTTGTTAGCACAATTATTTAAACACTACTGACAGATTTCCATAAAACATGGAAGGACGGGAGGCGGCGCTAGCCGGGAAAGAACCCATTAAATGCTGGAGTAACTCCAGACAAAAAAGTGGATCAATGACATTTCGATATTTTCTCAAATGAAATAATTCACAATATGTGACGTAAAGATAAAACGTTTATGGATTAGATGTGGGTGTGTCGCGCGGATCCAGATAATAAGTCTGATCTGAACCTACGAGAGGACGTCTCCCACGTAGGCGTAGTAGGAGCAGCAGAACGGTGGTGATCCATCGCAGCAGTACTCTATGCAGCCTTCACACTGGGCTTTAGTGCAACCTGCAACACACACACACACACACAAACTATAAGGATCTGCTGATGCTGATCTTTCAGTGCTGATCGAAACAAAAGAAATGATAGGAAAGTGATTTCTAACTATAAATGTTTGACACTGCTGTAATTCAAGAGGTTTAGATGGCCGTAAGAGTCCACTTATAATAAAAGGCGCTAAAATAAAGCATTAAATCAGGTGCTGCTGTACGGGACACTTCTTTTAACCTTCCTGTAGATATATATATACATATATATATGCACGTATATATAAATTGACTGCTGTCATGAAACCTTTAATGAATGCACAGGTCTGTAAACCAGCCCTCAGAGACAGATTTAAAAGCCTGAAGATCATTGATTTATTATGGTTTTAGAGGAGGAGAAACTGGGAGGGGGGCAGTAGGGAACTTTTCTTCCAGCTACCACTCAGATCTAGGACCAAAATAAAGATAGATATATTCAAATTAGTCTCATTACAGTAGTGACACGGTTCTAGACAATTAGAGCTCATTGTGTGTCGCTGATGTCATCTCTGACAAAAATATTAAAAAAGCCTCAGAGAGCTTTCTGCTCATATATAATCACCAACACAATACAAAGATTGCATGGCAACAAGCGGTAGTTGCCATGAAAACGGCGACGGACTTAACGGTAGCTCTGCTTGATTTATTTTTGCACGTCCCGGTCAACCGAGACGACAAATCAAACACAGCAGGCTGCTGAATGGAATTATTAGCACTTCACTTAGCATAGCGTGAGCAGACTGATGAGTTCAGGGGCGGACTGGTTGAACATTTTTTCTCTATTTGGTTGGTTGGAGATCTGGATGAGGGTTCCAGCATCCAGGAGGGGGGTTTAAATCAAAGCCTGGTTACCAGATCAGGGGGGGGCGAAGGGAATTTGGTGGGAAAGGATTCGAACATTCCTATCAGGCTGCTCATGACGGGCCTGCAGAACAAACAGCGCAGAATCAACAGTTACATGAAAATCGAGATCCGTATCAGATGAAAATTAAAGTCCAAAACGTCCCGAGTCGTAATCCCGACTCAGCACCAGCAGCGTGAACGTTCCAAGTTCAGATCTCATCTTTCTGATCGTTCTGAAGCTGCAAGCAGTTTGCTGAGCGGCTGAAGTTTGTTGACACAAAGCTTTTGACATGTGTGCACAAACCAGACCCAATTGAATCATGGGAAGTGTAGGATTTTTTGTTTTGTTTTTTTGGAGCTGACAAAGTGTGAAAAAGAATCCAAACGCGAACCTTCAGAGGTTTTCAGGAAGTGGATGGAGGTGACACTAAGGGTTATTTGAGGTTATTAGAAGTGTGTGTGTGTGTGTGTGGGTGTATGTGTGTGTGTGTGGGGGTATCAATCTAATCCACCAGGAGTCCTACACCGATGCAATTCATGATAATACAAGCATGCATTTAATAATACATGCCTATATTATTAAATGCACACATGGCATTTGCTATACACACTTTTTTTCTGTGATAAATGCCCCCCCCCCCCAAGCAGCATTTTGTTCTTCACTGTCATGTAGAAGGCTGGAGTCTTTCACAGCCCAGTGCGCACACACACTTCAAATGAAGGCCACTGCAAAGAAAACAGACTGTGTGTGTGTGTGTGTGTGTGTGTGTGTGTGTGTGTGTGTGTGTGTGTGTGTGTGTGTGTGTGTGTCTGCTTTCTCTCAGCGATCACTCAGACGATGTGCGCCTTGAGACTTGTGGGCACGTTTCCAGTTCACATGCAGGTAGAACCGTAAAAAGAAAAGCAGAAACCCGCTTTTATTTTTACGTTTTGCACGTTTTCTGTCTGTAGAAAAGTCTTAGAATCTGGATTCACCTCATGCCTTTCAGACTAAAAACATGCTTTTCTGCAATCTTAACCAACTCTGGAGCGTTTCCTCGGTGATGGGGGGAGGAGGTGGTTGGGGGGGGGGTTCAACCCACCTTTTTAAATTAACACCACCGCCCTGCATAAAAAGCTGTGATATTTCCAGCTAAATGCCCTCCAGAAGGTCCCGCCGGCAGACTTCTGGTGCTGCTCTCTCTGGGTGGTCCTCAGAGGTCCTGGCTCCTGTCTCTCCACACGCTGGGAGACAATGGCACCATGTCCTTTACCCCCCCCCCCACACACACACACCCCCACCACACCATACCCCATTCCTTTTCACACCCACTCGCCTTCCTCCCCAATCAACAGCACTGTACAGGACTCAGATTAAAAGTTTCCAGCAGTTTTCACGTCTGTTTTACGCGCAATTACGCGCCTTCTGAAAGCATCTCGCTGAGCGTTACCGGTCACTTCCTCTTTTTTTCTGAGCAGTCACGTCAACAAAATACGGTGAAGTGGTAAAGTGTGAACAAGTTGAAGTGTTTTTAGTCTGGGAACCAAAACTCACCGGTGAATAAACAGATCAGGAGCGAGTTCCTCAACAGTTTCCATCTTACCGCCTGCGTCCATCTCCTCCACGGGTTTTCCATGACCCTAATCTCCTGGTGCGCACTCTTCCTCCACACTTTTTTTAATTTTTTTTAATTACTAACAATGAAAAGCGCTTCTAGCAGTCACCCATTTGGTTCCTCCATGAGCACTGTTGTGTCCCAAACACAGCTCCCAGTTTCGGGTTATTTCAGGAATCCTCCGCTGAAGTGGAGCTCTGGTTTGTTCCTCCCCCACGTGAGTGAGCGTCTCTTCCTCTCCCCTCACCTCCGACTGCCCGCTGGCTTTTTTATTCCACTCCCCTCCCCCGCCGTCCCCCGATTCCTCAAATTACCCAGATGGGTTAACACAGGAGGGGGAGAGAGGAGAGAAAACACTTCTGGTTGTTTCAAAATAAGACTTAGGCAATTTAATTTTATCACCACTTTCTGTTTTATTGTTTATAATTTTCATATTTATAGTTAATTTCTCTGAAATATTAATTTCTCTGATTAGTCCTCCGTACGATTTATTATCTTAATAACTATTAATAAAGTTAGGTCTGTTTCTTGTAAAATGTGTTTTTTTCCTGGTTCCTTCAGTAGAATTTCTGGGCTTCAAAGTAACAAAAGAATATTTGAGGAGGGATCTGAAAGTATGAGTTCTTTTTTGCCATTCACTGAAGAAATGTGATTTAATTGTATTGATTTGTAACACTGCAAATAGTTTGAAGGCCAATCCTTGTCCAGGGATCAGCAGAAATGGGCGGAAATATGTGGAAACTTTTAATATTTCTCAATAACCATCTAAAGATGATTATTTCTTTTTCTAAACATTTTAAGGATATTTTAAAATAATAAATATATTTATTTATGTTATATGTAAATATATTTATTTATGTATCTTGATAAATCTTGATAAATTATACCGAACAAATCACTATTCATTTTATTTTGAAGGCAAAATTACTCAATTTCCGGTTTTATTGTGGCTAAATTTGTCAATGGCGGCGCGTGAGTCCGTACGTGCACGCGCACCAAAGTGCGTGTCGGCTCTGTTGTCCCGATTTATGCTTCGCGCTGTGACGTCACATCACGACTCACCGTAATGAAGTCGCGCAGACTGGCGTGACCCGAGAACACGACGCCCCACAAATCACGCATCACGTGACCGTGAAGATGAGGAGCTTTTGTGTAACACCTAACCACCATCATTTACTCCTCGCCTCCACAGCGGAGCTCGGACTCTAGGGTCACCAGGGGTCCCGAGTTGGATTCCACCTGTGGCCGGAAGATGTTACAGTAAATGTAGGATAATGGAGCCATCAGAGGAAGAGTAAAATTAAATGTTTATTTCAAATCCGCCATAATTTCTCCAAACTTTTCCGGGCAACAAAGAGTGGCAAAAGAGTGTGGATAATTCAGCGTGAAATGCCACCCACGTGGAGCAGCCGTGATTCATAATGCCTTCCAGATGTGTCTTTCAAGCTGTAATGACCTGACGCAGAGACACGAAGAAACAGGCAGGTAAAATAAGCAAGCATACTCCCCCCCCCCCAACATATTAAATGTGACATTTTGAGTTTTTCTTTGTTGAATGAAAAAAATCAGAAAAACAGTTGCATCCCTCCTTCCCCACTGTGGTTGTTTCGGCCCACAGAGCCTGGACACTCATTAAGTTATTATGCAGATTACAGAGACGGTCAATCTTCCTCTTCACCGTCGATGATTACAGGATAATGATTTCCTTTGTACTCCAGTGGGAGGTGGGAGTGCGTCTTCCTCGGGGCCAGACAGGAAGTTCCACATGGGCATCAGCGTTTAGCGACAGCGATGATGTATTTATGGTCCCAAATGACCTGGACGTTTCAAACCAGAGTATCCAAGAGTCTGTCTCTCTTTTAAAGTAGTTTCATTCATTATTAGATGATGAAAAAATGTCTAAATTCTTGAATGAAACAACTCACACTCGCTTTCTGCTGACGGTTTTGTTAAATTTATAGATATACATGCGATAAATAACACGGAATAAACATCTGCAGGCCACCATGTAGCTTCAATTGTTCATTTTAGACTCAAGACTAAATGACATCATAGCCTGAGATTCCAGGAGCCCCTTAAAAAGGTAATTAGGCATCAACAAGTTTAGTTTTGGCCTCCAGCAGTGTAATCTGGAAATAACTAGTCTGTTCTTTGCACTGCAATTTTGGATGATTTAAGGATCCTAGATGCCAAAATGCTGCTACCTAGTGGATGAAAGCTGAATAGTACAGACTCGGAAGAGGTCATGTCTTCCAGGGTGGAAAAGTTGTCCAAGGTCGTCTGCTCAACTGGCCTACTTTCATGCAAATGAGTTCAGCGTGTCTTATCTCGCAATGTTCTGGAATTTTAGCAAAAAAAAAAAAAAAATTCTTGGATCCTCCCCTCCATGTGGATCAGAACCAACATTTTTAATGGGCTCTTTCCGAGCTTCCTGCCCCCACAACCTGTCCACAGAGACGTCTGGAAATCACTTCAGTAGTTTATACATAACACAGGAAAATGTTGAAAGATGCCATATTACACATAGTTAAGAGAAAGAAAAAAAAACATCTGAATCAAGCGTTTTAAGTTGATCTTTTTTGACTTTTGCTTCTGTTTGGTTGCAATGAAAATCCATCATGTTACTTTCTACTGTATAAAAATACTCGTTCCAACTTATTTATTAACAGATGCGTCACCAGGAGATCATGTCCAATCATTCCGGTATGTTTTTGGCTAAGTGTTAATCCCAGACAGTAACAGTTACAATAATTAATATGAGTCAGGCACATATGCATATTTATATATGGATTATAATTGACTGAATAACGAAAAAAGAAAACTATTACACATCTTGGAAAATCAAATTATTTTCTTAAAAGGTAGTGTAGTTATAGTTACCCCTCAATATAGATGAATATGTGGGAATAAGTGAGTCCTATGAATATTGTGTTTAATAATTGTAAATTCATTTTTATTTTTATATAGTTTGGGGATTAAAACAAAGAAATTAATGTGTGTTTATGCATGAAATTAAAATGAAACTGGACACATAAACTGCACAAGTCAATGTGATGTTTATTCATGAACCTAGGACCACATCTTATATATATATATATATATATATATATATATATATATATATATATATATATATATATATATATATATATATATATATATATATATATCACAGTACTTAAATACTCTATATATTCTACTCCCTTCTGTGATCTCAATAACAAAACATAATATTAAAAAGCCACATGATTATATTTAACAGGCTGTACAAAAATAAATAATGTTTGGATATTCTGTACAAAAAGAAAAAGACTGAATAGAAGAAAAAAAAAAAACAAGGTGCCTTCGCGGAAGGCGGGAGCGACGTACTTATGAAGTAGTAGCAGGAGACCATCCCTCGTTACGTCTCCACACTCACGCACACACACACACACACACACACACACACACACACACACACACACACACATACACTCCTCTTTGGTCTTTCGAGGGTTCCCTCATTGAAGGCTTCAGAGATGAGGGCAAGATATGGCTAAAAGAAAAGTACTGTGTACTGAGGCATTTAGAGACAGTCGGGTGTTACAATGTGCCGCTGGCATTAAGATGAAGTGCTACAGGTTTGTGATAAATAAACTGGCATGTTTGAACATAAACACTATGACTATTAGCTATCTTATTTTCCATACCTGATGGGGTGAGCGAGTAGAATATGAGCTACTCTCAATAGTTTCTCTTTATATACTCTGCAATAACCTCCCCCACCCCAACCCTTACGCATCTGTCCAGCCCAGCTTGGACAGACATATACATGCATTACAAATTTTGACACACACAGTCACACGGACACACACAAGCATGAGATTGGCACGGTGAGCAGCATGCTCCTTAAGGACATCAGGAATGTCCATGCTTTCTTTCTCGAACCAGAGGCAGGAATGTGCCACTGCTGCGCTGGAACAGTACAGGCAACAGGCTGGAATCAGTCTTTCTAGCTGCAGCAGTGATGCTGTGTCACTGTGGAACAGTCTGACCTCAATGGCCAAAGGGAATGGGTAGAAGATGGTCATTGAAGGCACTGTTTGGACAATGGGGACTTTAGGGTTGTGTGAAACCCACTAAAATCTGCAGCGCTCTTACTCTGGTTGTAAACGTCCATCAGCTTGTTCACTTCACTTGTTCAAAAGAGACCAGAGAAGATCAGAATCTTTGTGTGAAACAAAGTTCGGTTGCAGCAGCAGTCCTTAACAGACACCCTGATTGCACAGTTCCAGCAGGGGTCGCGGCCGGTCTTTGGGGTCGCAGCTATCATTGACTAGTGTGCGACCGTCATGGCCGATGCAGCGCAGTTGGCGTTTGCGGAAACCTCGCCCGCAGGTCTTGGAGCACAGCGACCATTCTCCCAGGAGCCAAGTGGGGCAAGGCTGGGTGGCGCAGGAGCGTGATGCTAAGGGGCGCAACTCCTCAGGGCAATCTCTGGAGGGATGGCCTTGGTAATCAAGACACACAACCTCCCTGTGTTGCGTACCTCTCCCACATGTCTGAGAGCATGGACCCCACTCCCTCAAGGTCCACTCAGCACCACCCACCTCTCGGATGGCATTGATAGACTGGCGGCGGCCCCCATTGTTGTTGGACACTGAAGCAGCATTGTTGGGTCTTGGTGCAAAGTAGCTAAACTTTACCCGGGGCCTTGGCGCTTCTCCGACTGACAGCACCTGGATGGTGAGGGGTTCAGGGAGAGGAGAGAAGCTTCGGATGCGCTCCAGGGTGGCGGAGGAGCCGCTGTATCTCAGCAGTGCTCCTCGCAAAGGAATGTCGGTCTCCATGGTCATTAGCTTGTAGTCGCCATTTAACAGGTAGGTTCTATCTTGGCGACGCACTGCCAGGTAACTGCTATCATGACGACCATTGCCTGGGGCACGTTGCTTGACATCAAGGTGGGTGGCACCAGCAGGGACGGTTACGACATCCTGGTAACCAGGTCTGAAACATATATGGACAGCGGTCAGACTCAACCAAGAACATACTTTTGACGTGTTTGTTTATTGAAGAAATTTGTTGTTAGAGATGTTTACCTGGCACGCTCCAGGGATCCAGACACCTTCTTGCAGGTAGAACCATCACCACCACACACACCGCACTTATCAAAGCGCCGGTTAGAGCCAATGACACGATCACATCCAGCTTTGACGCACTGGCCTTGAACACAAACGGTGGTGGAGTCTGGGCTGCAGGGAGTGCCATCGGCCACCTGGGGGCAGCAGAGAGTCACAAATAGAACTTAGGAGAGTATCCAACTGTTACATAAAGAGTCTATGTCAAAAGGAAAAATCTTTTCCCCGATAAGACAATGGACTGAGGCTTAGAGAAAGTACTATAGCTGATCCCACAACCTGCAATTCTACACAAGTAAGAGGATTGAGATCAAATAGGACCCCGATGATGATGCAACAGCGCTTTAAAACAGTGAAACCAGAATTTGTTTATACAATCCAACATCGAGCAATCCTCACCTTGGATTTGAGCACAAAGAAGTATCCGGTCCCCTTGGCCCGACACACCAGCTTACAGCGATCTTTGGGAGAAACTCCAGCATACTTGGGCACCCACTCGACTCCTTCGCCTGAACCCAGTGACACTTGGGCAGACATGTCGTTATGGGCCAGGCACTGTTCCTCACGAAATGACAGGCCTGAGACACGGAAGATAGGTTTAATGTTTATTCGGGCTAATTTGTGTCGCTAACATCGTCAGACATGAAGACTCATTTTTACGTCATAACTCTGCTCTCTTACCGTTGGTATCAGGGCAGGTCTCTGTGTTACAGGAGCGGTACTGGATTCTCTTGCCCTCGCAGAATTTGCCACCATTCCTGGGCAAAGGATTGTCGCAAGAACGAAACGAATACTGCACCCCTCCACCGCAAGTCCGAGAGCAGTCGCCCCATGGACCCCAAACACCCCAGCCACCGTTAACAGGAGTCTGAAAGCACCAGGGAGAACTCAGTTACACTTCTGAACTGGACTGGAGTAATGTGATTCAATTTGTCCAACAAAGTCTTAACTACTTCTGAATAATTGGTTGGTTTTTGGAGACTTTGAAAGGAGTTCCTACCTGGTGTTTGGCAGCTTGGTTCTTGGTGAGGCACTGCCCAGCCAAGCAGTAGCTGTCGTGCCCACATGGTGTTCCATCGGCCCAGGGGAAATTCTTAGTCTGGCACACCAGCAAACCATTGGATGTCGTCACAGTGCACCACAGTGCTGCACATGTGGTACTCAGATCAGGGCAGTGCTGGGAGTCATCACCAAAAGTCAGTCGACATTGGTGGTCGGCATCGTAGACCGTCCCGGGCAGAGGCTGGGGCAGTGGCTGAGGTTTGACGGGTTTATCCAGCAGACACTGACCGTGGCCATTATCCAGAAAGGTGGTGACCATGAGGGCGGAGCATGGAGACCAAGGCTGCTGTTGGTCCAGGTTAGACAGGGTTGAGGCCATCATGTGGGAGCCCCAGTGGACACCGTTGACCCCGGAGCACAGCTGAGCATCATCATGAGGCATGTTGAAGACATGACCTTCAGGACAGAAGAAATAAAAGTTTTTTAACATGTGTTGTGTGTTACTATTTAATGTTTTACACACAGGATCAATGCTTCTCCTTACCCAGCTCGTGTGCCACTGTAAATGCTGCTTGCAGGCCATCATCCTCAATGATTGAGCAGCTTCTGTCAGGGTCGCACACTGTGCCAACATCTGCCATGCCCAGAGTGTCACAGGAGTGGGCACCACATAGGTCCTACACAGGCAGAGAGAATAAACTCTACGTTTAAATACTTAATGATGCGTTTTTTATGAGTCAAATTTAACTTATTTTGTTCCAACTCACCGTTCTGGTGAAGAGCACGGCGGTGTCGTAATGCTCAGGGTGGCGATCGCTTGCCGGGTTGTGCTGCCGCTGCCACTGGCAGAAGTTGCGTAGGGTCAGGGCGGCGTTCGGTGACACTTGAGGGCCTCGTTCTTCCTCGTACACCACGAGCAGCTTCACCACCGCCAGACTGATGGAGTTATGGATGCTGGGGTGACGGTAAAGGCGAGATGCCACCGCCATGATGGTCAAGAGGTAAGGTTTGAGGCCGGCGCCGTGAAACTCAGCCATGGACTGGTCGGCCACAAGCATGATCTCCAGGTAGCGAGGCGTAGAAACGAAACGCCTGGCCCTGTGGTGAACTGTGGGGGGAGAAGGAGATGGCATCAGGTCAGTTTAAATTCTACCACACTTTTGATACCATTTTGACTTAAATGGTTGAGTTTGTCTGAAACACTGGGCCAGTGTTGTCAAAATCAGACAAAAGGGTTATTTTCCAGGGGTATAGAGGCTCCAAAGTGAACTCAGGATGTGTCTGGAGGAGCCTGGCTGTGACTCAGTGTCACACCACCGGCGGCTCCTCCTCCTCCTCAGGGTCCACATTCCCACATTGACCTTTTCTGGTGGAAAATCATGCGAGTTTGAAAGGGTGAAGGGAGAAAATCCTTTCTAGGGAAAAATGTCTGACGGTGCGAGTTGTACCAGGAGGCGAGTTTACACGTCTCAGCACCGCCGGGCTCTGGCTGGTCCCAACCCCGCTGCTCCCCTCCCCTTCCTCAGTCACTCCTCCTCCTGTTTCCCTTGAGAGACCCCAACCCCACTCCTCCTCCTCTTCCTCCCCTCCCCTCTTCCTTCCCTCCCTTTCTCCACTCTGGCCGTGTGTAGACAGCGCTGTCAAAAAGGAGGCCGAGTCCACTGCGCATGCTGCGCGCCTTTGCACACGCACAACTCCAGCTGACAGCAGTTTGGTCGCGCATAGTTTTACTCCAATAGATTACTTTTATATAATTTATAAAATCATTAAGTTTCTTGCATGTGATCATCTGTTGGTAAAGTTATATTACTATATTATATTATTCCCTTGCCCTTCTTTGAGAGCTGCTCTGATAATTTATCGTCAGGCTATAATAAAATGAGTAATCTTGTATAATCTAATGACACATTTTTATAGTCTTACCTGTCTGGTCTGCGTCCGAGGCTCCGTGCCTGGTTTCCTTCTCCGGATTCTTTGGCACCCTTTCCTCGTCCTCGTTGACCCCGCACTTGGAGCTCTCCTCCGCAACCAAACCTGCCCGACCTCTCCGGCGGATCATGTGGACGTCATCCTCGGTGCCAAGGAACTCACTGGAGTTAAGAGGCTGGATAAAATACTCTTCACCCTGAAAGTAGAATCCGCCTCTGAGTCCGTGGCACAGGTTGAGCGCAGCAGCAGAGTGTTCCTCTCCATTCACGGTGCCGGAGAAGAAACAACCCGGCTCGCCACCGCTTTTGGGTTCCTGTGTAGGTTCTGGAGTCCCCACGACGTGGAAGACGAAACCCGGTGCCAAGAAGGTCTGGTCAGGCTCTAACCGCAAGACCAGCACCTTGTCGAATACGTCCAGCCTATACTCCCGCATCTCAGCTTCCTTCTCCTTCTCTTCAGCCGAGAGAGTCAGCCAAGGCTCGGTTTCGCTTTCCGACCGGGCCGCCGGGTCTAGTCTTACAGGCACAACGGTGCACTCTTCCCAGGCGCTGCGCACCGCGCCGACGCACAGAGTGGCAATTAAGCCGATGGAAACGCGTAAAAACAGCATCGTATAGCTGAAATCCGAAAAGAAATCGGCAAGAAAGTGTCTACGAGCAAGTGTGTAAATCCTTTAAAAGATTTTCCACTATAAACTACAAACCCAAAGTCTTTGAACTTCCACAATACTGGCACCCAAATTACGCACAAAAATCTTTAAAAAAGAAGAAGAAGAAAGATCTAATCCAGTGCAAAATTCAATTAAACTTGTGTGCAGGTTTGATTTGCTGCAAAAAAAAATTGTTAAGTGAATATAAAATATGAATGTCGATGGTATTTCCAACAGGTTTCCTTCAAAACTCTGCAGATTCTCAGTTTGTAGTTCTCTCTCTGAGTTAAGGAGCAGGTTTGACTCCTGCTTCGCAGTTTACTCTGCTCTCTGCTCTTGCCTTGTAGTCAGAAGAGAGCCGGTGCCTCGTTTATATTCCGTGCCTCAGGACCACCCCTTTCCTGAGGGCCCTTTGATCTGAGGGGCCAAATCCCGTGCGCAACCATCGACCTGGAGCGCTTCCATAATAATCAATCATCGTGGAGGAAAGAAAGCTTTGGGCAGGGAAACATTTTGTTCTCCAAACTCTGACTGTCACAAGGAGTGCTGATACACTCATAACCAACGAATATTGTTACCAAATATATTACGTCAAAATGTGTCATCCCCTGCGCCTTCATGTATTTGTGTTTAAATGTACTTTATTATTTAACTTAAGCACATTAAATCATTGGGGTGACAGGCAGAAGGGGCTCATGTGGAGAAAGGTTGTAATGACTTTGCAACTGGAGAATGGAGATGGCAGCAGAATGGAGATGGGACTGGTAACCATATAGTGCTGGCTGAGGCTCCGGGAGCCGTACTCACCCTTCCCGTGCCAAGCCGGCTGTGGTGCGCCGTGGCCGGGTTGCGCAGCTATGATCCCCGGGGAGAGGGAGCGGAGAGAGCCGGCTAAAGTCTTAAGGTGGAGCAGGCTTTCCACCGGGCTGCCTCCGTTCCAATCTGAGAAGGCAGAGCCCCTGTACTCCGGTGTCTCACCCCGCCCGGGCTGTCCCCCATCTCCAAAAGACAGGAAGAGTTTACGCTGGAGTTTTATTCAAATAACCGGCAAAGGAGAATTCCAATGATTAATTGTCACAAAGAGGTGAATTACAGTTCATAACAGAGACATTTGACTCAGAATAATCAATAAATATGAATTTATAGTGTTTTAAATAGATAAAATAAAATATCCAAACATATTAACAGTGATCATAAAATAAAGATAAATATTAGAATTGCACAAAATTGTATGACTTTGATGGAGTCGGTTTGGTGTTTTTTGGCGCGTATTTCCACTGGTGTGAAACTTTCACGTCACTGCTGCTTCTTCCAACTTTAGAATACTGGAAATCCACCTTAAGAGCAACAAGTCAGAAATTGTGAACAGATGTGATTTCGTCATTTTCCAGTAGATGGTGGAAACGAGTTTGGGAAGTTGATGTTGAAATTTTCCATCGCAGGATGGACCAATCACAGGCGTGGCCGACAGGTGGCGCATCAGCATCATATTTGGGAAATTGTAAAAACGGAAGCCGCATGCGTTTCACCGCGGGGAGGCAGCCGTGACGCACTAATGTCCTGTGAGAGGACATTAGCGCGCTGATCCTGGGTCAGAAATGTGACTTTTGGGTTTTATAATTGTTTTATTGATCCCAATCGACGCTCCTCCAGGATTTGGGCTTCACCTGAACTCTCCACCTTGATCTCTCTTTTCCATTGAATGGGGACTCGTATCGTTTTCATGAAACATTCGATAGATTTTGCAATTTTATTTCGGTTCTTTCATTCTTATAGCGAGAAACATTCAATATTATAATGTGTTATCCATTGTTGTGATGTGAAACATGCTTGAAAGAGGAACCTTCAGAAATAGGTTAGGTGTTTTCATGGAGTCGATGCTGGTGGTGGCGGCGGCTGATGACTTTGCATAGACTGAGATGGTTATCTGTGATTCGATGGATGCGGCACACATGAAAGTAGAAGTACATACAGAACCATAACATATGTGAAGCTGTGTAACTCTGCTAATGGACGGAAGTGATCAGCTGATTTTAGCCGAATTTGTGTTTTTTCTCATCATCTTTCCTGAACGTGTGTGATGATAGTTACTGTTTGTAATGGTTAAAACTCACATAAGATCAATATAAATGTATTGGTGCCGTGACAAAATAAACACAGACAAAAGCATTTTTAAATATATAGATTTTTATGTACATATATTCATGTGGATGACTAGAAAAGAAACACTATTTTCTCACAAAGGAATGATTCTGCACAGTCATGTTCCTAAGTTAAATAGTAATTTGTTACAAAATTACTATAATAAATAAAACTCATCTCATTGTTTATTTTATTCACACATACCAGTTGTACAAACAATAAATTACAAGTTCAGTGCTGTGTTTCTGTCGGGTTTCCTCACTGGAGGAGTCAAGAGTTTCAATCTGCATGAGTACATTTCTGTGTAAATATGGTTGAATAGGAACACATATATGAACGAACTTTTCATTGTACAAAAACACCTCTACATACTGTAAATAAATCTAAAACAAGAGAAGACATTTTGCGAGTGGTGTTTGATCCAAAAGCCTTTCTCCTGTTCTGTTTTTCTTTCTTTTTTATAATAGGAAGGTATTCTAAAGAATTTAAGTTTGGAGCAGGAGAATTGGTGTATTGCTACGTATTATTTTTTGTGTTTTAAAATAAAAATTTCATATTTGTCTCCCAATGTGAAGCTTATGCATATCGTCTACACATTAAATGCCCCAGTGATTAAATAACTAAATTAAAGCTTGATATTGTGAGATTTAAAAGATTTTAAACTCAGTTACATTCGTAACTGAGTTTTTATGATGTTTTGTTTCCTATGCATCACGTTTAAATGATATGTGCATTTGATTGTGTTGAAAGAACAAAAGCTGAAGCTCAGCTTGAAGCTGAATAGATATGAACATTATCACAACTGTCCACCGTGTGCTGGTTGTTGATAAAAAAATAAAAGCATATGCTACTGAATTACATTTTTTCTTTATAAAGTAGTATGGATTTAAGGTTTTTTTAATATAGCATCATAGTTTTTATGGTTCAATATGAAGATAAAACAAGCATCCTGTTAGCTTAGCATTAAACTCTTTTTACACTTTATGTGAACTTCAGAGGCAAGTCTATTTGCAACCTTTTTACTACCCTAGGCTAGTTGTTTCCCTTTGCTTCCAGTGTAATGCTAAGCTACAAAAGAATGGCGTTAATCATCAGATTACTTTCTCAGCCAAATAAGTGTCAATGAAATAAATATTGAAATCCTTTTAAAAAATGTGGATGAATGAAGCCAAAAGTTCATTTTAGTATTTTGGGTGAACTGGCCCTTTAAATTAAATCATGTGGCAAACACTACCAATCAGCAAACAGGTGAAAACAACCATTTACTAACACAGACTGTGATGTAAACAAAAAAACAAACCAAAAAAAAAAAAAAAGTGTTGAATTGCTGCGAGTATCTGGGGCACACATTGTCATATTAGCATTGCTCTCTAACAGATAAACAGACAAATATTGATCACAAAAACAAACAAACAAACAAAAACAGGAGGACTGTAAGCCTCAGAGCACCAGCGTAATGATCGATACAAATGAAAAGTGGAAAGGCGCCAACATGCAGTAGAGGACAAACATGTGACCACGAGCGCGCGCACACACACACATACACACACACACACACAAACATCAAGCATTGCCCAAAATCTGTCCAAAAATGTTAAGGAGTGTCGAGGTTACGTTGCCCTTTGTCATTCTAAGTGATAAAGTTTGTCCTCTGACAGCCATCGTACACAGTTTATGTCCAGCCTTTCCTTCCTTGTTCCTTTCTGACATTTGCTTCTACAGATCAGTCGGGCAAAGACCCCGAATCGTTTATAGTCGGGGCAGGAAGGGAGCCTGATGGAGGATCGTGTATCTACATCTACTGCAACTAAGTTGGAAATTTCGGTCAGTCAGAGAGTAGCTGCAGGCAATCTCTTAAGGATCTCAAAAATAAGGAGACCACCATTGTATTCAGTAATAATGTGCACTCAAATATACCTTTAGGCCATTAGTAGCACCATTAAAAACTTGCTGAACAGTTGGACTTGGTTTGCACGTATTTTTCAAAGACTGTCTTGGTTGGGGAAAAGATGTTTTCTTTAGCATGGCCTTTAATCTCGTGAGCATTTCTTATAATTTTCCTTGAACAAATCCTATGAGTCATTCAGTTCCTGAAATATCCGTGAAATGGCAATCCACGATGCGGTGTGATGGTCATGGGACAGGGTTACAATTAACTGAATAAGGAGTGCTTCCCGTTGTTGGGGCTCTTGTCTCGGACACATACAAGACTTAAGACAAAGAGGCGTAACTTCCAAAGCCCCACAGGGATTAGAACACATGGAATAGCAGGAAAAATACAAGCATGCCATTACAGGGTAACACACATGTAGGCTCCTGGGTTTGGAGACAGAAGTAAAGACAATCAGCTACTGTCCATGTGGAAAGGACATGCAATTCAAGTCTTTAGGGTATGCCAGGGCCATACTTATCATCATATGGACAATGTCCTCCATCCTACTTGTGCTTTGCATAGCTACATTAATTCCAGGACATCCATCTGGCATATAGTCAGGTACATCCATGGCAGTCTGTCCCTATATATTTCTGAATGAGTGTCTGTGTCTGGTCCAGGTATTTTCACCCAACATTCACAGTCCTGTTTAAAGTTCTAAGCCTTAATTTCGCTGGTCCACAGTCCGTCCAGGATTAAGATTTTTTATCAAATGTGAGGATTGAATTTCTTTGCTCCTCCTGTGTTCTCCTGCCTCAACATCTCTTCACCAGACAGTGTCTGAAAGCAGAGGGGCGAGATCCTAGCGTGCAGCCCTTGGACAGTTTCCCATCCCGGTCCTTACATTGCACTGTCCGACTCTGCCAGCCAGTGTCACAAGTCCTGGTGCAGGTCATCCAGGAACCCGTTACCCACTGGGGACCTGCGGCTGGACTGGAGAGACTCGAGACTGTTGGTGGCCCTAGGGCCATGGCAGGCGGTGCGAAGGAAGACATAGTGGTGCTTCTGGTGGTGGTGGTGGTTCTCGTCGTGGTTGAGACTGTCGTAGTACTCGGAGCGTGGGTTAACTTTGAGTTGGGGACGTGTGGAGCTGGCGGATGCGCTGGGGCTACGCGACGGTGCATGAAGAAGCTATAACGAACATCCAGGGGCTTTTTAGCATCTGTTGCAAGAATCTGGACGACTAAAGCCTCTTGGAGGGCCCCGGGACCCATGCTGTGAAGCCACTCATCCCTTTGGCTCCAGCCGCTGTAGTTCAGCACAGTTCCATTGAGGGGGATGATCGTCTCGGAGGTGGAGATCATAAACTTGCCGTTCAGGAGGTACTCGCCATTGGGGCGTCGGAGGGCCAGGTAGGCGGTGTAGCGGGTCTGGTCCTTGGCCTTGTGTTGGCGAACCTTTATGTGGGTGGAGCCTGCAGGGATCTTCACCACGTCAGTGTAGCCCTTACTGTTTGGCAAGAAGGAAGGCAGAACGTTAGACTATTAGACTATTTGTTGTTTCCATCACATAAAGACACGTCACAGCTGTTCTCTTACCTCCTCTTGGTGAAGTTGCCCATGACTCGTATGCATCCTGTGCTGTCGCCTCCACAGATGCCACATTTGTCGAACTGCAGCTTGGAGCCTATGATGCCGTCACATCCTGTCCGGACACATTTTCCCTTAACGCACACCGAGCTGCTGTAAGGACGACACTCCGTCCCGTCAACCACCTGAAGACAAACGGCCACGAAATCAACGTCGTCATCCACGTTAGCGTTCCACTCAATACACCGCAACTTTTTAAGCCACGCACCCTCTGAGAGAACACCACGTAGTACCCTGTTCCTTTTGCCCTGCAGGTCAGCTTGCACACATCTTTCGGGAGGACCCCCGCGTACTTGGGCACCCATTCAACAAAGGTCTTCACCCCTTTAGGATCTGTCTGGGGGCCGTTGCGCACCTCGCATTGTTCCTGCCGGAAACTCTTACCTGGAGAAAAGTTCCAGTTTGGATGATAAGCAAACAAAAGCCGTGCCATCACGATCACGACTGTGTCGGTCGTCACACTCACTTGATGGCGGACATGGTGCGACGTTGCAGGAGCGATAGATGGCTCTCTTGCCCGTGCAGTAGCGCCCGTTGTTCCGCGGTGGCGGGTTGTTGCACAAGCGTTGAGCAAACTGCACCCCGCCGCCGCACGTCCGGGAACACGCACCCCAAGGACCCCAGGAACTCCAGCTACCGTGGTTGGACGCCTTTGGGGAGGGAGAAGTGGAGTGAAGAGGAGAGGGAAGATTAAAGGCGAGGGAGAGCAGTGGACAAATCACAGAGTAGTAAGAGAGGGATGAAAAGGAAGGAAAAAAAAGGGAGGAGATTAGAGAAGACACGTTGGAACCAGAGTGGTTGTCTGTCGAGCCAAAGCACATATCTCTGAAGGAAAGCCCTTCAGAGATATGTGCTAATGTGTCATTTAATGTGTGGAAAAAATAACCTTAATTAAAAGTTAAGAGTTTCCAACCAGTCCTTCAAGAGTCATAGAGATTTAAAAAAAAAAGATCAAATAAGTAGCATTTAACATGTTATGAAACATGATTTTCTAACCCCAAAAGTTCTGTAAAGCCTCTTCGGAAATAGCTTTTCCATTTAGTTACACAGCTGAGCTGTTTTAACACCGGAATTTCATCTTTCCACAGTAAAGGCCACTTAATTTGCAATCAGAGTTTAAAGGATTGTGAAGACTGAAGTGGAGGGGCTTAATGTTGCTCGCAGCAGTAAACTGGTCGTCATGCGAGGCAGTGAAAACGAAGCATGTCAGAATCTGGGCCGGATACACTCGTAGAGTTTTTCTGCCAAGGATTCGGTCATCAAAAGTCATGTGACAAATAAACACGAAGAAAAGACTCTTTCCCTTCTTTTTTCCACTCTCACTTTCTTTCAACAGCATTCCGTAAACACATTTGTTCGTTATGGGCAAAATCTAATTTGGATCGATTTAAGCAAGGGCAAGAGAACAAATAAAACAGATCAGTGTTGGCATAAATAACGCAGACCGCGCAATGAAGTCACATGAAGATTGACATTTTTCTCCCTTTCAACTTCATCTCCCAAACTGTCCTGTCTCCCAGATGTGTGAAAATAAGCGCCTAAAATATCCCTTTGTGAACTATAATTGGATTTTATTTCAGAACGGAGTCCTTTTTGTCTCTTCCTGATAAACAACTTTAATATCTTCTTCAAATTCAACCCTTGCGTTTTTTTTGCCCACCCGTCTTACCGAGTAGTGTCTTTTCCGGGTCTTGTCCACACACTTTCCCTGCAGGCAAATGCGTCCCTTCCCGCACGGCGTTCCCTCCACGGCTGGCAGCTTCTTAGTCAGACACACCATCTGTCCCTGGCGAATCACGGCGCACCAGAGACGAGAACACACGTCCATTCCTGGGCAGACTGTGTACTCGGGGCCGAAGGCGAGGCGACATTGGCGGACGGCGTCGTAGCTCTGTCCCGGCAGCTCCTCGGGGCCCAAGAGGGGCTGGCGAGGAGTGTCTAAGAGACACTCGGCTGACAGGAAGAAAAAGAGGTGATTTTTAAAAAGGGCTTTGCAAACTAAGAAATAGAAATCTGTTTTAACCTATCGCTAAACAAGTTATATTAGTCAATAAAGGTGCAGGACAAGCTGCTAGCTGGATCCAATATGCTGTTTATACATTGAATAAGCTTGAAAATATTTGCAAATCTTTTGGCAATGCATCAAACTGGCAATGCTTCATGGCTTTCATGAATGAAACCGCAGATAAAACATGTGATGCATCATTCCTCTTGATTTCTTGCCAATGTTTTAACTGCTACCGCACACAAGAGGGTAATAATATTGGAAATAACACCACGTTAACAGAGAATTCTTGGTAAACTGCTCTCAGCTATGGGTGTCATGGGATAATTCAGATGGATGCAATTTATTGGGTGGACAAAATAACACTTGTACTGGGCTTGGAAAAGTTCTATCTCGTAAAAGAACTGCAGATGTGTCTCAAAACCCAACTGCCGACCATTTATTTGCCTTGCATTGTTCTGCAGCGTCCCGCACACTCACCATTGCCATCATCGAAGAAGTCGGTGATGGTAGCCGAGGTGCACCGGCTCCAGGGTTTGGAAGCGTCGATGGAGGTGAGGATGGACGACATGAGCCGCTTGTCGCTGTTCACTCCGAAGCGTTCCTCGCAAAACTTGGAGTCGTCGTGAGACAGACCGAGCAGATGACCTGCGGAGGAAGAAACATTGGGTTTGTCGATGCAAACGTGTACATAGAGGTAGATGATAAATGTGCACAAGCATGCCGTGGCGTGTTTCTATCTATGTATGCCGTTGTATGCGTGTTTCTGTGCCTACCGATCTCATGAGCGACGGTAAACGCAGCATGGAGGCCGTCGTCCTCGATGACGGCGCAGCTTCTCTCAGGAGAGCAGATGGTGCCGACGTCCGCCATGCCGAGGGTGTCGCAGGAGTGGTGGCCACAGAGATCCTGGAAGAAAGGGAAAAAAGTACTAAAAGTTGAAATGATCATCCATAAAGTTTGGAAAATAACCTCAACAATCAGCCTTATTCCCAAATCTATAAAAATTCAACATGGAATGTATTAAATTTTGCTCACTTTTCTCGCTGTTTTGAAGGATCAACACCTTAAATCAGATTCAGTCCTAATCGAAACCAAAGTATATCTAATTCACTGTTTGAAAAGTTTCTTTTTCAGCTGTTATTGTCAAGTTTCTTCTTGGTAAATCTTCTTGCAACATTTTTCCTAAACCAAAGACGATGCAGCTGAAACCACAAACAACACAAGATGACCACAGCTCTGGGGTCTACTCCAGGAAGTCTCTGCTGTGGTTTTTTATTGCAGGTTAGCAAAACTTATAGCACTTAAAAAAAAAGAGAGAATGCAAACAGTCTTTTTCAAAGCTATTATGACTTTTGGAGATCATGTCAAACTAATAAGGTAGTTTAAATTCCATAATCTCAGAGTGGAGATACCCCAAGGAGTCATTTTCTCAGACTTTCCTCCTCCTATACAGTGTTTCCTCATTTTTCTTGCGCTGTTTTTCAAACACCACCACCCCGTCTGCCTCATACGGTGCCAGTATTGATGTTTGCTTTGATTCCCACATATGTCCATGCAGATGAGGCCCCGGGGCTGCACAGCTCGGCCCTGCTGAGCGCATCAGATCAATCGGTTAATCACACCATCACGCTGGCGCACGCACGATTACGTGTGGAGCCGCGTGCACGTGCGTGCACAACGCAGCAGAACGGAATGTGCATTCAACACACACACACACACACACCCACGCACACACACGCACACGTCTGGTGGGGAGGATGAATCGTCATGTTAAGTGGTGCTGACAGGCCTGCTGGGTCGTGTGTTTGAGGCTCTCTGGGGAGGGTGTGTGTGCGCGGAACAAGTCGTTTTTGTGTTCTGGGCTCGCACATGACTGGCTGGGTGGGATGGCCTCACACACACACACACATGCACCCAATGCATGCAATACACACATGCAAGTACAGTGAGATGTGTACGACTATAAGAATGCACTTGTAAGGAAATGGGCACACACATAAAAGAACGGAGAACGGAAAGAGGGCAAACTTTTGCGAGACTGACTCCTGGATGCGTGGGAATGAAACAAAACACACGTCTACACACCGACTGGACGGATGATGCTGCCGTGAGCCAAACCAGGGATGAAGCTGTTCTTCGTTTTTCCACATCCAGACAAAAAACTATGGAGGAAAGTTTATTTGAAACGTCGAGAATGTTCAGCACGCAGACGTTTTGTCTTCCAGTTTTGTCTGTTTGTCTTTCCTTGTTTCCCACACTCCTTCACCTTGAAGCTCTTTAGACCTTTACCCCCTTTCATTCATTTATTTATTCACACCCCTCCTGTTCTATAACTGTTTTTGTTCCAGCTTTGCCCCGTTCACATGGCTTTCGTTAGTGTAAAGAAACACAAATGAAATCTCATTATAATGTAAAAGCACCTGAAATGACCCCAACACTTATTTACTTCTTCCCTCTGCAAAACACTCTTCCCAAATCTAATCCAAAGGCAGTTCACTCTTTAAAAAAAACACAAAAAAAGAGGGAGGAAAAGTTAAATACTTTTAGGAATCAAGAATCTTGGAGTGTGGGTGGGGTAGGATGGAGGGCTGCAGGAAATTAAAGAGAAGAACTGGCAGGATGAGGAGCACCAGAAATATTGGCAGAAATAATAAGAGAACAGGTGGAAAGCTGGTTGTGGAGGTCAAGAGGCAATCAGAACTATGTGTGTGTGTGTATGTGTGTGTGTGTGTGTGGGTGTGTGTTACAAAACCAATTGCAAACTAAGCCAAGGGTTGTGTTAAACAAACAGCCGGCAGACCAGCACACACACACACAGACGAAATAAAAGGTCAAGCAGAATGAGTTCAGAGTGAGTCTAGGTCACGATGTTTACTTTGACTGTTTTCTGAATGGATTAAATAATGATCTGTCAGTAAATGACCTGCGGTTCTTCAAGTGATTTCATTTTTGTTCATGCTTTCATTTCACGTCGATCCAGACTGGAATACCTCAATGGCCGGATTACCCCCTTTCAGATTGAGCTGTAGTAATTTTGGTAATCCGGTAATTTTCCTTCTGGTGAAAACGATCTTTTTTTTTCACTTTGGTTCAGGATAAAAATGACGACATTTTAAACAGCCTGACTTATAATTTAAGTTTCCAAATCTTCCCTATCAGTCAAAACACAACCTTTCAGAGTCTGTGGTGTGACTCCACTCCACTCTCGCATCTCATGCACATTAAAATGAATGGAAACATTCTAGAAAACTATTATATGTGTGCGGACCACTGATTATACATGAAAAATAGATGGATTGAAGCGGCGCCAAAACATCTTTATAACCTCAAAGGCCATAAAGTCTGCTGGCTTCAAGGCTCAATGCCAAAATAAACTTTTATTACACATCAAGTTTTATTATTAATTCTTCTCAAGATGTTTTTTTCTTATCTTAAGTTATTCTGATGACAAATGCATTATATTACTGTGTAATAAAACATGTTTAATCTGTTTGATGCTACACAAAGTATAAAGTCATGACTGACGTTGTAACCTAGTGTGTAGTTGTGTTGTGTTGGTGAACAGAAAGTAGAAACATCACTATTTATCTCCACGTTACCGATTCCAGATGACATCACTCACATTTAGGAAACTTGAGCTCAACTTTTGATCTTTTATCCATCTTTTTATCAAAATTTGGGAGTGAAAAGAAGCATTTAACCCCCACGAAGAAGCATGAAGAGTTGACCCAAGTAAACATCTGAATTTTACCACGCGTGCAAACAGGCCTCAGCACTCAAAGGAAACTTCAACCCATGATTGCAAATAAGAGTCACCGATGCATCATAGTGTGAAGAGGCTGAGGCTGATACGCTGAGACTGAACTGGTGCTCAGACGCGATCGAGGTCAAGGGTTTGGGATCCGTGGGCCGTCTGCAGGTTGTAAACATGCCAGTCGAACTATAGCATGTGTGAAATATCAAGAACATTTAAAACAAATAGAGGGGCTGGTTGTGACGGGGGCGAGGGCTGGGAAATGTACACTTTTGCAGACACACAAACGCATCGAACCAGGAGGGGAGGGGAGCTGAATGGATCTAGTGCGTAAATGCATAACGGCTAATGATATAACATGTGTGGGGGAAACATATGTGTCCATGCCACGTCTACATCAGCCTGAATCTTAACCCAATCATCCACACATGAGCTCTCTCTCTCTCTCTGCTTCTGCAAACTATTGTGATTTAGCAACTTCTAAGGGAATCGTCCTACGTGTTACGATAAAGAACGACCCGTGAGACGGATTGCACAAAAATGACCACATGGGTTTGATGACAGGATGAAGAGAGATTCACATGCTACAAGGCTGGATTGAAGATTTTCTATTCTTGTTTTTATGTAATTTTGAATACTTTTTGCTCACACAGTGCCCTATTAGTGACATCATGTTAATAATGATGACAAAGCAGAAGTTTCCATGGTTAGAAGCTTCTAAATTTGCAGCTGAGCAATCATCAACAATCCAGGAAAGAGGAAAACCTCGTATTAATGGTTTGGGGATAAGTTTTGTCTTCAAGTTGGGCATTTCTGAGCAGAAATGTTCGGTTTTTGCAAGTGCGATCAGGTTCCATGGTTAACTTTCAACTGGCCACCAAATGAAAGTGGTTCTGGCACTAAAACTAAAGATGTTTCAGCTTTCCTGTTAATTCACTCTGGGCTATCTTTTTCATTACTGCAAAGGACAGTTAGCTAAAAGAAAAGCACTTTTTCATATTTTGTTTGAACTTTCTACAAATCCGACAGCGGCCTGACCCCCGATAAGAGTTTGAAAGGTTAGTACTGCGATATTTCCTGGCATCGCAAGTGGATGCTAACAATTTTTAGCCAAATATTTGAGCGACTGCTGCGAGAAGCAGATGGAAAGAAAAAAAAATCGAAACATGTATGTATGTTCACATCACCTCTGCTCTGTCAGCTCTCTGGCCGTGTTACAGTGAGGCTTTGTGTCGCGACCCCGGCTCACAAGTGAGCACAGCCATGCGTAACGCTTAACGTTCCCATGTTCACCCTCAGAACGGTCCCCGTGTCCCCTCAATGTGCCCGTTGTTTGGATCCGGCGCTGGTATGTGTGGGGCAGGGTGACACGGCCACACAGGTCAGATCACTGCGGGTCCGGGGGTGTTGGAGTAATTGGACCTCGCCACAAAGAGACAAGCTCCATCCAACCCTGTGAACTCCTGCTGCTGCCCACCCACCCCCAACTCCGTCTGGGAACAATGGGTTGGTCTGACTTCAGTCACAAAGTCTTCAGTGAGCTTCAGTTCTAGTTCAGCAGACTCCAGTAATCAGGACCTACTTCCCAGTAACTCGAAACGCAAATATGTAGAAGGTTACTTCTTATTATTTCGCCCAAACACAGGTTGAGACTATTTCCCATAAAACATTTGAGGCGAATCTGTGGCACACAGATGTTTCTCGACCTGTTAACTTTCCATCGATGCCACAACTAAAGTTTTTCTCCTTGAAAATATCCACCACATCACCACACCTTCCCTTTTTCTTCATTTCCAAGCCAAATTACAGTGATGCATGAGTTACCTGAGCCAGATTTCCTTTGTGGCATTTTGTCAGTGGAAACTCTAATAAGGCCAAATCCTGTTTGTAAAACTAAAAATGACGATGTGCAGCTCTGGACGGTGAATATTTTCTGACCGCTGCTCTGGTAAAAAGATCGGTGGAGGAATGGAAGGATGGTTCTTGTGAAGAATTAAAGTCAGACCACTCTCAGCGTCTTCGCATTCCACATTCAATCACTTTCTGATGCAACATTCATTCGTCAGGAAAGTTCTGAAAGTTCACTTCTCTGGAGTCACTGAGTTCCTCTCCTACCAAACACCGACCCTGGCCTTCAAAAGTTCAAAGGTCAAAGTTAAAGTAAGGCGGCTGCTGCATTCTTTGGCTTCTTAAAGTCGTGAACTTCAACTCCAGTCATGCTTTAGCACTTATTCTGCAGATTAAGGTTCATACGTCCTGCAGCCATGTGGCGGGCGTACTGCGGCTAATGGGGAGAGGATTACACGCTCTGTGCACAAGGGGGTGGGAGGTCCCGCCTCTGCTGCTGACAGGTAACGTATCAGTGTCAGTATCAGTGGGGAAAGTGAGAGGTGTGGGGAGTGAAGGTGAGGAGGGAGGTGTGTGAATAATACAAGTGCTGCAACAGGTGGGGAAGAAATGGAATGCTGACTGTGTGTCGTTAATTTATACTTTCCCAAAACTTTTTTCCGTCTTAATATTAAGACTAAGCTCACATGGAAACTTTGTAACCTCCAAGTTTTATGTATGAAAAGTTTCTTGAATAAGGATGGAAATATATTGTCTGAAACTTGGGCAGCTTGGACACAAAAATGAATCCAAAATAAATGGAAAGATACTGAGTGGAACGGTTTTTTTCCCATGGATTTTTAAAAGGATCAAAGCTCAAGAAGAATAGAGAAAAATTCCCAGCTGATAAAACGTCGTGTTCCATCAGTTTCCTCTGCTTTCCAAACCTGAAAAAGCTGCTTCAGAGGGATCTGGAGAATATTTTTCCGTGCCTGCCTGACCCTTTCAACACCAACAAAGTCCAACCGCCAGAGGATGACACAGTCTTCTGGCTGTGGCCGGTACACTTGTGTTGGCAACAAGGTTAGAAAGGAGCCACAAGGCGGCTGGCACACAGGAAGTGAGTCACCTTGCCAGCTTGCTGACCCAGGTATTTACTACTGGCTGCCTTGCCAATGCATGACGCCACTGCCGTGCCACCGACGCCAGGAGATCCGAAGTAATGCCTCTCCCCCCCCCCCAACACCACCACCACCACCGAGCCACGACAAGACTCTGCATGAGCTGAAAACATCGCAATCCCAGGCGAGATATTTGACACGGCCAGCTGGAGGTAACCGCCATACAGCCACACCCGGAGAGGTGAAAAATGTGTGAAGATCCGCTGCTGCTTCGAAGTTTTTCTTCAAAAAAAAAAGAAAAAAAAAGAAAGTCAAGAAAGAGAAAGAAAGGGATGGCAAAAGGAGGGATAAATGAGTGTGGTTGCTTCTCCCAGGGTGGATGTGTTTATTTTTCTGACAGCTCCCAGCCCCAGCTGACTGACGCTGGAAAAGGAACTGGGAAAAAAATGTGCAGACTGGGGTGATGAGAGAGGAGAGGAGAGGGAGGGTGAGGAATTGCAAGGTTGGGATGACCGCCTTTAAGCGCCTGTAGGTTCAAGGGAGCTGTAAGGGATATTTCTGCCGAGCAAACCGCAGCAGCTGATATCAAACCTCCCACCCAGGGAAGAATTTGCGTGCCGGCCGCTGGCATGTGGCTCAGCTCGTAGAATCTGAGGGTTTCAGGTTGTCATGGGACTGGGAGAGGCTGCAGACAGAGGAGAGGGGGGGAGAAAAAAAAACTCCACCAGGCCCAGGAAATAGTTTTTTTCTCTCTCCAAAATTCAGCCAAAAAAAGAGGAGAGAGAAACAAACTAGGAGGACATATGAGGGCCATGTGGGAAGAAGTTTCTCCAGTCTTCCCAACCCAACTTTAAATGCAACTTAAATGGAAACTTAACCTTTAATAAGACTTTTAAAATCTTTTTTAAAAAAAAGAAAAAAAAGTGACCTGTCTCTGTCATGCGCATTACAGAGTGTGTTTTGCATTTCAGAATCTATTTCCACTAAAACCCCTTCAGGGACTCGATCATCCGAGTGCGCGCAGCTGGTGCGCCATCACGACCAAAACAAAGCGTGGCGTCACTCCGGATCGCTCAGCTGCCTCTCCTCCGCGCACCGGTGCGTCAGGGTGGGGGGGGTGTGGGGGTGTGGAGGCGATGGGAGGGGGAGGTTTGTTTACCTGCCTGGTGAAGAGGATGGCGGCGTCGTGGTGATGCTGGTGGTCGTCGTCCAGCGGGTTTTGCTGGTTCTGCCACTTGCAGAAGCTTTTCAGCGTCACCGCCGCGTTTTTGGACACCTCCAGCCCCTTCTCCTTCTCCGCCACCGTGATCACTTTGACCACCGACAGCCGGATGGGGTTCTCGATGCTGGCGTGTCCGTACAGCTTGGAGGCGATGGAGGCCAGTGTGAGAAGGTAGTGGTTCAAGTCCTTGCCGTATTTCTTGGACATGGTGTCATCGGCCACCAGGAGCAGCTCCACGTGCCTGGAGCGGGACACGGACCTCTTGCGCCGCGGTCCAGGCGCTTTGGCGAGCTGGCTCCACCATCTCCTCCCCGGTGCGCCGTGCGCATCCGGCTCCTCCGCCGCCAGCCCACGATCTTCACGTCTCCGCTTTCCACGACCTCTGCGATGGCGTCTCCCCACCGCATCCCTTCGTCCTCTGCGCCCTTCGCGCGTCCCGCAGCTTTCGCGCGCCTCACGCATGGCCTCAAAAGTGAAACTCTCACGCGTAAAGACGTGGAGCGCGCTCTCCGCGTCCTTGTCCTGCAGGGCGCGCACGTCGTGCTCGTGTCCTTTTGCCCTGATGATGGGTGTGATGGTGTAGCGTGCGTGGCTCACGGCGAAAAAGCCTTCCAGACCCCCTCCGCAGAGGTTTAACACCGCCAGGGACTCCGGGTTGGAGTCCACTGTGCCGCGGTACACGCATTCCCGTGGCAACACCGCCGAGCTCTCCCCCATCAGAGCAAGCACGTACTGGGGGCTGGAATGATGCGACAGCACCGACTCATCCCGCTCCATGTCCAGCTGGAAGCGGCTCCCATCCAGGTACAGCAGGTAGCCCACCTTCCCTCCTCCGTGGTAAATCCGGTCAATCGTCCGCACGGCCCCATCCGTCCTCCGCGCAGGTGTGAGAAGCGATCCGTTCGCAGGTGGAAGATAGAACCCCTGGAAAGTAGAAAGCCCGGCTCCCAGCTGCAACTCCACGACGCACAGCAACAGTAGCCGAAAACAGAACATGCTCTCGGCCAGAGCGCCAAGGAGCCGCATCATTGTTCATTCCAACCCGAGGCGCATCCACTAAAACAACCCCGGAGTGGACGGAGAGACAACTTTGAGCAATTGTTCCTCCCTAAAGCGCATCCCCCCCAGTGTCAAAATCATCCATGACAAAAAACAAAACAAAAACACACACACACACACACACAGGAGTGACCGACGGGGAAATTTAAAAAAAAAAAAAAAAAAAAACACTGAGGAGAGAAAAAAAAACTGAAAAGAAAAAGCGCAGCAGAGAGGGGCTGTGCGCGGAGGAGACGCTGAGCCCAACTTGGAGAACAAAAACACAAAGTTTGCGCTTAATAGGACTGGGAGAGAAAAAGTCCTGCCCCCTTTGCGCTCAATCACCCCCACCCCCCTCGCTTCGCCCCCCCCCCCGCCGCCCTCTCTCTCTCTCTCTCTCTCTCTCTCTCTCTCTGGCTGTCTCACTCTCTTTCTCAAATCTGAGTCAAGTGCTGGAGGAGAGGATCCTGAACGGTGCTGCCCATCAAAAGCAGCGCAAGTCAGACAGACGTGGTGGCATCTGGTTATGAATGGATGAATGAATGAATGAATGAATGAATGAATGAATGAATGACTGAATGGATTGATGGATGACATCAGCATCACCGTCTGAAAACCAACTTCCTGAACATCCTGGAACAAACACACATCTATTCCAACTTGTCTCCATTAAAGCCTGTTATTTTTACACTTTTTACACTTTGACTCTTTCAATAATTGACGACTGGAAGTCCCAACAGTGAGAGTTTCAGCAAACTAGACACGCATAGATAATTTATAGCCATTCTAGAATAAGAGCTCCACTCGATGGCGTGTGTTCCAATGGAGGAAACGTGGGAACCTGCACGCGGTGAGGTGCCGTACAGCTCCGTCTGTGGGTCTGCAGGTGTGGGAGTGGGCCTGGAACTGTCACGACAGCCATCTTGAATATCTATTGTACCTTGGGGGAGGTGTGTGTGTGTGTGTGTGTGTGTAGGGATGTTGTACTTTAGCCCTGCATACCTCACCAGAGCTCACAAACACTCTCTTAGAAGAACAGAGAGACTTAAAAGTTCTTGAGACGCTGAGTCACCTAACAACTATTACCTTTGCCCCACCCCCACCCCAGAGGTGAGGGGAGGGTGGGTAATTGTGTCTGCATGCCAAGAGGAAGGCCTCACATTGTCACCACCCCGCCCCCCACCCCCGCACGGTGCAGAATTTGACGACGGAGCATTACGTTTCCGAGTCGTCTCTCTTTAATCCAAAGCGACCGAGCATTATGGGTATAGCGTGGGCCGATGCACGCCGAGGGAGTGGGCGGGTGGTGAGAGCGTGGCCAAAAAAAAAAAAGGAACATGGCGTGCTGCCACCGTTAAGCCTTGCTGCCCCCCATCAAATCCCACCGTGAGTAAAAATAAGCCCCCCAGGGAGAACGTTCGCTAACGCCACTGATGTTACGATGATGCTGCAGGGGTCATCATCAATATGTGGAAACACTCTGTTAAGCCAACAAGTCTGCATGTTAGTTACATTTTTCCAAAAGTGGGGGCAGAGGTGCATTATGGGATATCGGCCTCATTATATCTGCGCTACGGCCCTGCTGTCGAGAAAATAATGAGACCCTCCACTGTAGAGTGGATCCAGTGTGGAGCTGAACTTCATGTCCAAATCACCCAACTGTTATGTAAACCCCCCCCCCCCCCACACACACACACACACACATACCCCACTCACCCATCCATCACCCCCCCCCCTTTCCTCTCTGTCCTCGAGTCTCGTCTCCGTCGCACCAAACTGTCAACCGAAAAGCAAACGGAAATGAGGAAGGCCGTGTGGGACGGCGACACACACACCTGAGGCGTGAGCGTGGAGCGAGTTCAAGAGCATGCTGGGAAATATTTTTCTGACTGTGTGATTCATTTAGTCCACACGTATGAACGAAACACGTCGAGTTTGCAAAATAAGTTTGCAGCAAACTGGTGACATTAATGCTGTGAAATGGCAACCTACTGAAAACACACACACACACACACACACACACATATGGTTCACACCCCCACAAAGAAATCCTGCCCCCCCTTTTGAAACCCACACACACACAAGCAGCCTATTGGATCATTTTTAATCCCTATCATCTGAAACTGAGATGTATGCCAAAGCAACCATATGGACAGAAAGCACCCCCACTATCACACACACACACACACACACACACACACACGCACACGCACACACACACACGCAACGACGTTGAGCATCACCAAAACAAGTGTGTAAACCCGTGTGCCAGGACACGTGTGGATGTGGGACCAGCCCACTTCCTACGGTGGCTGGGAGGGGGGAGGAGGGGGGGTCCGATGAATCGACAGGCCGAGCCTTTTACATAACCGTGAGGCTACATGTCAGTGCTGGTGTCAGGATTCACTCCCTCCTCCTCCTCCTCCTCCTCCTCCTCACACACCCACTCCATCCTCCCTCATCTCTCCCTCCTCCTCCTCCCTTCATGGAAGATAACCGGTAATTCCCATCAGGATGCGAGCGCCTCAGCCAATCACAGCCCTTGTTCTCCCGTGATGGTTGAATAGGTGATGATGTCGCACTGCTCGCCAAGCTCCCCCCCACCCCCCCTTTCATTTCCTCCTCTCTTAGATGCCAGGTGTGCTCTTAGCTTCTGTTACCACGGCGGTGGGAGGAGGAGAGTCTCCAGTGACGACGAGCTTCGACCGCAGGTATACGCTGTTCTCACACACACACACGCACACACACACACACACACACACACACACACACACACACACACACACACACAGCTCCCCACTCAAGTTTTCTTTCCATAAGAAATGAACACAGTCAACACAAACTATTTTATCCATCGTGTATTTATGCATGTATTAAAAATGGGAGGAAAAAACAAACAAAAAACACATACAAAAAAAAAGAAAAGAAAAAAAAAAAGACACATCTATGCACCTGTAAACAGAAACAGCACACTTGGATCAGAAAATGAAGGCATGTCTTAAAGACATCAGAGGGGATCTACACTTGGATCTTTGCTAAATATAACCAAGAGGAGAATGTCGAAAAATGGAAAATCTGATCCAGGTTTAATCGATGGTGCATTTAGTTTCAAGTCAGCATCACTAAACTGTTAAGAAATATGAGTCATAATTCCTGTTTGTTTTATACCTTACGCAACAACAGCAGTATTCCACTGCTGTATCATGATTGCATGTTTCCCAGCTTGATAAGTACGATTTGTTTTGGTACAGTGCAACGACATCACGATAATGCTTATTCCGTTTTCTTTTTTTTTTTTTTCAGAACCTGCACTAAAAACTATAAATGATTGTGTTTGCAACAACAACAACAACAACAGCAAAAAAAAAGTACAAATAACTTTTCCGGGCACTTCTTTTTCTTTCTTTTTTTTCGTCAGAGATGAATATGCAGAATGGTAGAAAAGAATCGCTTCACCTTTCGATCCTTTTAAGTGATGAAGTGTAAACATGACGTAAATGTGAAGCACTCGATACAATGGCAGTAAAAAGTCGTACAGTAAGACCTCGATATGCGAATTCTTTGAGATACAAGTTCTTTGAGATACGAGTCGTCGCTCTGTTGCTTTTTCTTTTTTTTGACATATGAGCGAAAATCTCTGAGATGGGAGCCGCGCTTTGGCTAGTTGGTGGATGGATACAACATCAGCTGAGACTGGATCTCGTTTGTGACATAATTCATGTGTTCTCATGATTTTTTGCATGTTGTGATATTTAATCATTGGTTACATAACATATATAAATAATTATGAGTCTGCATGTCTATTGGTTGATAAAAAATGTTGGCTTTTTTTCCTCATAATTTACGGGGTTTGGAGTTTTTTTTATTACAAGGCATGAACGGATTAAAATGATTTTAGTTACTTTAAATGGGGAAATGTTGTTTGACTCAGGAGCTCAGTCACGGAATGGATTAAACTTCTATCTCGAGGTCCAACTGTACTTGGCTAATGTAACAGTTAGCATAAGCACTGCTTGGTCTGAGTGACGGGCGTGTTACCATTCATTTGGTCTCTGATATGGCGTTTTATAGAAGATGCTTCACATGAGGCAGATGGAGGAGACAGGGCAGACTCACGGAGCCACTTAAGACGAGAGCGGAAATAGGCAAAGGGGGAGTCGAAGCGCAGACTTGAAGGCCCTGGCATGTACAGAAAGGCAAAAAGGTTCTAGCGTGTTGAAAAGCAGCAGAAGAACACGTCTTGATGCTGATTCAAGTTAGGTTCAAATGTATAACGTCTATCATTTCAGACAGCGTCAGTGATTCGGTTTTATTTCGTTAACCCTCCTTGATTCAGAGGAAGTTCTTACGAAGGCGAGGCTGCAGGTCTGAAAACTTTGAGAAAATATTTAGCGTTAAAGTTGTAAGCTACCTTGTTTATCCATGGTATAACTTCAAGTTAATGTGACCATGTGACCTTTACTATATACATGATTAATGTTAATAAAACCCCAACTCTAACGTGAGCTGATAGCACTGAGAGGGATTGAGTTTGATCCTCCACTGTGAGAAATGGGACCAAAATATGAACTCAGCAGTTACACAGTTGTGCTACTCTTAATAATCCACAAGGTTGGCGGGTCTGTAAATTTCTTTGCATGAGCAGTGAGTTTCCATGTTGTGTTAATAAGTAAAATATTATTATTATCATTATTAATTATTAAATAATCACAGTTACAAGGATTCAGATGAGAACTAAGATTGATTTCAGTTGTCGCCATGAGGAGTGTTTGACTATAATCGACTGATGGTCGGAATCAGGAGGTGTGAGCAGGTTTTTAAGGTAAAGAGAACTTATTTGGAAAAAGAACGACGATTCTATGATGTTAATTTTAAATCGGAGGATCTTTGGAGCTTTTCATTTAGACGAACGCAGCGTTTGGTAAACCCCGCCCTGCGCTTCGGATACATCTGATCGGTTTATCCAGCATCCAGTGTTGCATTGTCACTGACCATTATAGGGCCACATGACCCTTCTTGACGACTGTGATGGGGGGGCTTGTCTTCTCGGTCAGGGCCAGTTCAGGGCTGTAGGAGACTGCTGGGTTTTTGGCAGGGAAATAGCGAGGCGCCTGTAATGAGTCTTCTGCAGGGCTACACAGATGTTGGAAACGCTGGTGGGGGAGCAAAACACAAGTCGCAATAATGAATGATTTTTATCAGTGATAAGTCATCTGTTCAGCTGTTTGTGTTCAGTTCTTTATATTTAATTTTTCTGGATGGTGGTGCTAAAGGATATGAGCTGTAACCTGTGCTATGGTTCCAGGGGTGGTGGCCAGGCAGTAGATGGCCCAGATGGGGAGCAGAGAGACGGAGGACAGGGTGAGGAGCCAGCCCAGCACCGTGGCCCAGGCTGGAGCCACTAGACCTTTCCTCAGGCTCAGAGGAGACCAGTACACCAGGGAGAACAGGAAGGTGGCCTGGAAGGGACAGAAAGACTAATGATACCGCTCAGACGTCTTGAGTAACGCAGTGTTACACAGGTTCACCTCTGTTTACGTCGATTCAAGTAACGTCGTTCTCGATTATACATCGGTTTAAAAAAAAAAAAAAAAAACCAAGGAAAATTTCAAATCAAGTTTACGTCGTTCAACTCGACTTCACGTCTGTCTGCCACAAATATTGGAATTACTAGTAAACTATTAAAAAAACCCATAACATAACATCTTGTTATGTGTTACAGTATGAAAGTACACGAGTAAGTCCTGTTTCCTTCCCAATGGAATTGTGGATATTTTTATTACTCAAATAAAAGAGCGATATTCCAAACCGACTGGTGCTTATGTCAGGTGTGAAAGCAGGTCAGTGTGTGTGGGGGGGGGGGGGGTCCACTCACAGTGCACACAATTGGGGTCAAGAACTTCCAGCACAGCTTGAATAGAATCAGGGGCCTGTGGCCGGTCATGTCCCTGATGTTGGCGCTGAAGCGATCGGCTCCTGTGGAGGGAGAACACAATCAGAGGCTACGGTTGCTTTTGGTGGCGGTGATGTAAATGAGTTGGAATGTGTTTTTTGGAAGGCAGACACTTGAACGCAAGTCTTTAATCTGATGTTTGGTTTTATTGCTTCAGCTAAAGCAACCGAAAAGAACATTTAAATTTAAAAAAAAGAAAGAATACAAGACCCAGGTTGTAAGAAAATAAGTGTTGATAAAATTCAAATCAATCAATCGAAGACAAACTTCCACAGCAACGCCCAATGCAAAATTCTGCTTGTCTAATTCTAATCGACATGAAGCAGAGCAGGTTAACAGCTCATCCTATAATAACTAATATTTACAATGGCTCATTCAGGTAAAAGTAGGTTTTCCTTTTCTAAAGCAACGGAACATCTGCAGCGAGCTTCCTTCAGGACCACATGGCCAGCGGTGGGAACCTGTCAGAGAACGCCAGAGTCCTCAACAGCTGTAAAATCCAAAAGTCGTTAAAATAAGGAGAGAAAGTCCACTGGAGTCCGACCGCTGTGTTACCCACTCCACTTACACCTAATGCCAGCAGAGCTGTAAAAACAGGCTTCTCTGGCGTTCCTCTTCCGTCTCATACACGAATCCACTCTCTCTGCTAACCTCCTCCACTTTCGTTTCACGACTTTGCCGGAGGTTAAGTTAAATCCAACACTTTAGGTATTTTCCTTACGTGTAAACGCATGGCACATTCTAACAATCTAGAACTAAAAGTCTCAGACAGGGGGCTCCCCGGGGGCCACCAGACTGAGAGTCGACGGGGACCGGGGGGCTGATTTAGGGCCCAGAGGAGACAGACAAGGGCCTGGCTAGCTGCCAGTCTCCTTCCAGCAGTGGCTAGCTGCAGCCGTGTGAGCAAACTGACTCCGGCTGGAATGCAGAATGAGGGGGGAGGAAGTGGACCATTTGACTGTGTATGTTTATCAGATTGTAGGAATTACTTCCATTACCGGAGAAATAAACTCTTGAGACTAGGAGGAGAGGAGAATAGACTAAACCACAGGAGGGACCAGAGATTAGACTAGACCAGGGTAGACCTGACTAGATTGGACTGGAGGAGAGGAGACTAGATATGTCTAAATGAGGAAACAACAATAAGACTAGAGAAGAGAAAGTCTTGGATTAGACTCCAGAAGAGAGACTAGAGAAAATGACCAAAATGATATGGATAGAAGAGGAGAAGAAAGGAGACTAGACAAGATGGGAAGAGGCTAGAAGACTAGACGGGTAAAGAGAAGACTAAGGAGAAGAGACCAAAAGAGAGGAGACTAAACCTGTCTAAATGATGAGACAACAATAAGACTAGAGAAGAGGAAGTGTAGATGAGACTCCAGAAGAGGAAACTAGACAAGACTAGACGAGGGAAGAGAAGACTAAGGAGGAGAGACCATAATAGAGGAGACTTGATAAGAGGAGAGAACATTACTAAAATCAAATGGATGGTAAGAAACCAGACTAGAGGGGAGGAGAGGAGAGGAGACTAGACTAGTTGAGGAGAGGCTAGAAGAGAAAAGATTAGACAAGACTAGACGAGGGAAGAGAAGAGTAAAGAGAAGAGACCAGAAGAGAGGAGACTAGATAAGAGGAAAGGCAAGGAGGTTGGACTTGAGAAGGTAAGAAAACAGGACAGACGCAGATGAATTTGTACCGTAAATCCAGCCGATGGCCACAGACTGGAAGATGGAGAGCAGCAGCAGGCTGGCTCCACTGCAGGAGAACTGGTCATAGATCTGGAACACATACAGACCGCCCTGCGTCCAGGGAGGCAGTTCCGATAATCAATAATAGAAAACAAATCAAAGAAAGGGTAGAGAATCCCGCGCACACATCCGTAGGCTTACCGGCGTGACCATGATCAGCCCCACCAGGAAGCAGACGACACAGAAGAAGAGCAGCAGCAGCTCCCTGCGGTGGCCTCGTCTGATCACGTGGGGGTACAGGTCGGTGAAGGACGTCATCAGAGCCTCCAGACTCACAAACTGGGAGGGCGACAAAAGGGAGTGGTTGTCGGTTTCACGCAATCATGTCAAAAATCACCCATCAAAGGGAATACGTGTGTGTGTGTGTGTGTGTCTACCTGTGTGTCCAGCCCCAGCATTATGATCATGAGGAAGAAGCAGACGGCCCAGAGCTGAGGTAGAGGCATCATGGCGACGGCTCTTGGATAGGCGATAAAAGCGAGGCCGGGCCCTGGGAGGACAAGTCACCGCCAGGAGATACGGACACAGTAAGGCGTATTTTAAATCAGCGGTCCTTAAATTTTTTCGTGCCACAGACCGGTTTAATGTCAGACAATATTTTCACGGACCAGCCTTTAAGGTGAGGTGGATAAATACAAATAAAATAAAACAATACCACCAGCAAAAAACCCCCCTGTTTTTTCTAAATGTAATAATAAACGTGAATCCAATATGCATCAACTTTTTTAGCAGCGTCCTTGTAAGCTTGTGGAGTTTCAGTTTGGGAGAGGGAGCGGAGGGTCACCTGACTGGGCCACGCTGCCGATGTCCACTCCCTGCTCCTCAGCCATGAAGCCTAACACTGAGAAGATGGCAAAGCCTGCCAGGAAGCTGGTGGCGCTGTTGAGCAGGCACAGGAGGAAGGAGTCCCTGGAATGCCACACGTGATGGAATTATTTAACGTAACAGCCAGACGAGTTAGGAGAAACAATGCAGACAATGTATGGCCTGTTACTGTAAAAAACAAAACAAGACAAAAATAAACAGCAAGATTGATTGTTTGGGTCGTGTGTGTGTGTGTGTGTGTGTGTGTGTGTGTGTGTGTGTGTGTGTGAGGGAGTCAGGGAGTGTGGGAAGCGTGGAGGCGAGGGCTTTTCTTTGAGGTGTGGCTGCATCCAGAGTGTTTTCTCTGTCCATTCCAGTCATTCCTTCTGGAAGCCATCCGACCAGAGGGAGCGTACAGCTTACATTTCATCGAGTACAGCGTGTGTGTGTGTGTGTGTGTGTGTGTGGTATGAAGAGTGATAGAATAGCTGTTGCGTGTTTCATGTGTGACAAAGTGTCTCACTTATAGCAGTTATTATTGTATTTGTTGTAACTGCCGAGCGCTGTGAGACTCCCCAAACAGATCCCATACGAGAAAAATATCTGGGTACCGGCATCCATCCATACCTGTAGAGAGACAGGGACAGCGAGGGGGGAGGAAATGGAAAGGGCACGTTAGAAACGTTACTGTTATTTCTTTATGGGTTTCAGGAGAGAAAAAAAAATTGCAGGAAAGCTAGCGTGTAGCTTCCAGCATCTCCTTGACGTTCGCTGTTTGAGTTACACAGATCCCATGGCGTCGTTTCACGTTTGCTTGTTGTTGTTTTTAGCGTTCATGCAGCTACACAACTTCTGTCGATTTGCGGAATGATGCAACGCTGTTTTGCTTTTCCCAGAAAAGAGATCGAGTCGCTAATGGACTGTTTAGATTCTCACAATCGGGGAAATCACATGTATCTAATTTATTTGCATTCATTTTGATAATAAAGTGCAGGTTTTTTGTTGTTTACTTGCGCCTCTGTCCCCAATTTGAAATCCCGCATTGTGAATCTGACGATATACCTTCTCTCCTGACAAGAGTGAGGGCCCCCCGAGCCGGTGGGAGCTGCTGTCCCACCTGTAAGAACGACCGAAAGAACTCCGAGCAAAGAAGTTTTTGTTTTTATTTCGTTATGATGCCTCGTGTCCCTGCGGGTGGTCGTACCTGCGGGTCGGCCAGGCGGGTGTGGTTGGGTTTGAGGTAGTAGACGATGCCCTGGGCCGCTCCTGGGAGGGTGACGCCGCGCACCAGCAGCACAAACAGCATCAGGTAAGGGAAGGTGGCTGTCAGGTACACCACCTGTAGGGGGAGGAGAGCAGAAAAAAAAACCCAAAAACAAACAACAAAACGACAATTTCAGATTTGAGAAGAGAAATCGCTAATCATGTAAAAGAAAATTGAAGTTCGGTCTAACTTTAATCGGCTTGTGTTAAAACGAAAACACCAATTTTGCAGCAACTTTGGGAAATTTGAGCTCTGTGTGAAATTTATTGCCAACCCCTCCATGGGTGCTGACGTCAGCGAGATTTCAGGAAAGATGCAGTATCGGCTTGTTTCTCTGATTTCTGATGTTTTAATAAAAAATTTTTACAAAGCAGGAGCAGCTTTTGGCAATTTTCAGTCTGCAAATGTAGCTCTCCGAAGAAAAAATGTAGGAGCTTCCTTGGTCTAAAATGAAAAGATTGTACTCAAGCCTCTGCAGTGGCTATGATCTGAGTCAGCGACCCAACTGGGGATCCCATGATGCCCAGTTGGGTCCAGCTTGTTATGTCTGTCTTGGATTCCTTGATTCTGATGAAAAGTTAAAAATGTGACGAATCCTAAAGCAACTGTGGAGAACAATGACTCCTCATTTAAATGGTTGTGTTCGCATTTCCTTACACCAATGACTCCTGGCGATATTAATAATTGGATTAAAATACAGAGACTAATTTTGTCTTGACAGACCAGCAGGCAGCTGTCTCCTCCCATAATGCTTCACTCTGGCTGCAGCTCAACATTCCTGTTACTACCCTACTTTTTGTTGGGGAAGTGGCCTCGTTTTGGAGCTGGAGCCGAGCCTGTTTCTCCGTGACATAGAGAAACGAGACCTTCGACAGACACGCACACGTTAACGTGACACCATCACAACACTGCCGTCTTCCCTGCTCACCTTTCCGGTGGATTTAACGCCCTTCCACACACAGAAGTAGCAGATGAGCCAGATGGCGGCCAATGATAGAGCCAGCTTCCAGCTGATTGGCCCCAGTTCGTCTAAAGTGTCGGAAAGATGGAGCACCTCCCGCCTGGAACACACACTCGCCTATATTAAAGCATGCTCAGCACCCCTGAAACACTGATCGGAAACCAAAAACTACACTCACTCCCAAAACTCCATGACGGGGGATGTGGCATTCACAAAGACGCTGCTCCCATTGGCTGTCTGGTTGTGTTGTTGGAACAGGACACACGTCTCTGGAGGTGGACACACACACACACACACACACAAGTTAGACCTTAAAGTCTCACACAGCTGCCTCAGAATGCTAAACCACGGCTGATGCGGACCTGTGTTCCAGGTGTTGTTACAGTGGGACCAGGGCAGCTCCGCCCGGAAGCTGTAGGTCAGATACAGAAGAGCCCACGCCAGGATGACGATGTAGTAGACGCAGCCGTGGAGGATCATCACCTGGCTGGCGTAACCGAGACCTGAGCAGACACAGGAGGATGCAGACGGTGGTGTGAGATGAGACCAGCCATTAGAAATTAGCATCCGCTCTCCAAATAATAGAAATACCAAGATTCATAAAGTGACCCGGCCGGAGCGGTTTAAATATTTAATTTGGCACAAATAAAGCCGTGCATCGCTTCATAAGAATGAGGTTCAATGTTGCAGTGAATGATTCGTCCCAGCTTTTTTGCTTTCGTTTTCTTTAATTCCTATCTGTGTCAGTGCAGAAAGTAAATACAGGGTCAGATGATTATTTACATGTAAATTTTAACGCCCTTCTCCGAGTTAATCATGCAATGAAATTAAAAATAGATTCGGATATCGCGGTTTCACATGCGTTTTAACACTTGCAAGCAAACTGAAATGAAAGTAATTTCAGTTTGCTTTTAAGATTTTACATGACGTGAATGGATTAACACGTTTTTGTTTTTTTTAAATTAACAGACGTCTCCATTGTGGAACACCGTGAACAAAAAGGAAGGACGAGTCGACGCATTCTATAAAAATTCACATATTTATGTCGTCGAAGTCCTGACTGTGATCAAAAACAGGCGGCTTCATCTGCTGATGAAGACTACTGTTGTGTTTGATGTTAATCCAGCAAAAAAAAATGGTTTGATTCCAATTTTTTTCCCCCCCTAATGTGACAACCAATTCTGAATTGAATTTGTTTTTGGTGACAGTGTGAACACAATGCGGGTCACATGAAATAAATGAGATCTGGATTTTTAATTCCTTTTCTACACGACATGGACAAACTGATATGATGTAACCACAGACGAGTCACTGCGCTGCACCTACATATAAACACAGCTGGCTTGTGGATCAAAGTTCTCTAAGGTTTATTTATTATTATGGGCTGTGCAGCTATATGTCAAGTGGAAAACTCAACAGGTGGAGTTGATTCCAAAAGTCTACTTAAAATTTGAACTTTTACTTCCCATCAGTGCAGTATATGTGTTCTTCTTTGTGCTGCTGGTCCAGTTTTAAATTAGTTCCTCGACTCAGTCTCTTTTTTTAAGCACGAGCACAATTTTGGATCCCACGAAAATGTGTGTTTTTATTGGAAAGCAAGGAGTGTGTCGTCATCTGTTTGTTGCTTTGGCACACAAGGGCTCAACATAAATTCAACATAAAAAGTGTTTCACACACACTTGCATGCAGCTGTGAGGCATGGCTGGTTTTCTGATTACGTGCAGACTGACAACATGTTACTTGAAATGATGGCGACATAAGAGAGTCCTTTGGACGGCACCGCAAGAAAACACCTTAAAATGTAACCTGATTACGGAAGCATTGTCATTTTAATCAAGCTTCTCAAATGAGACAGGTTTTATTTTTTTATAATTACTCGGCAAACATGTGGCAGCCTGAGCACGCATGCAAACGTCAGGAACAAAATGTCGGAAAACTTTAAAAGCTCTGCGTTCTGAACGTTGAGTCGAGTAGATCGCTTGTCTTTAGTCATAGTTTAATTCAGGTGAAATGATTTTGATGTTTACCCGTGCATGCCAACGTGTCAAAATGTTGGGTGTGGCACCAGTCTTTTTACCTCAAGGGAAGTACTCCTTCCTTAAGCCTTATGTCTCAAAAGCGTCAATTAAGCATACCAGTGCAAACGTAGGTGCAATTAGCCAGATCCAAATTCACATGAGAGCACACAGATGTGTGGCTTCTTTTATCATGTGCAGTACGTTTGTGCCCAACTGCAAAGGAAGGAAAGTTTTCATGATCAAACACTAGCGGCTTTGGTTTCTCCAAAACTCAGAGGGGTGATTCGAGTTGGACGTGGATCCGGTTCAGATGGGAACGGTTTGCTGCTCACTAACAAACTGGTACAGTGTAAATGGGAATTTTTTTTTTTTCATCCTACGGAAACTTAACACAAATAGCTTCTTTTTTGAGAACAAAATTACATACATGTAAGACTGAGTCTCTATAGATTTTTTTTTTCAAATTTAAGACATAAGTACAGTATTTTCTGCACTGGATTAAGGCGCACCTTCAATGAATGGCCTATTTTTTTTTTTTTTCCATACATAAGGCGCACTGGATTATAAAACACATCTGTGAACTCATCTTCAATGAATGGTCTATTTTAAAACTTTTTTCATTTTTAAGGCACATTGGATTATAAGAAATTGAGAAAATCAAAGGCTTTTCGGTGCGGAAAAAACTGTGTATGTTTTACTGGTGTATTTAATGAATTGTGCATTAATGTCACCTTTTTCAAACAACAAAACCAAGACAGTGCATGAACTCACATGAAAAGTCCTACCTGCAAATCAGTGTGACTTCTGCTGTTGTTATTGAGAGACCAGTTCAGATATGCGTGGCTTCACCTTGACAAGTGCTACTCTGATGTCATTTTCACAGCAAAGTCTGTTTCTGTCGTTTTCCATGCAGCTTAAGGAAGTGTTCCTTTATTTTTGCCAGCACGAGACTAGAGTTGCTCAACTTGACATTGCAAATCATGCAGAACGCTGACTCCCATCACGTTCCATTATACAGTACATGTAAATTCACGTTATACATATTCGTCGGACCACTTTCTTTTTTTTGCTCAACATAGTTAATATGAATTAAAATATTAAGAAAGCAATCAGATGACCCTACCATCATGACAGGCACAAATCGACTACTGAGTGCGCAAAGTCCCCTGTAGCACAGGTAGGCTAATCGATGTAGCGTCACGTGATCACCTGCAACCAATGATGGCTAAGGGGGGCGTGTCATCACGAATTGACAACGTACAGACACATCGTGTCAAGACAAAACATTGTGTCTGGTGTTCTGTCTTGACCTCCGTGTCCGCCGAACCCCTAGGGTTCGATCGAACCCAGGTTAAGAACCACTGATCTAAACTGTTGTTGAACTTCTAAAGCCCCAGAGGGTAATTTGCATTAGATATAACTGAAATTTAAAAAATTTCAAACTTGTCCAAACCTGTGTCTAGTTTTACGGAGCAGCTTGATTCTCGAACAACAAACTTCTACAACCACAATGAACGGCAGTAAGAAGTCATCAGCATATATTATACACATCCGTCTCATTTTGAAAGTTCTTTTTTTTCCCTTATGCTACCAGAAAAAACCTTGAAATGAACTGGAAAACAATCTGAATGGCTACACGCATATTATTAACACAATATACACACTAATAACATCATTTGATTACCTCCGAATAAAGGGCAGACAGTTCTCCAGGCGCTGACGCCCCCCAGGCTGGTGTACTGTCCCAGTGAGGTCTCCAGGAGGAAGAGGGGGATGCCGCACAGCACCAGGAATAACAGGTAAGGTACGAAGAAGACACCTGGATGAACACACACAGGATCAGATCTGTATTTCAAGCTCATAGTATTATGAAATTAATATTCACACAGCGAATTAAATTCAAATTCATATTGAGATGCTTTACCTCCACCGTTCTTGTAGCAAAGGTAAGGAAACCTCCACACGTTGCCCAGACCGATGATCTGCCCCGCCACAGCCAGGAGGAACTCGGCTTTGCTCGCCCACTGGCCCCTGGCCTGCAGTCCGTCGTCTTTGAAGGCTGCTATCCTTTTGGGGAATCTTTTGTTGTGTGACAGCAGCGTGTCGCCTTGCTGCGAAGACATTTTGTCCTCCATCGCGAGACGAGCAGAGACACAACAAACTGGGGAAGTGAAAACACAAGAAAACAACAGTGCCAGTTGAGGACGGATAAATCAAAGCACAGATGTTAAAAGATAAAAGTAGGGCAATGGAAAGTTTGCTCACACCTCCACAGCGAGGACTGGATAGAGAAACAACAGTTGTTTCCTCCCTTATCTGTGAAGTATGAAGGTCAAACACGTTTTGGGTGTGTGTCCTTTATCTCTCCGTCACAGAAACCTCGAGGCTTTCATTCTACTATTTGTGCATTTACTTCAGGAATGATTTATCGATAATCTGACTTTCATTTTATTAAATCCATATTATGCAGCAGCAACAACATCAGTCTGAAAGCACTCGAGCACATTTGACAACACGTTACATCTCGGAACATTCAGTACTTCTTATTACTTTTTTTTTTTTTTTAAATTCTAGGTGGTTTCTTTTGACCCAAACCTACATGTTTTTTAAAAAATAAAATAAAATGTGCAATTATTTGCTCAACTCCACATAATTTAATTTTAAAATGCTTGATGTTTTTTTTTTTGCTTTTGCTGCAGATGTTACAGGAGAACTTCTCACTGTTTTAGAGACATGACCTCAGCCCTAAAGCGCCTGTCTCCTGCTGAGCCACATGCACGAATAAAAAAAGCCTCCTTTTAATACAGAAACGTCTCTTTTTTTTTTAGTGTCAATAAACAAAAGAAAAAACACACTGTACAAACACCGTCACATGAGGAGACCGTAACAACACATGATCTGATGCAGCGGTCCGTTTATGCCTGGTGTACATTCTAAATTACAGGTTGCACAAGCAGCAGTTTCGTAACGACGTAACGGTGTCACAGCGGAATTGACCGAACAGGTGTGGTTTAGCCTGAAAATGATAACAACTGAAATAAAGGCTATGAAATTAAATACTTTTTTTTTTTTTTTTTAATATGGTGAAAGGATTGTTTTAGAAATGAATTCGTTATCACATTTGCGCTGCCTACCTCCGGGTGTCCCGTTGGTCTCTTCGTGGTGACCACCCCCGTGTCCGACTGGTCAAATGGTTTAGTCCACCCGCGAGCGGAGAGGGACGGTGCGGCGCGCGCCTGGATCCGACTTGAAAGAGAAGAGCGGTGTGTGTGTGTGCAGTCGGACTGGCGCAGCAGCAATAATCACGTTTACGAACGACTAACGGCTTTTGAGGGATGCTAGCGACACAAAAAAAGCGGACTAGCCTTAAGCCCCGAAGGTGAAAGGGCGGTTAAATTAGGACGCATCACACACAAGGAGACACATCACGTATTTCTTCCCTCTTACCTCTACTACGCCGCAAGGTTGGAAAATATTAGCGCGTCTCACAATGTTCTAACCAACAAGTTGTGCTGGAGTGGGAGTGACGCAGTCACGTCACGTGACTTTTACGTGTGTGACGTTGAAGCCAATGGGGAGGGCAGTAGTACAGCTATCACTCTGTACAGAGACAGGGTTTTTATTTTATTTTTTATTTCTAGAGAAGATATCAATATTTAAGTTAGTAAACGATTAAAGGATTTAAATAATTTTTTAAACCATTTGCCAAATAAATTGTGTTCAGTACTTCCTGCACAGACCAGGTGCAGAGGCAGCCCCACCCACCTGCAGCCGCTTGATTCTCTGCTGCAGGTGCAGCCACATGAAGGGACAAATTATGGCGTGCATAAGAAAAGAAATTGCTTTAAATTCCCCAAATGGTTTTTTTTTTTTTTTTTGGTAAAGGGTTGTAAATTTGCAAGTTTTAAATTCTGCACCAAATTAGCGCCACTTATCATGGCACCAAAACTAAGGCCCAATTGCATATATTTTTCTGGTGCTTTGAGCTGTCGGGAATTATTATAAATTTCCTAACTTTTTGAAACCAAACTTCAGTAAACACACGTCTTTAAACTCGGCTGCATCTCTAAATAGAGTGTCAAAGAGTTTGGACTGTAAAAAGAAACTACAAAGTGTCATCAGACAGACCTACTGTATGTACATGAGTTTCGCTCTCTCCTCTCTTGAATAAACATCAAACCCGGCTGAAATGATAAACATCAAATTGCATCAAACATAAAAAACAACAACAAATTTTTCAGAATTATGATGGAATATCACGCTAGGATCTGTCACGGAAATAACTGAACAAAATGTTCTGATGCATGCAGTAACATGATCCTTTGTACCATTTTATATTTAGCCCACATGGTGCTGCATTTTAAATGTTGTTGTCATGAGAACTTATTTACTTCCACTTTCATTAAAAAAAAAGAGCAACAGTTTGAAGGGCACGTGATTTCTTTACTTCCCCAAATCGTAAAGCGCAGTACAAGAAGAAATCTCTTAATTTCAGCCAAGCCAGATGATAGATTGTTTATTTCTTGCTATAACTCTCTATAGGTCTTTCATTGCCAGTCACTTCATAAACTTTCCTCATAAACCATTGAAGCCTTACAGGAGTTACAAAGGTACACAACCGTGTTCCACCAAATGAAAAAAATCTCTGTTTATTTTCAGTTAATGCTGTTATTTATTTTGTTAATTTTTTTCTTTCTGGACAGGTTATTACAACAGATTTCATCACATGTGCAACATCAGCAACAACATCGGAAGAAGAAAAAAAAAGGGCTGATGGGTAGAAGCCATTTGGCTTGTAAAATTCCCGTCCCCATAATAAATATCTATCTCATTACAAGGTGCTGACAACCAAATTCATACATTAAATTTAACGTTTAGATTATTTTAGTACGTATATTGCTGTTTTGAACTGTCCATTCAGTCCCAATAGACGTGTGTGTTTGCACACGTCTTCATCAGTTCTTGGAATGACTTCCAGTTTTGTTAATGACATTGACCATCAATCTGGTTTTAGTTAGATTCAAGGATAATCTGTTTATGTCAAACCATAATTGCAGCTTGTACAATTCCTGATTAACTGTTTGGACTAATTTATGTACAGTATATCATCTTCTTTGCATAGTTAAGGCATTGCATGCTATTGTTAAGACAGCAACACAAGCTTTCAGCTCCTTATTGTAGACTCGTTCCTGTAAGGGGGCTCGGCGTCCACCTCAAGCACCTCTCAGGATATTTAATGGGCTGTGTCTTTGGCTGAGCGCACTCAGCCGAGCATTAATGGGCAGAGTAAAAAAAAAAAAAAAAAAGAAAGGCAAAGGTCCAGTTTACACAATGCTCCAAAGATTACGCTCAAATAATTGCATTCCACTAGTAGATTATATGAGGTGTGTAAATCACGTGTAGTTGTGGAGCTCATTTTACTTTGCGTTGTGGACATAAGCACACATGCATGCTCCAGAGGCGTGAGGATTATGGGATATAGCAGTTGGGTCTTCAAATTTATAGCCTTCTTCATGAAATTCCAAAATTTAACTTAGTTGGCATTCCAACAGTCGCCTCACGACGATAATTAATCGCTCTTATTGCTACCGTACTGTTACATAAATTTAGTTTAATGGTCGTGAGCTGACAGTTCAATTCATCCACCCATGAAGTCATAGAAATTACCGCGCAGCTCTCCCACCCTAATGTGCAAAAGCAGATTAGACTTTCAGAAAGTTATTTATCCACCAGTTTACTGAATTTTAATGACCTGTGCTCATTAATACATCTTGAAGTGTCACACTAATGGGAAGGTGGTCACATTAACCATACTTGCCATTTTGAGCAGAATCCCTTTAGCTGCATTACTTCATTAGAAATAGTCAATTTTCAGATTTCCATTTACAATATGTTATTTGCAATTTATTTTAAAGATGGCAGAATGTGTTGATGCCCTTCTCTTACTCTGCAGATGATGTAGGTTTTCACACCTGACTGATTTCCCCTACTTGCGTCCTGTTTTCCAGTTAATATTAGAGACCAGATGAGAAAATGTTGATTTCACTGGAGAAGAATTCCAAATGTTTGGCCTCCATTTGATAAAAAATGTATGTGAGAGGTAGACACGTGAAGACAATGAGGATTTTTGTGGTTGTGCTGATCAGAGTTTATGATCGGAAACATTTAAGTGCAATAAATTTCACAGTACCATAAACATACCTTCACATACAGTGCATACTCCATCACAATGAACAAGATCCATACAGAGTAAATAGTAAATTCTCTCTCTCTCTCTCCCTCTCTCTCCACATTAATACACCACATGCATAATAAGTCACTATGTATTAATTTATTTTATAATCAGCTTTAGTTGCCCTCATTAGAAGGGAACCCCTTCTCTTTAAAATAATCAAAATGTCAAAGGTCAAGAGTCAGGAAGTTGTAAAATGTCTTGCAATTATATACGATGCATAACGACATACGTGAACTGCTCAAACATACACAGCATGCATCTTGTCTACAAGCCCAGGCTCTGCTTTGCATCCCAGGGGTCAAATTAAATCCGACGTTAAGGGCCCTTCAGTACAGTCACCATTGTTCTATCCTGACAAACCCCTGTAAATGTGGTGCCACAGAGTGGAAGTCAGGCTAGCCATAGCTGTGCACAATCTCTGCAATTTTTATGACTGCTTTTAGTGGTGTCTGGCATCCGAGACAAGGGCATTAGGTCCCTGATATACAGTAGTTGCATTGTAAAACTGTGTCCCTCCAGTTGAATGATTGCCAAGTTTTCGAGACCTTTCAGAGGAAGTGACGCTGCAGCATGTGAAGCATTCATTCATTATCTTCATCATCAGTGAAGATGAGCGCATGAGCCACTGGATATACACCGTCCAGTCAATGCAAATACATGCAATGCCTTTTGTATTGTTCAAAATATGAGAAACCAAGTACTTTATGATTTTAGCTCTTTAACTCTAAGTGGGGGAAGCGTCAATTTGTTTTGCTCCACGGAAAAAGAGACGTGAAGAGAGAACGTTCTCTATGAAGATGTCGATGGGGAATAGAGTATTATAGAGTATTATCGGTGCACATTGATTTAATGAGCTGCTGCACTGCATCAGATTGTACCGCATGGAAGGAAGTCAGTTTGCATGTGGATCCTCTCATCCAGCAGTGGTTAGAAGTTTTCACATAACTGAGATTTGCCAGGCAGTAAAACGACTTTGTTCTCATACCATATGGTGTCGTGCCAGGATCAGAATCTGGACGAGTTGATTGAAGAGCTGTGCAGTGTTTCAAATAAATGTGAGCGAATGAGAGAAACAGCTCTATGGAAACAAGTCCAGATGAAGTTACATCATTCTTTATCACTCTAAAGTTTGTGGAACAAAACCAATAGGCCAAAAAAATTAATGAATATATGAATATTTATGAATATATATTGGAGGATCTGTGTTAAATGATCACTAGCATGAGAGTACTGGCATGAGATCAACATGATGTCTTTGACACTTACAGAATCTGCACAATGCTTCTGACTCGTCTCCAACTTTGCTCCTTCAGTCTTCTCCGATTTGCTCACTTCTTTTTTGTATTTTCTGCCTTTCCTGCAATCTAGTCCCAGGCAACTTTTAAAAAACAGCACATTAAGCAATGCATAAAGCATCGCACGAATGTTATTTTTATATTTAGAACAACCATGCTCAGCTGACACCACTGTCTGCAAGTTTTGGGATAGCTTGAAGAGATCATCCGACAACAAGAGGTGTCAAATTTGCTATGTCATCCAATGGTGATGTCACTTGACGTATGGCCAGCAGAAAAGATACCCAACACCTGTCTACTAATTCATTGTAAGCCAACCTGGGGCCTGGCCATATGTCTAAGGTGACAAGAGTTCTGATGTAGGTTCACTGAGAAATTACTCCTAGCCACAAACGTGCCTTTGAAGTTAATATTGTCTATTACAGTCAAATATTTGGAGGAAATTAAAGAAGTATTCCCTGCTTGTTTGAAACTTTATAAAGAGTAGGTCAGCATCCGCTACCTCCTTCCGTCCTTCCCATCCACTTCTTCCCATACACCCTCTAAAACAACAGTCATTTAAATGTAACCCCTGGCCTAAAGTCGACACTGTAAAGACTCCCTTGAGTCTTGTGTTGGGTTAGATATTTGGTGCTGTGAGGCACTCCGGAGGTTTTTATGGGAATGTTTTGAGGGGCAATTCTCTAAATAAGTCTTTTAACCAGAGTGTGTTCTTCTGTCATGTGATTCTTCCACAGATGTCAGTGGAATCTCCCTTCACGGTATGACTGCTGAATGCATTCACTAAACTGACCCAGAATTAGTGCACCATTGCTTTTCTGAGTCATGCCTCTGATATGTAAATTTTTTCTTACCTTTTTCCTACCTCAGTCATACATTCATCTCACCTCGAATTTGAGTTACAATGTTCCATGTCGTTATAACATTTGGATTTTATTCATCTTTCCAAATTTATATTGCAGCAGAAGGTAGTATCAGGTGTACCAAAAAGATCAGGTCTTTGATTGTGACATTACCTAAGAAGTGCAGTGTTGTTCAAGGTTGCAAAAAAAGTTCAAAATGAAAACTGGTAATGCTGAAAAATGGACACAAAATCTCCCTCAACATGTATTTTTGGAAACTTAAACATTGCTACGACAATGACTTACAGTAATCATGACATACATAGCCTGTTTTTACCGTATATTAAAGTAAAATATTTGATAAAGTTACTTGATTGAACATGAAAGGGAAGTCAGATCTAAACTCAGCTGAACCAAGACTAAATCATTTAATGTGAGCAAGGCTCCTGAGGGAGGAATGCGGCACTGGATTATCGCAGAACATCCAATAATAAGCCCTCCTTTGTCAGCAACAGGCGAGAGACTCCTGTTATTTCAATCCCCGTGGAGAATTAAAGAAGAAAACTGTGGGAAACTAACTTTGAAGGCGAGTTGGCAAAGTATTGAAGCTCAGAAAATAATAATTTGATTTTCACTGATTAGTACCCCATGTACCTCCATTGTTTTGCCCATGACTGCATTGTGGGGTACCTGCGTGATAATTATATCATCACAGATCATTGCTTCCATTTTAAGCTGATTTGATGACTTTGTTATTGTCATCTTTGCTGACTTGACAGCTCACACCAGCACAGTTTAGCATTCCACAGACAGCTATTACTTACGCTTGGATGACAAGAACTGTAATAGGGGTTAAGCACAATGGTCAACATGGCTTTGACAGCTCCACTAGGGATTACTGAAGGGCCCCCTGGAATGGTTATGGGGAAAAATGGCTAAGGAATAAACCATGCTGACCATGCACAGGAACATTGGTATGGCAACGTTCATATAGAAACGTACCAAACCTGTGAAGGAATAAGGAAGTACTTCTTGGAGAATACTGTGGCAACATTCAGGAAGACCTTGACAGCAGAAACACTCTGTTTTTCACTCAGGGAGATTTACAAAAAACACAGACCGATTTATTTAGTCTTGATTTCCATCCGATACCTTAAAAGATATTGGCTGGTCTATGGAACAGTTTAACGCTAGTCAGTCATCTTACTGCTCAATATGAATTAATCTTCTGCCTGCCAAACGTGGCTTCTTAGTTGGTTATGATTAGGGTTAGCCCTGTTCATCTTGTATGTTTTTCCTTAAGGCCTTGTCCCATGTTTCCTTCCCATCCCTTCCCTTCCCTTCCCTTCCCTTCCCTTCCCTTCCCTTCCCTTCCCTTCCCTTCCCTTCCCTTCCCTTCCCTTCCCTTCCCTTCCCTTCCCTTCTTCTGTTCTATTATATTCACATACATGCATCACATTTCATTCACCTCTTTTTCAGTGTCCATCAACAATGATTGTTCCCTTTCCATCAGGCAGATTTAAAACTCTCTCACCTACCTGCAGAAATGTGACTCCGTCTTCTCAGGTGTTCGTTGGAAGATGCACCCGCAGATCAGGTGGAAGCAGCTGTTAAACACAAAACATTCAGGTTAGGTTGATTTATTTGTATTCGACCAGATCTGAGCCAATTTCTGTCTGAATATAAGAGGATGCATAAAAGAAAAAGTTGCTATCTTACATCTGTGGTCAGCAGTGAACTCTGGTCGGGTCCTGAAACGCATTGAACCTATCACGCCAATGATTCCTAAGGTAGAAGGGTGGGTGGCCACGCCCTGAGGCAGTCAAATGACTTGTGTCGTTAAGGCAAACAGCGGAAGGCAACACACAACAAAAGGAGGGAGTGTAGATTGGGTTGTCATCGAGTAACCACTGATTTAAGAGATGATGACCCAAACTATTTGCTGAGTCATGTTGATGTTGCGATCATTTTACTTTCATGACAAGGGAACAATCCTGGTCGTACTGGTCAGTTTAAGTTTACGTCATTGACTTTGACAGCTGACATTAATACCAGAGTTTAATTGGTTTAAGCATTCAGACAAAAAATTCCTCTCTTACAACTAACACCTATGTATATTTTGAAGCACAATGTGTACACCTGCCACAGAAAGAGATGTTCATCAAAAAACCAAAGTAAAATAAAATGTTCTGCATCCTGTTATTATCTCATAATTGATTACGTTTGCATGACACTGCCGAACATTGAGAACCAATACAAACAGGTTCAAGTTCATATGAGTTAAAGTTTCTCACTCACATCTGTGGTCTGGTCTGTGTCCCACAAGCATTGACCCTATTATGCCAATGATTCTTACGGTAAGCAATTGGGTGTCAACACCTTGGGGCAGTCAAATGACTTGTGTCATCATGGTTAACACGTGAAAGTATAGAACGCGACACCACGTCGATGAATGATTGTCGATGAATGATTGATCTGGGCGGCAGTGTCTCAGTGGTAGAGCAGGTCGTCCAAGGATATTACGATCGGTGGTTTTATTCCCACTCTGGCACCCACAGTCATTTGTCGTTGTGTCCTTGGGCAAGACTCTTTACCCTCTTTGCCTCCAGTGACGTACTCGCTGGTGTGTGAATTTGTATAATTATTGCGGTGGTGGTTGGCATTGACACAGATTGGCTGCAATGTTTTTGTCAGTCTGCCCCAGGGCAACTGCAGCTACATACGCAGTTTATATCCACCAAGTAAGAATGAGGAGTGAATGAATACTGGATCCACCATAAAGCTTATTTGAGTCCCTAGAATAGCAGCGTATAAATCTAAACTATTCTTATTATTATTATAATGATTTATAAGCAGCAAAAAATGTATATGCAGCAAACAAAATTACCAAATGTAACAATTTGTAAATTTCACAGTTTGGGAACAATAAAGTCTATCTATTTGTCTGTCTGTCTATTTTCCCTCCGTCCGTCCGTTTTTGCATTGTCCGTTCCGTCTATCAATGATATCATTCAGATATCTATCATTCAGATCAACACATCTGGGCACAGAAATTCAACTCCAGTAGAAACGTACAGAAACTTTGTCAGCTTTATAAATGTATGGTAGGACTGGTTGGACGGCAGTGGTGGACACACCTAAAAATGTCACATACTGTAGATAGTTGTTCCAGTCAGAACACTATGTAGAGTCAAACCAGCAAACATTTTCTTCTCAAGTGTGTTTCTGTTTGGAAACGTGCTCTTAACCAGCTACCGGTAAAAAAGACACGAAAGAGAACTGTGGTGTCATTGCATACAGAAAAAAAATATGCAAAGGAAAACCTGTTCTCCTGGCCACGTCCATCTTTTCTCAAAATTTTATTGAAATCCGATTAGTTGACTCACAGTTGTCTGTGGATACATGTTAACATATAAGGCACGTTTTCAGCTGTGTGAGGCTGCACTAAGGCTGTATGTGAACATTAACATGCTAATATGAAATGCTGTCTTACTTGCAAGGTAATTATTGACGAGCTTTAGCTTAACAGTTCCATTTTGGCTTTAAACATCAACTGCGGCGGAAGACAGATACTGTGATTTGAGCAGATTTGGTATCGTGAAGTTATTTAAAATGTCCACCGAGCGAACGGCGACGTGTCTCTGAGGAAGGCGTTTCCTAATTTTTACCTGATAGCTCAATTAGTTCTGTTGACAGCAATTCCTTAAAAGTCCACTTCAGATGAAGTAAAACCTGTTAACATTCAACAGGTAATTGCTGCAACCTGGTCGTAAGCTGTAATTGGTTGACATTTAGTGACATTTAACTTTAATTCATTAACTGACCTGCAATTACATTTATAAAAGGAGCAATTCATTCCATTACAAACCTCATGGCTGAAAACATGACCTCATGGAAGAGTCACAAATACATAGCATTTAAGTGATGTTGGGCCTCGCCATATGTCGGTGACAGCTTCTCAGGGATATAGTACCATTTCTTTTCTGGTATTTCTATAGGCTCAGAACCCAAACCCACTTAAGGGTGACACCTTTATGTAGGACCTATGTAGGACCAGTCGCCTGGTCTGGCTGAAAACATACTACTCTTTATCTCCTTTTCCAGTGTTGATTAAGTCATGGGATGTGTTAATATTTGTGTCATACGCACAGTGACTTACAACCAATGAGTCCCATTCTGTACTTCACAGGTGCCAGTGAATTTATTGGCTCAGATCCACAGATAAATGACACACACTTTCAGTGGAGAATGAAATCCTGAAATGAACAAAGAGAGCTGACACCTGCGTTTACCTTCTTATGAAAGACAACCAACTCATTGTTGTAGTATCTTTACATTTGTCTCCCATCTAAAAAGGAGGTGTTAGATTTCAATTTTTGATGACAGCTTTATTTGGTGAAGTGTCATTCAAAGGGAAAAGCAAACAACTGGAGGCATGGCAGTTGCTTCATTGAGTAATAGCATTATCAAACAAGTTCACAAACACACACACGTATACTATTCTAATAGACCATAAGTTAAGTAAGTTCTTCACTTGCAAAGTTGTAAAACATTTCATTTATTACGACAAGTACTGTGGTACTTTGTCAACTGGGACTGACATATGAAGGATCTGAGGACGCAAGAACACTATTTTCAATATAATTAAAATAAAAAAACAAACAAACAAACAAACAAACAAAGATTTATTTATTTATTTTCTTTCTGAATGGGATCCGCATCCATCTAGGTTTCAGTTTGTTCGTGTGACTTTAAGCAGCTTCTTGAAAAAAAGGATTTTTTAAATTCAGCTTTTTGTACAAAGTAGTCCTGGTTAAAGATGAAACCAACCTGGATTTTATTTGTGATTATATCCGAGAAGAAATAAATGGTATCACATGTCAAGTTAAAGCTGCGTGTCAAAGTCTTGCCTTTGTTTTGCCCAGAAGGATCCCGCTGTGCAGCGGAGGCGTCGGTGTAACCCAACCCGTTTTAGAAACTCTGCAACCTGACAAAGAACTGTAGTCACTTTTTCAAGATGTATGCATATCTTTTGTGCTTCTACGTTAGTTGTTGTGTTCTAAAAGTTACTTTTCCCATTCTCACGATCCCTGGTGACATCCACAATGGTTTGCACGAAACAAAAGACCAGTAAGACCAGTTTTTGACTGCCTTCATTACAATATGCAGGGTTACTTGCCAGTGAATATATTAACCTAAACTAGATCTGGAAATTGGTGCAGACAAGTCATTAAGTCTTGCATTCCCGCACAACACTGAGGCCCTGCCTTTAGCTTGCACCATTTCTGCATCCACAAAAACGGAATTATATGTTTTACAAATTCCTTATAAGGGCATCACTGTGGTGCAGTGGGTAGCGCTGTAGCCCTGCAGCAAGGCAGTTCCAGGTTCGAATCCCACTCTGTGCGGAGTTTGCATGTTCTCTTCCTCTCACCCCCAAAAACATGCGCTTCACATTTAATGACCGGTCCCAAATTGCACGTAGGTGTGAATGTGTGTGCGTGTTTTTCTGTGTTTCTGTGTGGCTACGCGATGCACTGGCGTCGTACCCGGAGTTCCCCCCGCCTCACGCCCTCACTCAGCTGGGATAGGCTCCAGCTCCCCGCGACAGCAGATGAAACGGTAGACGATGAATGAATGAATGAATGAATGAATGAAAAAATGCATTATGTGATACTCAGTTAAGATTTCATATCTAGAAGTACAATTGTTTTGTTGGAAACTCTAAACCCGTGATGGTTGAGGTGGAAAACATCAGAGGGAAACCCAGAAAATACTTTCTCCATCATATATGATCCATTTTCACAAAAATCAGAGTCCATTCTGGCACCAAATTTTATTTTACCGACCTGATTCTGGTATAATTTTCAGTCTAACAATCAATTGTTGTACTCAAAGGCTGACCTGGTTGGAGAAACAAATCATAAACTGGGAAACAAATTACAAACCCACTTGTGTTGTTCTTGGTCCTTTTGTACCTTATAGTATATTTACTGAAGTACACACACATCACCTGCAGCAGTCATTAGTACTAATACAACCAAACTCAATTGTAATAAGACCGAGTTGTGTTTAAGTTGAAATGAATCTATATGTTACGTGACCTTACAGTTCTTTTACACATTTGCAACTTTTATAACGTGTTCACCTATTGTGATACTGTTACACAACCCTACCCTACAATCGAAAATAGTTCCGTGACTATAATGCCTATAAGTACAACATCTTACTTTGAAGAACAAATACTGACATCCTCTTATTATACCTTTCAACAACCACTTATTTAATATAATGGGTGGAGGAGAGGAACTGACAGCATGAAGAGCCTCTTTTTGTAATGACACATTTGGATGCTGGGCAATAAACAAAAAAGGGCTGTGATCAACAACAGCAGTCTGGCTGTCAGGACACGATTCCAATCTGTTTGCATTCTTTTGGAAAGAAAAATCCACGGATTGCAAGGGTAGCCAAAAATTCGGGAGGGTAGAGGTGTGATGGAATGAGGCATGTGTTTTATGGTTTCTGACGATAGGGTAGAGCTGCCTCTTTTCAAGCTCTTACGTATTTAACTTTGTTGTGCAAAAGCTTCTTTCAAGACATGGCTGAACAGAAGAATAGAAATGTATTAGTGCATCGCTTTGTCAAAGTAGCACAGGAAAACATTTCAGAGGATTTGAGGGAGTGTCCTCTTTACTCGTCCAAATCAGGGTTATATGTATTCTCTACTGGGACCTCATTTATAAGGTTTCTGTCCCTTTGCTCTAATCCAAGCCAGAGTTGCGGTTCTAGAAAAGCCAAAGTCATTTATTTCAAAAGGAGCAATGGAATAATCTTGAATCCTCCTGCATGCTATTATTAAAAAATAAAACAAAACATTGACTTCTTAATGCACAGATTCTGATCGCACATCAAGAAAGCAAAATGGAAAGTGACTTCACTCACATTAACAACACGTCATCATCATCATACAACTCTGATTCCAAAAAAAGGTGGGCGGCTAAAACAGAATGTGATGATTTCATCGCATCGTTTGGGGTTAGGCTGAAACAGCACAAATTCTTCTATAGATGAGGCTGAACTGAAGATTCATCAGTGTTTCCTGGATTTGATGGCAGCAGCCGGGGCTTAAAAAAGTTCACACAAGGATAAAAAAAGTTATGGAACGCTTACAAACACCTGATTCTTTCACCGCCTGGTTGAAAGTCTGTGTCCGCCAACACCAACAGCGCAACAGTTTAAGCAAAACAAGTTCATCATGCATTTGCAAGAAATTTGAGTGTCGTCATCAAAAGATGTGCACGAAACCTCATAACAGGAAGGAATTAAAAACAACTCTGAATTTCTGCAACCTGCAAACCCTCAGGGCGTACAGCATTAAAAAACAAACGGGATTCGAAGAAACTATTTGATACCTGGACTCAGAAACGCTTTGGAAACCTGATGCCAGTAAACAGATAGTTAAATATACTAGTTAAGACTTCTGCTAAGTTCAGAAAGAGTTTCTGTTTACGTTTATATGAAACAATCACGACGACCAGTTTTAACCTTTAATATGTTGTCTTTGTGTTTGTTCTTGATGGGAGCCAGCGCTGTTCGCGTTACTGTCAGGAATGTTAGCAAAATAAAGCAATAAATCAACGGGAACATTTTGACCTTTTTAAAAAAAAAAAAAAAAAAGAGATGAATTTGACTTCAAATCCTGATTAATCTGCTGATTTTCTGGGTCAAACTTTAAACTGACATGACATTCCGCTCCTCCTGTTTTCTATTACGGAATCCATTTTTTTCTTTTCCTGAACTTAAGGGCCCTTTTCCTACCGGAGCTCTTAATCACCAGCTGAATGGCATTCCTCGACATTTGCACTTCATAAAGCTGAAAACGGCTTTTCCTCGCCTATCTGCGGTTCCCTTGTTCTCCGTGGCGCTAGCGATGCAGCTCAAATGAACGCTCTACCTTGTAACAATTATATCATGATTTCACTCATTTTAAAAGTCGATGTCTCGACGTCTTCATGTGCCGCTTCAGTTGCAATGAGCATTTGCGGGCACCAGCGTTCTTATGGAACAATGGCCTCAGAGACAAAAAAAAGAAAAAGAAAGGAAAGGAGGATGCAGAGAGAAAGAAGGCAGAATGAAAGAAGATCTGCCTGGAATGGCGTGCGAGAGAATGCACGGCTGGAAAACCACAGAATCCAACTCGGCCCTGCCTCTCCTCTGGCCTGCATCCAAAGAAACTGAAAGTAGGAGATAGAGCCCCAGACAGCGGTAGTAGATAGCAGAGCATGCAAAAAATGCATTCAAACCTCGTAAAGGCTAAAATGATACCCCCCAAGCCCTTGCAAGAAGACATCCAGTGATGTCTGAAGTTATCAGCGATGGGAATTAGTGGTGTGTTGTTATCTGAGGGAGAAGAATTCATCCTGATGGAACATGAACTCCTCGGGAGGAACAACAGTACCATAACACCAAATCGTAATTCTGTCAGTCAACTTCAATTCTTTAAATTCCACAGTCTAATCAACTTTGATAAGTTATGTTTGGTGTATTTGTGTGAATGTGTTTATTCATGATGTTTTCTCAGAAACTTTAGTTAAGTAAAGGACTGGTTTGGTACACGTCTGTCAACACTGATGATGTTTTTGATAAGGAACAAACATCATAGTTGCTGTTGGCAAAGGTTGGGTTTCATAAACCGGTTCCAACATGTCAATTCCATCAGAACCTTTTAGATCACATGTGTCAAACTCTGGGCCAAATGTGGCCCGCCACATCATCTATATAAATGAAGTGGATTGGATTGGATTTTATGCAAGAGCATAAAAAGTTGTGTCTAAAAATAAATAGATCAAAGTGCACTTTGACCAAAAACTACACTTCCCACAATGCAATAATTAAGCCCATTTTAACTTGTATAAAAACGTTTTGAATAAATTGAAGGCGTTAATGTTATAACAAATCAACAACCAAACATATCTCTTCTGTGCAATGTTTGTAACTTAAATTAGACTGAGTTACATTCAGTTACATTTATAAGTTACATCTGGTCCTTTGAGGACAGACATTATACTGAGGTGGCCCTTGGTGAAAATGGGTTTGAAACCCCTGATTCGGATGTTTTAGTTTATCAAGTTTCAGTTTCCATGGCATTGGCATGAAGCTTCTGTAGGGCAACTAACCCTATTCTGACACTTAGATCAGAAGATATTCTTCTTGGAGTCAGTAAACATCAATTGTACGTACATACCACTTTAATCTGTGTATAACTAAATTAAATCCCTAGTGGGTTTATTGGCAATCTGTTTCTCCCACTATGGATGGAGCTGCTTTCCTCTGGGTGGATGTCTGACAGGAAGTACAACTGGTTGGACTCTTTTACAGTCATTTCCTGTGCCAAACCATACCAAACTTTGCCAGCTTCTATCTCAGCCCTGACCAGCGTGAGAAAAACAGACTTCAACATCCTTTGGGAATAAGGAGCGGAACTTCCCATGTTCGTACAGTACATAGGGTGAACGCATGAAAAAAGCCACGACAAATGTTGTTGTAGTGTCCGGTTAAGTCGATACGGATGCCTGCAAGGTCAGAATGGAAGTAATACAGAGAGATTAAAAGAAATCGGATAGGGGTGGCAGGTTTTCATGTCGTGTGAGTCTTAATTAACAGTTGATGACAGACAAAAGCAAAAAATGCACGAAAGGAGCCAGAGCCTGAAATTTAAACTGTGAAGAAACGGTCCGATAAAGAGGGGGTAGAAGCAGAGAGGTGATCGTGAGGAAGTGAGGGGAAACAGATGGAGAATAATGGGAGATAAATTGGAAAGCAGAGCGGTTTGGAGGAGTAGAACTAAAGTCCAGGAGGAAGCGAAGAGGTTTTGGCGGTGCGGGTTTCCCTGATGAAGCACAGCTGACCTACAGCGCTCATGACAGGCCTCACCACATCAACCCATTGACATTGTTATTCAGCCATCCAAGGCCCAGGCCCACACACACACTCCTGACCTGCTGCACTGCTCTGCACTGCCAACCTGTGTGCGTATGTGTGTGTGTGTGTGTGTAGCACATGTATGAAATGCTTATTCATGCTTCTGCAATCAGGCGTGCACACCAATCCATCACACACACACTCACACACTTCTCTCTCTGGTGCTGTGTTTGGCTGGAATAGCAGCTTCTTTTGGACTGAAGTCACAGCAGCATCGAATGAACGATTCAGGTGCAAATTTACAGCAAGTGTGTCGACACGCAACTAACTCTATTCTACCCTCAGCTGCAGCGTCAAGCTGCAAAGGAGAACATGTTGGTTGGTTGGTTGGTTGCCATGTTTGCAACCCTCCTATCTGCTGCTATGATAAACAACTTGAGATGAAATCTTTCTTGCTGACTCACACTGTAAAACTCACAGATGGTTTTCTTCTTCTTCTTTTCCTCTCGGCTTTTCCATTCAGGGGTCGCCACAGCGAATCAATTGCTTCCATCTAGCCCTGTCCTTTGAATCCTCTTCTCTCACACCAACTACCTTCATGTCCTCCCTCATTACATCCATAAACCTCCTCTTTGGTCTTCCTCTAGACCTCCTGCCTGGCAGTTCAAAACTCAGCATCCTTCTACCAATATATTCACTATCTCTCCTCTGGACATGTCCAAACCATCTCAGTCTGGCCTCTCTGACTTTATCTCCAAAACCTCTAACATGTGCTGTCCCTCTGATGTACTCATTCCTGATCCTATCCTTCCTGGTCACTCCCAAAGAGAACCTCAGCATCTTCATCTCTGCTACCTCCAGCTCTGTCTCCTGTCTTTTCCTCAGTGACACTGTCTCTAGGCCAAACAACATGGCTGGTCTCACCACAGTTTTGTACACCTTTCCTTTCATTTTAGCTGAAACTCTTCTATCACACATCACACCTGACACTTTCCTCCACCCGTTCCATCCTGCCTGGACACGCTTCTTCACCTCTTTTCCACACTCTCCATTGTTCTGGACTGTTGACCCGAGGTACTTAAACTCCTCCACCTTCTTGATCTCTTCTCCCTGTAACCTCACTCTTCCACTTGGGTCCTTCTCATTCACACACATGTACTCTGTCTTACTGCGGCTAACCTTCATTCCTCTCCTTTCCAGGACAAACCTCCACCTCTCTAGCTTCTCCTCTACCTGTTCCCTGCTCTCACTGCAGATCCCAATGTCATGTGCAAACATCATAGTCCATGGAGATTCCTGTCTAACCTCATCTGTCAGCCTGTCCATCACCATAGCGAACAAGAAGGGGCTCAGAGCTGATCCCTGATGCAGTCCCACCTCCACCTTGAACTCCTATGTCACACCTACAGCACACCTCACCACTGTCTTACAGTCTTCATACATGTCCTGCACCGCTCTAACATACTTCTCTGCCCCTCCAGACTTCCTCATACAATACCACAGTTCCTCTCTGGGCACCCTGTCATCAGCTTTCTCCATATCTACAAAACCACAAAGCAGCTCCCTCTGGCCTTCTCTGTACTTCTCTGTCAATATTCTCAAAGCAAATACTGCATCTGTAGTACTCTTTTTTGGCATGAAACCATACTGCTCCTCACAAATGTTCACTTCTGCCCTTAGTCTAGCTTCCACTACTCTTTCCCATAACTTCATTGTATGGCTCATCAGCTTTATTCCTCTGTAGTTGTCACAACTCTGTACATCTCCCTTGTTCTTAAAAATGGGCACCAGCACACTTCTCCTCCATTCCTCAGGCATCTTCTCACGATCTAAGATCCTGTTGAACAACCCAGTCAGAAACTCTACCGCCACCTCTCCTAGACACTTCCATACCTCTACAGGTATATCATCAGGACCGACTTCCTTTCCACTCTTCATCCTCTTCAATGCCCTCCTCACTTCATCCTGACTGATCTTTGCTACATCCTGGTCCACAACAGTCACCTCATCTAGTCTTTGTTCTCTCTCATTTTCCACGTTCATCAACTCTTCAAAGTACTCTTTCCTTCTTCCCATCACACTACTGGCACCTGTCAATAGACTTCCATCTCTATCCTTAATCACCCTAACCTGCTGCACGTCCTTCCCATCTCTGTCTCTCCGTCTTGCCAACCTGCATAGATCAGTCTCTCCCTCCTTACTGTCCAACCTAGCATACAAGTCATCATAAGCTTCTTGTTTGGCCTTTGCTACCTCTACCTTCACCTTACGCTGCATCTCCCTGTACTCCTGTCTACTCTCCTCGGTCCTCTCAGTGTCCCACTTCCTCTTAGCTAACCTCTTTCTCTGTATACACTCCTGTACCTCCTCATTCCACCACCAAGTGTTTATCGGGAATTAAAAATCAAACCCTGTTCACGGAAGGATTCACATCAGTTCACATCAAGTTTTACTTCCTTATATTCGTTGATTTTTGTAAATATGGGTTTATTCTGTTGTTTTTACAAGCAGCATGACTCAAAATAGTTGGAACAGAAACAAAAAATAAATAAAAAGCAGTGGCGGAGGCATACAGTGTTCAAAAACGCCCCACCGGACCTATCCATGGGTAAAGGCTTTTATAATATAAGTCTTTTCATGAAGTAAAATTTTATATTATGTAAAGACTTGAACTATAAACTAACTAAAATAAAAAGGGTGATCATTAAATCATTAAAATCATTCAATTGAACTATTTCAAAGCCATGATGGCTTCATCCTCCCTTCCCCCCTTTATGAGTGTGTTTTTACCTCTCATTCTCCGTAAAATCGCCTGCAGCTGTGCCGCGGGTTGCTGCTAACAGATCACCTGACCGGCCAGTCAGCTAGTCTGAAAACATACACACACTCACACACACATACACACACAGAGATCACTTAACAATCAGGACAATATGGTCGATGAGTAAGTTTTGTTTAATGTCCATGTTTTTCCATCCTTGTGTTATTATTATGATGAAATGTGTATGTGTGATGATGTGTGTACATGTGACCCTTGACCTTGACCTGTCGTTACGGGTTGAACTCAGCAGATTTTAAGATTGGACGGCTGATAGAAAGAAGTAGACGGGAAGGGAAGCTGTTTTCCTGTTTTCCTCCTTTAATTCAGCACAGATGTGCTTGGAAATTAAAAACAATAAAATTTTACTGGTTAAATACTGATTTGGGGATGCTAGAGGCAGCAGGTGACTTCAGTCATTTTTCTCCATAAAAAAAACAATTAAAAAAAAAGTAAACAGCATTAATAAATCCAAATTAGATTTAAATTCCCAATTCTGACTTATTTCTACATCATTTTACATGGGTGTGGTTGTGGTAAGAAAAGAGAGAGAAGAACGTTTGGCCTTGGTTGCCATGGCTGTGAAAGCTGGAATGTTAAGCGGCTGCAATTCCCACAGGCTGGAACACACATGTACACACACACACACACACACACACACACACACACACACACACACACACACACACACACACACACACACACACACACACACACACACAATCGCTGTACCAGCGATGAAGGTCCCACAGCGCTTCCATTCCCAGTTGTTCTTGTTTGGTCGGTTTTTATCCACCTATACTGTCACTTTAACCTAATCTAAGATGCACGCATACAAAAGCTAATTAGGAAAAATGCAAAGTGATTTCCAAATTGATGTAAATTTACTGCGGGGTTTATTCGTGTTAATATCCTGCCGTGACATGTTATAAACTGCAATGTAGCCTGGGAGAAACTGTTGGTTATTATAACACTTTTACGAGCATTCCATTATATAGATGTGCATTCTATGAACTTGACAGTAAACAGCAGAGTATTATGGGATGGTGAAAGAAAATTGTGGGAACAAAAATTTGAAAATGAAACAGACACTCCAGAACCTGCTCAGCCTTTTGATGTGTATTTGGGAAACTGTAAAAAAGGTTCTATTTTCACATTTCTGTAAGGACAAATGATGAATATTTTGGAGGGTTTTCATATTTTTTCTTAAGCTCACTTTATTTTTATTTTTTTCATTTTACAATCCACATTTCCTCAAAACCCACCTGAAACAACATGATGAAGTTTCCCATACGCTTTACAGGGATCCTGAAGATGTGCATTTCACAATTGGTTTCTTAATTTTTGCGCATGTTTAGATGTTTTTAAGCACATTTGAACATTTGGCAAATTTCTTATTATTCAGCTCATTGTCTACACAATATTTTACACACTTTTATTATTTTTACATTAATATCTCATTAGTTTTGCTGCCATTACTTGTTGTAGTTTAGTAGCTTCATCGGGGTAGCCGTGGCACTGTCATCTGAAAGGTCAAGGGTTCGCCACCCGACCCCTGCATACTCCATTGGTGTGAATGGTAATGGTTCATGATCAAAATAAATGAAATGTATATATATATTGGGAGTACTACATTGTAATTCTACAATACAGTAGTTTGCAGATGAATTTCCTCATAGTTTACAATGCATTTGTTTCAGTTCTGACACTTAACCACAATATAAAGTATCTGCATCCAGTTTCTGTGCACTGTAAGAGGTGAATGACAGGAAATGTTAGGGTTAACAAACACACATGACGAACATAACGACAACTTCCTCATCCTCTTCCTGGCAGCAGGCGTTGACGGGAGTCGACCCTCCCTCCCTCACATGAACACAGACCACATTAAACTGCACAGAGGCTCAGAAGCCATTGACGCATCCAACGCCATGCTTGCCTTGGAAAGACGAACAGTGAGTGAATAACACAGGGAAACAATCAGCGAGCTCTGCCCCGGATGGCTGCCCATCCCTGGGCGACAGAGCCAGTGAGGTCTAGGTGGAGGTCTGGAGGGTGTGGGGTGAGGAAGCGGAAAACTTGGAAGGGAGGGTCCCCCTACAGATCCTTTTAGATGTAGCCAAGGAGATCCCTCTGCAGTCACACATATGGAAACTCACATACTGTACACAGTGTTCCTCCCTGGTGACAGCAGCAGCTTCCCCTTTCAGAGACCCAGCGAGCCAATATCAATACGCCCACATTGTGTTTGATGTTGATTGATTGGTCCAAGAACAACTCTAGAAGTTCCAAGTGGTCTATTTTTCTGGGTAAGAAAATGTTGACTTGTTAACATAAAAAGCGCTGGATGTCACGCCTCATGAACAACCCCCTTAGCGCCGGCGCTACTGAAGACACAAAGCTGTGTCATGGGATTCACTGGGAGCGTATTAAGATTCAAAAACAAGATTTTAAGATAATTTCACAAACATTTTCTGTGTCTAATGTAGGTGCTTCCAGATCGTTAAAAAAAAAAAAAAAAATCCCCCCATGTGGTTCTGGTTTGGTCTTCTGGGAAGTTGGTGAAAAATACACTCTGTGTGGTGTTCAATGATCCCGAATGCTAGACCAATCCTGAATGTCAAAACAACAATGATGGCTATGGAAATGTCACGCACAGGTCCTGTTTGAGGGTTACCCATTGGTCACGGAGTTTGGTCATCGGCGTCAAGAAGATGGTGAAACCAATTTGATTAGAAGGCACTGGGCACTAGAATCAATCAGATGTAGGGAGAACATTAGTTTAAGGTGGATTAGATATGTCCCTCATTTCACAATGCGCTGAGCGTTTCGTAAAATTGCCAATATGAACGCTCGCTGAGTATAAAAAGAAATAGAGTTGGTGTTAAGTAGCAATGGAGGCCTTCACATGCCTTGGCAATGCATTCGCTGTCGATTCCAAGTCTTGACCCGTGTGCCTGACTAGGATGCTCATAATTCATCCCTGTTGACAAGGCAATCAGTAAAATGCATCCAGTTTTCCAATTAGTATTTCTATTTTTACTGATTTACGCAGCATGGCTAATCAATTCCTGGTTTCAGTCTGATGAATGACAATCCTAAAATACCTGAATGCCACATCTGGCAGGAAAATAAAAATGTTTAGACCACAGTACTGGATGGAAACTTGTTTTTCTTTTGTTTTTCTCAATATTTGCTGAAAACTCCTGCTACACTTTTTTTGGTGGAAACAGCTATAGTCACGTCACGCCATCCACCCGCACATCACGACCTGCGTAGAAGCCATCGGCCTCTTCCACCTCGACACCTGTTCCCAATAAACGGAACATCGACAAGAGGAACCCTGAATTTGTACCGTCACCACAGCTGTGCTCATTTAAAGACACGGTTGATTGCGGGAATGATTTTAGGATATATTGAAATATTCAATGACATGTGATATCCCTATTCCCTCCTCTTCCTATCTTTTATGTCAGCCTTATAATTCCAAGTGTCCCCCTATCTCACCCTCCTCTATTTTTCTTCCTCCTCTCAAACTAGCCAGACTCTCCCCCACATCTGAATGTTATCCAGATGACACTCAGCTGGCAGGTTGTTCTCATCTCCATCCATCCTTCTATTAGTCTCACCACTCTCTAGACAACGGGAGGGATCCATCTCTATCGACCCCCCCCCGACTTCGGTCTTTCTCTGTCTGCGTCAGTTTGTCAGATAACATCCTGCTGTCATGGGGGAGTCAGTCCTCTTCCTGTGCGTTTTTCACTGATGATGACCCACATTTAAAAGACAGATGGCAAGTTTAATAAAATGTCCCCACTTTTATTTGAATCTACTCCATAATCTAAAAAGCTCGTACCCGGCACTGACCCGTCCTGCCATCAATCGGTGACGTAGTTTTTGCATAATCCTACAAAACCACCAGGCGCAGCTAAAAACATAACCTCCTTAGTAGAGGTAATTACGATGGAGTCCAACTTCAGATTAAGCCATAAAATGAAGTTCTTTGTAAAGCTGGATTTAAACCTGTTCTTGCATTTGGAAACAATTAAACTCAACTTTAAAAGGTGCCGTGAGTCACATTTAAGTTGGAGCTGAAAATGAAAAAGCAAACGAGTGCACGGTGTCTGATCAACCTTCCCACCTCCAACTGAGCTTCCTGCCGTATTCCCTCAGCCAATCAAAAGAGGATTATCTTTTCTTTTTCTTTTTTTTAAGAAAGTATATATAGGATGTCCCTGTGGTGTTCACCTATGGGGAACTGGAAAATGACTCGGAGAAAAGTACCAGAGTTAAGTGGAGTCGGGTGAGATCTCTGGGACGAGGCCTTCAAAAGCAGCAGCCATTTACAATCATGTTTAATAGGTGGGAGTCTGAGATAAGCGGAGAAAGTCCAGCCACGTCTTGAATGGGGCGGCTCTGGAGGAGTTTGTTGTCTCTTGATCTGTGAGCACCTCCCATTCAGTGCTGGTTGAGATAACCCCCCCCCTCAACTGACCCATGCATGATCAGGGTCCGGCCATGGAGTCATGTTCAGTGTTTTACGTTAGTGACTAAGCTCCAGCTATTAGCGACATGCTACTGGTATCCAAAACTGAAGGGACCTACTGGTAAAAGTATTAGATACAAAATTTTCTTTGTTTTGTCTCCGTCAGGCAAATTTCTCTCTGTAAATCATAAGGTGATAAAATCTGACATCCACACCCATGCAGTCTTGATAAGATCTCAGCTGTTTAACTTATGGTTTTCCTCAGACGTTTTACTACGACTGCTGTTTATTTACTGATGGAGTTAAGAGATACACCTCAAATTTAAACCCTGTCGTTATGGAGCTTTGTTAGAAAATACAGAAGTGAACTTTAAATACCTAAACAACTATAGAAAAAAAATGCAGGACTGAAATTCTGAAAAAATGTAAACAGGAAGTAGTTATTACATAGGGATATATGTGTCCCATAATTTCAGCCTAACATTACACAAGTAATTTTATGTAAACCGAAGCATCTCTCGGGTGGATCAAACCACACAGTGAGTGTTTTTTTTATAAAAGCATGTGTGTGTGTTGGTCATTGTTAATCCATACAGACAGACAGCCACGAGTCCCTCACATGATTTAGCTTAACTTTGTGACTACTCTCCGCTATTGTTACCCTATTTAGGTCTCCCTCTCTCCAATTAGACATCTGGAGGCTATCTGCGCTCTGCTGTGTGTGTGTCTGTCAACATGCTGACGCGGGACTTTTCCAGCGGGATGCTGGTCCCAGAATGACAGAGGGAGCGGGGGCCTTTACATCTTTGGTGGTTTTTTTTTTCTTTTTTACGATGAATCAGGCTGGTTCCTTTGGTCGCGTTTGAAGCGAATGATTAAAGATGCTTGAATCACTTTGATAGTTTGTGGTCACCTGAAGGTGATTTACGCTGCTTTTTTCCCATTATAACCTCCTCGTTTTTAGGTGTGTGTACAATTTCCAGCTGAAAGTACACTTGCTTAATCATACACATATGGATTCTGATCTATTTTCCCTAGCATGTGGCTGTGCTACGCTGAGGTTGTATAAGTGGCAGCGAAGGCCAGAGGACCAGGTCAGCAGCGTTTGAATGTCCTCATCTCTGGAGGAAACCATGACATCACAGCCTCACTTCTGGAGTGAACTTTGCTACACCGGAGTCTGACGCTGGTTCTCGATTCTCCCTCGCTGCTCAGACATGACATGACATCCTCTTGATATCATGTTGAGTCAATTTTTAGTTATTTCAATGTTAGAAATTTGAGATATTTTCATAATCGTTAGCTCGTGTGCCGTTGGGTTCTCCCTGATGGGTGGGTCCGTCGCTCCTGACATCAAGGCAGCTCAGAATGTTTGAATTATCCTCCTACCAGAAGCCAAACTGCTCTCTGCTCTGAAAAGCTCTACAGTTGTTGTTTTTTTAATTGTCCAGATATAACCAATTTTTTTTTTTTTGGTCCTTTTTGCTCTGATCTTGATAGATTATTTTAAATTTACTGGAAGCTGGCAGTAGGAGGTGTCAGTTCACCTCCTGAGCACTGCAAAGTTGCCCTTGAGCAAGGCAAAGCCTCCCTACAAGCTGCTCATTCGGGGTGTACCAGAAGGGAACCCCTGGTGTGTGTGTGTGTGTGTGTGTGTGTGTGTGTGTGTGTGTGTGTGTGTGTGTGTGTGTGTGTGTCATCATCATCATCATCATCATCTTATGACACCTTAAGAAAATAAATACATGTCTTCTATATGTTTTCTAACTCCAGCAATTCCCAGGCTAATGTCCTGTGTTATCCTTTCTTCGCCTCCATTATAACCTCTATTTTCTTTCCCTTCCTCCTCTCTGGACTATGAAACTGTCCAGAAGCTGTGATCTGTTTTTCCTCAGCACCCATTAAAACTCCTCATCTTTCAGCTTCCCACCACAAATACCCTCTGGATTGAACTGCGGGAGCAGCCAAACATCCTCCTGCCTATCAGCCGATCAAGATCTATTTCCTGCGTGTCACTTGGACAGCCTTGGGATTATCCATATATTCTGGAATGAGTACACACTACTGCATGTTTGGATGAAGCATCTGCTCACGGGTCCATCAGTGCATCAGCCCTTGACTCTGTTTATTCTGTGTTAAGTGGAAATTCCTCTATTGGCCTTGCTTTTCTACATGAAAGAACATTATTGGACATGTAGGTTAAAACGTTTGTCATCCGTGGCAGACGTCTGCGAGGGTTCGGCTGTGTTTATCCAAAGCATTCCTTTGGATGATGCTGAAAATGTTGCATTATCCCGTGTCCAGCTGATGGTTGTGATGTGGTGCTGCAGGATCAGCGTCTGTTGTCCTGATTTAACTGGGGGAGGAAAAAAAAGGTCACTTCCTGTTGTGCGTCTGGGTCTCACGGTCACTAACCTCGGGGTCACAGGTCAACTTTATGCAAGGGCTCCGGCTTTAGAGTACGATAGACTGGGGATGGATAGGGGTCTGGAGAGCACGCTCGCTTTTTTGCATCTGTCAACATACTCTAAGTGTGTGTGTAGATGTCTGACACAGATCAATAACAGGAAGTCACCCACTCCTGCTCTCTGACATACTGACACACTGACGGACTGACATAGTCATTACTTAAGTCCACACACACACATTCTGGTCTAGTAAATCATTGGGAGCGCCCTAAAGGAACATCGTGATTTTGGAGAAGTAGGTCAGTGGCCACAGGCAGCGGTCAGCCGGCCAACATACTGCAGCGCCGCAGCTATCAGAACGGCCTCAGCATCCGATTGGACGAACCCAGACGTGAGGAGTGTATTTAAAGGAAACTCTGATCTGAAGCGATCTCTTAAGGGCGGTCCTTTAGTTCTCTGTGTTTCCAGCCGTGCTGCTTTTTGCATAACTCACATTTTTGTGATGATTCATATCGGCAAACACAGCGTCTTTTATTAAAACCTGTCGCTCGTGGCAACGGTGAGCATGTTGATAACCGGTCATGTGACTGCTTTGTTAGATTATAGGAGGCCAGATAACAGAACAAATGAATGAAAAAGGAAACCTGTTCAACGGGTCTTGGAAGAGTTTCTTATCATTTTAACACTACACTAAAACTTTTTTTCTGGTTTCCTTTTGAAAACATAATATAATGTAAATGTGAGGATAATCAAACAGACTAGACTTAGCAAACTAACATTCGTTCTAATACATAATTATACCTTACCAAAGTAATTTCTACTTATTTACTCAATAATTTATCCATTATATTTCTATTATCACATGAATGTCACTCATAAAACTTAACCACACCTACCTGTCCTTTGATCAAAACTCAAAATTAAATTATTATTCAAGGTTCATTCTTGGTCCAACTTGGTGAATCTTCCTCTTTGTTCCGTCTTCTGTGGGGTACCTCAGGGCTCCATTTTAGACCCCTCACTGTTTTCCCTATATATACTGCACCTGGGCTTCACCTTATAGAGATATGATATATCTCCTTCTGTTGTTTTGCAGGTGACATGCAGAATTATTTACTGTTATTTTGTAATTTATGTATTATGGTCTCTTTTACAATAAGACTATAAAATAAAAAAGGAGGGAAAATAAATAAGAAGCATTTTGAAAAGCCAAACTCACCTCCGCCAACCTCTCCTTCGATCGAAAGTATTTAAAATAAGTCTTTAAATCTGACTTCACGAGTTGTTTCTTAGTAAAACATGATGCTAGAATTTAATTTGGTTGAGTAAATTGAAGAAATAGGTGTCATTTTATTTATTTATGCCAACAGTAAAACACATGAAACACATCACACACACACACACACACACACACACACACACACACACACACACACACACACACACACACACACACACACACACACACACACACAGAAACACGCCATGTGGAAAAACTGAGAATTCCCCACATGCTGTTGAATCCCAACTATTTAAATGCCAGAAGTAATGGAACCTGTCATCCATCATGGGGTGAAATCCATCATGTGTGGATGCTCACAAGTGATACACTGTGAACCAACGTGAGCTGCTTTAAAACAGCAGGAGTCCAGATCACGTCTGTTCAGGACCCTGACCCTCTGTGGGTATAATTTGTCCTGAGGTTACCGTATCGAACCTTAATGATTTACAGTCTCCCTTCTCTTCTTCTACCGTCTGTCTGCTCTTTATCCGTCCTCCCGTCTTTCTCCCCTCATCTTTCCATACCTCATCTCCATTTCATCTCCTTTGTCAGAGATCGTATGAATGTTCTGGAACAGGAATGTATTTTTCTGACCTATATTCTTCAACCGAAACATTTTTCTCTCTTTATATTCTCCGATTTTTCCTTTCTCTTCCTCCGTCTCCCTCCATCCTTTTGACCTGCGGCAGGAAATCTAATCAGGCAGGGAGTGTCCTGGCAGATTGTTGAGGGTGAGAGGTTAGTTGTGACTGGCACTGTTAAAGCTTTACAAGATGGAAATCGTCTGCTGTGATTGGTCCAGACCTCACACATTGTATTAGGACTTTTTTTTTTTTTTGACATAGCATTTTTTATTGTGTATTTATGCATTTATTTTGATGATTACAGACAAAAGTCAATAAAGAGAGAACTTTTATACAAGTGTGTGGGCTCAGGTTTGCCTCAAAGGTGTATTGTAACCTCGCCTCACGGGTAGCTGATGACAGATGATAGACATCAGACATGAGACCCACACAACAGGACCACTGTCTTATCATATGTCTACTGTGCTTTATCTGTGTGTATCTTGTCATGTTTTTCTAAGGTATGAGTGGGTGTTTCAGTCTCTATCCTCCTCTTCATTCAGGCCTCGACAGAGATTCCTCCCCATCTGTCAGCAAAGCCCCATTAATATCTAGGACTTGCCACTGTTACCCACAGTTCCAGAAAATCCCCCCTGTCAGCGCCTTTAATTAACGCTTACATACAAACGTGACTTTTAAATTCTTCGAAAAACATACAATTCAGGATCTTTCCTAACAAACAAGATGCTAACAGAAGGTAAATCATCGTCAACGGTCAGTTAGACAATTTCAAATGTGATCTTTACCAGTCATGTGAAACAGAGAGTCGATGCTCTTTTCCAGAGGGAGGTACGAATCAGTGTGGCCACATGTTTAAAAAGACAATCCAAGCATGAAATTATAGAACAAAAGTTTTGATTATGTTTGCTCCACATCTTCAATCTGACCAGTCCTGCTGGTCCCGACCAACACAAAGAGCCGAGCCACACACAGAGTGAAATGATGCAATGATGATGATGTTATAAAGCTGTCATAAAAGTTAAAGAGTAACTGCATTCTGAAGTATAGAATCCCAAAAAGATTGGTAAATATAGTAACTGAGTAAAAGCACTGTGTTTACATTCCATCACTGGGTAGGTTAAATGTTTGCGCTAAGTGATGGAGAGAGTGGAAGACAGGAAAAGAAAGGGATGCACACACATGCTTGACCTCTTTTCACTGACTTGACTCACTGCCGCTAATCTGTTATCCAGACATGACAGAAAGACAAGAAGAAGACGAAAACAGAGAGCGGGGGGGGGGGGGGCTCCAGAGAGATAGAAGTCCTGGACAAGTTTGGTGGAAGTTCGTCCAGTTCTTTTTGTAATTCAGGCAAATCAATAAACCAATAGACAGAGGCGTAAATTATGATTTTAGGATGATTTTTAGGAGTATGACCGAATGAACAATGTTCAAACCCCAAAATGTCCTCAACTGTAAGAATTGTCCCTGGATGTTGACAGAGAGGAGACTAAAATGCTTTGTTTTGCTTTAAACAAAGTCCTCAAACCACAGTCTTGTCTGATCTTCAGCACTTTTCTGTTGCGCAAGCCTGCAAACAGAAACAGGTATTTTAGACGCTCGCGCTAAACACTACCTTTCTATGTTCAGACGGCCTCAATGACCCACATGAGAAGACCAACATGAATATGCACAGGAACGCACTGCACATATAAACATCCCTACAGGCTCTTCTCCACACAGTTTATATACCGTGGCAGTGGCTGGAACTAGATGATGTCAGTGTGTGCATGTGTGGGTGGTTTGGGGGGGGGGGGGGGACAGCAAACGAATCCTATGGGATGAGCTGTCTATCTCAATGTGTAACTTGAGTGATGTCAGACTACTGATTTATTCCCAGTAAGGCCTGGGAAAAGTGTGTGTTCAAGTCCAAAATTGTGTTTTTTTGTCTGCATTTGAGCCGAGGGTGGAGAATCCCTCTCACCAGTCTGGTCTGGTGGCTGCAGGGAAAAGGATTTTCACAGTTGGGGGAGTTTAAAGACACAACAGAGGTTCAAAGTGAGAACTTGCTGACAGCGATTTAAGTGTTACTCCAGTCTGTGTTGCTGCGTCTCTTAATAGCAAGTTTGACAAAAGGATCATGCAAACGCACCGCCAACGTCTCTGTTTGTTCACGAGGGAGGAGGGTGGAACCGCACAGCCCTCAGGTGTGATTTAAACAGCATTATGTGAGCAAAGGAAGAGTAATGTTTAACACACTGGTGTCGGGGTCTAACGTGATGTCTAACACATGTGTTGAGCAGCACTTTGTAATGATTGGCTCGCGACGATAGACTTCTCTTTGCAGTTGACCTTGTCTTCTAATCGGATGATCAGGAGCTCCCAGACGTAGGCCCAGTCCCAATTCTTTTTAACCATACTCCTCATCTTCAGGTGTCTCTTGCTTTTATATTTGCCCCTTGGAATAGAGTTACTAGGGTTAGTAATTGAAAATAGACACCCCATTACAACTTAATAATGTCAGATCTGTCCATTTTTTGACAAAACGCTCATCTGAGTCAGGGCCACACATGTTGACGGCATTATAAAAACATGGTTCCATATGAATTTGTTACTGCATCGTTTAAGACAGGGTAGAAGTATTTTTAAATGAATTTGTAATTTGTAGGTTTTACATTCAGAGTCATTGTAAAGACAATTACAACCAATTTGATTCAGTATTTTCTTTGGATCTATAGTTTGGCTCTTGCTGCTTTAGTTGCTGCCAAATTCCACCTAAAACACCTGCGAGAAACCAAATGGTGCCAACAACGATTCCCGTCTTCAGTAAAGAAGCATGAAATCACACGTACACCCTAACCAGTTCCAAATACCTGCAAAGAACAAAGCTGAGTGTGCATGTTAGCGTCCCTGCTTTCATTCACTCAAATAGCTGAACACATGAGAGATGGAGGAATCTTGTCATCTAATTCTGCAAGAAGAGATTAATGGCATTTTCCCAGACATACTTGTGTTATTGCTTTAATTCTAAGGTACGTAGTGAGTCGCTTGGATGGTGCAAAAGCACAAAATAAAGACGTGATTAATAGTTTCACAACCTGAGTCCTACATGTTGTTCTCAACTGTTTGCTTTGAGTTGTTACTCAGGCTCTGGTTGCCAGTTGTGGAAAGTGTAGGGAAGAGAAAAAGGAGATCCATGAGCGAATTGTTCGTGGATAAATTGAATTTCAATGGAATTTTAATTAAAAACAAAAGGCTATATTGTGCTTCATGCAGAAAACATTGGCAGTTAAATAGTATATGAATCATTTTAAGTAGACAGGGGCCAAATCTTCATTCGCGTTCTATTTTCTTCCCAATCATGGGGTGCCATCGCTGGGGTCTCTCCAACTTTAACTCTGATTAACCGCAGAAGAGAACTCTTTCTGGTCCTCGCCCACTGTGATGGGCTCCCTAAGGCGAGGGATGAGTTGACAGCTAAGTGCAGCACTAGTTGGAGGAGTTTGGGAGATTCCATGGGAGTAGATGAGTTTATATCCTGCCCAGTACAGCTGCTCTCTGACTTAACTCCCTCTGGTTTCCCAGTGGACATGAAAAACAAGAAGTCTCTCCCACTTGTTTGGCTGACTTAATCTTAACTCATCTCCTTTATATTCGAGTTTCGCATATTTTTTCGTAAGCGTCTTATTTAGCTCAATATTTACTCTCTGTGGCACAAACTTTGTCAAATAACAGCCAAGTAAGTGAAATGTCATTTCTATTTCTTTAATTTTTTTTCTATCTTTGTTTCATTCTTCGTCGCTTCTCAAACATCCAAGCTAAACCACTAAGCCATATGTCTCTTCTGCTAGGTGTTGAACTGCAAATCCCCATCAACGTGGGCGAGTTGCGATCCCAAGCGTACCCCTTCCAACTTTCCCAGACCACACGAAAATCAATGTTTTTTCCTTGTTGGCAGTGGGAACGTCTCGAAACCTTATTGCTTTATATACATCGTTTGCGCTGTGTTTATTTTGCATGTCTGGAATATAGACAAGGTTGTGACATAGTTCGTAGCTGTAATTTCTTCAACATATGACTATAAACTGAACTCAGATTGGCAGAGCAACAGTGCACGGATTCAATTTCAAGCTGTCTCTCTCTCTCTTTCATTGTTCACCTACATAATGTAGTCAGGACAGGAGCAGGGGTCTTTGTCCGAGGCATCGAGCCAGCAGCTGGATAAACAGAAGGCAGCCGTGGCCCGTGAAGCCAGGGCAGGAGCGATCCCACGTTTGATTGATGGCTCCTCTGGAAGCGGATCCCTTAATCAGCACAAGGCTGAGTCATTCACCTGCGCAGGAATGACCATCAGTTTCTTCATTGGCTGCAAACACACCGCTGGGAAAAAAAAACACAAGCTACACCGTTGGAAAACGTTGGTGAAGTCTCAAATGTTGCTGACTCTATCGATGTTGTTAATGTAGTATGGAACAAATAAAGTTGGAGAATGTATTTCAAGCACCGCCTTATTTCTCTTAGGGCTTTTCTCAATGGTTTGACTCAAGAAGGTACAAACTTTGGGATGAGCGTCATTCTTTCCAGCATAAACACAAAATGTCACTAATCATAGCTCATGTCAGCATCTTTCCGACAGGGCATGCCTTTCTCCCGGCACAAATCTAGTTACTCTTGGCAGTATTATGTGTCTGTTGTTCAACATTCAACAGAGAACATTACTGTACGTGATCACGAAGTCTGCAATGCAGCGCTTTGTGCTTAAACAGCTGGGAATCCAACCAAATCATTTTGAACCAAAAAGCACACCAACCAAAGAAACACCAAGCAAGCAAGTAGCCAACCAACCAACCAACCAACCAACCAACCAATCATCCAACCAACCAACTCTACTTTGTTGAAGGCAATAAGGACAAAGACAGGAACACATTTTAAGAGGCAGGGAGTGAGAGAGCTGAGGGTTTTATGAAGCCAGTGGGAATCATGCAGGGTAAAAACATTCTGTTCTTGGCAGTGGTAACGCCAAGAAAGATTAACGGATTGACAAACATTTTGGGCTGTGGAATAATGTTACGAATCGGATGTGACAACTGTGACAAAACATTTGCTTGAATGACTCACAAGGAAAAACTTGGACTCAACTAAAGCCCATAAGCCCATAACTACTTATGCTAATAGAATATTAATATTTACTAACGTAATGTTACATTAAGCAACTTATGGACGAATACAGTCTTACTAGAAAGCTTTGCCACAAGGATTTTATTTAATATGAGAGTCTGCAGGAAAAGAATAGTTTAAGTTTATGTAGATAAGTCATTTTCACTCCCGTTGAGGGTAATAAATGCAAACTGGGATGCAGAGAGCATCTTCAAACTGTGCCAACCTCATTCTAAACCTCACAAACGTCCACACGGTTCTATGTGAATCGCTCCACTGTTACCATTTTCACATTTTCCTACCAGAAGAAGGGGCTCGTCCTTTGCCCTCTGTTGGAGCAGGAAAATATTTCTAAAACAGGGTGTAAATTCACTCATCATTACATAAGTTTCCACAAACCGTTTGCTGAAGTAAACATCCTAGATTAGTAAGAGAAGGAACCTGAAACACATGAATGAGTTAAACGCGACCACGAGGAACTCTTTGATGACGTCCTTTCATTTTTAAAGCCATTTTTTCCCCTCTGTATACAAAGTTCACATCCTGTTGGGGTGTCAAAGTTGTTGCAACTTCTTTGTCTTTACAAGCAAAGACACAACCTTTGAATCTTTACCATTCTGTCAAAGTGAAGTCGCGGAAGTCACCCTGACTGCTAACCAGTTAGCTCCACTGTATGGAATATTAGCATTGCGGAACCTTGTACTTCTGTTTTCCCTCACGCATATGTATATGTTGCAACCTACACACACACACACACACACACACACATCACACACACACACACACACACACACACACACTACTACCACTACGACTACTGTAGTGTTTCCATTCCCTCACCCTGGTATTACTGGGATTAGTGGGGGGGAACACATCCAGACAGAAATGTTTTATAAGTTTACAAGCTTCAACTGAGCACCGATTCCATCCCATCAATCATAAAGCAACTCCACCCACTGTTTATGTTACCACGTACTAATCTCTAGATATTTCCGTGTTGCACTCAGGTGACAGGGTGTGCATTACACACTTACATGCAGCATAGCATTAGTGGGAGTGTAGAGATTTCCTGACATGAAGGGTGGGGGGTTGGGGGTGGGGTTGAGGGTTGTGCCCACTGAGCCTCTCATGCCCGTGAGCCACTTACGGCCCATCCTGTGAGATGGGAAGTACAGGCTACACAGGAAATGACCTTGATTGATTGTTCTCCTTTAACATAGAGGAAGTGGTAGGTGATAATGAGGCAATTCGCACAAAGGGTGTGTGAGGTATGTTGTGCATTACTCACAAACAAACATACTTGCGTACTTGTGAGTAATGTATTTCATTTTCATTTGCTAGAGGGCATTAGAGTTTAAAAAGTTCCAAACAGTAAGTTTTGAATGAACAATTTGACACATTTTTTCTGAATGACTTGATTTTGAAAGATTGGAAAAATTCTTATCGGCACATATTTGATTTCCAGCTCATGTACAGTTCATGTGCTAACAAACAGACATTGATGGATTGAATTTAATTAAATGGAATGATATATTAACCCTTCTGGCATGCAAGGAGGTTTATTTCAGGTATAAGTGACGTGTTGGGCCCTTGATTAAATTTACCGCACATTGCACATTGCACATTGCATATTTCCTGTGACAATGCAATCATGCTGCCTTTAAAAATAAATCTATCTTTCATTGCAGCATATCTGAACATGCATGCAAAAAATTAAAGTTTGTAAAGTTCCATACAACAGCCATAAATCCTACACCTATTGTGCATCTGTACCCAAGTTCACTGTGCTAATGCCTGTCCTCGCTTGGAAATCAGTTGGATTCACTGTAAATGCTTGTTTTATCATTCGGCGGCATCCTTGTAATATTATCTTTTTCTCAATAACATACTGTTATGTCTCAATTTGCACATGTCTGAGCACCTGTCTGCTTCTCAACCACAAGGCAAAGCCCCGTCAATCCCAACTCAAATCACCGACTGGTCACAGCCTGCACTTCCCATGAACAAAACACAGCTCTGTAGTAGCTGAATCGTGTAATCGGGCCGCACCATCGAACACACGGCCTGGCCTCGAAACTGTTCTGCAAATGTCACTGTTTGTTTGACATTTTCCTCCTCTTGGGATTGAAATCCTTATAATTTCCCACTTTTTCCTTGCTGGGACTGGGAAGCATCCAGAACCAGCCTGAGAACTGAAAATGATACTCCGGTGACTAATGACTGAGGTTCACAAGTGTGAGTGCCTGTGCGTAATCTAATCTGGTCTAATGGGAAGCGTCCCACTGGAAAAAAAAAAAAAAAGCCAAAACCAGCAGGTGCATAAAACTAAAAAACAGAAATGTTTATCCCGTTAGACTTCGACAGCCGAGTGAATCTGAATGCGCAAAGATTTTGTTACACTTCTTCATTCTTTCCTTTCTCTTTCAATGTGTCACATTTTCTTTCTGTCTAGATTAGAAATCAGATATTTATTTCTCCCTTACTTCTCTTTTGTCGCCTTGACTGATCTCCAAACAGATGACTGCAGAGTAACATTTACTGTAGGTCTAAATCCAGTCTGAAGCGAGGTTAAGTCACACTAAATGTTGACTTAACCCCCTTCTCCACACCGCTTGGTGTCTGATCTTGACATTAACCCTCACATTGACATTTGACCTTCAGTATTTGGCTGGAGCTCCCCAAACCACATCCTGACCGCGTATATGAGGGGTTCTTTTCAAAGTAAAGGTTGTTTATTGGTGGGGTGGTCGCTATTAACAGCAGGAAGCCAATAAGAACAAAGCACAGTGTCTGGTCACACTAAATACCACAGGGTAGCCTCTTTAAAAGGACAGGCCATCAAAATCCAATGTGCACACTTTGTCCCCATAATTTCACAATGAATAAACTCCCACTCTATTATACAGTATGGGTGAGTAGATGCATTGGTTATACGTGAGTCTGGCATCTGCTAGGTGAAGAATATCGACATTGCGTTTGCATTTCTCTTGGGACGCCCACACATTGTGGACATAGCATTAATCTTGTTGGCCACATGTGTAATAAGTTTGTCCCGCTGCTGTAAAAGCAGCAACTTCAGGATGATCTCACCCTCAGTGCACAGCTTTGAAACACCCAGCTCAAAGGCCGGACTGGAACGCCAAGGTGGTGTGGAAAATCCCAAGCTGGCTTCAATTTAGTTCCTGTCGCTAATAAATGGGTACAAACTGAAATGTCAAAAGAGAATTTCACCCAAGATTACCTTTCACTTGTAGTGATGAGTTCAAATGTTGGGAAAAAGTGGAATATTTGTGTGTTTTCCATCTGGTTTGGCGGTTGTTTGTAAAAGATTTTGAGTAGCGAGGACAGATCAAGCTTTGTGAATCATTTTGTGCGCTAATAATAGTAGTCAGAATTTTGAAAATGGTGTCAAAAATCATATCCAAGGCAGGTTTTCTTATACTGTTATAAGTTACATCTTGAACTCGCGCCTTTGGTAAAACGTCTTCATCAGCCGAGTGTTTCTGTCAAGTATACAGTCGTGAGGCTGTTTCCAAGCACGTTTCCACGTTGGCTCAACAAGCGTTGGCAATGTCCATTTGCATAAATCATCCAAAGTGTCAGTTCGCTTAAAAATAGTTAAACTAGAGTAATGATCTAACACCCTTCCTCCTGTCACACGTACCCTTTTTCCCTTCTCTCTTTATTTAGATTTAAATTGCCAAATCAGATTTGAGTCTCTTTCACATGTGGCCCAGTATCAGATGTACGTCCAAGTCATGGACATGATCAAGAGTTTGCTGTCACCAGGAGTAAATAAGTGAACTCTCTCATCTCTACTGTATTTAATAATTCTATTTAATTGTTTGCCTTAAGCTCTTAAAGAATAATTACAGTATTTATCTTTTGGTGATTTAAAAAAAATAAATAATTAATCTTTCAAAGACGTCAGCCTCATGTCAGTCCATTTATTTGCATTCTGTTTTATTGTTCTTTCTGGCGGCATCAATGAAGTCATAGTAACCTCATGTGGTTCGAAATGTTTTCCTCTTTCCATTTGTTCTACATTTCCCTGTCTAACTTAAATACCTTCTAGCCATCAACAAGACTGGAAGGGTGCTGAAAGCCCATAATGGATTACAAAAAAAGACCCATCTGTCAATGTCCCGACTTGCTGAAAACACTTCCTGGTTTACAAAACATACATCTAATGAAAATTGCAATCCTTCCCAGGGGGTTTATCTGGAAGGAATATTTCACTGACCCCCCCTACAGATGCATGGACGATAGCAGTGGAAGCATAATACAATCCATGTGCTTTAGGTAAAAATGTTAGTCCACATGTGCTCAGAGGTCAGTTAACAGTCTCCAAGGAGACAGACGGGTTCTGTCGTCCAATTCATCAGTGATAGCAAAGTACTCACCACTCACTCTAGAGATCTTTAAATGGCTTTGTAACATCTTACTTAAGACTATTAGTAATACCCATCCACCAACACACACCCTCCATTCGCTCAAAATAGGTTTTCACTGTCTCTTGTGACACAAATATTGGTGCAGCTTTCACAGCTCATGTAGAAGAAGTCCCCTTATAAACGATCATTGACCTCCATGGAGGGAGAGTTAGCTAACAGATGAACATTCAAATTAAGATTTCTGCCGTCTGGCAAAAGGAAAAGAAATTTAGGTGGTTGAAATGGGAAAAATATAAAAATCCAGGACTTGACATTGTCAGTTAAGATTCGTATATGGTTTAGGAACTAATGTTATTCTGATTTGGAGTTTTAAAGAATTAAAAGAAAAAAAGAGTTGCTTGTGTGGCCAAATTATGTTTTTTAAACCACATCTGGTTTTTTTGGTTGTTGTTGTACTACACAGAACGTTCCTCAAATCTTGGAAAGTTGGAGTATCAGCCTGGAAGGAAACTATAAAAATTTTATATAGTTCCAAACCGGGAGGCTTAATCCTGGGCTTTTTTTTTTTTTTTTTTTTTTAAATAGGGTGATTTTTTTAACATTTTCCCAAATTGTGCAAAACAAAAAACCTTAAAGTTGGCCATTGGTCATGCAAATTAAACGAATATGTGTGAGATTATTGACCTGGAGTTGTGTACTCTCCTGAGTACCATTCCAGTTTAAATGTGTTTTAACATTTCTTTCCTCAAACACACCATTCATTATTTATCTCTAATTACTGCACCGAGGGCTCTTGAGTGTGGATCAGGAGCAAGAGACAGATGTTTTCCATTGGGGTCGGTGACAGGAATGCATATAATGAACTTTATATGGACTAACTTTTCATTAGTTGATGTAATCTTAGCTGTTTCCCATGTATCTTACTGTAAATTTTATGTAGTTTCCATGCCGTAAATGATGTTGTCCATCAAAAATGGGGCAATGATACAACTGAAGAACTGGTTTTGTTGTTTTCGGGACAATCTTGGCTGTTGGCCTCCGTGTCCCCAGAAAATGCTGCTGCGCTGACCTACATCACAGATTTCGGAGGTTTACGCCTGATATTCGCAGGACATTCCCTGGCAGAAACGAGCTGCCTCATCTGCGGGGGAAATTACGCCCAGTGGTTTGTTGAGCTAATAGATCTTACAGCTCAGTTTTCGCGGGGCGCATGCTGTGTGGTCCGTCGTTTCAGCTCCTCCTGTCAGGTGTGGGCTGTGTCGTTATATATATATATTTTTTTTTTACTTCTCTCACCCCTTTCGCTCTCGTATTTCCCGGAGGAATGTGTTGGGTTACCTGCAATTTCTAAGAAACAATCCCTTCCAGCCGCTAATATTACCACTGATTGCCAGCGTTCACGTAAGAGTAATTAATGACGTCAGACCAGCTAATGTTCTTTAAAAGCATTAACTTTGTTGACTAGATTTGTTCCCTGAAGCAAACTTTTTTGTCATACCTTCGTATGACCCTGCTGCACCTGTTTAAAACTGAGTCCGGTCAGCAGAACAGCCATAATAAACCTTGGGTTGAATTCCTATCCCTCCCGTCTGTGTTCACTGTGTTTCCATAAATATTGAAGCATGACTCTAACACTTTGAGAGTTCTCTAGCAGACTGACACTTTTTTTATTGCCTGGCTCCTTTTTTGTGTAGAACGATAAAGCTCCCGCAAGACGAGGTCCGCGTTTTCTCCTTTCACGTTGCTGTTTTAGATTATATGAAAATCTGATTTTTGCATACAGCAGAGATGGAGTGTGAGAAGTCCTCCAGTCTTACGTTGGCTTCCAGTGGCTGTTGGCGCAGCATAAAGGCAGCCCTGTGAGTCATAGTTGTTTTTAAGCTACTGCACTATGGCAGTGCTGACATGTTTAGCTCCAGAGGACTCTGGAATAAATATCTTCTTTCACGGTGACATGTTAACCATAACTGAAAAGTCTTTTTTTAGTAAATTACTTTCCTTCACGATGGCCAAAGCGGTCTCAACATGTCGGGGTTTTTTTGTTGTTTTTTTTTACAGTCAATTCAATGCGGTGCAGTTATTTGACTCTTGACATCTATGGAGTTCATTACTTGTATGTGGAGTCTTGTACACTTTATTCCTTTATGTTTGAATGTATAATGGTCATGAACTCTAGGTGAAGTGTTGCTTGGGAAATCCAAAGATTAAACAAGGACAAACTCAAGGTGTTTCTGTCTTTGCCTGGTGGTTTGACAATGCAATGGTGGGTCTGTGGGAGAAAAAGAGAGAGAGATTGTCTGACAAGGGGTGGAAGGTGTTCACACGGAAGTACCAGGAGGTGCAATTAGGCTTTTATGAGAGGAACTGAACTTCTAGTCGTCAAACATTTCGTGGGAGCAGACCCTCGGAGGACAAAAAGGAGCTGCTCCACCAGGGATAGGAACACACACAGGAAGAGTTCTCTTATGATTTCATGCCCCCTGTAAATACTGTGAATAAGCAGCCTGTTTCAGATTGGTCTCCCAGTGGCTGCAAAACTTTTCCACTGTGAGAAAAAACTGTAAACTACAGCATCATTAAGGAGCTTGCTAACATGGACGACACTGTTGTCTGCTCGAATGCGTTTTATTCAGGCCCTCAAATAGATTTGCAACCTGTCCAGGGTGTTTCTCTCCATTTTTGTTTTTGTTTTTGCTCAGTTCATGCTGGGATCTGGCTTACCGAAGGCAAGCAATAAAGAAGTGCACAAATTAGTCAAGGATGGAAAAGGATTTAATAAAGCTGATGTTGATCAAGCTTCCAGGAAGAAATTAGTCCTCAGTTAACCTGAAGTTAACAGGAAGGGGAGCATAAAAACAAGAATAAAGCCATAAAGTATTAACATAAGGCAACTTAATTATGAAAAATGTACAAAATATATTCTGTTTGCAAACAAGGTTAAGCTACACAATTCGAATCAATTCAAAACAACTTAAATAGTAGATGAATTTAGGCAACACAAATCCCATGTTATAGTGACGTTGAGCTAGATAAATGTTTTCTTTCTTCTTTCCTGCTGCTCATCGTGGGTCGGCTGAAATTTAAACACATCAAGTATCAGATGAACCTTGTTCAAACACCGTTTTGTTTTTCCAGGCCTTCCCCGACAAAGCCCTGTACTGATCTGAAGCCAGCTAACCGGCTAACGCTCAGATCTGTGCATGTCATCAGTGGGAGATATCTGCTGAGCACGCAGAAAAGCAGCAGCGGGAGCAGAGTTCAGCGTTGTAGGAGGAGAAGCTCTTCCCATCTCAGCGGAGATTTGAGCTTTCGGCCAACTCGGGTCTCCCTGTGAGATTGTGTTTTCACGATTATGATCTGGAGCTGCATTCATAAACATACCTCCCCATAGTGTTTTCCTTCCCTAGAAATGCTTTCATCTGCTTTTGATCTCCTTTTGCTCTAATTTTTGCTCAACAATTGGGTGGAAAGTTTTGCAGTAAACACATTTTGAGCCCTACTTAAACAACCTATAGGGTAGTTATTCTAACCAGTGGTGCACATGGGCTAAGGGAGTGTCCGAAGATACACGATCACAGATGGGTCAAATAGATTTGCTATTTAAACAATGTGGCGGCGCAAATGTCAACAACAAATCTCGCCACTTCCGAGGGTCCAGTCGTGATTATTGTACCAAGTTCGACTTTAAAATGAGAAAGTGGGCCAAAAATGAGATTTTTAGTTCTAGATTAATAAATAACTGTACATAAATGAGTTTGCTGATCAACAAAATGTGCACATATCCATGAAAATTCATTTGGAAACCACATATCAACATGAGAGTTTGTGTTTTCTTTGATCAATCGATCAAATCTGTTGATACCGAGGTGCTCTCTTTTCTCCCAGGATGCTTTGCCAGTTAAAATGGCTAGACATCTATCCCCAAATTACCATGCCCCACATGACAGTTACAGTGCACACTTATTCATCCTGTCTCCACCTGTCAGAGATAGCATCACATAGAATTAATTGCCCTCTCTAATGCCCGCAGTCAGTTGCTTCTTTGTGACGTCAGAGAACATGCTAGCTCTGAAATGCTGCAGACACACGCTGTCTGTCAGCAGAGTTTGACTTCGGCTGATGATGATGATCATCATACTGATGATGTGCTGATGATGAAGGTTGTACAGACTGTCCAATCAAGGAAAAACCTCTGAGTCCACAACTACAGAGTAAAAAGCAGGTGACCTAATATTGATCCTTGCGGGACACCCTTATCAGCACCGTTGTCAACAATGTCAAGACGTGATTTGAACCAGCTGTACAAACCCTGTCTCCTAGCAAATATTATATACTAATAAATGGTTTGCAAATTACACTGGGATGAAAAACACATTCTTCGCCTGGATTATATCCAAAGGGGACATTGGGCAATATTTGTGAACGGCGCTGGGCTCATGGCGAGGTGCTGGGCGTAGAAAGTTTAGGACGGTGACAGCAGAGAGTGGGGTTCACATCTAGACGTCCATCTGCGGTTAGGTTCAGGCAAGGAAAGCATTGTGGTTAAGGTCAGGGAAAGATCATGGTTTTCAGCTAAAACAAAAAAAATATTGTGATATCAGAAGCCTTTGACAGACATGTGAAGTAATCCGACTGAATGGTGCTGTGTCTCTATTTACTTTTGGAATGATAACTGGTTGAAACGTGGGTCAAAGTTCAGTATCTGTTTGAACTAAATCATTTTGCTACTTCTACTTATTTTCACTGAACTTTATGAACAGTCACTCTTGTCTAAGGAGGTCGATGTTCATGGGGAAGTGTACCTAACCCTACGACACCAAGTGTATCATATCTGATAACGTCAGTTTTTATCAACGTGATTTTTTTTTTTTTTTTTTACCCCAATACAAACTTGAAGTATCCAATCAGAGACATGAGATCATCCGCATAGATCATCCATCAGGTATCAATTATTTATGAAGTGTTCAATTGAGACATTCGGTAGTTTTGTAAATTTTGAAAAAGTTGAAGTATAGGACACACTTTCAACTTTTTACTGATCAATTGTTTCATTAATGGTAATATTTAATGGACTGGCACATTATAAGGTATTTAAAATTTCATAGGTTAATTTACTTACTACTTAATTTATTTCTTTTGATCACTGATTGCTACTAAAAGTGAACAATTTTTGTTGTATATCAGTGTTGAAGGGTTTTGGAGGCCAATTTGAGTGATATGGAATCCATAGAAGATGGTGATGAGGAGGATGAGGAGGAGGTATGAACTCCTACTGATATTCATACTGAGGAAAAATGCAAAAACCATGTAAACAATATATTTGCACGTCCCCTGAAGAAAGTTAGTGTGTGAAAGCTTTATCTCAGCAGATTAAGAATACGTACAACTTCAAAGAGGAAGAAAAATGTGTTATAGGTTTGAAATTACTTGAAGGAATAAAAAGGTATAAGTTCAATGTTTTGAAAATGTTGTGTTTTATATGTTCTTACTGATTTAAGACAAACTAGATTACATGCTGTCTGATTGGGTTTATTGTAATGTAATTTACACATTTGGATGTAATGCAGTGAATCATAAAACTATTAGTATCCCCAGACTCCCTTAACTATCATTGAGAATTGTTGAGTCAGCAGAGGTTTAATAAACTTTACAAATCTTGTCTTCTTGTAAACTGACATTAAATCCAGTGTAAGTATTTTCCTCTCTTGTAAAAATTCTGTGGCTTTTCTTTACCAGTCTGTCCAGTCTGTGTCTAAAATATGTCTTAACTGCTCATATTTATAACACAACTTGTCTATAACCGATTATTAAAGAAGATCCATTATAATGCAAACTGGTGAAGTTGTCCACTTTTGATTTAAGTGCTTTAATATTTTCATAATTTGTATTCCATGCTTCGCTGCAAGAGGTTGATTTTCCGCAGTAAAGTTTAAATGCTAGTGAACTCACAAGGAGAGTAAAGTGAGGAGGGTTAGATGAAGTCATTTCCTCGCTAGAGTCAAAACATGTCACATTCAACCAACAGCTGGACAGAAAGGAGACCATTTACAGTAAACCCCGGTCTGACAAAACCTACCGAGAGCCTCAACACCCTGCTGTCCATCCCATATTGAATAATGTCTTTGCACCCTGACCTTTCCCATCCTCACAGGTCTAAGTTCTGTGACCTCAAATTACGCCAACACTCCAGATTCATACGCTTGTTTCTTTCTTTCTTTCTTTTTTTTTTTTTAATGCCATATGTAAACAGCGCTCCGTCCAGCTACGTCTCACAAGATGAATGCGAAGACGAGATGCTTTTGGGAAACCCAGACCACCGCAGGCTGTGAACCGAGGCCAAGGCCAGATCCCAAGCTGCCAGATGCGGGGGTGTGGAACGGCGGCTGCAGCCATGCCTGTGGCTGGCTTGCACTAGCTGACCTGGGGCCTGTGTGTGTGTGTGTGTGTGTGTGTGTGAACCTGTAATGATGTGCAGGTTTTCCTTGCATTGTGTTGAGAGAGAGAGAGAGAGAAGAGGCAGCTGCTTATTAATGTGTTTTCTAAGGTGCACACACACACACACACACTCACACACACACACACACACGAAGGCCTTCACGAGTGTGAATCAAGAAAGTTTTGGTTGATGAGAAAATGTTTTTAGTGCATACAGTCGAACATGCATGTTAAGTGTATATGTGTGTGTGTGTGTGTGTGTGTGTGTGTGTGTGTGTGTGTACACAGACTAGCAGCTCCCCCTCGGACTGCCAGACAGTGTTATTGCAGCTGTGACCAACCCTCCCCTCCCCTCGTCCTCCTCCTCCACCCCTGACTCACTCCTCAGGTGCTTTCCAGCTTCCACTCGTCTCCACTTCTGTGATCTTCTTCTTCTTTGGTCCTTTTAGACGATCCTCCACTGTTCTGGCTTCTGACCCTCTCATTAACCTCCCCCGCTACCGTTTGGTCATCGCCATGACAACAGTCAGATCGAGTAGGCTTACCTGCTTCCTGCTTTGTTAAACAAACTATAATTTGAGGGTTTGTGTTTTGTAGGTACGATCTTGGGTCTGTGTGTGTGTGTGTGTGTGTCACTGGAGGATAACAAAGGATAGCCATCCTTCAGCTACATCATTCCTGGAGATCAAAGTTTTGTTTTGTGTGGAAACTGATCTAAAATATTGATTATTGATGCCTATTTTAACCAATTTTCTCCTCTCTGAATGAGGAGAAAGGATGATCTGCTGCAAATACTGTCACTACTGTACATAGGTACCAGTATTTATATTTCAAACCCAAACCCCCCCTGTGTAATTTCTTTGCATGCCACCTTACTTAACCCTTAATTAAGGAGGAATGCTGACAGACTGCATTCCCAGTATTTTCTGCCAAAAGGCCAAGCCTAATATCTGGAAGTGTTTTAACTGAAGTTTGAACTTTAGATGAAATTTGAACTTGCCAGGATTAACGTGTGCTTCTCTTAATTCAAGGAGATAAAAGCGCTGACTGAAATCGAGAGTGTGTCTGAAAAATGTATGTTGTGGGTTTTTTGGGGGGTTTTTTTTTTTGCAAGAATGCTTTGAAGTAGCTGAATAAAAGTAAAGGTCAGAGCAGGACTGGTTTGGTTTTCCCTATAGGCACCAGGGTACCTTCTGGGCTTCAATTTACCCCCATGGATATACATCTACATTATTATGAGATGATAGAGCAACAACTCCAAATGGCTTTTTTGTTGTTGTTTCAAAGCCAAAAAGTCTCAAGAGTCTCGTAGAATTTGCACCTAAACCGAACAAAAGTACCATTTTACGTTAAGCACATGTTCATGAGGCTTTGCTCTTTGCCCACAAGACACCTAAAGGTGGACGTGACAAACAGCCAGCATGTGTCGAGGATGTCGGGCATGGCTGGGATTAAGGAAAGCTTTCAAAAATATGTATGGAGATCAGATTTTTGAGATCTGCGAGATCTTTGCAGTAGCGGCGGTGAAAATTTAAAAGTGACCATTAAATGTTCATTCGTTACAGGACATAAACCTCTCCGCATGGAGGCTGGTCAAAGTAAAAACACCCATCACACCAATGACCCAGGGTGGATTTCTGAGGGACGCTGGGCTGAGATGTGTTAAATGGTTAGTTAGTTTTATTAGTGTGTGTGGGCCAGAAAACAGCCTCCTCCTGTCCCTTCAGGGCGACCCCCTTACATCTGGTATGGATCAGCCCAAAATGGATCAGCCCATAAAAATTGGACATAAAATTGCAGATATTTAAAGTTAAAATTAACCCAAAGTATTTATGAATCTCAGCAGTAGAAAACAACAGAAAAACAACTTCAGATTGGGTAAACAAAAAGAAATTTAGCCTAGAAGCAACAAGAAAGATTTTGATTTTGGATGATAGTTCAAGGTTTTCTTGGATCTGGCAGTGATTTCTCCTTCTTGTTCATCTCGTAGAAGCAGAAGAGTTTTAATTGTGCTTTGCAAAATACTACTACTACTACTACTACTACTACTACTACTAATAATAATAATAATAATAATGATAATAATAATTTCAGATAAAAAAAGTAATAAATTGTCTTTATCTTATGTTTCTTGTTGTGTCTCAATGGACCACATCCTAGACTGAAAATAGTATCCATAGTATTTGTTTGTATTATTTATCAAACATGTAACACCTTTAATCATCGAATCCCTTTAACGTCTCATACTTTATATCGCAGAGAAGAGAGAAAGTTACCAATAACTCCCCACCTGTCTTTTTCGCCCCAGCCACTCATGAGCCCACTGCACCTCTGACCTCTAGCCTGCCGAAAAACCACATGGCACTGATTGACTTAACCAGAGGAATTTGAAAACTGTTATTTTTAAATCAATGCCAAAAATCACCACGTGATGAAAAAAACTCATTCCAACTGGGGCAAAACTCCGAGGGCAGCTGGGTTGCAGTGCCCGGACCACAGTGCTGTAATCACACGTACCTGCCCAACCCAGTCTGGTTGGGACACATCGATTAAATTTAAATTTCATGTGTTTTCGCTCAAAGCATTTAATCACCGAACACATATGTTTCACAACTCAGTAGAAACCCAGTTAGATGTATCGTATGAAGAACATCACACTCAAAGTTCTGAATCAAGGTTTTCATTGGAACAAGTTGCACTTATCTCATTCCATAATCGTTTCTTTCCCACATATTTCTAATAAAAACAAGTTCTGGGTACAAAATATTGGATTAAGGGATTTATTCACATGTCAGTCTGCTTTTTCCATCCATCCTTCTACATTTAAAAGAACCAGTTTCTCAAGCTTTCCCCTCCGCCCTCTAGGCTATTTTTCCAGGCTAAGATGGACCCATTAATGCCCTTGACCTGGACCCGGTGGTGAGGCTGACCTCCTGGTGACCAGACCTGGTGGTGAGACTCACCAGGAAGGCCTACCTCTAAGTTTACCCCTCCTGGGTGGGCCTCAGATGGAGAGGAAGTGCAAAAAGCATCCAAAACGCTCTGAAACTCAGAACTTCTGGGAATTGTGGTGAATCTGTAGACTATTATCAAGAGTATACAGGTTCAAGCCTCCACCCAGATGGAGTTTTGGAATGCCGGTGCAACCATCAGCAGAATGAGCATTGACATTCCAATAAACTTCCCTGAATGTTAAGGGGAATTATTTTAAACCATTAACTCCCATTACTTAAATGATTTATTACTACACAGCTGCTACCATGTTATGAAGGTGTGTTTATGGGAATAGTTTTAGATCTTAAGTGATGAAAAATGTTGAAGGACCTTTGCCACATAGAGAAGTGATGATGCCATGGTGAGGTCATGGGGGTTATTGCGATCGGCTTGTGGAAAAACAGCCTGATGTAAATCCCAGGGACTCAGACGCTATTATTTTAACACATCCTCCCATTTCTCTTCATTGACATCCTGTGGACACAAAACTACATCAGCATGAGACAAAATATCTCTGGTGACTCATCCAGCCCTGGTGGTACATGCATACATGTAAACATTTCACTCAGAAACCTAACTACAGTGCACCCTCGCTACTCGCAGTTAATGCGTTCCAGGAACCACGCACGATTAACGAATTCCGTGATAGAGCGACAAACTATTTATCATAATATTTAGGGTAATTTAAATGTTTATGAACCCTCCCCCTACTCATATTAAACCACCTTCTATCTGTATTACCTTTTTCCACACTTTTATCGACTGCTTTAAGCACTTTTGTGTCTCACGGAAGTCTCAGACTCACGTAACGGAGCGCACTTCCAGATGCCGTCAGCCAATAGAATGCACGTACGTTATCACATGACTGCCTACCAAAAATCTGTGATGAGGTGAAGTTGCGAGCGTTGATGCGTGAATGCGCGATGTTGCACTGTAATCCATTATCTTTTCATCTGCGTGTTGATGGAATGTCAGAAAAAGTCCCGTAGATAAGATGGGCACATTTTTTAAAGCTTGGGCGATACCCACGTCTGTCCAGTCCTTTTTTAAGCTGAAGCAACTTACAGAAGTTCTCCCAGTGTATGTCTTTTGTGTGTTCTTGTGTGAAACACTCCATTCGCATGCAGATGTGTATCTCTGACCACACTGTGTGGTTCCACCTCAGCTCAGCTTTGGTATTGGATGTCAGAGAGATTGTACCACATCACTGTAGGTGGTTGTCTTAGTGAAGCTGCAGGCAGTAGTCATGATGTCGTCTTTAACATGACATGCATCGCTTGCAATCCTGTTGTCACCTCTCATCAGATGCAGGTATGACTGCATTAATTATGCAGTGACGATTCCCTCCGTCCAATCAGTGATCTGCAGGGTGTCACCTGACCTAGCCCGAAAAAGAGCAAGTTGGGTAGCACATATCAGAAAATCAGCTAATGAATATATTTTTCTGTTTTGTGAACTACTCCTTTAATGACTTTAAAAAGTTCACATAAAGAAAGAAAGAAGATCAGAGATCCGACGTGAAATAAGATGAATATGACCTTAAAGAGAATATAATATAGGACACTAAAATATATGGCACAACTGGAAATGTAATTTTTGCTGGAAAACAATTTAATATGCCGTCAAGAGTGCAGTTAAAGATTGTGAAATGGGCCAAACCAATTTCAAATTGTAACAAGCAGGGGAAGAAATAAATGGAGGCTCCCCGTCTGAGGAGCCAAATCTACATCACGTGACGGAAAATCAGTTTGAGGAACAGCAGTTTCCGCTAAAGCACCGCTATGCACGTATTTATAGGAGAATACCTCTCTTTAGATATTGGATTTATTATTAAATTCAGGTTTATTTGGTGCAGTCATTCAGGGTCAAATGTAAAACTGTCAAAGAGGTACTGGTCATTCTCCCGTCGCCTCAGAAAAGTTCATCCATCCTCTTGTGTCATATGCAAAAGAATGTCACAGGCTCAGGGATCTGCTGAGGTAACGATAAATATCTTTATGCCACAGTAATTTATTCCTGCATAACCGGCTGTCTGAGCTGTTTGTGGTTTTAGCGATTGATTTAGAAGAGACACAGAAAGACAGGAAAAATGTAAGAAACCACAAAAACAGCTCTCTTAAATCCCCACAGTGAGAAATAAAGGCTGGTTTGACCTTTCAGACGTAGTCCACCAGTGCAGACAGTAAATTTCAAGGTCAATGTTGGACTGAAACTCTGTGGGTTTAGCAAAATAAAGGAAGTATTTTAAGGGTTTAACTCACCCTATGCTGTATGCACAACCTTGTATGTTACAATGGAATGGAATGGAAAAGCAATGTTCATGCTAACACGGGATGGGAAATATCTTTCCGGTTTCACAACCCACTAACTGCAGGATAAACACATGCTGACGCACGCTGGCTAATGTAAAATCAGGTCTGATGTGTGTGTGTGTGTGTGTGTGTGTGTGTGTGTCTGTGTCTGTGTCTGTGTGTCTGTGTGTGCATGTGTGTAGATGTATCTGAAGTGTCAGCATCTCTAGATAACATATGATCTGGTCACATGACATTTTGTTATATGCAACGAAGCTGGTTAATAAATTGTTGGGTAGATTTAACAAGGAAGGGGCTGAAAGTGCAGCAGATATGGAAAATTTGTTAATCGATTCTCAAAACAATAAAAATAATGGTTTCGACTTTAGTGCGGATAAAGTTAGGAGCCTTTTTTTGAAGTCTTCTTCACATTGAGAAGAAGTTTGACCTTTATTTCTAAGGAGACTTCTTATCAAGTGTTACAAAAATAAATCGTGCATATCTCTGGAATTGATGTCGACATGAATGTGGTGCAAATCCACAATATAATTATATTTGCAGAGGCATGCACTCGAGCGAGTAAAAAGAAAGAAACCTTTTCTTGCTTTATTAAGTGTGACAGTCTGAATGTTTTTGTTGCTGCCACAGCAGATGGAAAGCAGCTTTTACACTACACACTGCAGTGAAAGCAAATTAACAAATGTTTTTTAACTACCTCATTCCAAAGAGTTGCCTTCAAATGAAAATCTAAACTAATCCGCTTGCTTACGTACTGCCTCGGCTCAGCCTCCTAATTGTTTCATTGCGTGTTATTGTTTCCTTGACATGGCTGCTCTCATGTTTCAGGCTGGGCCTGATCCTGTGGCTTCATGCATCATTTAGAGTACAGAGCAATGTTAACGATAAATCTTGCACATTATAAGCATGCAAGATGGTGAAAACAGTTTCATAGGATGTTCATTCAGCGGCTATTTAAAGTTTAAGTATATAGCTGAACTTAAAGAAATAGAAATGGTCTGAAAATATTTCGTGGAAGGTGGACAAATCCCTTTTTTATGTGTGTATGCTGCTTATTTATCGGATAAATTATTTAGAGGAACATATTTTTGTCTACTAAGGATGAAACAGCTCAATATGAATCATCACCACTGCGTATTTCTCACCTAACATCCTCCTAAAAACTGTGACAAAAGATCATTTGATACCAACCAGCCACCAAACACACAAGCCAAAACCGAACGCCAACCATCTGGAGTGTTTATTCGTCTGGTGCACTGCATTATGGTCATTGTAGGTTTTCTACCACGGCTCATTTTTTTGTTTACTCTGGTCATGAAGTACCAATTTCAAAAACATTTGTGTCTTTTTATAGTGTGGAAACCCAAATTTTATTCTAACACATTTTTTCCAGGCTAAAAAAAAAAAGCATCTTTAAGAGAAAACACTATTTTTAAAGAGAGAGGGTTCTTGTATTTGAATTATTTCAAAGTCAAAATAAGGAAAAGATTTCCTTCCACATAGATTTTCTCCCAGACTTTCGACATTTATTCTGTGACAATCTGGCTGACCCACAGTCCAATAATGAGATCTCTTTATCTCAAGCTGCTTCCTCCATTTGCCTCCACTGTATCCCAGTTTCTTCCCATTCCAGGAGCCTCATGGAAAGTTTTGGAGTAAGTTAATAGACTGAATGGTTGCCAAATCACATGAGGAACCGACTGCCGCCAGTGTGTCTTTACTTGCCAAATCACTGCTGGAACCTTAAATATGAGGCCGAATCACCTCTGTAAAGATATATGTGATCCAGCGCAGCCTAATGTGGAATGTGTTCACGTTTGGGAATGACAGCATACCATTAAATGCAGATTAAAGTATATATAATATCTCTAGGGATTAAAGTCAGTTGCACATACGAACGTTTTTACGGTTCATGTTGGAAAGTTTAATTTCTTTCAAGGCGTTGTCATCTGTGTAATCATTCATTCCTCGTATCCTGCTGGCTATCAGAGCCCCAGCGGGGTTATAGATCAGAATAAAAGCGAAACCCAGACAAGCACGCGCATAAAGCGTTGTCCCACTGACCCACTCTGTGGCCTCCTAGCGAGAGCAGTCTGGTGAGTCTGACAGAAACAGATCTGAGCCAACAGTCCTCAAAGCTCCACGGAGAAACACCGGACCCATTAAATGTACCTGTATGGTAATATTGTAGAATCATAGCTTTGCATCATTGTTTTTTTTCTAGATTTCGTTAGTCAGGTAAGTAGGTCTAGACTGAATAATGTTCCTCTTGTGACTCTAACCCTATTTTACAGGAAATCAAAACTCTTCCATTCTACTATAAGGTATGGCAAAGATCTAAAAACCATGTGCAAAGTATCCATCCAGCACTGAAGGCATGTGCTTCTCATCAGCTGAGACCGAAACACACGTGAAGACATTCCAGCTTATTCTTTGTCCTCCTATAACACAGTCTGTATTGGGTGCAACAGAGCGACTGTAGACGAAAGAGACAGGAATTGTTGCACACAGATGTCCAGTGGGTCAAGATGGTGCAGACCTGTGCGTCACAAAAGCTAAGAGTGTGTTTGCGTTATGGATAACGAAGATGTTGAGAGATCCACAGGTAGTGCGTGACTTCTACACTAGCTGTCGTGGTCGGGTACTGAAATAATACGATGTAAGGACAGGAAATGTGCAACAGGAAGAGGAATTCTCAGGACGAAAATGAAGCTAAGAATGTTTCTTTGAGGCCTGGTAGAAAAAAGTTCTCCTTTGAGTCCAACAGTCAAACTTGCATGAATCAAAATCGGCATCAAGACGCCATCCAAAGGTTTCTGAAGAGCTGCTATATTTGTTACAGTCTTGTTTAAAAAGGGAATTGGCGCACAAACACCGTAATTGATATATTTTCACGAATAATTGCTAGAAGGCACCAAACCCATAACAACAGCCACAAGGACAAGTTTAGGTGAGCGATTGATTTGAAGTCCATTGCTGTTGAGTCAGTGTTGGAGCCAAGCTGAGTTTATTTTTCAGCCTTGCAGGTTCCTTCTTGGTTCTTCCAAATATTTTGAAGATTTGCTGCAAACTCTTGCCACTGAGGCTGATGATGTGAAACAAACACAGCTGTCAAAACTGCACAAAACAACTGGTAACAGGACTTCTTTTTGCTGTTCTCACGTCTCTGGTATTATTTGGTACAAATCCACCCCAGGCTGGCTGGGTGGGTAAACACGAGCTGCTTCCTAACATCACATTATATGATTTATTGGTGCTGAAGTTCAAAGTTTCCAACTTTCATCGCAAACATGCAAACTCAAAGTGGGAGCAGCAGTGCAGAAAGTTCCTTTGAGGGTGCAATTAAGTCTGTAAGTACTTTGTAATGGTTTGCTTCTAACTGTGTAATGCTTCCATTTCATTTGTGCGGCATACTTTGATGATAAATAAAGCTGGAAACACTTTTTTTTTCTCCCCTGGAACGCATATCTGAAAATATCACTTGAAAACAATTACTTGTTTCTACCCAATGCAATCGTTTTGCATTACCAGGCGCAAGCTAAAAGTCTCTGCACAACAACAGAGAAAAGGTGACGACCTTTACCGTGAAGAAAAGCATTTAGATCCTCGTTCTGCCCTTTTTCCGCTTGTTTTACGACTCCCCCATTAATGACCGCTGAAAGGATCTGGGGATCCTTCCAAAACCAATAACCGGTAGTGTCCACCGAGGTCGTCGCACAGACCTCCATAGAACCGAGCAACGAGAGGACGGATCATATGCAGACACCGTCTTTAGGTTTGTCGGCTGAGATGAACTGCTCCAAAGTTGGTTTTGAAAGAGAAATATTTTACCCTGAGGTACAGATAGCAAGAAAACACAACCCTGAGTTTTGCACTCACATTTTCCCTCCAGTATACTTTCCATATTTTTTCTGATGACACAAACCAACTCGAAGGTGTGTGTCGTGTTATTCATAGCAGCCCATTAGTCTCTGCCCGCATGCAATTCAATCCATTTTGAATGTGTACTTACTGACAACACTATTACAAGAAAACAGCTGTAATTAATCATCAGCAGGCAGGACTTGGAGTACTTTGTCTGATCTTTTTTAATCTGGTGTGAATCTTCCTGTCAGTTTTTGTGGTTGAGGAGATTTTATTCATTTTTGTCACTTAAGAACTTCTCAGCAGGAATTTAATCATCTTTACTGCCAAAGAAGATCGTAATCCAACTCGGATTTTTGACCAAGTCGTCAGTCAACATCCTGGAAAAGCTTTTAGTCACATCAACTCAACCTGGAAAAGTAAACACGGCAATTAGGAGGTTAAAAAAAAAAAAAAACACAACAAAAAAACACCAGGATGACAGAATTCCCAGAAAGCTAAGCTTGAAAACATGTTTTCCTGGTGAGCAGGAGGTTGATGTCTATCTAGTGTGTATTTGTGGATATGCTTGTTTTATTTTACACATGTGTGAGTAAGTCTGCAGGGGAACTGATGACAAAGTGCAGACAGGAAGGTCCTGGCCAAGGTCATCGCCATGCTCCTTCCTGTCATCTGAATCATCTGGACCGGTTAACTCTGTGCCTGTAAAGGTTATAACTCTAGTTTAGACAGAGAACTGGACATGTCTTGGGAAAAAAATGGATTCCTTTTTAGCAAAGCATGGTAGATTCAAGTTTTTCAGGGATTCTTGTGGGGCGTTGTTTGGCCTAGGCAGAGGTGGTGGTATCATTTTGTTCCCTTTTACCCCTAGGTCTTCTTTGGTACCCCAGCTGAGGCAACCTCGTCTGGCTTCTTCTTTCTTTGCATCTTAGACTGCTGTATCAGGGTTTTTAAAAAAAAAAAAAAATTTATGTGAAAAAGAAGAAGAGAAAGACGAAATCTAGAAGCGTTTAGCTGCTCTTTAGCACACATGAGAGTAAGGTCACATTCTAAAAAGCTGCTATTGCAAACAAACACCGCAGAGGCCCCTGGGAGTCAAACCACAGTAATGACCACATGTAAAATTTCCTCCTTACTCCCTTGAGTGTTCATATGAAACCCTCCATGGTGAAAAAAAAAGTTGCCCCTTTACCTTCATTTGTCACAACTGGGGCGCTTGGACTCCGTCCAGTTTTACACTTAGGTGACAAAGTGGATATGCTGAGACCAAATCACAACACAACATCTGGATGTTTGGCACGGATTGTGGTTCCTGTGTGCATCTGATAGATGACTCAAGTGTAACACTCCTCAGCCATTTTGCCGTAGTTTCTGCTGCTTCTGCAGTTTTGTTCCCCCCCAAAACGCAGGGAGCACATGCAGGTAGTGAGTGGGTGGGGGGTTAGGAAGCGTGCAGCTGATCGGTCATGACTGGTCTGTAATCTGAAGTAATCACAACCTTCTGGACAAAAGGGAGGGTAAAAATGAAATAGAAATGATTCCTCTTTCATATTCCCCATGCATTCCTGCATCGTAAAGCATTTCAACCACAACACTCCTCCCAGTCTTCTGGTGCCTGAATCATAAAACACAACCCTGAAACTTTCAGAATAAAAAACGTGATGAAGAAAGTTTAGCCGGATTCTCTCACACGTATGTCGGAAAACCCTGCGTGACAGAAAAATATGTGCTCTCATTCCTACAAAGGACATTTTTTTGTGACACAGCACCAGATCTTTATCATTGTAATTCAAATTCGACTGAGCTTTGACTGATAGTTCTGACCCGATGAGACGACTGCAGGCACAAAAAGCCCCTCTTGGTCTCATTTTTCTCCGCAGACGAGACATGAAGTCAGAAACAACATAAAAATAAGACACCTCCTCAGATGCGCAGACGAGTACATCAGCAAACGCAAACACCACCGACCACCAGGGACTCTCCTGACTGACATAATCAGCGAAGCACCTTGTGACCTCCAACTAAACTAAAAGCTATAATTATCGACATTACTGTTATTTGGGTGCTCAACCTCACAGTTCAGCGTCAGTTCTCCGTGTCTCCACTTTTTCAGAGGTGACAGCTGGTATCTATTACATCTGTCTGTCTCCAAGATAGAATGGGATGGTGGCTTGAAAAAAATTCTTGCACCTTCCATGACCCGTCTGCATGCCTTTTTTTCTTTTTCTATCATAAATCTTGTTTTTTCTCTATGGCGTCCACTTGATGGAACTACTGACAGTATAACAATACTGGGTTGTAAAGCTGTGTCACACAGTTATGTTGGCTTTGCTCCACATTTAAACCCAACAGCTGTCTCTTTGTTTCCTTATAAAACTAGAATGACAACCATCGGAGCTAAGGCTAGCGCAAACATTGCTTATTTTTAGAGTTGGAACCAATGAAATCCAGTTGGCTTACTTTCTTTTGCATCTTTACCCCCTTCACTTCCCTCCTTTCTCCTACCGTCCCCCACCCAACCACCCCATCTACACCTACCTACTTTGTCTTGCCTGCTATCATATATAAGGAAAACTTTGATGTGCATCCAAGTGAAATGAAAGTCAGAATCACGTGTCTGACAGAAACTTGGAGGCCAAGACTGGATAACACAGTCTCAGTGAGTGAAGTCTTATCCCCCAAGCTTTAGCTGCAGCAGGTTTCGGTGAATACGCTGACAGATTGACCTGCCAAGACGGCCTCTTGGCATGCAGCTGGAAACACACACACACACACACACACACACACACACACACACACACACACACACACACACACACACACACACACACACACACACACACACACACAAAATCTCACTCTCTAAGAAATCAGGGGCAGGAAAACACCTCCACTTCTCTCCCGCTAGGATAATCATGTGGGGTTTATAGAAAGGAGAGCAGCACAGTGATGAAAGATACGCAGAACATGAGATGAAAAGGTGGGGAGGAACGGCGGCACATACCATAATGAAAGGGAGAGGAGACAGAGGACATGGAAGAGTGAATACCTGAAGGGTGGGTTTTGGTGAAAAAAGATTAACATTGACAGATTTGGGCTTGAAGACATGTAAATTTAGAGATAGTGAGAGAAAAGTCATGAAAGAAAATCAAGATTCCGAGGAGAAAAACATAATGGATATCGTCCAAAGAAGTGAGGCCTCCCTCGGTTTGTGTCACCTGTGTTCTGCCTCAGTGGTGTCACATTTTAAAACATTTTCTGTTTGTCTTTCTGCCTGTTTCTTTTCGTTGACCCTTGGAAAACTAATTTCCCCCCCGTCAGACTTCTTTATATCCAGAGTCTTTGAGGATTAGTGCCTTGCCTCAGGGGCATTTGAGCGATCAATTTCCGTGGCAGATTTTTCTGATCCAAGGATTTACCTGAGTTGTTTACCAGGCCTTCTGCCAGCATTGGCGTTCATATTCAGCTTCAGGTTACTTGAAACAGGGAAACTTAGTCTCATCAAAGCCAGACACATGTCTAGCTAGGGACACACTAACACTGCCTGAGGGCCAAAGGTGAAAAAGTAAAAATGATGCTATGTTCATATACTGTATATGATATATATCATATAGTCTAACATATATTAACTACTTAACTCATTGACTGCCAGCAATTTGTAACAACTGGTCTCCTTCGGCAGACTTTCTCCAACTTTCTGTGTTTTTATCTGTGTTTTCTTTCTGGACACATAATAAGCCACTAGGGGTTTCCTTAATTATTCATAAGTGGGTTTTATGGACAGCATCAATCAAACCAATCAAGGTTATTTCCCATTCCTTATAAGGGCCAGGTGTTGCTGCACCTGGTGCGTTGCTGTTTTAACAGTTCCACTAGCCTTGCTGAGGAACAGGTATGTGATCCTTGGCCTAAAGACTTTGTTGTCTCCAATGGCCCCAAGACTCTGTTCCAAGCCTGTGAGCAAAGAAGCCAACATTTCAGTGAGGGTGAACTTTTTTTTTTGTGGTGTATTTTGTACCTGCTTCTCAACCAATCAGCCTCAATTCATGAAGAATGTCTCACCGCTGTCAACTGTGTTGTGGATAAGTGAATATCTAAAGGTTGTGAAACTAAAGATTCAAAAGAAGCCCGAGGCAGATCCGCAAAAGCCATGTTTGAGACCAAAGACCAAATACCACAGAGGGTATTTAGTCTCCTTATCAAGTTACAGCAGGCTCTTAAGCTGAAGGACTAGAAACCTTCGAGGCACTCATTTTTTGACTGTCACAGAAAAAAAAGGCGTAGATTGTTTCTGACACTTATTGATTGCTGGCCGAGCTGAGAAAGAAGTGATTTCAGTATCATCTTACTGTCAAGTTCCTCAAAACATTCACACACTTTCTAGTAAAGGTCAATCGCTTGGACCTCGTGCACGGCTGTCGTGGCCGTCTTTCATTCTGGATGCAGACCCCCCCCACCCCCAGGGGTGTTTTACTATCGTATGCACAACTCAATTTATTTGACTTCTTCCATAATGGAGATTGCACAACAAGAGGACCTGAGATCGGAGCAAATAACAGACGCATGGGATCACTAAACAGCTAACACAAAATGTCAAACATGAGTTATTTTGAAAGTGATCTTAACAAATTGTGGCAAAGAAGGCTTTTCAGTGTTCTTACATTTGCTGCCTACAACAAAACATTGTTTAACTGGATTGCGGGAACCCCATCTACTATTAAGGGCAGAGAAAATAACTTCTGTGAGGTTTGGGTACTTAGATACAGTTTTATACACATTTGGAGTCTGTACCGGCATGTTCTTGTAAATGCTGCTGGGATGTACAGCACACGTGTGCAAACTGATCTAGGATGTCAAAAACAGACGGTTTCAAAAATTGTGCATCTGGATGAGATGACATGGGCTTTAAACTACCTCATTTTTGTTCGATGGCCCCCAGAGGGAAGTTTGTCCATCAGGATCAGATGAACGAGTGTGCAACAAGCTGGGATGAGAATATTTACCTCCAGTCTGTTGAAGAGAAGAAGTGCAGCGGCAACGACACAACTGAGGGTTTATTGAAAAGCAAACTGTTTTTCAGTCATGAAGCCATCTGGTTATTCTTATATATGGAGCTTCGCTTGGGAAAATCTGTCCTGGCAACATTAAGGTGGTCAAGAAAATATATAAAATGAACAGAACCAACATTTGAGGTTTACCTTTTCAAGGTACAACTTCAAAAAAATGACTCATAATAACTTAGTGAATAAAAAGTAATAGTTCTGTTATACTTTTGATGAAATTCTCTAAATTGTTTGAAAATGTCTAGTACCCTTTTAAGGACCTGGGTACTTCAAAAACCAGTGTCTGGATAGTTTCTTCTTTCTAACACTATGATGAAGACGAGACCAGACAGGAAACATTTTCAGCGCAGTCATCAGCACATTTCTTGATTTCTCACTCGTTTGTCGTGTAACTAAAGCGATGCCCAGTCCCTGAACCTTTTTCAGTCATCAGTCGAAAATCAAATCTTCGCCTGGAATAAATCCTTATTCATTAATGGCGGCTAATGGAATGGAAACTACGATGAGTGTGCGCTGAGCCAGAGAGGGAGTGTTTATTTGTGAAACTGAAGAAGGCCGATTCAATTGCAAGTTGTGAAACGTTTCCTTTTTTAGCTGTGTAATGAAAGAAAAAAGTGTAAAAATGAGACGTTCAGATTTATTATTCGCGACATCCGAACCTGCTCTTTCTTTCTCTTTCTCACACACACACACACACACACACACACACACACACACACACACACACACACACACACACACACACACACACACATGCACACACACACTTCCTGGACTTCATGCTCTCTGATCCTAGACCTCTCTGCTGGTATGACTTGGCACATCTGGCGTTACGCCCCCACTGCCCCCGCTGCCCTGCACTGTGTTTTCCATGCTGGGTGGGGCGGGGTTGGGGGTGGGGGAGTGGATGGGTGGGTTGTAACTTTGCACCTGCAGCACTTAAGACCTGTCTGGAATCCAAACTGTTGATCACAATGTGGGGAATTTACCTGGATAGTATTTTTCTTCACCTGACACATTTCTCCGTGGCAGTGGCACACACGCACATACACACACACACACACACACACACACACACACACACACACACACACACACACACACACACACACACACACACACACACACACACACACACACACACACACACACACAAACACACGGGCACATACACTTTGACGTTAAATCTGCCAACCGCTCTCAGCGATGCCATAAAATAAACCCCATAACACTTCAAAGAAGTCTCGATTCCCATAGTGCCTTGCTGCTCTGACATCACTTACCGCCTGTTTTCACAGCTGCCTCTCTCAGTGCCAATGCAGCCCACTCGTCACACTGCTACTCGCTTCCGCTTTAGTGTGTGTGTGTGTGTGTGACTGAGGTGAGTGTGTGGAGGGTTATGTTTGTGTCTGAGGGTCGTGCCTCGTGGACATAAAGGTTTAGTTGTTGGATGGATCAGATGGACATCACACAGGTTTTTTTTTTCTGTGAACACGGAATGGGAAATTTTGTGGTCCTGACCTGTGTCCAAAGGTTATATAATCCAATAATTTGTAAAACACAAACTACATATGACGTCAAATCAGCTGGTCTAATCCATTCAGTGTATGTCTAGATCATTCCCACTGCCTGCTGCCGCTCTACCTCCACATCAGCACCCAGGTTTTGCAGATTCGCCGTCATCACGTTGGCATCATCAGCCACCACCACCACCCTAAATTTCCCTGAAGCACTGAAGACTTTCTGACAAGTTAATTATTACATATTATTCATCTTCATCTGCTGTAAATATTACACCTCATCCCCTGTATTAAATTGTGTGTGTGTCTCTCCTGACAGACATGATGATCATTATGTTGTGTAACAGAGTTCATGTTGACTGTTGTGTTTACACGGGACACAAACAGCAGCCTCCCAGGTGAAAGAGCTTTGACCTCTTTATCGACCCCAACTGTATGTGGATGTTATGTTTCACTCCCTCCTGACTTCTAGACATTACTGTCCAACAAAAAAATTACTTTCCCAGAGAGGTAAGTCAATCAAACACAATCGGTAGCTTGTACTCGACCTGTTTTCGCCATCATTTGTTGACCTGAATTTTTTTTTTCCCCGTGTCACTTCCTGTTGCAGCGGTTACATCACTCCACCAAGTTCTCCTTGTAAAACATGAGATCTATGGCACAGATTTCGTGATACCTGTTTGCATACTTGTGAGCTTATTGGCAGGAGGAACAAGGAAACAAACAGATGACAATGCATATAATGTTCCTGAGCTAGACAAACCCACTCAACAGGAATGCAGCAGAGCCGTGACAGTAAGACAAACAACGATTAAATTTGGATGACGTAAGAAGAATAATTATTACTCTTTTATGGCATCATGCCACAGGTGTTGTTTTACTGTTGTTTTTCTGCCCCCCCATCCTTTAGACAAATTATGTAAACAGGGAACGCCCCAAGAGAATAATAAAGAGGTTTCGGCAGAGATATGTTGAGAACGGGTTGGAGATCTGTAACTATGCACATCTCTGTCCGTTCTCCTCGCGAGTAATAAATATAAACTGTTGTCTTCTCCTTTTTGTGTCTGTGTTTTAAATGTTCTAGGTTGCTTGAACCTGACAAAAACTTTTCTCAACAATCAAATAAATCAATGGAACATGTGTAAAATGGCTACTGGATTCACAACATGACAACCGTAACGGAATATTTCCAATCTTCTTCTGATCCCCTCCCTGCTTGTCTGATGTCAGTATTTGCATCATCCTTCTACTGGAATATTGGGGATTTCCATTATGTCACTGGTCCCCTAACAGATAATGAAGTCGGATGTCATATGTAAAGACGATGGCAGTACTTTGTTGTGAATGGTTGTCAATCCGTCTGCTTACGTAACCTCTGAGGACTGCTCTGGCATTGCTAAGCTACATCACCACTCTGCGCTGCGCGACGGTACAACTGATGGTGTCTTGACATTCAACAAAAAGCGCAATGATGAGTATCCATGACTCTTTGGGTCCATTGTTGGTGGAAAACAAAAAGTCATACTATGACTGCTGTGACCGGGATGAGGTAGTGGTGTCGCCATATGAATGATGAATGACGTCAAAGAGGAAGTATGCAATTAATTCGTCTTTTGTTCCCTTGCTTCTCTTTTCCTGTCACCTCAATATCTGTCAAGGTATGTGACTAAATGCTAAGAGCTCCCCCTACAGGCTAGTCATGGAAAATAAACCACGTTTTTATTATAATGTAATAAACATCTGTCGTTCAACCCTGTACAAGTTGATTTTGAACTCGATAACCCTTCAACTAATCGAACTATCCGTGGCCCTCTTATCTGATGTTGCTAACCAGTTTGGCAAGCATGCAGAGATATGAAGCCCAATGTGAAAGGTCCAATGTCCGGCGAGAGGGAGTATTTTGAACCTGCACAAACTTTGTAGTAGCATCGTGAAATTGATGAATTAGTCTCCTCCAATGCACATGAATGGTTTCCTGTTTTGGTGTTCACTGGAATATGTGCGCCAAAGTCTGCAGAGTGTAAGACTGTCAGCAAACCATTGAGGAACGGTCGCAGGAAGTCCAATGAGTTCGGATAGATTAAACCTTTCGTTCTCTTCTGTTTGCTCGACTCCCCAGAAGTGATTATGAGTCCGTTTGCATCGCGAATTTCTCCACTTCCCCTGCTTTATTCTTCTCCGTCACCCGATTGAGCAGTTGTGTCGGTACACAAGCACTCATTGAACTCATTGAACCCATTCCTTCTTCAAATAAATAATGACACAGTCTGCGTGTCTCATGAACCGTGTACCCTTCACATGATGCAGCTGTCAGCGGGTTCCATTTAGTGGGGAGATTGTTGGCTTTGTCTGATGCTAGGCTTCATCAGCAGCCTGTCAACTGCCGAACCACAAAAGATTTCATGCGGTGTAAAAAGAAACACAAACTACAATTTGATGTGATGAACATGAAAAGGGATTAACCAACAGGGCATGCTGTACCTGGACACGATTCCATCAAGTTTTTGTTCGGGCTTGTCTCTTTTGGAGGTTTTAAACCAACAAAGAGAGAGCTTAGTCGTAAACGAAACAAGCACTTAGTAAGTTGATGGTGGCGTCAGTGCTTTACAGTGTTTGTTTTCAGCACACAACACTGATTGTTGGCAAAAAAACAACATTGAAAAACTGGATTTGAAATCGGATCTGCTTCCGGGATGCAAAAATATCGTTGGAACACACATCACCCCAAGACAGACAAATACTTTTTGAAGAAATTAAACTACTAAAAAGAGAAATGATCCCGATTCACGTCTGTGTACACACTAAACACAGCAAATTAAGGCTGACTTCAAATGGAATTTGAAAAGGGGGAAAAAGAAAAGCCACTTGGAAAATTGGTATACATTTGGAAGGTCTTCATACGACGGCAGTAGTCAGGGCTTCCAAAAATGTCCAGTTTGGAGTAAAAGCAGACATCCCATAGGATATGATGAGGCGAAGAGAGGAAGAGGGACTGATATGAGAACAGAGGAGTCGACACAGGAAGCCTCTCTGGCTTTGGAAACATGGAATGACCACAAATTGTAGATATTATTGGAAGGGCGGAAAAAGATTTCACCCAAGCGTATGACTAGAACAGCCTTTCAGAAAGTTACATTTGTGAGTTAAACACGGCCCAGTGAATGTTTGAAATTACAAACCAGAAGTCTTCAGCTTATTATTGGAAAAAGCTCTTTACGGAAAAAAAAGAAAGAAAAAAGTTTGGATGCTGATTTCACTTTTAAAAAGCTCAGATTAGTGAGTATCAACTTCCTGTATTGAACTTTTTCCTCATTTTAAACTGCATATTTCCTTATTTATTTATTTATAACTCAATTTTCCTTGTTCTCACATGTTTTCTTCCTTTATATGATTAACGGGTCTCCTTGATAGGTAGTTTTTACTGGTAGCTGGAGTCGAGGTTGATTCTGATCAGGTTCATCCATGCCCATCTAGAAAGAAACGTTCATGTTTATGAGGCTCAATCTAAAAAAAATCAATCTATCATATATGATAATCTTACAAATTTTGATCTGATCCCTACTGATTTAAACTTCCATGTGAGTCCACACTGAATGTAATTATTTGTCCCCTTTCCAACACCAAATGCATTAACACTTGCATTATGGGAAGAATGGGGAAAAAAGAAGAAGTCCTAATAGTGGATTTTTTCCTCTCTTTCTATCTCTGTCTCTCTTTCTTCACTCCATCATTGAGCTCCAGACAGAGAGCACCTCCTGCTGCACAGACACCAAACCTCCTCAAACAGCTACAGGCAACAGGTCTCTTCGCTCATGCTGCCCCCTGCAGGCCAGTGAAGGAACAGCAGGCTCCTGCTGTATTTGCAGGGAATAAACTCCGGTGTGCAGAGGACCAGACACCAGGAGGCAAAAAGGAGCCCTTCTTGTGAAAGTAGGGCAGCCAACAGCGAAAATTATGTCCAGAGGTCTTGCTTTACTTCGTTTTCACCTCTCACTATGATGTGTGTTTCTCTCCTCTTAGTCTTAATCATTAAAATCAAAGTTTAGAAGAGCACAGGAAGCCGTAGGCATAGGGTTCAAGTTGTGACTTTAGGTTGATGATAATGTTTTTTTTAAAAAAGATAACCCCCCTTAAAATGTTGAGTGTAATTTAACTCTATAATAACTCTAGATGAATCTAGATGCATGTCAACTCATTTCATTCATTATATGTACAGTCATCCTTTCACCCTGAGGCTTCTCTCACTCCATATCCCCTGGAATGTTGAGCAGTGTGCATCCCATCAGTAATGCACACATACACACCCATGCAATAGAGTTGCCATTGTCTTCCCATGCAAGCCAGATTCATATTTGGGATGCACACATCACTGAAGTGGACTGAAGCATTGCTGAAGGAAATGTCTTTGTGACAAGCCTCTACTCTTTGTTTGGTTCAACTCCAGATTTTTTTTTTTTTGTCAAAGCAACTGCAGCTTTTGCAATCTCTATGCATCCTTTATGCACATAGATGCAAACACCCACGCTCCTGCATCGTCACTCACATTCGAAGATTTGAGATGAAACTTTAATGGCCCTTCTGGGAAGGTCTGGGATCTTCTCACACACATGTGCACACATTGAGGTGGCAGGTGAGCGTTTGGCCTGAGTTTGAGCTGTAATGACTAAAGCAGGACAGATTGGAAAACCACACCCAGCGGGGACGGGAGAGGAAGGCTGGGGCAGCATGCAGATGGGAGAAACAGGTGAGTTACTGTGTGTGTGTGTAAGTGGGATTCTTCTTCTGCAAGGTAATAGAGAAATGTTGGCTTCAAAGGATGAGTGAGCTCCAAAGAGAGAGAGGGGAAAGAGGCTAAAAGGGGGAAATGAGCGCTCAAGGGGAAGTTACTTTTTTGTCTCCTCACCTATCAATTTATTGGTTTTAATCTGCTCAAGCTAAAAGGAACACAGAAAATAGAGGATTAGCTACATAGCTAAAGTATATAGACACAGTTACCCAAATGCAAACATGCACACGTAGCTCACATGCGATCAAAGCCCTCATTGTTTCCCTCCTTATCACTTTCCTTGCTGCTGTTTTTTACCTGGACTTATCTCCACTCCTTTTCATTTAGGTTGAGGCCTCTGAGCACAAAGACAAAGAGACCAGAGGAGTAGGAGGAAAAAAAGCAGCAGCAACAAGGGGACATGAGAAGAGAGAAGAGAGGAGGAGAAACAGAGAGCGGTCCGTCTTATCTGCGATGATACGCACACATACAGTACATGCGCACACACAGGGGCCATTGTTCGGTAGCTTAGCCGCCGGGGCCCTGTGATCGCGGAGGCTGAGACTGATGAACATGTGGCCCCTCTATTCCTCCTCGTTCCCCCTTTCATCTCCAGCAAGCTCGTCTCCTGCCGCTCAAAAGGAGCCCTCTTACGCCACGTCTTCCTGAGCCGCTCCGGTCCCTCATTGACAGGAGATTTCCACCCTGGGGTAAAAAAGGAAAAAGCATTTGGCACTTGTGAATGCTGGGCTCGACTGGCTGCAGCGTAAGTGTGCACATTTATAGCACAGATGGCTCCACGGGGAATTACATGTACTTACCTTGAATTTGTTAAGGTCCGGCTAGATTTTCCCAACCTGGGAGTTGGTGCAGGGACATATATGTACTGACAAAAGAAGAACATGTAGCCCAGAGGGATGTGGAAACGGGTACACATCTTTTTCACCCCCACAGGCAAAAAGCAGAGAATCGCCCAACTCCAGTCTTGGACCTGCTTGAGATTTGTACCTGTTAAAGGCAGTTCTTTCCCCAACACTCTCACCAGGTTGTGGTTTCAATTGGGATTGGTGGATCTCTATAGACAGAGCCGGTTTAGCACATCCCACTGCCAGCTCACACTCCAAGTGGTTCTGGTCCACATCGGCTTTGAACCAGCCACCCTCAGTTCCCCAGCCCAAGACCTGGTGGACTGAGCTACTGCCTGCCCCAAGGATGAATTCAGTCTCTGATTTTCCGTACAGCTTTTTCCACCTACGGCGGTCATGGGTTTCTGGAGCCTATCCCAGCAGACTTATGCAATCGAATTAAAATTCAGTCAGTGGGTGACTGAACTCTAACAAAGCCACAAATTTGTGAAACCACTTTTTTTAATTTTTGCCCCAATGTTCCATCATTTCACCTGGAAATCCATCCAACGCACCAACCAAACATTTGGATGCTTAAACTCCTTGGCATAAGCAATCAGGAGGTGATCAATAGATGTTAATTATGGTTTGTCAGCCTGCTGAAGATTTCCATAGTCTCTCTTGAGAAAGTCGTCTTGTATTTTTGGCTCTTCCCGCAATACGACAATCAGCATTTCTATTAAGTGTTTTTGCTGCTGTTCAGTCAGAGACTTGCTTGATATCAGACAGATGTGCAAATTATCCACACTGTCCACAGACCACATCAAATAAAGATTATTTGTCAAAATGAAATTGAGTGATTCCATGCAAGCATTCAAATTTAAAGTTTGGGGGAAAGACTAAGGAAGAGGTGGAAAAGAGTTTTTGTGTTAAAGATATGTGACAGTCATATTTTTATTGGACAGGATTGAACACGAAACTACTTCCATGTGTGTCTGCAACGTGATTGGACAATGTCATAAAACTGCTGAGCCATCAGCACAGCCAAATAACATTATTTCAGGGAATATAAAAGAAAATACAGTCGCACTGACAGAAAAAACTTTTATGAATTTCACACTGTGTCCCAGTTCAAAGTCCTCAAAATGCTCCAGTGTTTTGAAGTTGCCATGAGGACAGCAGCGCCTCCCGTCTCTGTGTTCCCAGTGTCTGTCATGATGGAAAGGAAGTGACACAGGAAGAATGTGGGAAGGGTAGCAGGTCCGAGATGTCCGACGCCGGTTCTCCGATCCCATTTCCCAGCAGCTCCTGACCCCTGGACTGTGACATGGTAACCTTTCAACTCTCCTCTGACAGGACATGCTTCCATGGCAGACTGAAAAATGGCCTGAAGAGAGGAAGAGAGGGGATTCAGGTTTTAGATATGAAGGTAGAAAGGTGCTCAGGCACAGGAGATGAAGATTGGGAGGAAGATTTCCGATCAAGGTTCGTGGATTCAGGCTTTAGAGAAGTGGATTGTTAAATACACACAGGGTTTAGCTTCCGGAGCTGCAGCAGTTCAGTCGGCTTTGGAGACTCAAGTTGAGTCAATTCTGCTGATATCACGATTTTTTACAAAAAATACTTTAAATTTGATTTAAAATTATTATTGAAGACATTCTTTGGAATTTGGAAGTACGCATTTGCAGCTTTAAAAAAGACACCACAGCATCTCCAGACTGTTTTATTAAAGTCACACCCGGGTAGACTCCATTCTCCTCCTCTGCTCCTTGTTCTCCTGAATCTTCAGTTTTGTTGCAAATAATTACAGATGGTAGAAAATGTATTTGAAGCTCATTTTATATCGGGTTTTAATGCTAAAATATGTTTGCAATAACCAAACAAAAAAACAAAATAGCTCAATGAAAGTCTTTTTCCCAGATGTAACACATAATTCTACTTTTATTGACTTCAGTCCCTTAACATGACTTTTCGTGACCACCGTCTCCAGTTGTTGTTTTTTGGGGTTTTTTTTTATAAAGATCCTTCAGCTTCCATGACCTTCCTCAGGTCCCGACAGAGATCTCTGATTGGATTCCAATCAGTCGACTGTAACGGTCTGTTGGACCAAGCCCATGTGGACTTAGAGGTCAGTTTGGTAACGCTGGACTTTTGTAATGTCCAATAGTGTCCAAGCCCCAGAACATTACTGAGCCTCTGCCCTGCTTCTCTGTAGGCAGTGTTCTTTTAGCAGATGCTTCCTCCAGACACTATTTCTGACTCATCTGCCGCTCATCCCAAACCCGGACAGATACTCTGTATACTCAAACATTTTTAGGGTGAATCATAAATGTTTGATTTGCCAAATAATAAATTTAAAAAAAAACAACCCCCAGTCCAAATACATAACTTTCAAGCAACACATCAAACATGAACCAGCGGAGATATCCCAAACACTTCCCTCCTTCTGTCATCTCTCCTACTCCATCGCTCTTTGATTGACAGGAGGAATGTGGCAGGAATCTTAGCTGAATGTTTTGGTGCGCTTGTTGGACAAATGGTGTCGTTGTCATGGCAAGCGCTGGGATGGAGGACGGGCCCCCTTCTCGTCTTCATTGTTGCGAGAGCACACTTCGGTAGCATCGCGGCTATTGGATAGATGCTTTAACAAGACTCTTGGAAAGTATGTGCGACTCTATGCTATGTGCACGGGCACATCGTTACCAAGGAGACGGCTAAATGTTTTGTGTTTGTGTGTTTTGGGGGCTTGTACAAGATCCCTTTGAGATGATGTCATCAATTCTGAACTTTGACCTAAACAAACTGCAACCTGCTTCAAGGAGACTGAGCCACATGGTACCTAGTGCTAAAGCTAGGAAGCTCTGCGTGACCTTTTGAACCCGGTTGGGTTATATACACAGATGTCATTGCACCGGGCGATGCTCTGACTTTACAGTGATAGTGTTTTCTCACTCAGCCGGAGGTTGTGTGTCTGTTTATGTCTGTGTGCGCGCACGACAGCTCACGAACAAGCGTCATTGGAAGTTGGGGATTAAAATCACAAAGCTGAAAGCTATCTGAGGTCAAGGAGTAAATCTTGGATTGGCTTCGTCTGAGAGTTCTGCCAAGTGATGTGTTTCTGCTCATTTTTTACAAGAAAGATAAACTCAAGCCCTGCCAATGACTTAGCGTTCCCGTTTAACAGAGGCCCACACAAACGTTCTGCAGAGGGATTTGACTTCTGGCACGCAGGTTTATAAGCCTCACTCTGAATGCATGTTAAAAATCTTTATGATGCATTACTCACATAATAATGACAGACCGGACAAGTGTGACGGTGGTGAATGGACGGCAGAAAGAACACTTTGTCCCCAGCAGTTATTTAAGTATATTTCTACGCATTATTGTCTTCTTCTGGTTCCATAGTGTCGATCGCAATAGTGAATCAGTGAAACCATCTTTTCATATTTTTGTGTGCCTGAATGCAACTGTATAATTTTTTATCGTCAAAGTCCATGAATAAGGCAACACCCCCGCACAGAAAGCTAACCTGTACCTGTGTAGCTTTAGCCGCTAAACATACAGAGCCTACGCTCCAGGTCCGCCCTTTCCCAGAAGTTGCTGTGCCGTGACCACCAGTCGACCGTTCAAACACAACACACCAGCGTTTAGACAGAAACCGATAGAATACTACTTCTTGTATTCTTTTAGAGCCATGTTGACGATTCTCATGACAAAGTGTTAAAGTTGGCGCCGCTCAAACGGATGCCGTCCAAGGTAAATCTGAAATCTGCCAATTGGATGGTATGAAGCGTTTCTTTTTGCCGAGGCATCTCGATGTGGCTGGAAGGGGTCTGGGATATCGAGGCGTGCATATTTGTGTCAGCGGAGCTAGCACGTGAGCTTCTGTCGGTGCACATGTCCTGGCGTGTTTGCTTGGATGTGCATACAGAGTGTACTAATGTGTGAGATTGTGAACCTATAGTAACTGACCGTCAACAAGAGGCTCCATTTGAAGCCATCTTTTACCAGCAGGGCCTCACAGTGCCTCCTTTCCGTAAGCGTTACCTGGATACCAGACAACTGTTTGTCTAACACGGCCGCTCCTCTCCTCTCCCATCCTATCCTTACAGCTCCCATCACTGTCCAGTGATTGGATAGTTTATTACACTACCTGTGTGCAGCCTTACTGACCTAAACACAGGCTGTTTGGTTATTTGTAACGCTTGAGATAAGACCCAGAAAAAAAGTGATTTAATGAATGAATGAAAATAATACATCACCTTAGATCACATGCAAGTATTGTGCAAATGCATACATGCAAAAATAGACAAATGGTGCAACCCTGAAAGTGTTACTCGAGTATTCACGCTAACTCGAGTTAGAAAAATAAAAAATACTGCAAACGCTGTAATGTAAGTATAAATAATGGTCAAAAATGACCAACGGGCCAGAATATTTGTCACAGACATCTGGATTTGCATGCATACGTGTACATTTCTTTCTTTAATAAAAATAATAATAACATTTGTATGCAAGGATGTAGTGCAAAGTGCTTCGCTTATCATTATTACTACATCATAGATTGGAACAGTGTATTTACAGAAGTAAAAGAAGCCATTTTGAATAAAAAATGTAAAAGAAATCTATGTAAGGTATGAGATACTTTAATCGCCGAGTTGAATTTACTTTCTTTGGCTGACTTTGCTTGCTACAGATAAAAACAGTGTGATATGAACAGCTGTGTGTGAGGCTGATCTCCAGCAGCTAGCCGTGCCCTGGAGGTGCCATATGTATCTGAACTGTTTCCCATCATCCCTCTTGCAGGCTGGCCGGTGCACCTGGCTGCAAGGCAGGTATGTCTGGCCAGCATGCACCTACTTCAGGCCACAAGAACTGCAATGGCTATTTTTCCTTGGGTGAAATACACACACACACACGTACACACACACTCACTTCAAACGGACTCGCCTCACCCGCCAAACATTCCACACCAACAGGCGAGCACTTTGAAAGTGGCGCCACGCTGCCGACTCCAATGCTGGGAAGTCTATACGGACATCATCACGACCTCCTGTGCCACGCTGACCACGTCTGAAGCCGACCCTGTCGACCCGCTGTCAAATGCCCCCAGGCAAATCAAAGAGGCTAGGAATGGACTGCTAGAATCTGGATTCTCAAGATCTCTTTGGATCTTGAGGTGATGATAAAATGATCATAATCAGAAATAAAGATTGGGACAAACGAAACAAAAAAACCCAACGATTTCAATAAGTCAGAATATCTCTTGAGTACATTTAGTTAGATTCTTGTGGTGTGGAAAAAAAGAAAAGTCTCTACAAAGCATCCTCCATCAGCAACACATGAAACGGCAAAAGTCCTGGAGTCTGCAGAGCAGCGCTGACAAGAACGGCTCAGAGGAGGTAAGTGATTAAAGTCTGAACCCTGCAGGTTAATTATACACCATGGTGTGTGGCTTCGCTAACAAAAGTCATTATAAACTTAAAGGAGGTCTTGGAACTTCTTTGTGTAGGCTACAACATAATAACTCTAATAACTATCCAGGTTGGAGGAATGCTTCCTTTGAGCGTTTGCCAAATTTGTATTCATTTTGTGGTACATCGAAGCCCTCAGAGCTGCAACAACTTTTAATTGTCTTACACTGGCAATTACACCCGTCAGCAGGAAATGAACTGCTTACCATATGTACACTACAAAGAGACATATGGATCTTTTTTGGCACCGGTGTTTTTTCGCACCATATATCAGGATCGGGGTAGTCCGACAACAGCTCTACTTGTGCATTTCAGATGCTGCAAATCCGTGTTATATCACAGATTAAGAGGCAGGATGTAGCGAAATTGAAAACGCATTGCTTCCCGTAAATCAGAAGTGACATTTAATAGTGAACACACACGTGCGACAAGCACATATGGAATCAGATCTGTACAGATGGTGCAACTCGATCTGTAGCTATTTGTCCTTACGTGCTCATCTGATGAGTGTCACAACAGAGCCCCCCCCCCTGTTATTGGCACCTTCTGCCCAGAACGTGATCTCAGAGATAAACCCAAGACCGGAGCTCATGTTTGGCTCGAGATGGAAGTGGAGATTGTGAGAATTACGACACATTTCTCCCCCTTGCATAATCCTACATCTGGATTAAGTCTTCATGCTAGATTAGGCACACTCCAATATAAATAAATAAAAGGAGCAAATCCACAATGAAACTGTTACAGAGCTTCACGGCTGTGAAGGAGACAAAAGGTTAACCTACCTGGGTCTCAGATACACTAAACATCTTGTATGGGTTAAGAATATTATATAATCCTTTATCAGCACAGAACAGAGAATGAAAATTAACTCAATTTGCCTCAAGAAGTACAATGAAATCAACCTTTTTTCAAAATTATATTGTTATTGTCATTGTAATTGCAGGTTTAATTTCATATCAAGCATTTATAGTTAATCTTGTGGTGTGAACCCGGCCTAGCATCCTGGTTAGATGGTCTAACACGCGCATCCCAAGGTAGCAATATCCCCAGAGATACCACTTGATATCTGTTTTATTAGAAATGGGACAATCACACTCAATCACATGTTTGCTTGAAAATACAGATAATCCAAATTATCAGGGGAACTGATGAACGAGTTAATAATCCAGGTGGAATGTATGGTCATGTTCTGATAAACTAAAACAATCAGACTTCTTTCTGAAACTGATTGTTCCCCCTACTGGCCATTAGAGGTAATGCAGACTTTCTCGTTGGCTTCACTTTTCATACAATGTGACTTGAAAGAACAATTTCCTAGAAAACTAAGAAAGCAGTCCAACAATAACAATTACAGTAAATGTAATATTGCAATTATACAATTTTCCAACAAGCTAAATCCTAACCTTACATGTGGGAGTTATTTGCTATGATTTTTTTCAATCATCATTCAGATTCACTAACAGTCTTACCACGTAAATTTAAGCATTAACCTCACATCACCTTCCAGTTGCTTCAACCGTTGAAGAATTTAGAGGCGCGGCGACAACGAAAGAAAACGTTTGTCTTTTTGTTTGAATTTGAACAGCAGTTCCTCCTCTCCCTGTCATTTCTCCCCTCTTGGATCACGAGGGGTTTTTTTCCACTCCATTTCAACTTCAGTTTTAACCCCGATAACTGTTCTCGTTTTACGCACCATTGACAGTTAGCGGCGCTGAGTTCCTTTAGTGTGATACTGGGATGAGGCCTCCCTGGCCCAGTCTTTTGCTTTTTAGCATGTGTTTGTTCTGTCTGTGAGCTCATTGGCACATTTTGTTCGAGATAGGCATCACCCGATGTTCTAATTCATGTGTCCTTCTCGGATGTATATTCCCAGATGGAAAAACAACAACAACAACAACAACAACAGCACCATGACGAAAACACTGTGCCTACAAACTTAATTCTTACCCTTGAAAACAGGAAACTCATTGTTTTAATTACAGCTTCAGCAGCTGAATGGAAAGAAAACATCAATACAACTCCATCTGCTTTTTCCCAGCACCGCTGACTGACTGACTGCAGTCTTGCGAGTCCACGTCATCAAATCATTCCCCTGACGTCACTTAATGTCTCTTTCATTGCGCCATAATCATTTACATGCGAGTGAGATTATCTCTATCCGTGTGACAAATCAGACATGAAAGCTGCGGTTGACCCTTCGGTCACCTGACCCCCGGTCATCCATCTCTGTTGCACGTCGTTACCCTCCCCCCCCACCATTCTGATTTCAACATGTGGTTGTGTTCATGGGTCAGTGTGTTTTGGTGCTGCGGATTGAACATCCGGGAGTTGTTATGTCGCAGCTGCAATATTTCAGACGTGTTCTCGGACATGTAATGCATGAACACGTGTGCTCAGGTCAGTTTTCACACAGTGCCACATCCTTCTGCCCACCTTCGTCTTTGTCTGTTTTATTTTTATTTACTCTGGGTACATAAAAGTATATAATAGAGGCTTGCTGTGGATGTAAAAAAATCAAAGTACAGTATTTTCCGCACTTTAAGGCGCACCTAAAAGCCTTTAATTTTCTCAAAAACTGACAGTGCACCTTATAATCCAGTGTGCCTTATATATGAAAAACATTGAAATACGTCATTCATTGAAGGTGCGCCTTATAGTGCAGAAAATAATATAATCATTGAAGTCTTCCATTTGCGTCAAAAGCCAGGCAGGCCTGCTTTGGTATTTCAACAGCACTCATCTTCGCTGCGGAACAGATCCGTCTGCTTCCACCATCTCCACATCCAAAGTCCAATGAATAACTCAATTTGATAGCCTGAGTAAATGCAGCAATGTTTACTGCTGATGATGAAGCGGGAGGCTGCTTCACATCCTGTGTGTTCAGTAGGCCTCCTGATTGCAGGTCTTTGTTTCTCCACGAACCTAAAAGGTCTCACAGCCTTAGTGATAAACCCTGAGTCACAGGTTGTTGGTCCCACGCTGGTTCAAACGTCTTAATGAAACACAGCTCCTTTTCCTTCAGCTTATTGTTTGTCAATGGTGGAGTTGCATTCCGCTGCATTAAGATAGCAAAGTTTAAAGACCAACTCAGGCACGCGTGCATAGTTACGCAAGTTACGTTAGTTTTATTTATGTAGTGCCAACAAGAGAAAGGGTTGGAGACCAAATGCTTCTCCAGAGACCCAACAATCCATCATAAACGAGACAGGCACATCCAAGACTCAAGTTGGGCAAGGGTACCTCCTTGGACCTCTTTGGAGTCCAGGACTAAGACTGATGGTCTGATGGAAACTGAAGGCTCTGGCTCACTTTCTACTTTTGGAATCTCTAGGGAGAACAATACCCCTGCATCCTGGGACCGTAACGCTCCAGTTACGGTACTACCTGTTCCTGGACTATGTGGTCGCTTGCGTGAACTTGACGCCTGTGTCTCTCTTTTCATTCAGATTTATCTATCTGCCTTCCTTCCTGTGTAATGGTGAGTACAAGTACAGCTTGATCGTCTGGTTTGCAACACTGACATTATCACTCCCAGGCATTACTCGCCACCCTCCACTATCCCCCTGCTAACAATCCATCCATGTCCCAGGAGTGACTGAACAGTCAGGACTATGTTCGTGCCTGTGAGGGAAAATTATGACATAAGGACGGCCTACACATGTACTGTTTGTGGAAAGGAGGGAGATGTAATCAGCCTTTTAGGAGGAACAGATGATGGTTCCTCTTTCTGCCTCCCACACAAAAAAAAAAAACTCTCCCGGTTGGGCCAAAGCGTCCCATAAACCTCAGCTGATTCATTAACCCCCTGCTCCCTCTGTCACATTATTCACTCCATCACACATACATGTTTTTCTTTGAAGGAACATATCTCTATATGTGCATGTCCAAAAAGCACGGTCTCAACTCTTGCTGCACCCAGAGAGCACTGCCTTTTTCAGTGTCTGTGGAGGAAAATATGTCAATAATTTATAGGCATATAATATTACTCAAAGAACTTTCTGTCAAGAGGGTTATTAAAGCAGTTATTGGTGGCAATTTAATTAAATGATTAAATAGTTAAAAGTAGCAAAATAAGAGAAAGAACTGATTTACAGCCGCAGCTCCTCTATATTTCAGAGATGGCACTAAAATGAAATGCTGAGCAGCCTTTTAGGTGCTGATTTAAGTTGCCATGAATTTGCCTTGAAGTAGACATCGGCTCGGGATTAGAGTAATGTCTTTCATGAAGTCTCTCGAGTGCAACTTCGGTTTGTATTTCTTGGATAAGATTGTGGAAGAATAAGTGGTACAACAGGCTCGATTCTGAACTCACAATGCCAGAACCCCCCACCCCCCACACCCCTCCTCCAACGTAACACACACCTTCGCATTCACCCACCTGCATATTTTAGATGATGCAAATCGACTGCATGGCGAAAAAACTAAGATACGAGGGAAATTCTTGCCAGATGTAAATGCTTAATTGGATAGAAGTAAAAATCGTGAAAAATAAGGTTTTTCTTTTAACTGATTGAATGTAAATTATCATAAAATATTTAAGTACCCCTTGCATGTATATTTGATACCCTGAACATGCAAATAAAAGCATCTCTGTGGTTATCTTTCTTTATATATTAATCACATCTACAAGATAAACAGAGTCCAGGAGAAAAAAAATGAAATTAATATATTTTGCGTCAAAAAAATTGACCCATAAAATCAGCAAATGTTACATCACTATATATCTACAATTACCTAAACATTAGCCATGATATGCTAATGGCAACACAAGGCTAAACAGGTTTGTAGCAGCAAAAGAAAAAAGTTGAATTTTCCCACTTAAATACCCCAGTTACATGAACTGGTTTAAATAGGATCATTGAAATGTTAGTTCTGCTATATAAAGCACGATTAATTGTAAACTTTTCCGTCCCTCTCTTCCGCAGTCATGAATGGCGTCCACAGTCCGCTAATAGTGACATTAATTTTATATTCCAGTTCACACCCACTACCATAACTGACCTTTATGTTGGGGCCCCTAATAATGGAAAGCAGTCCCTAGTTGGTGACTTTAGGGGTTGGAGAGTGAAGGGGGGGGAAAGGAAAAGGGATAAGTATTTCCCGTATACACACTCCAGACCAAGCAGGTGTGACCCACCTGTCCTCTGAGACAGCATTCCCGCTTGGAGCCCGGAATATTCCTGACGCACCAAAAATGCCCCGGCACAGAGGAGTGGGCGCGTAGTGTGTGTATACAAGGGGGGTGAAGGGCGATGGGGGTAGCTAAGGGTCTGGGGCTTTCCCATCTTTAAGGAATCCCATTTCCATGGCAACGAAGCAGCACATCTACCACACGCTAGCAAAACCCGTGTTGGAGTCTACCAAAGTCCTACCATTTGTTAAACCTTGACCCCCTTCTTCATTAACATTAACACGTGTTCTGTGGTGACCTCCGCTAGGTTTACGGAGCGCCTGACTCACTGAGAGCAGCGGGACATCGGATGGGATACCTGGTTGTGGTCTCTGTGGCCATGGCAACACGGTCCGAGGGGGGACTGGGGGTGTTTACACTGAGCGGAGCGGTGTGAATTGGAGGGGACGGTGAGAACGGAGAGGTTCGAATGATGGGGTTGCACAAACTGCTCCTTCTACAAACAGTAACAGAGGTAACGACAGGGAGACAACCTGAAGTCCAGCTGAGACGCAATAAATCAGCGAATTTTGCATGTAAGGTAGCTACAGCATATAAACAAACATTTACTGGAGAGATTAATGCTTACTCACCACACGCCTGGAGGACTCATCAGTGGCTTCTTGCAAGCTCGTAAATTAAAAGTCAAATATTTGCGTAGAAAATTAAATTTAAATGCTGTATAGCTTTAGCCTACTGACACAGATTTGGACGCACAAGGGACGTAATGAAAATGTCCGAGACCTTAGAAACCACCTTTATGTTTTTTTTTGAATGATTGACAAGAACCACACTTTTACATACAGAATAAACTAGCAACGTACGGGGAATGTGCGACGCTAAGCTCATCACTTTGCTGAAACTTCGTCCAATAAAACAATTTATGGTTTTCTGCTGATGGACATCTGGCGGGCCCATTGCTAATGGGTTTAAAACGTGCCGTCTCTGGCCCGGAGAGGCCGAGACGCTGGTGGAGAGAAAATGAGGCAGAAGTTAGCGTGGAGCGAAAGAGTGTGAGGGAATTGTGATTTATGATTGCACCGCCTCCAAATTTCAGCAGTTTTTAGCTCGTCTTGAGTCTCAAGGTGGTTTGATGCAGTGGGTCCAGACTTTTTGACATCATTGCTTTCTTTGTGAAACCAAGGCCAGAGCCTCTGAAGTTCAAGCCTTGGCCTGTGCCAGTCTGATGAGCAGCGAGCCAAACGCCAGCTGACTTATGGAAGCTTTTGATGTTGGTCTAGCGAAGCGCTCCTCATACCAGAGGATTTGTTTCTAATGGAGAATGATACCGAAGCCACGGGTTAGCCAGAGCGGGACCCAGTATGGAACTCGTTTTAAATGCATCTAAGGCATATAATATTTTATTATCTGTGTCATTGCATTTGAGGCATTTATAAATATTCAATCATGGTGTCAATCTTGCTAGATTTCAAGCCAACTTTCCCTCAACAAATGTTATAAAAATATACAGTAAGTGTCCCACATCTAAATCAATATGATGCATTGATTAACCATTGCGTATCCGCTGTTGCTTTGGCAGGTTGCTGTAACAATGGAGGGCCCTGTGACTCATCACCAACAGCTGTATGTTTACATTTTCCCGCTAATGGCCTGTGACCGAACACAGATTTCTGAGAAATGAGGTAAAAGGGAGAGACTTTAGGGGTAGGCGGGATGAGGGTTGGGGGTCTGCACATGTAACGGGGGCCATGATTGTTCCTGTCAACCTGCTGTGAATTGAAATGTTGGTGCTAATTGTTAATATATTCTTCAGCTCAGGGAAAGGAAATAAAGTTATACCTTTGAAGAGTCATTTTGCCAGATGCTCTTTCATGAAGGCCTCATTAACCGACTTATCTGATGGTACCCGCTTTAGAGCGCCTTCTTTGAACTCAGTCTGGTGCCATGAAGCGATGATACGGTTAGGTGAGGGCTATTTGTCATTCTTGACCCGGAAAGGGTTTCAGATGCAGTCCTCCATTGAACATAGTTTGTGTGAGGCAAATGGAGGTGAATACATGTGTGGCCACTGACCCATTAACCCTTGTTTTTACAAGTGAGACGGATTGCCCATCGCCTTTTTGGTCTCTGGGAAATTATGCTGTTGCATCATTTCTATAAAAAAAGGTAGGTTGAGTTAATGTTTCTGTATTTTACACCATGTTGGTGACCCAGATATAAAGTTCCTCAAATGTAAGAAGCCAGGTTAATGTTGAACCCCATATGGTCACTCGTTCATGGGCTGGCACCACCTCTTGCGAGGTTTATCCAGTAACACCAGATCAATTTCGTTGGTTACAGTTCAAGGAGATAGACTGTGAATGTTACAGACATTATTGCATCGCGCTACTATTTTCACTGTACAAATCTGTTTTCTGCAAAATTCACAACAAATCCGTTGAGAACCTCAAACCAACAATTATGCTATCATACATTACAGAAAAGTGGTGCCTGCGAAGGTTTGATGCATTGTTTCTGCGCTTTGGAGCGCATTAAAAACACATCACAGAGTCAAACCGTTGGCGGTAGACATTCACCAGCACTCCAAATATGTATTCAGTCGTCACCTGATTTCAACCAAATCTTGGTTTTTTTATTAATCAGCCTGTCCCCTCAATGCTCAGGGCTCAGGACCATCTCTCAAACATCACTGGGGAGGAAAGCCCCTCTTTATATGTGTCAAACCTTTGATGGTGAAACTTGGAATAAAAACTAAGAATTAGACTGAAGGATGGGTTCGCTCATGTATTCTATGAAAAAAAGCTCAATTAAATGATACTTAATCGTAATTGAGGCAAGAGTTTGACATAATCGTGATTATTATTTGAAGTCATCCTGCCAGAAACATAAGCTGTATTATACAAGCTTTTTGAATTGCACCCATAAAACAAAAGTTATTAATTACAGAGCGTTTAGGTGTTTGCAGACACCTTCTGACTCAAGCTCATCGAGCTGTTTCCAGTATTTACCCTGAGCCAGACTGAACGGCTGCCGGTGGTAACGCCATATTCACCACACAGATGAACGAGTGCCATCAATCTTTTGATCCAACTCTCAGCGAGTGATTAAGCTGATTCCCAAACGTCAACCTTTTAAGCGTTTCGACTCGTTCCAAACACCAAATCCAAATCCAACGACATAATATAAAAGCAGTGTGAAGGCAGTTTGTCTACTAAGTAATGTTTCTTATGTTCCACATCTGATGTTCCTTGTTACATATAGCTTCTTGTAAAACCAGAATGAAATATTTTAGCGGTGACAAAATAAATACCCCCAAGCCATCCCTTGATGGATAGCTCATATCTTAAAGAGTCCATGTTCCCTGTGTTCTCGGTGCACTGGGGTGCAGGGTTGTGTAGCCTCTTCTGTGTCTGTGTGCCATTAACATGTCGCCACTCTGCCCCACAAAGCCGCTAATAGCAGGGCCCCGGAGGAGGCTGCTTTCGGCAGGGGGAATCCGTGGCTGCTGCAAGGTCAGAACTGGGTTTGGAAGGAAAACAGAGAGGTCTGCCTGGAATCTCCAAAGCCCCATCTCATGTATATCCCTATATTCCAGTAAGCGAGTATGCAAAGTGATACACCGCAGGTAAAAATCTTACTTGTTCGTGATAAGCGATACTTTAATGTGTGTTTAGTTATCTGTGAACGTGAAGTTTGTATTTCTCCCTGGATAAAAGAGCGTGGAGAAGGCCTCACATCTGGTAGTCTGGCTGTCGGCCCACCCTGGTGATGGGCTCCAGTTGTGGCACGAGGCAACCGTTTCATCGAGGAGGAGCCAACTGGAGTGGGACCAGCCGGTACTGAATCATCCCAAGTGAGCATGTGCAAAGAATCTATCATAACTGTTAATAGTAAAGTACAACTGCACCCAAAATACACCATTAAAGATGTGTGTTGGGGTCTTTTTTTTTTTTTTTTAATGAGAACAAGGATTTAGTTTAGATATCCGTACCCTTTTTGAGAACTCGCCCCTCAAATCCCAATTACGGAAACGTAAACCTCAGATATGAGTCGATGTGTTGGTGAGTCTGAGTGGCTGCAGTTGTTATGTAGACATAAGCCCTGGAGATAACAAAGGAATACTGTCTGGCACCAAAGGCCTACCTGGATGGAGGAAAAAAAAGGGGGGCGGAAGGTACTAAAGTCGGGAGGGAGGGGGGAAAAAGACAAGCTGGGATGTTGAGAAATAAAGAAAAGAAAAAGAAAAAAGAGAGTTTTGCATATCTGCATAGAGCTTTCAGTGGAGAGTTCAAATCAAGTCAGCACATGCTGGGCGATAGCAGACAGTCTGACTGTGAGAGATTATTGTCACGTTAAAAGGACCGTAAAAGTGAGAGAAATGAGTCCAGCAACGTTCCCGGGTTCACAGTTGGGTTTACCTGGAGAGGAGGGATCTGGAAGAGAAAGTACTCTCGCAGGTCTCATAGAGGAGCCGTGTATCTTTTGGAGTCTGTTTTTGTTTCCTTTTCCTCTGGAAAAGCTATATATCTCCTGTCAAGTGTTCCATGAGTAGGGTCTCCAAGTAGGACACACTGTGATGCTCGCGTGCACTCACACTCATAAACACAGTGATGTATGCACGCTGTTCCTGCCAAGATACATAATCATATCTACACTGTATAGACTTTCTTGTGCGCTGGACTTGTTGGAAAGCTAGAGATTGGAAAGAAAAGGCAGGAGTCTCGATATGTAAGAACACCTGTGGTCAATAAAAAGATATTGTTTGTACAGAAAACAAGTAACAGAAGACGCCGCAGACTTCCCTGGACTTGATCTCATCTGAGAGGGAACGTGTTCCTTGGGCTGACCTGTCTACTTTTCAAATAGTCGTAGGAACTCATGGACATTGTGTCCTAGGGACTCAAGGAGAAAGGACCGTCCAAATTGTTGGGATGAGAGGGTACCTATGGCTTGGGTGACTTAGATGTCTGTGAAAGTGCTATCAATGATGGGATCCCAACCCTAACCCTGACCCTAACCCGCTTGTTCCAGGGTGAAAATGAAAGCACATCCTCACAAGAACATTGAGAAAATGAAGTCATATATCAAACGAGAATGAGACATAATTTCAAAATGTTATGTTTTCTTTTCCAAGCTCATGTTCCATTCTTTAGCCAAGTTTGATAGAAATCCATTTACGCAACTCTGTGGATATTCATCATGTCTGAAAATGAAACCTTCAGGCAAATAAAATAATTAGAACCTTAGAGGCAAGATCTCCTGATTTCATTGTTATGTTTATTTGAAAAGTGTCTCAAACTAATTGAATCGGCCAACAAATAGATTTTATTAATTTATGTAGGGATTAAAGGCTTAAGAGGCAACAAAAACCTGGTAAAGAGACAAGAACAAGATGATACTGATGGAAAACAGACCTGGAGGACAAATGTACCCAAACATGTGAAGAATGCTTCTTTAATTATAAAGTTCATAGACTTCACGACACAGAGTTTCAATTTTAACCCACTTTTTTACATTTTTTATTTGGACCTGTATTATAATGAAATACTGCAGGTGCAGTTGCCTCATTGTTCTGTTGCATGCAATCATATCAAGCATAGCAGTTTATATATACTGTACGTATGCATACACTGAAATATGTGCAGCCACATGTACGCTACTAAATGGTGGTCACAAACACACACTTGCTTGTGGTTAGACACACACACACACACACACATACACACATCACAAATCATATGGGCTGGGAAACATCAGCACGATTTAGCGCTCTAATGCAAACATAAACCGAGAAATGTTCCATCTGACCGAACCCACAACCTGATTAGTGCTGTAGTCTGTGTTTACATGCACACAAAGGCAACGCAAAATGTAGGTCAAACCAGAAAGACCTCAACAGGTGGTGAGTGAGTCTAGAAAGGCTACACGTGCTCTCCGACCCATCCACTCCGCGGGACTGATTTTTATCTCCCAGCGAAGGGAAATGTCACAATTCAGACATTCAATCCCTTGATTGATGGGATCTCCTTTATTATTCTGTTTCTGTGGATGACTCACAATTTCTCTTTTTGTCGTTTGCCAGCGGTCGTGAATGAGCTACATTTTGCCAAGTGCCTTACTCAAAAAGATTCAAGACAGAGGACTGACAAATTTTGTGTGTGTGTATATGTGTGTTTGTGTGTGTGTGTGCGTGTTAAGCAAGTTTCCAGTCATTATTCAGCTCCTAAATCTTTGTTTCAACCCTACAGAGTTCCACATGTTGAGTTTAACATTGACTTGTATGCTCCCATCCCTCTCCAACCTCCTCCCTACACACTAGTGTACAAAGAATTTGGGCTAGTAATAGATCGCAAAAAACTCAACAATTCCTCTAATGGTACAAAATAATTGGCAGATAATTTCGGCTAATGCATCCTCGAAGTAAGACAATTCACGTGGGCCTCAGAAAAGTGAAAGTAAATGCAAAGTGAGTCCAAACAAGTCTCTTTTTTTTTCTGCATTCGATGTCTTCTTAAAACCAAAGCTACCAAATGAGATCATAATTATCTTAAAATCTTAAAAATTAGGAACTCAAACACATTATTCTAACAATCAACCAAGTGGAAAGTTTCTTTTGGGATAAGATATCTTTTGGTACCTTTAATGATTGACCATGGGGTGAAATGCAGTTAGATCCAGCAGTATAAAGGAAGGGGAAGCACCATGGAAACCGCAAATAGTAAAAGTAATGTAAAGTAAATACATTATTCATACATGACCGCCTTACTGTCTGACGCACAAAAACCTGGTTTGAAGTCATTGCATTGTATTGAATGAGTTGTGTTTAGATGCTACATGACTACTACTACAACCTCTTAGAGTCTTCTTCCTTACTTTGGACCCTGACTGTGTGCTGTTTAACTTACACAAAGGAGTTGTCATGAAATCCATATGTGCCGTGGACCTCGCACCATAGGACAATTTAAATGATAACAACTTTATCATGACTTTCAGTCAAATGAAACCCAGCTTGGGCCACCAGAACAGGAAAAAAATAAAGGCATAACAGCTGGCAGCGTAATCAGTAACAGTCAATCATGTGGCCGTTAAGTTAGGAAAAACACTTCTGTGATCAGTGATCAGAACCATTCACATCGTTTATTAAACTGTCCTGATGTATGAAAACTATTAGACGATGATTTGGTTGGCTGTGATGTTTTGTGTGTGAGGATGCTTCAGCCCTTCTGAGTCCGTTCCGAACATTGTGTGCTTTCCCCCCCCTAGAGGCTGATAGACTATTCCGATCCATGGCTGTCTGTCTTTTTCAGTGTCTCCACACACGTACTCACTCTGCCGTTATGTAATGCTGGGATATCGATGGCTGAAGCAGTTTTGACCTTATGTAACATTAGGTGCAGAGAAGGACCGCTTCTCGATCATCCCTACGACACTTTTTCTCAATTTGAAGCAACTCTGCTCTCAACTCCCTGGCTGCCAATGACATCTATAGACGTCAATTATGCTTTTCTACCAAAAGGGCTGCACGACTTGTCAGTGAAAATCATTCTTCTAATCATGGAACCCGGTGTCAGTTTTTGTCACGTGCTGTATCTTGCGATCAGTCCAGAACAGAAAGAAAACACCGATAGGCATCGAGCATCGAGGATAGTCTGCTAAGGAGATGAATTTTTTACAAATTGCTGCCAGACAATGAGTTATAGACTCCCACCTAAGTGGAATTCCCAATTCCTCACTTGAAATAAAATTATTTTACCCACTTTAAAAAAAAAGTTCTACTAAAAAAAGTTATTTTTAGGTACAAATGGCCAACTGTGAGTTATTGAGAGCTTAACTGTGTGGCTAGTGGTTAATTATGCTAGTTTAACTTCAGGAACAGACCACACCTCAGTGTTATCCAATTTCCTGCATCAACTCCTGTTCTTTTTCATTTTTACCATTCCTCCAAAGATTCCTCTAAACTCCTTTTTAATCTTTCACACCTTCTCTCCTTCTCTTTCATCGTCTTTGCATTCCACAAACCATAACGGGTGTTTTCCAATTTTCTCTCGATCGTAATCATTTGCTTGACTTTCAATGAAATTGAAATTACCGGAAAACATCAGGATGTCATTTAACCCTCAGGGCACACACAACTTGAAATCCAGGGCTCAAAGGATGCTCTCCAACAGCTGGATAAGTATTCCGAAAGCTTTACTCTACAAATATCTGTTCTTTGGAGGGGGGGGGGGGGGCTTTATCCTCATATGCTCTGAAACACACGCATATGCACACACCGGATTTCACCATCACCAGTTTTGGCAGACTCACAGGGTCAGTGCTGAACATTTGACTCCAGTGTGTGTCCCGGTCCACCTGTAATATCAAAACCTCCTGCCCCCGGTCTGACATTGAGTGAGATATCAATCCCATCCCGTCTTCCGCCACGGCAGGTTTCATGCCTTAAATCATTTCCTGGCTGAAATTACCCCACAGTGTTGTTCCAGGATCAGCTGCACCTGTGCACCCTGTGTGTGTGTGTGTGTGTATGTGTGTGTGTGCGTGTGTGTGACAAAGAATGACCACACAAAGCCATGGCATTGGGACACATTTCACTTAACTAGCAGTGTTACGTGAAAGACGGTCCTGTTCTGAAGATTAACCGGAGGCATTTCATTCAATATGTAGACTACCGAGGATGCAATGAAAATACAGGAACACACATGAGGGCGGCGGGCGATGAGCGTTGGTGAACAAATGCAGATGGCATGGTGTGATTTTGTGCGTATGTGCATTTAGAGAAGTATGTGTAAGACTAAAATTAGCTCTCGAAATTTGCCAAATGTAAATTGGCAAACGAAAAGCAGGAGGTAATTCAGCATTTGTGGGTTTCAACAGGTCCACTTCACCACGAACTCTCCTCCACTACCACTGGTTGATCAACTCATGGTGCTCTGACTGCAATGCATTTAGTCATTGGTTAACTTTAATCTATAGCGCTCTATGGCTATTCTTTACATACATCCTGTTATTGTCATCCACTCGGGTCCCATTCTGAACGATTGATCACGGATCTCTTGGAGCCTATCTCAGCTGGATACAGGTAATAGAAAGGGTACACCCCGGAGAAGACACCATGACAATATGAATCTATTGAATATAGAACTCAGTATTTTGCACTGTCTTGGTGCAACCATTCCTATTTAGCCCAGACTGGGAGCAGAACCAAGAGTAAACTGGTTTGTGCTCCCTCAGTGGTTGGTTTATACAAAATCCTCCTTTTTTCTTAATCATTTTTTTAATGATAAAAAATGATTAAAACATGACAATGACCTAAAAGAAACATCAAAAATCACTTTAAATCATACTTTACAGTCAGTTCAAACATATTTTTAGCTCTTTTTTTTTTTTCAGACTCACCAGCCATTGGCCAACATCCTGTGTATATAAATAAATTTAACACCTTCCATAGTGTTCCAGGTTTGATTGCTCACCACAGGCCAGCCTGCAAATACCCGAGGACGTGTAACATGTACATAACAGCTCATAATTCACCAAACAATCACTTCGTCTAATAAATATCAGTTTATGGTCAAACAAAAGTGTGTGTGCATGTATTGATGTGTGCATATTTTACATGTGTGTGAGTGTGTGTGTGAGATCAGAGCTGCTAATTCCCACCGGCCTGCAGTGCTCTGGCGCCAGTGTGGACATGTGCTTTGTAAGCAAGTGTAGAACTTGGAAAAAGGCATTGTTACTTCCCGCAGGGATTTGATTATGATGTGGCGTACATATGAATGAGGAGAGAAGCTGTGTGGATGCCAGATAGAGCCCTATATCATTCCTCCATATGCCTCTTGTTAAAGCCCTGTTCTTTATTGTGGTTTGGAGGGACACGGCTATATTGAACGCTGGGGTTGTTTTTAATGAAGTGCTGCTGGCTCACATCAATCAATGCAGATTTGAAGTTGATAGAATTGAAGCTTTGGTGATCGGGAGCCGTTACGGTTGATTGGATTCGTATGCGGAGATACACTTTGGATAAAAGCTGACTCATCTTGTGTGTGAAATAGATGTCATAGTTATGTGAAATATCAAATGCTTACGTGTCGTCGTTTCGTGTTTTTATAGCTTATTTATAACACAAGGTTTACAGCTTCAGTATATTGGTTCGCCCTCATTTTCTGCCACAGAAAGTCGCTGTTATTAGAAAATAAGCTCCAATAAACCCTCTAAGTAGACAGACGGAGTTAGCAACTAGCTGGTGAATATAGTTAACCGTTCCCCCAGGAGCCAGCGGAGGCCAGGACTGAGCTTGTAGTTGAGTGAATGTTGGATTTGCCAGGTCAGAATGGCTTTTTCGCCATATCAACTCTGCCACAGGACGTTGTGCCTGGCGCTCGCTGCTTTATTGCATTTTTCCATTAATTACATGTGATTACTAGTTTGCGCTCATTCCGCAGGGACACCACGCCGCTGCCCTGCTTTTCTAACTAGTTTTTAAATTGGCTGCATCTCTAAACACGATTACGATCGGGGCCATGAGGTGATAACGTTTTGTTTCTTGTTTCTCTTTCTGTTGCCCTGGGACGGTGAGCGTGAAAAGTTTCATCACACCATGTTTTTGGTAGTTAGGATAAAAGAAGGCATTTTAGTGCTTTCTATGAACAGGAAATGCTTTAAAATGATTTAGTTTAGTATCATGTTGTCACTTTTCTATTATGCAAATAAATTTTGTGTTTGTGATTTAACAAATCATTATTTTCCTCTGTGTCTTCCAGGATAAAACTGCATCATTATTACTCACATCATACTGAGATAAAGAACGTATTCACACAGCCGTTTCTCCTTGTCACGTAAAATGTTTACTCGTACATCATCTGTTTGGACAATCAGGTTACAACTAACGACTTCAAGACTTTTAACAAGCAGTTTTTTCCTCGCTCTGCAAACGAGAACATGTTGTTCTTTATTACCAGAGACAATCGCATTGGATCCGCAGCACAGACAGCGAGAGAACAACACATCATCTGCGTAAGAACGACGTCACAGTCAAACTGGCTGGTTCTGAGCCTCCGCGACGACTGCGTCAAACGATGTTCTCTCTTGCGAATATATATCCAAAGTCATCCAAGCATCCCATGTGGTGGAAACCTCAGATGGCATCTTTTGAAGTCTGCCTCGAAGAAGGCACAAAGACAGACCCAAAGCCAGACTGCGTGCTAAAATAAGGTTTGATGTACTTAAGGAAAAACTCAAGATCCAAAAGTCGTGAAAGGAACGTCTTGGATTGATGAAGCAGAAAGGTCACCCTGTCGGTTGCATGAGAATTAAATAACTGACTGCATGATCATGCAAATCTTTGCTCCAAAACATATTACACTTACTTAAAATGTGAGCGTTCACCTTTAATTTATCAAGCCTGGTGATGCATCGAGCTCGAAAAGTCAGCCTGTCAGAACCAGTGACTGTCTTCGATTGTTTGACAGTTTGACTCGGAACATGACACCAAGACTGAACCAAACATTACGATAAAAGCTTTCCAGAGGTTCCGATGTTTTTCTGTCCTCGAATGCATGTAGGAATTCAAGACAATAACACATGTTGGAATGATAACATAACCGTTGTTATGTAAGGCCATTAATAAAACTCACATTGAGCCGCTGCCTGTTGCCCTTGCGTTACAACTGGACAGGGAGTTACTTTTATCAATCTTACCCCCCCCCCAGGACGGATTTCTTCCAACACCCACCAGTTTGCTAGGGAATCACAGACAGTACTATTTACAGATTTGTGTTGTGTTTACTTGCCTCGGGGCTGTTGATGGATTGGAAGAGGATTTCCCCATGGTGACAGGCTGCAGCGAGCCGAGCGACAAAGCCCTGAACAGATGCACATTAAAAATGACTGCACTGTAATTATCAGGCTGGTGTATCAACGCTTAAAGCACGCACACACCTATTAAAAGCCGGAGCTTTCATTGCAAACACACACACACACACATGCACACACACACAGGAAGAAAGCTGAATTGAGCAGACACAGTATCGCTTGCAGGTTTTTGCTGACTAAGCATGTCTCCGGGCTTTTGTACCTGAGTCCCCGTCCAACGCGCTGCCAGATAGCCTCTTCTTCTCCTCGTCAGACTTGTGCGAACATGCGTGTGTGTGTGTGTGTGTGTGTGTGTGTGTGTGTGTGTGTGTGTGTGTGTGTGTGTGTGTGTGTATGTGTGTGTAGTTAAGCAGCAGCTCTAGGCCTAGAGAGCACACACTTTTTGAAAGAAAGCATGCAGAGTTTTGACAGGCAGCTTACACGACGTGATTGATGAAGGGCAGACTGATGAGGTTCCAGACAGCTAAAAGCAGCAGTAATCACACACTCGTTTCCTTCTATTAGGACTGAAGAGGTAATAAAGAGCTCTTCAACTATCAGTGGATTATGTAAGGGTGGATGGATGGATGGATGGATGGATGGATGGATGGAAGGTTGGATACGCCGCAACATCATAATATTTCTTGATACATTTCATGTTTGATTTCTGCAATGCGAGATTAATAATTCAAAAGTTTTATATCTCACTCACGCAGCCTCCTTGTGTAACATGTGTGTGTGTGTGTGTGTGTGTGTGTGTGTGTGTGTGTGTGTGTGTGTGTGTTTGTGTGTGTGTGTGTGTGTGTGTGTGTGTGCATCAGTGCGTGCATGCCTGCATTTGTGTAAATACATGCAATCTGTTCATCTACTGAGTTGCCTCTTTCTGTTCGCTTGCACTTGGGATTCTCTGTTAGTTTAAGATCTCTTATCTTTGGGACCTGCTCTAACACATGCACGGATCGCTTGGCCTTCCATGAATGCACGTGAAGTTTCTGCTGAAAAGTACAATAGAGACAACAATCGCAGGATGTTGATGGACTTAAAGACGGGACTTTAGGAGGATCCGTTGAGGCTTCAGCACTGAGCAGGATGAGTTAGCTGCAGATCAATAGATAAGCCTGATGGTTAGGACCAAGATGTCCACTGATGGATGTGGAGATTTGGATGTAGGCATGTGTTGAATAAGAATGTTCTTACAGTTATGCAGATATTATATAAGAGGGCCTCAAGTGAAAGCGAGATCTCTAATGGACTCCTCATGCGTGACGCCGTCTGTGTTCGAGGCCTCTTGTTCTTGTTATCCTGAAACACGGAGGTCAACCCATACATTAATCATATGTACTTCAGATGTTCACTTTAGAGAGCTACAGTTACGGCATCACGTCCAGCCATCCCTCCGTTCTAACATTCAGTCAGTCTTTGTTTCTGAATGTTTCTGAGGCTGACTTTCCATGTTTTCGGAGATACAAGTCAAACACCAAGAAAAGAATGTTCTTAAATTGGACTAAAGTTCTCACTCAACATTGAGGCCCTTGTTTGTGGTCTTTCTCCTCCTTCTTTTTGGATCTGTGGCGATCCAGATGCTTCTAAATGCATGTTACTACCCTCTTCAGATCAATGGTAGGTCACCACTGGCCTTTACCATCTAGATTCTCGTCATCTAGGTCCATCACATGACTTAGTCCTTCCAGAGTCTGAAACCTGCTCTTCAATTCATACCTAAGACCTCATCAGTCCATACCATAATGGTAGTTATGGTCCAAAAACCAACCATTTTTCAATAAACCATGTCGACTTCCTGAAGTGGACAACAGGAATCCGCTGTGAGCGACATGAAGGAGAGGAAATAGGACAAGTGGTCGTTGTGATGATGGAGGTGAGAGTCTGCTTCAGGAAGAATGTGAGATGTTATCACCTCATCGGTTGATCTGTGTGACACTTTTTTTTAGGATTTTGGGTGTTGTGTTTCATCAGCGGTTCACACACGAGTGCCACTAAATCTGCCCTGAACATCTGGTCCATAGTTCGTCTGCCCTGCATGTGAATACTTGTGCAGACAGCAGGCCGAACCGGTGAGGACGAACCTACCGAGAGCGTTGTCCCGAGGCTTCGTAGGTGGGCTCTGTATCTATTAGCAGCCCAAAATCCCCTCCAAATAAGGTGCTAATTAGAAGGCAAATAATAATGGAAGTGTTGAAATGGAAACTCCTTTCTTCTCACCGTAATAAAGCTGCTTTTTAAGAACTGTAATATAAGTGAGATCACCTTTGGACGGCGCTGATGCTTCATTTAGCGAGCAAAATTAGGAAAGATGTTTATTGGCTTATTGCGCCACAATCATTTTCCATTTTCACCATGTCTGTGTGCAGGATTACACACAAAACTATTAACGGATTCCCACTAAGCTCTCTTTTTTCTTTTTTTTTTTTTGCTTGTTAAATATTCTGTAAGCTTGAATTATTAAGTGGCTCCAATTTTATTCATCGCATCAACTTCTGGAAAGCGAACAGCAATTGCAAAGCGTTGAGCAATTTCAAAGATTTTTTAAAATAAGATTTACAAGCTTTTCTTCTTTCTCAACTACTATTAAGAAGTCTCGACCAGTATAAAGATCATTCTCTGCACTGACAGATCATTTCACTAGTATTTGATTATTTTTTCCTCTGATTCTGTGTTTATAGATCAATAAATCTTCATTTACATAACCTCATCGTTCTTCTGTGACTCCAGTTCAAACCCACCTCAGACATCTGAACGTAAAAAGCGTTTGACCTCTTCGCTCCAATGTCATGCCTCCCCTTGGATTCAGAACAAACCCAACGTTTACCACCTGAACTGATTTACACAGCGTGGATGTCCTGAGGTGGGGGTCCAGCAGCCAGTACTGGTTTGAGGTCGCCATCATGCCCTTATAAGGAAAAGCTCCGAAAGCCTTTGCCTCGCTGGCAGGTTAATTGCATGTTCATGTTCAAGCTTAAAGTGCTTATCTCATGGTTTCTTTTCTCCGAAATGGAATTCACCCCATCTTTAAAGATATATTTTTACGTTTAAACAATAATACTGGTTACGCCCGTTAAGACGACGGTTTCTAATTAGGTCCGATTCAGAACTCGGAGCAGGTTCTGCTTTGGTTTATTCTACATCGGGACCCCCTTCTTAACATTTGCCTGCGTGTGCTTGAGTATAGGTGCACGATGAACCATTGTTTATTCAGCTTTAACGCGTTGCAATATATATCATATGATTTATGGCTGCCTGGCCTTAACTCTAGACACACATCCATATTCAGAAGCGAATGCACAGGAACACGTACACACAGTATAAACACTCAGCTTTTTATTCCTATTTGGTTTACCCTGTCCCATTTGAAAATTTGCCTATAATGTACATATATTAATATCTTTAATTGATCACTATAGGAAAATCTCCAATCTGCCCCGTGCACGAGAGGACCAAATGTAAACCAGCTTTTGGGTCATATATGGCTTCCAGATTTTGGCAGGCCAAGCCTTTCTGATTTGAACTTGGGCCAATTCATGCAAGCAGAAAGTAGTAGGTCCATGAATGGGACACAAGGCATTAATTACGAAGCTAGCATGAGATTTAGTTGACTGTTTTGGGGTAGTTTTTTTGGACATTTTTAGACATGTTAAATTTGATGGACACATTTTTCTAATTGCGGATAGCTAAACTCAGAGGCAATAGAAATGCCAGAAAATACTCCATGCATAAGAAGGTGGGGGAAACACGGAATACATTCAACCTAAAAGGATTTTTTTTTAAAGTCCTCATATAAGTAGAAGACTATATACACACAGGTATTTGGACCTTTGAACTGACATCCCAATCTAAATCCAGAGACTTTAATATGGAGTTACTGCTCAACTTTACAGCTTTCACAACTTCCTGTCTTCTCCTGATGCTTCCAACGAGATCTTCCAGCCAACGTGCGACCCAATGAGTTGACATGAAAAACAAGTCATCCATGACTCCCAAAAAGAAGGAAAGGCCTTGCTCAACAAGTTCTTACTTGCCTTCTTCTTGTTCTGCCTTTAAAAATACATTAACTCTTCTGTCTTTGCTTCTTTGTTGCCATGTATTTATCAGAATCCCAACAGAGACTGTTCGACATGCATCAACCCTACGCTACCTGTCTCCTAAGTTTGTCGTCTATGTGCCCGCCCATCCAGGCAACAATCTGACAACAATTCACAATAGATCCTGTGTAGAACCATCATGTGGCAGGATGAGCCAGCTAACTAATGCCCCTATTGTTCCCAGGCTCTGACGCACACACAAATAGACACGCATACACACCTCGAAGGGTATGAAAGTCCCTGAGGTATTTCCTCGATCTAAGCTGTGAGGTGACAAGCTGTCAGACGGTGGTGATTTAAGCGATGATTACAAAGACAGGTACAGGGGGAAAAACAGGAGGATGGAGACGTTTTCTTATGCCCTGCAGACCTGTGTGGTCCGACACACACACACACACCAAACAGCATCACAATGAGGGTATTGTCTCTCGTGGACAACGTTGAGAAGGTAGGAATGAATGAGAAGGAAGTGTGTGAGGAAGACAAGAGGGGGAATACTTGAGGGAGGATGACAGAAAGAGGAAGGGTGAGGGTCGGGATTACCAAAGCGAGGACAGCTTCTTTAACAGCTGCTCCTAAACACTTTGTGTAGGTTGTTCTGACTGAGTGTACATTTGGCTCGGAGACAGAACTAATACATAATGACCTTCTGTAAATAAGGATTACGCTGTACAACAACTCGTTTGAGGCGTGCAGTCTGTTTGGTTAATGGATTCCAACTGTAGGAAAAATGAAAATGATTGCTGTGGTTTCAGAGGCCAACTCCTGACACAGGGAGCTTTTTAGGTTTTCACTTCTTCTCTTGACTTGAATTCTTTTCAAAAGCCCACCGGTGACCAAAACTACACGAGATGCTCCTCACAAAGACGGTTCAGTGTGCGCTTTGGGTCACGCCACTTAACTCTTAGCTGCTTCACGGCGCAAACCTATAATCACGCTAAAGAGCATCCAGCATCAGCGGAATCTTTTTTAATATAAATAAGGCTGCAGGAGTTTGGAAATTTCCTACAAAGACTCTAAGTCCATCGCTAATTTGGTTTGTAAATTGACTCTAAATGTGAAAAAGTATGCAATTCATATGTTTCAGAGCCTTTTTTTAAATCAGAAATAGTGGCGGAAAGATGAGTTGAAGCAGCGACACAGTTGTGTAAAGTGGATATTTTTTGGACTTCATGCACGCCTGTTGGGTTTGTGTCAAAATCTGCAACATGAGCAGAGCAAAAACCTTTTGTATACGAAGCAATCACGATTAGATTGCAATGTATGTGCGCAGGAATCCTTAAAAAAACATCTTGTGAATGAAACGCCTTCCTTGGTTCTGTCAGAAGAGTTAAGGTCCTTTCTAAATGGCTAGAAGTACTTCCTCTTTTCAAAGTAACACATGATGCATGTCTAAATGAATTATATCTATATCTGATGAGCTGTTTGCTGTATTTCCAGTCTTTATGCTAAGCTACATAACTAGTTGCTGTTTGTTTTGGGCAGGTCCTGCAATCAGATGGAAGTGAGGCGACACCAAATATGGAGACACCCCAGGACTTCTCCTTTTAAAGAAAGCATCTGAATTTTAAGGGTTTTGTGTACTTTATAAATATCCGATGGGTACATTTTTTTGTCATTTTGTCAACCTAAGAATTTCTTCACGTCCTTTTTCGAACTGCAACAGTTCATTTCTCAAACGGGGGACGTGTGTTTGAGCAGAAGAACGTGCATCGAAATGGTTTACGGCCGAAATGGACTCGACGGAGGTCAGGCGCCGTTGGGTGCTGCCAAACACCAATGGTCACACCTGAGAGTGAAAGCCGCACACACACACACACACACACACACACACACACACACACACACACACACACACACACACACACACACACACACACACACACACACTAAAGCACAAACAGACACAAACACAGACAGAGACATAAATACACCGACACACACCTGTAGTCTCAAACACAAAGAACCATGAAGACAGACTGAAGTACAGACGCCGCCATAAACACAGACAGAGACAACTACAGCAGACGAAGACAGACCGGGCCCTCCAGCTGTTAGTTTTTCTGCTACATTCATGCGACTATTGTTATTTCCCCCCTGATAAACAGAGACCGAGCATCACATCACTAGGAGCTGGTTAAGCGTAGCCCTAACCCTCTGGCCGTGGGGTTAGGGCTTCGCCGTGATGGGCGTGAGAGTGAAGGCATCATCTGCAACATCAAAATGAAAGAAGTTGAAGGTGTAGCTTAAAGCGGGCGTCTCAGATGGGCCGGTTCAGACTCGTATCGCTAGCAGGTATGAATCAGGCTGAAGTAAACTCCAAGTCAGGGAGACAACATGGTGAAGGTTTTGGTTTGAAACCATGCAAATGGAACAAACCAAATTGACAAAGCATTCGATGGAGATCACAGGTAGAGGATGGGACTCAGATTGTTCAGCTCTTTCAAATGGGTTTCGATCCGATGAAATCTGAGAAATATAGTATTATAGAGTCAAAACTGTTTTATCAAAATTAATTATTTCCTTTCCTTCTGTCATTGGCAGGTGACGTCATCAGTGGAAGGATTTCCCTGAACCCCCGCGGGAGGATGGGTCTAAGTTTTGGTGTGAATCCGGATAAAAGGGCAGATCCAGGAACTCACTTTCTTTACCACTTGCAGTAAAAAAATTTAAAAAAATTCCCATGAAATCCGATGTGGATACAAGAAAAATAAAACTCCAGACCCACCAGATTTAAATATTCCTCATAATAAACATTAATAATGCTGATTCAGCCTTGAATTCCATACAGCCTTTAGAGTGTCTACACAGTGTAAACACAGTGAACCCTGACCGCTGAGTGATGAGAAAATAAGACGAAGAAGAGAAGCTACAAACCAAGTGAAGCCTTGACCTGTAGCACCTGTCACACACACCCTCACACACACACTCTCGCTCTGTCACACACATACACATATCTATACATACACAGAAAACCCTAGTAACTGTTGCTGTTTGGTCTTCTCTGAATCCACACACAGCACCCCTTCGCCACCACCTCCACTCTACCTTTGCTCCAGAAGCATCCCATAGTGAACACACCCACACCAACACAGAATATAACTCATGGTTGTAAACAGATGTAAAGGACTTTTTATGCTACTTTTTCAGGATTTTATTCTATTTTTTTTGACAAAAATAAAAATCACCGCTTGCATCATACGCATATGTTTGTGTGGCTGCAGGCGAAATCGCATTAATCCTCCGGGGGCCGATAAAGCCCTGTTGGTGGCAGTCCGGGAGGCCCCCCCAGGCGTCCTCTGCCCTGTGCGGCCCCAGGCCGAGCAGGGGCCAGGCGCTGTAAGCTGCTTTCTCTGTGTCAGCCGCCTCATGCCGCACCAAGACACAGTCAGCTCTGGTGCTAGAAGGCCACAGAGGCCATGTGCACAAGCAGGATAGAAAACAACAACAACAAATAACAAAACATTGAGGTAATGTTTAGTAGGGGCGATTTGCATCTTTTTAGAATGCATTATCATGATTCCACACAGATAACAGCAGCTCTGTTCAGATGGAGGTTGAATTCCCATCCCTCATGGACCACCTTAAAAACAAGATCCTCCTCTTGGCTGCGCTGCATGGTTGGAGATGATTTTTCCATAGCGCAACACTGCCCCCAGCAGGCGAAAAAGTAGTCCTGCAGGTAAAAATCTCTTAAGGTGGACCGGTGGTGATAGCTAAAAGTTTCCAAAAGGCTGAAAAGCTTTTGAGGAGGTTTTCTGTTGAGGCTGCTGCACTAAGACTTCACTTCACAGAAGATGATGAGCGGATATGGAACCGATTGGATGAAATTGTTTCACAAAGGCGCCGTTCACTCTTCCACCAAGAGAGGGATGACGCGGTCAGAAGAGGTCAGTTGTCAGTGGCAATGGCCTCAGGGTTCCTCTCTCCCTCTCTCTCTCTCTCTCTCTCTCTCTCTCTCTCTCACACACACACACACACACACACACACACACACACACACACACACACACACACGCACACACGCGCACACACATACACACATACACACACACACACACAGGGTGACTGGTAACCGATGGGTCAGCTGCTCAGCAGTTGGTCATTTGCAAGAAAAGGTCAAGTTCATGACTCAGTGGGAAGTTTTTAATCAGGGGAATTTACTGAGTTAGACCACAGCGTTTGTTTATTCATTGACTTTTAGTCTTTCCTGTTGCAATATGACCACAAAAAAAAAAAAATTAAATTTGAATTTAGAACACATGGTAATTAAAGCACACAGGGACAGGAAGTGGTCCATTCTGACCAGTTTGCAGCCTCTCTCTGCAGAGACAGCCATATATGGCGAAGCTGACACAGCGAACATCTCATAAAATAAAAATAAAAAAGGAAAATGCATGTTTAGCGTTAGCATCTATTTAAAAATACCCTCAGGCTAACAAACAATGAGTTCCAAATAATGTTTTGCAGCTTTGCTTAAATCCCTTTGTGCGTTTCTATGGGGACGAAGATCAAGCAAACTGCCAACCTGAGGGACCAGCGGATGAGATGGCGAGAGGTAAAGAAAGCGAGAGAGCAGATTAGATAGAGCAGAGCAGATTGGAGGCACAATAGCCAGATGAGAGAGACATGAGATAGCAGAGGCGGGGAGACACATCACAGGACCCCCCCTTTGACAGGATAGGGGAGTCCGGAGCTCGCGCCCATAGATAATCCACTGATAAGGAGCTAAAACAAACCTGCAGAACATGAGATAAGAAGAACAGATTTTACATCCACAGAATATTTATTTAAAATGTAACCTCAGTGCACCGAACAGCAAACTCCTCACGTTATAAAGAGGCAGTAGGAGAAGGTGAAGGAAATGCAGGTTGAATTAAGTCTTATATAATCAGAACTGTTTTTATAATCCATTAAAATTTGTCCTTAAGCGGCTCGGACGAGACTTTGGTACCATTTTTAGTCTGGCGGCGCTCCAGTTGCAGCTCTGTGACCGTGGAGCCACTGTCCAAACTAGGCAAGCCTCAGAAGAATATTAAACAGCTGCAGGGCCACCCCTCTGGCTCCGCCGGCCCGCGTCCATCATCATCGGCGGTCGCATCCGACACGAATAACAAAGGTCCAAAAATAAATGTGGAGCTCAGGGTCTCCTGGAACTGGTGTGACGCTTGAGACCAATGTCAGCTTCCTCATTAGGATTTTCCATCACAAATGCCAATATTGATTAAATTTACTGGGATAACACACATAAAATGAATTAAATGTACCAGATATTAACAACTATTTCAAAAATGAATGTCATAAAAAAAAGATATACCCTTTACGATTTGAAAGAGGCTGGAGTTACTCCAGTGAGACTCCTGCTACTAAGGTACCACAGATCTGTTTCCACGTGAGTTGGCTTTTCTGCATATTTCTCCATCATTATGTGCAGTTAATGGAATTGCATGGAATGAAATTGTTGTGTTTTGCCTCCCCTTTCTCTAAGTTTAGGGAGAGCAAACCAAAACACGTTGATTCAATTACTTCCCTGCTCCTCTTCTTTGCCAGTAACCATGCTTTTTTGTTGTTGTTGTTGTCCTTTTTCATATTTGACACGGATTATCGTACTCAGGCTTTGACAAAACTCTACCTCTTTCTTGTAGGGAGGTGAGGTCTAAATCAAAACAGGTTAGAGGAGTGGAAATATGAAGTCCATGCCAAGGTTTACAGTCTCAGGAAAAACCTGATTGTGCTGTAATTGTGATTACAGGAACACACCGGGGAACGCTTGGGAATATGATTGTGCTCTTTATCTCAAACGCAGTTAATGAGTCATTATGGTGATTAAAATAACAAGCAGGCTGAATTAGATGTAAAAGTGATCTTGGGAAAATTCCCATCATGCAAAGCTGTTATGTCTCCAAGACGACGGCTGATTCATGTCGAGCAGATTTCTGACGGAGCCGGGCCTCGACGCGACGTCACGCCCTCGCTCAAGGAGGAAAACCCTTCCCTCTTATCGGAAACTCTCGTGATTCACCGGCCTCTTCAGGACGGAGCGCGGGAAGATTTAGTTTGTGATGAACCGACGTCAGCGTCCTGCTAACGTCACAGCCAGTTTGAGATGTGGAGTGTGTTTTGGACTGGATGGCTGAAGCTGCAGCCAAGATCGAGCCAAGATAAACACGGATGGGAACGGCCGCATTTCAAGAAAAGGGAGACGAAGAACTAGAAGCCCCTGACCTCATTTCTGTTGCTGTTTGGGTTTGGATATAGGCCAGACTTTAAAAACCACTGCTTTTCACTATCACTCTTCAGGACAAGAACAAACTCTGAGATTTCATCTTGACCTAAAATCCCAACAACTGCATATTCCAGTTTTTGAATCTACTCTATCTGCTGTGTCTAAAGTTGTTGCCAAAGCAAGAGATAATGTGAACTTCATGCAAAGTTAAAAGCATGGGTGAAGATGTGATGCATTCACGATGTAAAATTTTTTTTAGCTTTCTTTGGTTTGTAGTTGCTTTGCAGAAGCTTGAGTTGCTCCTGAATATCAGGAAAATAACAGTTTTTCCCAGTAATTTTAATTTAATTTTTACTTACTCACCTTCTACCAAGTGGAAAACTGGCAAACTTTTCATTTTCAAGAGTTTATTGTGACAGCAAACCACATTTCAGCATTCTGCCAATAAACAAGGGGCAGAAAAGTCTCCTGAACTTCCTGCGCACATCTCATACGGGACATTCCTGATTTTTTTAGAGGAAAAACTGGAAAAAAAACTTTGCATTTGAGTTGAAATCCTCTAACTCAGCTGCATGTTCTACTAGCTATCAATGAAAACCTGCAACTGGCTGCACAAAAATGGTTGAAATTCTAGAGTGTGTATTCCAGGCCAGTAGTTGGTGATTTAACCTTTCAAAATAAGATTACAGTTGCACTGCAGTAAATGTACCTTGAACAGTAAAGCATGCATGATGTGGGGGCTTCATCGTCATCATTTGTATGTCCAAAAAAAAAAACAACCTGTGGAACATTGTTGTCTCTGAAAACAAATGCAACAAAGACGAAAAGCTTATGTGCAACATCTCTGAGGGAAACCTAACAACATATTTATTTCCACCATTACCCTTGTGGACTTTTAAATAAATGAATCATCACAGGGAATATCCAGGACCCACAATGCAACTTTAGATAAAAGCTAACGATCATCTGCTGTGCATTTGTACATCTTCTCTTTGATGAATGAGTGACCATCTACTTTTAAACACATGGACACAATGTCATGCCTCCAGAGCACCAGCCTCCAGATTGGGGGGGGGATTTGTTTGCCACGGGGGTAAACAAGGAGTTCCTGGGTGGCTCCTGGACTCAATCTGCCCTTTTCCTCTAGGTCTTCACATTTTTTTTCAGGAAGTGGTGAAGCCACAGACTTCATAGCCTTTATTTCTCTCTGTAGGCAAAAAAAAAAAAAAAAAAACCTGATCACAACACACACAATTTGCAACAACAGCCTGGAGTAACTGGAAAGAAATTTCAACAAGCATTCACGCTCAGATGGTCCCAGCTGGTGGAGGCATTCACAAAGCCTGGCTCTTCTCCTCCAGGGAACCATTTCTCCTTGTGTGATTTATTCCATAACATAAAACAGCATGTTATTAAATACATCAATTCCATTTATTACATCAATTCTTTTTCACTTGTTTACAGTGATCTGCACTCGTGATCTGCTGGGCCTTCGCGTGGAATCAGGAGGGTGTTTAAATGGGACTGGAGCAAAACAGTTTATGTTGGCTGGACTTTTCTTCATCTACTTACTTCCTCCGCGTGCAGTCTTATTTTTGTTCCTGTCAGCTCTCGTATTCATACATCCACCTCACATTTCCTGGGTCATTGCCCCAACATTTTGTCCCCATCAGACCCCCCATTTTTTTCTTTTTCTTTTTTTCTCCTTCCGCTCATCCGTTCCTTAACATCTTAAGCTTTTCCTGCACTATGTAAACGTGACAGAAATGGTTTGTCACCTTTGCCCACTGAGCCATGTCTCTTTTTTTTGACCACCCAAGTCTGAGCAAGTCAGCGTCCCCATCAACAAAACGCAGCTGGGAGGAAGTCCTCGCCGACGTGACTCCTCTTCCTCACTGTTAACATTGTCTGAGTATTAAAACACACTTTGAAGAGTCAGATGTAGAACTAGAAAAGCCTGTGACGTGAAGAATCTTGTTATTAACCTTCAGCGATAGAAGATCCACTGGATGCAAATAATTGTCAAGACAGAATGAGGAACCAAGAATTTAAAAAGACTAAGGATAGAGAGTTCATGTGTGTGTGTGTGTGTGTGTGTGTGTGTGCATTACCTTCTAAGCATAGGTTCCCTCACGGGCAAGCACTCGCTCATTGTGCGCTGGACTATGTGCTGAGTGTGTTCTTTCGCCCCTCTTCCGCTCCCCCGTGTCCATTATAGTGATAAGACCTACACTGATGTGCTGCCAGCGCACAGATAAAGAGCCTCAGAGAAACTTTCTGTGAACATGCCGCTCCTGTAGACCCCCACCACCATGTCGGTGCCAGGATCCCATCATCATCTCTACAGTAAACCTCGCCTCCGGCCTGTCCTGTATCCTCAGTTCTCGTCTACTCTTATCTCCGTTTTTCCTTTATTCTTCTACTGTCCATGAAAGCTAAAAGGGACTTTTCAAGGCTGGGCATTTCTGAGGAACTCAAAAATCTCATCAAGTATCAGCAACTTTTTTTTTTAATCATCAAAGTACAAAATGAGTGAAATTTCCACCCAGATTGTGTTTAGGTACCTCAGGTATAATGTCTGCCGGTAGCTAGAAGGGGAGTTGGAGCACAGAGCAAGGTCAGCAAAGGAAGAGAAGTCGGAAACTGAAGTTGTAAATACACAATATGGGTTGGTTGAAGAGATTTGTCCTCATATTCTTTTTCTAGCTTGATTCACCCATGTCCTTCCCCTCCATCAAAGGTATTTCTATAGTTTTTGCATTTTTGGATGAAATATTCAAACAAATTCTCTGAATGTTTCTGACTGTTAAGTTCTTGTGTATCAACACTGAGTGGGTTCCTTTATTCGACGAAGTTTGATCGGAAACGTGAAGACTTTCTGCCCACCGACCAGTTCCATAGTTTTTGCACGACTAAACTATCACTACCATGTTAACATGAGCAGTTCTGCTGTCTTGTGCACACACATGTTCACGCGCACCCATGGTGATGCTACATCTATCACACAGACACACACAAAAGCATCCACACACCCCACACCTTCTGTCTCTTGAACTATCTGGGTCTGATGCATGTGTGTAAGTGACTGGAAGTTTCTTTCAAGTCTTGCCAGGTGGGTTGGAGAACACATTTTGTGCACACGGCACAGTCTCCGGTGTGCCAGGCTGGCCCTCCTCCATGCCTGTTTCCCAACAGGACCCTTGAGACTCAGTGTGGCCTCTGGTGCTGTTTATCAAGGCCTGCAAACAATAAGGCATTAAAACATTTAAGCAGGCAAAGATGCTCACATATACATCAGGAGAACATGATGTACCAGCCAAGACTGAAACAATACATACCAAAATGTGTTTGGAAACCACAAACTCCAGGGATTCTATAAAGAGGAATTAGAAACACTTCCTGATAGACATGCATTGCAGATACCATTAGCCTAAATTTCAGTGAAAATATTTTTATAGATTATTTTTTACGCTTCTACAAAATGTGCCGGTCTACTTCATGGATGCTCTGATTCCTATCATTCTTGATTCTTTGTTTTTACTCCTTAATAAACCCCCTGAACTCAACTGTAATCTCCATATTTCTTTTGCAAACATTAATCAATTTGTAAATTTATAACTTTAAATCTGGCTTCTGCTTTCTTAATTCTGCGACTGTCTTTGCTACGAAAAGTCTAATTTATGAGTGAATGACAGCCATTCCTAGAAAGGATTTTCTTCTTAATGTTTATTGATTACACTAAAGCTGCAGAGACACAACGTGTTGCAGGACAATATCTCACCTCGTTGGGTAAAATAATGGTTAATATATATATATATATATATATATATATATATATATATATATATATATATATATATATATATATATATATATATATATATATACTGTTTATATATATAAAATTATATATAATATAGAATAAAAATATAATATAATATAAAACATATAATACAAAATAAAATTTTATATATGTATATATATATATATATATATATATATATATATATATATATGTGTGTATATATATATATATATATATGTATATATATATATAAGCAAAAATCCTAGTTGAAGTTGAATCATCCAAGAAATTATTTGGCTATCCTGACAGATTTATAGCATTGTGACATTATATGCATCATCCCCATCTTGGCCTAAAGAGAGAACTCAGTGGAGAGGGGGCGGGGGGGGGGTAGTGTCTGAGAGGCAAGAAGGAGTAGATGTTGTGGCTCTGTCAAAACAGAGAATTTATGGTTTACTTCAGTTTTATTTGTGTGGGATCCTCCCAACCGATGGAGACAAGGAGCAGACAGAGAGGAAGATTCATTCGGGGGGGGGGGGGCTGGAAGAAATGAGGATCACCATGCTCTGTTTGTCAATAAAGTTTCCCTTCCAGCTGTGTATCCAGCGTCCTACTCTGGTTGGATTTTTCCACCGTGGTGGACTGCAGCGGTAGAAAAACCCAGCATGTGAATTGCAGCTTGTTTCTCGCTGTGCATCTATTACACCTGAGCGTCAAAGCGGTGCTTTTTCTCTAAATAGTGTAGAAAAACATCAGATATTTATCTCATAAACATAAAATTAACACCCATATTGATTCAGCACCAAGTTGCACGTAGTCAGATTTATATCCAGGGAGATCAGGGTGGTCGGCAGCCATGTAATAAATTCATTATTATCTTTTAAACCACATTTTAGCTTCCAAAGTCCAACCTCACAAAGATCATATTTTATTTCTCACTCTAACCTTTAACCAGATTTTTGGCGTTGAGAGTTTTAAACGCAAGTAATGAGCATAATCCAGGGTTTTGCAGAATCCTGATGATCTTGTCTGGTTTTAGAGATGAATAAGTTATTTTTTTACGGCTTATTATTATTTACACATCCATTTCAATCAAGCTTCTTCTTTTGGGCTTGACTTGAAGTTCGTCATCTTGCTCTGGTGGAACAGCGCTAAAGTCTGAACCATCATTCCCTTGTTACTGTGGACATCTACACACAATTGGGAAGATTTGGTCTGGAGAACACGTTTTTCTCATGACGATTGGGAAAAAAGTGGGTCCACCACAAAAAACCCACCACTTCAATATAAAATCCTGGAATGTGTTGGAAATAATGGATTGATGTGTTTGTGGGTGTGTTTTTTTCCGTGTTAAAATTATCTTGGTTGAAAAATACTGGAAGGGTAACATGAAGAATTTACACTTCAAAATGCGGTTTGTCTTTTTTGTGGTGTGATGCACTCAGTGTTATTTCTTTTCTTCTTAGAGGTCTTCCTGGAAACCATAAATCTCAGCCATGTCCAAGACTAGAAAGCACAGCATCTATTTTATGCCTTGAAGCTGGTGACAGGCTACTGATGAAACTAAAATCAATCATTATCTTTCAAAAATGACATTTATTGATGTCCTTTTTAGGGGCTACCAAGCTTAAAATACACTTCTCCTCCGTGTGCCAGCAGTGGAATGGATTGGATGGAAAAATCCTCAAAATTCTTCCATTTAATCAAATTAGACAAATACAAATAACCTCCTCTTTTATTTAGATTAACTAAGTACAGTAAAGCCACAGTGATTGCAGGAAATTGCTTTTTTTTTCTTTTGAAAGTAGCCATATTTTCCATGATCGCTGTGTGTCTTCTCTCCAAAAGGTGGACGGCATTGAGACCTGAGCTCAGCAGCTCCAAAAGCTGAAATCTCCATGTAAATTACCTCTGATACTTGTGCGTTCTGCAACCGTGAAAGGAGCTGAGCGTGGCTGCCTGTCTTAATATGTCCTTGGAAAAGATCAGCGTCAGATAATTTTAGTCTTGGAATTTTTTTTTAACCTGCATGGAGCTCGGGAATGACGGAATTTGCTGTGTTCAAATGAATCAAAGAGTGTCCAGTGGCCAGAAAAACTTATTTTTATTTTCTTAACATGGCTGTCAAGCCCTCCTCGACCTTAATAAAAATCATTTGGCTGCTTAGTGTGCACCCCCAAATGTGTGTGTGTGTGTGTACGTGTGAGCGTAGAGAGAGGTTTCTAATGGACTCTCCTTGACTCCACAAATACACAATTAATAAAAACTACAAAACATATTATAAATACACTAGTTAATATAATCTTATGATTTTGAATCAAAACAAAATATGATTTTGTGTCCAAATAGTGCGCAATAAACACATTAGCATGCACTAGCTAGCCACAGACAGACTTTCATTGAGTATCAAACCAACAATAATTTGAATTAATCCAAAATGATGCTGCCAATGTCTTTCAGTATTCAGTATCAGATTAACATTATCATTATCAACTTTCAATGATGCATATGCAAAGGCGGAGTGCACGCAAGTGTGCTGCAGCAGAGCCAATCAAAACCATTTAATGACCTCTAGAGAGCTTTGTTGAGTTGTAGTTTCAGGCTATGTACATATCTTTCTGAATCAAAGCGTAATTAACATCGACAAAACTCAAACGCTAAAGTTTAAACACGAAAAATATTTAGTCATGGATGGATGGATGGATGGATACTTTTAGGGTTTGCAGCCCCAGTTTTTGTGCCCCACTCTCTTAGGATTAAAAGGCCCTTATTGGCCCTCGCTGGCAGCTTTCCAACCAATTGACCGCAGAGTTTGTTGGTGAGAGTCCAATTGGTTGTTTAGCTAAAAGAAGTACCAGGAGAAGAAAAATGGATGTCAGAAAAGCATGCAAAAGACAGCCCAGAGGGCACACACAGAAGGCTCTACTCTTGTTTCATCGATCATTCCAATACACAAATATTTTTACAACCACAATGCCATCTGGAGAAATGCAACTAAAGATGAACTGAAAATGTCTAAATGATGAGAAAGAGTAGGCAAACACATTTTTAAAAAAAATCATAACAGCAGTTTGTGTATCTGTAGTAAGTGAGCGTCATATAAAGACTACTGCCCCCTGCTGGTATGGAGTTATTTCCTGTCACACAAGAACACAACTTTTGCATTAATTAGCTGTTGGATGCAAGTCACGGCATGTTGACACGACAACATGTTGCCGGTACTTCTCCTAAATGAGGCTGTTTGAAAAAGCTTGGCAACGTTTTGCTCAAATCTCCTGAGAACCTCCACTCCAACCCTCCTGAGACTTCCTGTCTGAGCTGAGCTAAATTAGGAGCGGGTGCGTTCTCACAGAGATGAAGTTTACATTCTGCATCACATGGTGGAACGTAGATGTGAGCATGTACCTCCCTGACCTGGTACCCTGTCTTTCCTTGAGTGTTTTGGGTGAGTATACACGCTGAATATAAAAAAAAAATACATCTGACACTGTTCAACCTAGTTTCTAGTTTGTTGCATATGGCAGCTATCTCGTTTAATTGCAAGGGATTTCCATTGCTTCTTAGCAGTTTAATCATCTCTCACCCATTCTTGTGGACCATCTGGAAATGATATGCTCTCAATTAGCTCACTTCTTCCCAGTTCAAGGTTTTAAGACTTCGTCCCACTTTGAAGTTTGCTTCCAGACCCACATCGGGATGAGCTTCACCTGGGCTGTGACTCTGGATCTCGCAGCCACAATTGAAAATCACTTATCTGTTGGCCGAATTTTTCTTTCCCCGTTTCTCTCGATCACACTTTGTCTTGTGAAACTCATCCTTAGTATCCTTGGAAGTGGAATGATTGAATAATTTGAAGGTTGCTAGGAGAGGCTGTTTATCGCACACAAGCATACAGGTGGAGGCTTCATGGCCTGTTTCTGTTTGGGGCTCCTATTATTCTGGAAAATTTCTTCTGTTTTTGTTTGTGTGTTGACTTCAACAGCTTGCAACACATTTTGGGATAACCTTTATATCATTATTGTTGCAGCGTGTACAATTCTGCCTGTTATTTCAGTTTCACACTTTTTAAATTGTAGCATTTGGATGAAGCTAATACACTTCATGTGTAAACATAGATGAAAAATGAGCGTACTCCGATCCACCACGCTTGAATTAAAAAATGAATGCAAACAGAAAAACTCATAAAAATTAATTAACTTCTTGAGGATGGAAAAAGTGATGGATGCTTCACTTACTTGGGTTAAAGTCTGCAGATCTTCGCCAGACTATAATTTGCATCCTTGCAGCGATGTTTATTTAGGAGCAGATGTTTTCTTCAAATTCGAAGTAATACAAATCTTTAATCCGTGCAACGTTCTTAACACTTCAAATCTATCTTCTATTTCCCTTTTAAATATTAAGAGGCTGCATATGATGACTTTGTTTTTCTCCGTGCGCCCATGTGTGCACATTTGAAACACATGTGTGAATGGTGGGAGTGGGGAAAATAAGACTTTTGGGTATGAAGTCACATGGCAAGTAGCGTTTAATGGCAGAGGGCCACCTTATGATGAGAACCATGTATCTGGTGCAACACGTGCGGAGGAATGTCTAGAATACCAGTGGTGCTGCATCATCCTGAACACCTCAGCTGTCCCTAACCTCCTTTTTTCCATTATCTCTGACTCCTTCACTTCACCTTTTTCCTCCTTCCTTCTCCTCTGCACTTGCTATGCATCTTCTTGTGGCCTCCTTTGCATGTGCATCGACTTGTGTAGCCGAAATCAGGTCACCAGGATTCTGGGTAGGCTTTGTTTTCACATAGAGGTGAGCATGTCACAACAGGATTGAATACTTCCGTGGTCCTTGACACTCTGGAGGGCCCCGTTTCCCCTCAGCTTTCTGTTTAGATAAGGGGCCTCGCGCCCTCCTTTCCAAAGGGCCCCCAAGCACTTACAGCTGAGGCGCAGGCTGGAGTAATTATTTAGACGGGGGAGACAAGCACGTGTGCAGCCCTCCCCTCCGATCCCACCCCAAAGTTCTAGGCCCGCAAACTCACCAGCTCAGCATCGTGAGTCTCAGGTCCTCTTACTACAACCTCAGGGCCCTTTTCCACTTACTGTTTATTTACCACAGAGTTAATTACAATGTAGAGTACTAATGAATATGTCTGTCAACTTGTTAATGTCTGGTGGGATTGCCTGAATGAGTTATAAATGTAAAATAAAAGGAGTGGGCTGAAGATCTAGAAGCCCAATTCTCCGCCTTTTTTTGTGTGATATTAGCAGATAAGATAAGGTAACCGTCAGAAATCACTCAAAAAAATCATTTATTGGTAACATACAATAACTGTTTGGCCTTGACTCAAAGATTCTACATGCAACGTATTTTACTGATCTAAAGCGTTTTGGGCACAGCTGGATTTAGCACACGCTGGGTCCATAAATAAAACCATTGCAAATGTTTGTGCTTAAATCTGTGAACTCTGTTGTGAGTTATCAGTTAGTATAGTACGAAGTAGCAGAGCATGGCAAATTATAAGTATATTAAAATAAGTATTAAATGCACACTAGTGTCTGGAATGTTATCACGTAGTGTGTTGTTTTGCTACAAATGATGTAGCCCTTAATATACAGTAGCTCTCAGAAACTCCTGAGATCAATTTGAACTATTATGGGAAGCACTAGAGGATTTTATCCAGAGTTTCAATACCAAGGGGAAATCTTTCACATACAAAAACCGTCTCAAACCTGTCTGGAACTTCAGTGAGAATATAAGGCTGGTCTGATCCAAGGTAAACCTGCATAAACCACCCAGATTTGGAGGCTGTGAATTGGGAAGATGTGCGAGAAAGCCCACAGGTCTCGCTGATAACTCATCCACATCAAATCCTTGAAAATGCATGTACTGCTAGAATTTAAGGGGAGTTGGATGACAAAGTTGATGCCGTGCTAATGTCTGTAAACCAAATACGGAGCTGAAGAAGAAGACAGTAAGCTTGGCTTAGCACACTAGACTAGAAGGAGGTAACAGCTATTCTAACTCTGTCGATATAAATATCGAAGCTCATGAAAACAGTTTAATTAGTGCCTTTTAGAGGTGTTGATATGTGCATTCATTATTTTCAGAGAGAACCCAACTTCCTCCTTTGTCCCGTTTTATGCTAAGCTAAACTCTCCTGACTAGAGCTCTGTCCAAGACAACTTTGGATTTAGATTAGTCTCTCAGTCTGAAGAGCAGCTGCTCTCAGCTTTCCCTGTTTCTTTTCGGAAAATAGTATTTACATAATAAAGATGCGGGGGGGGGGTTTCTTTGTTCATTTTGTTATTTCAGATTTATGTGCGTAGACATATTCTCACCAAACTTGAGCTTTTGTTGTGGGGAAGCACAAGATTCGATCCCACGCCACAAATAGTAAACATTGGCTTAAAAAGTCCTACCACAGCAGTATCACACATCCTGGACTGATCCAGGACTTTCAATCAAACGGAGGAGCCTGATACACACTTAAATGAGGAATGGCTCCATAACCAGCCTGATATGGACTTAAATGACTAATGGCTCCATTACTACCCACATTCACCTGTTTTTTCCCCAATCGAAACCAGTTCCAAAACTCTGATTCCACCTCACAATGAACATCTACAGATTCCAACACTAACTGCCTGTTTACTGCTGGTATGCCAATGACAGTGATCCCACAACTTCATACAAATATTTGCTATATTTTGTATACAGCTTGCATATTTTTAGTACATTTTTCCTTGAAGTAAGCATGTGGCCTGTTTTGATCCCAACCTTCAATGAACTGGGGTTCAAGACTTATGAGTTGGACCTAAAAAGGCTAATTGGAGTATGAATCATAATTGTTAAAATATAAATGATGGGTGTCAGTGATTCTGAATACAACTGGGTTAAACAGACAAATATTAATTTGTCCATAATGGTTAACACATTTTCAAAACTGCGCCATGTCAGACTAGACAAAAACATTCTTTCTGTCTCATCATTACGTCTCTGTCAAACATTATGTGGGGGAAGAAATGCTCCATTACAAGCTGTAGAAAAAGTTTTTTCAGCTCACCATCTGGCTTCAATGAAGCAGTTGTGTTGTGAGGGGCTAATAGTCCAACTTGCAAAGCTTACAGCCTGTTTACTGACTGCAGAGAAGTCAGCCAGTCAGCAGAAATGTCTAGATCACATCGTCATGTCTCATTTGTGCACAATTCCTCAGGGATACTCACGGTTAAATAACCATAAAACACTGGCCCAACAATGGATGACTTTATTTACCGGTCGGCAGCGATGCGGATCATTCTTGCAATTTCAAACACATAAAAATCAAGCCGAAAATAGATGAAAAATCTGGTGGTACTCATTGATATTTTATTGTTAGATCAAACAAAGTTTAGCTCAATCACAGACATCACATTCATAAAGTCACGGAAAGTACAACATCATTTATTCTGACATTAAAAAATATTATTCAAGGCCTTCAACATTTATCTGGGATTGACCTCAATATTTCCAAGACTAACTGCTGTACAAAATCCCATTCTCATCTTTGTTGCGTCATTGTATGTCTGCATGGCGTCTGTGGCAGACGTGCAATGCCTTCATGTCCTCAGCTTGAAACAACTCTGAATAGTTTAGGCACTGTGTGGTTAGGACCATGAAAAAAATATCGGTGATGTGTGTTTGCTTTCACACGAGATTCAAACTACAATCTCCTGGGTGAGTCACTTATTGACCTACCAGTCAACCCAAGCATCCACCCTTATTGGGACTGTTTTGCTTTGTAAATGATGTCACGTTGTGTAGTTGGTCCGATCGTTTCGTATTTGACGTGGCTGTGGTTCTGTTGGAGGTCCATAAAATCCTGCTGCATCTAATCCAAACAGATGGTTTTGCCAAAAGAGCAGATTTGTTGCCCTGGGAAAGAAATCAGACTTCATTTTCTGATATTGAGAAATCTCGTATCTCTGGCTTGGTGGTAAGAAGCAAAAATAAATCCATGTCCAATCAGTGCATGGGTGTCCAAGCGCTAACATGATCCCACTTGGGGGATCCCAAGGTATTCCAAGCAAATTCTACTCAAGAAGTCTTCTCCAGGTTGAACAAAACACCTTTGCATCCGAAAAAGATGTCGACTTCTATGGTTGAGTATGTAATAGGGTGCATTTATCCTAATTCTAAAATTAAACACAAACAACTAATCTTAGGCTTAAGTATGTGCGCCTCCTGTCCATGCATGACTTAGTGCACTTAAATTCAGGTCCTCATACATGTACATTTGGAAATATAGACAGAGATGTCAACAATGAATGTGAAAATAGACATGACAAGCACAAAAAAACAGTATCTGGGCGTTGTTGAAGTTTTAAGCTTTTCAGTGTTGCGGGTGACACACACAGAAAGAGGACTTGACAAAAACAACTGCGCCTCCTTAGTCCTGGATGCAGCTTTTTGGGTACTTAGAGTCGAAAGCCTCCACAGAGCTACGAGAGAGAAGCTTTAATCAAAACACTTCAGTCGGTCTCTGGTGCTGATTAGCAGTTAGGGGTCCCTCGACTCTACCGTTTGACAGCACAATGCAAACAGAGACACTTTTTGTTGTGTCCCTTGATTGATTGGTGCTTATTGTCTGTCAGTTGGGATGTGGAGTGTCTTATGTGATAAAGCTCTTTTTAGAGCTTCAAACTGCATTAATGCATTCTGTCTTTCACTCAGAGAAACAATTGTGGGGTAAAAATCTTTGGCATGTTGTTGTGTCTAGGGCTTCTGACCAGAACCCAACATTGAACCACTGTTTAAAGGCAGTTACCTGCCTGTGACCCGTTGACCTTTTCTCAAAAACAGCTGTTAAGTTCAGTCAATTCCTGTCAAGCCACTTAATCTACACCAGGCTACAACCTTGACTCTAAAGTAGATGGAGTAGTGAGAAAATACAGGGCTGCTTTCTCACTTTATCCCATTTACAAGGAGCCAGGAAAGGTATCTGCCTGTCAGTCTTGTTTAACCCCCACCCATCGGGGCTTCTATTTTGCCCATGTCCTTAACGCTGTATCCGGACTGTCTTCTTTCATCTCGCCCATCTCTTTCTGTCTTTCTCCATCCTCTTAACGGTGGAGGATGAGTTTTTGTTTGCCTGTCACATCCGTCATCCCTGTCTGAATCTCCGGATGGAGCTTGTCAAGTTTCTGTCACTCCTCTTGTTTTTTTTTTTCCATCCCTTGTTTCCCTGAGGGAAATCTTTTTGTGTTATTTTCCTCACAAACATATTATTCCAGGGAGTTGTTAAAAGTTTAGTAAATATTTTCTGCTCTATAAAAAGAAATTTTGCCAGGATCTGCAGTTTAAGTAGTTTGAGGCAAGGGAAGGAAACACAGGAAAATTGGTACAAATGGCCAGACACATAGAGGCCAAGATAATACTTTACTAGTGAGTGCCTCCTTCTCATTTGATGTTTGGCTGGAGACAGAGGTACCTGCCATGAATGAATGGGCTACACAGAGCTGTCCTTGTTCCTGTAAGTCTGTGCATCAGCCCCCACCTTTAAACTCATATTCCTGTCAGGGGCCTCCCATATGAGCTGTGCAATGTGTGCTTTGTCAAGGAGGAAAGAGACTGAAAGAAGGACGTATCTTTGGGGAAGGTGCAAACTCCGTCTTTTCACTGTCCTGCCTCTCTGGATGCTGAGTCTGCATATTCTCCCTGCTTTGGATTGTAATGGAAAGTTCTGGAGAGAATAATGGAAGAATAAATCCAGCCACTAATTGGGGGAATGCAGTCAAAGCTGTGGAGCTGCATTGTTTTTGACACTGAGAGTGGCTACTGTTACATTTGCAATTAAGACGCTATAAAACTTGCCAGTAAGAGTCAGTAATGTGATTAATCCAAACTACTAGATGTTCCTCACCGTTCAAAGGTCTTGCAGTGTATTACTGTCTTCTGCATCATACCTGCTGGCTTCGTGTTAAATGGTCTGCTGGAGTATGGGAGATATTTTTCTGCCAACCGTCTTTCTCAGTCCAGAAGTTCTGCATTCCACTGACTCTGCAACCCTGCTGATCATCCAGGTTCCTCCGCTCAGGGCAAAAGAAGCCATTTCTATTGGTTTGGAAAATTATTTCCTTTCCCAGCATCCCCCTCGTGTCAAGACATGGGCTCTCAGGTGACCGTCCAACAGTACAAGTCAATTTGTCTGCTAGTCAAGATAATAATAACTGCAAGGTTAATATTGCTATGTATATGGAATGATTCAAGGCTGTGTTATACATCCTCCCCGTTTTCTGGAAATGAGACATTTGCAGTGATTTCAGGAAGCTCTCGACTTACTAACTATGTGACAATAAGTTGTTGAGGTTTCAAATGAGGCCTCATTTTGGATTGAAAATACTCTCAAGTGGTGGTTTATAAGTTTTACAGTAGCACTATCAATGCATAGTGTTGAGGGGAGCAGTCTAAGAACTGGAAGGCTTCCAGTTCCAACAACACCTCCTGATTGTGGATCATTGTCTAACCTCTTACCTCGGCTTTACGTGAAATTAAAGGCTCCGGTCGCCTCTTGATACAAGTGGTGAAGTGTCCAAAGGATTAGATATAATATCAGCATCAAGGTTCACAGACCTGGGGGGAGAGTAGCCACTTAAAACGGAACCATCACATATTATCGGTTGGAAGATTTTAAGATTTATCACCGTGACTCATTTTCTTAATTTTATTGTAATAAGGCTTACACTTTAATATATATACTTATATTAAGGAAAATGAGATATAATGGATATCTGCAGCTAACCAAACAAGTGGCAAGAAACAGGCACAACCATATGACTCCAGTTTTCTCTGATTCTTGGTTCTTGAAAGGAAAACTTTAGTCTCACATTCTTGAACATGATCAGTTTATTTCAACCGGCACTCAAAGAAAATACACAAAGGGAAGTGTGTTTCGGACTAAATACCGTCCTCTATTGCAAAGCACATGTTGGTCAAGCTCCTGGTTTGAAGGCATGTACGTACATGTAGGCTGGTACACGTGTGTGTGTGTGTGTGTGTGTGTGTGTGTGTGTGTGTGTGTGTGTGTGTGTGTGTGTGTGTGTGTGTGTGTGTGTGTGTGTGTGTGTGTGTGTGTGTGTGTGTGTGTGAGCTTGCACGTCATTTCAGTGTAACTTGTGCAAGATTGAATATTGAAATAAATCAGGACCACAAAAAAAAGAAGATTGCTTTTACGCTCCATTTAAGTTCACCAATCATTGACTAGCTTCTAATTACAGAACACCAGTGTTTCTCTTGTGCAAACAGTTCCTCACAATGATTCTTTGATACGCCCTGACAAATAAGCACCCCTATACCAACGTGCATTTACGTTTTTTTCAATGATTACAATGAGTGCAGAGTAAGGGGAGGCATGGAATTTCTGTTCCACAGCAACCTGGCAAAGAGAGGAACCCCGGCCATGGCCACAGACTCAACATGTGGCAATAAGTTGATTTTATTGTCACCAAAGGGTCAAAGATGCCCCCAAGGGAAATGTCCCCTCCCGCTCAGTCGTATCTTGCAAGTTTTATCAGTTACATAGATATTTGTCTCCCAAACTTTCACGTTATCATGATGAAAAGGTTTGTCTGCATTTGGAATCCTGGGAGCTGTGTAGTTCCTGAAAAGGTATCCCAAACTGAAGAAAACACTTCTGCTTAACTGGACATAACGTGGTCACCAAGGATGTTCTTAGCACATTCACTCCCGAGGGTGTGAAGCGATGATGACACTACTTTCAATACTTTACCAGAAAGTTGAATCACCATGTGGCTTGACATTAGTCATCCCACTCATTGTTTCTCTTTTTGTTTCCTGATGAACCTCAGTGTCACTAACACTGCCATCAGAAACCCCCTTTCCTCTTCCCCAATGTATTTTCCATCCTCCACCAAATCTCCACCGTGGAAACTGAGTTTGTTGTGCAAGTGTGATGCCCTTCAGACGTCAGTAATGATATCAGAGGGAAGTTGTGGTTGGGTGGTCATGGCATTTTGGGCAGAGGGCTTCCTTAATTTTGTTGGTGCCAAGTTTGGAGATGATTCTGACCTTTACAAAAACCAATGCCAAAGAGGAACTTGCGCGACGTGTCATTATGAACAGGATTCCCCTCTTGTCTCTTTATGTGGATACTGGATTTGGCTTGACCATGTGAATGTGACATAAGAAAAGATAAAAATAGAATCAAAATCACTTATTTAATTTAACTCTGAATCTGACAGTAGTCGTGCTTCTGAATAGCTTCGATAAATCTTTGAACATCTGCTGTAAGTCTTTCACACTCTTTGTCTCTAATGGGTACAGTGGTTAGGTGGCTCCACAACTATTCTGACTTTCTCTGGGAAATGGTCTCATAAACAGCTGAGAGGCCCAGCAGGCACCAGGCAAATGATGCACAATGTGCGTATGGAGCTGTGACCTCATACTGGTCCATTACGCACCAGTCTCCAAAGGTGAGCACCACATATATCCCAACTCATCCATATTAATGCGGGAAGTGGTCGCGCATGAATGCTCGAGTTAACGTTGTTAGTCTTTTAACTATGACACACCCAAGGGTGCACAACAGTGCAATTTGCACCACCTAGCACAATGGATAACATCGTCAGGGCGCAATGCATGCAAGACTAGGCTTGAGTCACCAACAAAGAAGGTAATAAAAGCAAAAGGGACATTTGTTTGGCTAAATTCTCGTCATTAAAGTAATGATCTACGAGAACAACCGTTGGGTGCCTCCATAACCACATACGTTTTTCAGTGACTGGGCGAGGGCATTGCGCAAAACCCTAACGAACAAAGGATGTGATTTGTTTAACCTATTAAAGACAGTTGTTTCGATGGATGTTTCATTCTAGTTGATGAATTAGTGATGACCTTCAGTGGTGACATCAGTTGCTCAACACCGTGACTCAACTCCAGATTTACATCCTTTGTCGATTTCCGGTCCAAATGAATGACACATGTTCAAAAGGGGAAGTGAAGGATGTCGAGAGCTTTTATCACAAATCTACCATTGTTTTGTTTTTTGGGTTTTGTTTTTTTTTGGGGGGGGGGGTGTTGTTTTTTTGTTTAACTTTAACAAAAATCAAATGTTGAAAGGAATATTCCACAAAATTGGTGTATACTAACCCAGGTCTGACACTGCAGACAACCTTTGCCTCCATGTCTACTGGTCAGACTCATTGTTGTCCAGTATTCAAGGTATCTACAGCCAAGGTTCTTCTCTTTGCTGCAATTATGATGTCAGATCATGCTTGAAATATCCTTCAAAGTGGTTTATTTGCAACAATCAGCTGTCTTTTCAGATAAAACTCCTTTGGACACTTGGTCGTAATTTAATCAAGGATTTACGAACAACTGTGAATCACAATCAGGGTTCGAAAACAACAAACCCAACTCAAAAATCCTCATTGAGGACACAAGGAGAAAACTGCTGGAACAACTAACGGGACATCAACAATGAACTGGCCTAAAAGACAAAGACACACAGATTTACATACGTTAACAAGACAATGAGATACAGATGGAGAGTGAAGAAACACAAACAAAATTTACAATCGGACTAGAGTCATGACACAAGGAATTGTTACGTTCAACATTCTGGTTCTTTGTGTATTTAAGGGAGAACATTGAGATTTAAAGAGGAAAGAAGCTCTGATTCATCTGAGTGAACTGAGAATTTAAACATTTATAAACATTTTGACCATCATAATTTACAACTTGCTAATTATAAAGGCCTAAATTTGAAAACTCTCTAGACAGGTCAGCATGAGGAAGACTACATCTGGGATTAAATTGACATTTAAGATTTATTTAAGCATTCAATCAAAAACAGATAAAGTGGGTCCGGGTGGTGATGGCTTCCCCTTTGACCTGGCATCATAATGATGGATGTTTTTTATGTTTTTTAGGGGTCAAAGGAAAACTGTTCTGGGTCATTTGAGACATTCTTATATAACGAGTGTCTTTCAGGAAGTTATTTATAATTGGCCACATGTCTTGAAGACAAATGATCCTCCAAACAATTTAAACTTAAAAAAATTCCCCATAAAATATAATTTCATGTATAAGATAAATGTTGCGTAGTGGGAGGTTGGTTCCTTGGAGTCCGCTGACATCAAATAGACAGGAAAAGGTGGCAAGAAACGTAGATTTCACTGTCCACAGAAAGTTGATATTATGTTAGTTGCTTGGTTTATCTTCCGAAATATGAAGTTCCAGCGTGCTTTTCCTAACTGTCTGACGGTTTCGTTTGCATGCTTCGCATTCCTCTCCCCACCCTCGGTTCCCAAATGGCCATTGCCTTAAGCCTGAGCCACAAACGTGCTTACATAACCAGTGCTAAATCTGTATATCTCTGCAGCATATTTACCTGAAAGAGCTTGACCCCTACCTGAGCCTGGGGAGCAATAGCCACGACCAACGCCTGGTTTTTATGACAAAATACGACCAGTCCCTCAAACAAACATGAACCTACAGTTCCTGGTGCAGCTCCGCACTAAAATATATTTCATTTCATTAATAAAACCATTATGTTTGCATCCATGCACTATGCAGAGGGGTTGTTTATTCAGCTTTTCAGCCCTTGAGGAGACCCAAGCCTGCAGAGGTTTTTAACCCAACACCAGTTTAGTTCATCAGGGGCCAGTGGCCTCCACTGACAGTTACACTCAATTTGGGTTTATTACCTTCACACATACCATGACGAGAGAAGTGATTTCTCATAGTCTGGTGGCAACCATAACAATGAATTTCTGCCTCATTGTTCACACATTAGCCTTAAATTTAACAACAGGCTGAGTCTATTCTCCTTTAAAAGGTGTGTTAGTTGCTAGAAGTGGCAGGAAGCTCCTTTAATGTAGTAAAAATGAAGCCTGTTTATGTTTTTTAGTTGTATTTTTTTAAAAAGAAGGATGATTGTAACCTTGATTTGGTTACTCGGTGTGATAAATTTATTTTCACAGCCCGTTATAGCACTGGGCAGAACTCCCTGCTCTCCCTCGTACCTTAAATTATGTGAGGTATTTGGAAAAAGCAAGTAAAATGGATCCCCAGTGGATCCAGAGTGTGCAATAGTAGAAACTCTCGCTTAGGAAAAACACTGAGGATATGTCATTAAAAACTGGTGAGGAAGAGCAACACATGAGAGCGACAGCCTCACAAGTTATTGCCATGAGGCAGAGACGGAGCTGACTAACTCAAACGACTTCTGACGTTTCGACGGTCGTCTCCTTCTGAGTGGCGTCAATGATCCTCCCCTTCGACGTGGGCCCACACGTTAGCCATCAAAGCACAGCAAGTCCCAGGGAGCTCCTGCTTAGATAATTGCTGTGTAAATCATGCCAATCAATTATCCAAGTAAGGGAGGTAAGGAAAATAGTCGAAGAATGTCTGACGAGGCCCTTGGTGGAAAACAAGCCTGATGGTAAGCACACGTACCCATGAATTTCACATTCACAAAAATACATCCCCTATTATCTGGGCACATGCGTAGCTCACGTCGAAGTCCACGTGCAGACACGAGCCATCATCAGTCCTCCCCCAGGGTGTCAAAACAGGCCTACCTGCTCATCAAGAGGTCTCGTCTTGATGGGGTTATGAATTGGGGTCGACCTCAAAGACTGAAGGTTAAGTGAGTCACCCGGTTCAAACAAAGTGCAGCAAACTTTGTGTACTTGTCAGTGTCTTCAAGAGCACGTGTGATGTTTACGGATGTGCAAGCACCTTTGGGTGTATAGTATGTGTGTATTTCAGTGTAGGACTATGCGTGTAGGTACTCAAGCAACCATGGATGCGGAATCTGTACACATGCATTCATCGGATTCGTTGGGTTTCTTCGATTAGCTGCTTGTCAACGGTACCGGCGTTGGAACGCTCCACCTTCACATTGTGTACACAGCGTTATGTAATTGTCCTGCTTCAGATAATAAACAGGCAGAAGTAGGGATGGGAATCTCACGGCCGCCTACGTCAGTGCAAAGTGAGAAACCCCAGCAGCAGACCTCTCCGTCTAAATCATTTTGAGTGTGTGACAGCCACAAAGTGAGGAATGAAAACAGGAATGAGAGACGGAGCAGCTGTTTGAGGCCAAGGAGGACAACAAGACATAACCAGACTTTTAGATAAGGGCAGAATGAACGGGACAGCGAGTCCAAAGTCTGACGTGTGCTTCACTGTGAAAGTTCGAAAGCAATCGACGTCAGCGAAGGAGCAATCGTGTTAGGCGAAGACTTTTCCACATTTCCCATCTTTTTGACTCGCTCCATCACTCCTCCTCCCAGTTCTTTGCGGAGTACCTTTTTTTTTTTTGTCTGTACGTTTTGCAAGCGTCACACAATCTTAGTTTCTCAGAGAAGTAACAGATAGTTGGCTCACGATCAGGGACATATTCTGCACATCTCCTCCCTTCTGTCGAAGCCACATATTTTATCCTTGGCTAAGCGAAGTATTTCCAAGAAGGTGAATGATGACCTGAGTTATTGCTCCTTCAGGATTCAGAGAGCGACCTTTATAGCTCTGCTTTTCAGCAATCGATAAATTAAAAATACCAAGAAAAGGTAGTGAGGATTTCATGCTGTACCTTAGATGTCTGAATCTGCAGACGACAGATGAAATGAGAGTCTTCTGTATCTTATTAAGATCTTACTTTCACATGCAATGCATATACAGGCATGTATGAAAGGTCTTTGTAAAATGCAAATGACTTCTATAGGCATGCAAGTTGGAACAAATCTGCAGATGATGCTGCAGATGATGATGCTGTCTTACACAAGAGTAATGGATTTAAAGGCGTTACTCTTGAATTTGAGACAATTCGTCAACATCCCCTATATTAGAACTTTGGCTGCCAACAGTACTTTCATAACAGATTCAAAAAAGAACATCCTTCCTCTCTGAATAACACTCCAACAGATTCCGTCGACAGTCACTCCTGAGGGTGAGATCGCCATCTTGGAAGTGACACCCAGCCCAAGAATGCAAGGTGCAGGAGCAGCAGTTTCCCTCTTAGCTGGCTGTCTTAACAAGCCACACATGGAGGCCATCATTATGAAAGCAGGCCTTGGTCCAGGTAGAGCTACAGAATTCAGGAATAGAGATGGAATGAAGTCAAGAACATGATGGATTTTATGCTGATTTGGAACAAAATTGTCCTTCTCTCCAATGGAAGACTGTGTGGCTGGAGAGAATATGGACAGATTTACAAGCAATAAAAGCACACTATAATGTATATCCTATGGTAATATTGTTGTGTTAGGTGCTGCAGTCATCTACGGGGCTTTAGGGGGCGTTGAAGGGGTTTATGGGGGGTCTGATTTCTATGATAACACCAAAACACAATTAGCCTCCTGTGACACTTGAGAAGCTCTTCCTGAGATTCAGCCCTACCAGCAGTTTCCCCTGCCAGCCGGCACTCATGAGGGGTTCTATTGTAAAAAGGTGTGTTTACTTTGGCCTGTGTTCACCTTTTTGCTATTACCTAACCCCCTCCCCCACTGCACACACACATACACACTCACAGACGCACACGACACACACATATTTTGAAGACATTTAGATTGACGTTGTAATCCAACTCAAAAATTACCTTTGTCACTGCAATAACTCTCTCCCTTGACCCTCCCGTTTCCTCAAAGAGGCAAAATGTGTTTTTGCTGAATTGCGATGGCAATTTTTTTTTTTTTTTCTTGATGCGTGCCACCCGCACATTCCTGGCAAAGTGATCTAAAATAAACACCGAGCCACCACGCTTCAACATCCTGATATGGACCGGGCAATAGAGAAAACAAGCACACGCCAATGTGCAAATGGGCAACCGGTAGAACACCAGGGCTCTGCTATTTGTTGTTACAGATGGCGACGGTCTTTGTGGGCCTCAGTTGATTTTTATTGTGAATTAAAGAATCAATTCTGAAACACGGAAGGTAGAATGAGGGATTTGTGCTGAAAAGACTGCAAGTTTTATTTCATTAGAAGCTCTACATGCCATCTGATTCGTGCCAAAAAGCGGTTATATATTGATATTCTTGAGATTCAATATGAGATTCTCTCTCAACTCTGCATTTTAGCTCCTTAGAGCTAATTGTTTTGGTTTCCCAGCTTGATATGTCAGTGTCTTTCTCTATTAGTGAGGCCTTGATGCATAAGTCATGAGGGAATGTTGAGTAATTACAGATCCCATAAACTATTCTCTAGCTGTGAAATGCCAAATGGCAGATAGTCAAGGTTCAAAGGAGATGAAAACAAAACAAAAAAGAAAAAAGAAAAAAGTATCACATCTATCTGACGTTCAAACGTGGAGGGATAATGTTTCTTCAATTCTACATAGTGTGCCAATGAGCAAGCTTTTTGCTGCCATGAAATCTTTATCAACCAGGTTGTGTTCACAACTGTCCCTAGATCCAGAGAGAAAGATCCACTGGAAGAAGAAGAAGAAATAAATGAATAAAACAATAATTTTTACTACAGTTACAAACTAAATCATTATGAAGCATCACACTTTATTTACCCATAAGCCCATAAACTTTCCTGAGCAGTGAGGGATTATTACTAATATTTCTTTTTGCTCAGTGTCCAAATAAAGCAGTTTGGATAATCAGGCTAAACTATTTGGTTTGTCTCATTGTCTCAGCAATCACACTTTGCCCTGTCAGCGTTTGTGACCATTTTCCCATATTCCATCAGATCCAAGCTGTACTCTGGTAGGACTTTTATCTGGTGAACTAGATCATTTTTCTTCCTCAGGCCCCTCAGAAGTAATCAAGTAAGTCACATTTCTTAAAAACCACAGCTATGAATCAGGCAAGTCTTTATCCCAAAGCTGCATCACACACTGACAAACTGTTTCAAGCTCTTTCTTTTTGAACCTCAGTGTTTTATGACCGGTACACTTCAAGGAATCAGTGTTGAAAGCAGGGAACTACGGGTTTACAGTGAAGAAAGTGATGATCCATACCAGCTTTGGACCATTATTATATACGTTTGAACCTCATCGTTTACTCAGGACTGCAATTTAAACACCATATTCTGCAGTCCATCCTACACACAAGGGCCTCTATTTGTTGCCGTCTCCGCTGTGTAATCTGTAATCAAAGATTTGTCCTGCGGAAGTCTTAAAATTGCACAAACACATGTGCATATGTATCAATCAGAGCGCATAGCTGGATGTTAGCATGCACATGTGCATTTTTTATTTTTTTTTGGAAAAATGCTCATGGGGGTACAGGGGGGTAAGAGGGAAACAGCTGGTCATGGCTTCACAATCTCCAACATCTTAAGTTCTTTGGATTCAACGCTGCCACATCTCGACAGATACAGCTGGAGCTGGAGATGTCACCACTCAGATTGGCCACCTTCAGCTAGCAGCCACCTGGCGGGAAGCGAGTGGGAGACGAGTGCGACTGAGCCAAGTTAAATGAGTGGAATTGAATTTATGTCAAGAAATGAAATGAAAAAAAAAAAAAAAGCTGAAGCGAGGTGAAAAGTTGATAAGCTTAACCTCCCGGAGGACAAAGAGTAAGAAACACAGTCGGAGCTGTAGGAAAAGACACTTCGGATGATTCTTTATGTTGATACAGCAATGAGCTCCGATGGGATGGAGATGGAGCGAAACAGAGAAAGGCTTCCAGAAGTTCACGCTCCTCACCCTTTAGCTCTGTGGTTGCAATTTCCCCTTCTGTACTGTAACTCTAAACCAGGCAGTTCATATGAAAACACAATCTGTGGGCTTGGAACGCGCGTTGACGTCAAAAGGCTTTTCCCAAGAGGCCGCGGGGACCCTTCTCGACAGCGCCTGCCCACGTCAGCAAAGGTGAGAGCGCCAAATCTCTCTAGTTATATTGCCAAATTACTCTCACACTCCGGATGTCCTCTGAGTGTATTGTGATGCATTCGGATGATGTATTGAGGCACCAATTCACCAATGCAGGCCTATGCGACTGCTTGAAATCCAACTCTACCTTTGATGAGCTGTAAGTTCTTGTTGAGATAAGATTCATTTACAGTGAAGTCATTTTAATGGTAGAAGTTAATGACCTCATGTTAGATGTTGAAAACTCCAACAGAAATTCATCAAATAGAGGAGCTTTGGTGCGAAAAAAATGTATACATATAATGTTGATTCAAACTAAAGATATGTGGAATTTGAAGACGGGTGCGTTTGGTCATACACCTGTTGCTAAGACTTGTGGGTAATTGTGAAGCAGCTCCTGAGGAAAATAACATTGGATTTGCTTGAAGTGGACAGTGACAAACAAATAAAGAGAAATAAAAGTAGGAAGATGTCAAATGGAAAGCAAAATACTTCCATAGCAACGACAAACACCGGACTTCTAGTGTCTGCTAGACGGCAAAAGTCTCACTTCTCTCTTTCCTAGATACCAACAACAACCTCGGTGTCTCAGTTATCTCCATTAAGTTGAAAACACCCAAAAACTGAATAAAACTTTAAAAACACGCACACAAAAAAAAAGCAAACTGAAGAAACCAATTATGAGATACACATCCTTAGGATCGTCCAATGAGAACTGCATTTTTATGATCATAGTTTTGACACTCGTGTGTCAAAAACTGACTTTGAAAGACTCAAGAGAACCCAGAGGGAGACGATGAAACATGGACACACAAACCTCCATAAAGGTCGCTCAAGCCTCTCAGGTAACATCTGTTTAAACGCTGGCAAGCTCCTGTATAAAACCCAACAGATTCAGCAAAACAACAAACACAACAACTGCGACCTGTCCGACCCGGCCCTCTCATCTTGTGGTCGTCTTGAAAAGCGTGTTGGTCCATGCTAGCGAGTTGAGAGGACCTGCTCCGCTCTGTAATCATATATTCTTCGTCCCAGCAGACAGCTGTGGAACCAGGTGAGTCGCGGAGCTTTCATCCTAATGACAACCCCTGGCTGCTCTCAGCGGAGCTAAAGGGGCTTAAAGGCTAACTCCAGGGAGGATAAGGAACAGGACTTGGAACAGCAATTGGTTTTCCATGCAGCCCTTGTCTTTGTTACGTAATGAACCTTGCCTTTTGGACAGCAGGCGGCCACTGGCGGGATAATACGCCACTTCTGCTTCTGTTGGCGGCATGTTTAATCAAACGTACAGAGCGTATCGCGATACAATCGGCGGCGTAGGGTTGTTTTCCAACCAGATGGACACTGAACCAGGTGCACATTATGAAAACACAGCGGCGGAGGTGACTGACATCGAAAAACACACACTCTCGAATGTCAATACACAACTAAACCCAGCCACATGTGCCGTGATCGCTGCCTGACATGTCCGCGCACTTCCAGAATTCGCATGTGGATCCCTCGCGGAGAAAAGATTAATAAACACATGTGAGTGGGTGCACAAGCGTGAAAATGTTCACATTGACAGAGCTGACAGCTGTAGTGCAACCAGTTCTGGCAGCCAATAAAGTAATGAATCCCCTCAGGAGGACTAAATGTTCTCCAATTGATTTAAGCAGCACCACACAACATAATGACTCTCAATAGATTAAATTACACCCCTACATGTATCGTGCATTGTGCAGCAGATTGTTGATTTTTTAACAAGAATTCAGTTTAGTTTCAGACATATGATTACAGACCTTACAGTCTATGTGATTTAAGTCTGACTATTAGATCGTCTCAGTCAGATAAGCCAGATGTAAGATCTGGATCTTCTTAAGATAAAACATATTTGAGTATATTCAGAGAAAAAAAAGACTTTTTCCACCTTATTTGTTCCACACAAAAAAAAGGTAATGTTATATCACATGGAGAAATGTGAGAACAGCCTTCAGAATCAGAACAGTATTGACTTGCTGTCAAAGAAGAACAAAGACATATATCATTCTTTTCTTGCGCTGGATCTTTGTTGCACGCGCTGTCAGGGGTTTACAGATTGTATATCTTGATATTGTCCATGTGTCGGCTTAATCCGCCTCCTCCACACACACACACGTGCACAAACGCACACACACACACACACACACACACACACACACACACAAACACACACACACAGGAACACATCTTTCTTATCTGTTTCTCAGAAGAGGCACCAGGGCACTGTGGACAGAGCACAGGCCGGTTTTTCTCCATTGACCCCCACCCTAACACCCCATCACATACACACCACCCTACAACCAACCTCCCACCACCCCAGTACCCCACCACCAACACACCACCACCATCTCCACCTGCTCTACACAACCTTTCTCTCTCTCTACTTACTTATGAAGCTATTCTGATGCAACGAAATAGTCACTTCTTCAAGACGTCCACTAATTCTGTTTTTGTGATTCCCTTTATTACCCAGGTTGCATTTCACCAACCCTAAGAGAGAGAATGTTGTGTCTCAAACCAAATACCCATCTACATTTGAAAGCATGTAAAAACAAATGTATTATATAAAGCTGGATGAAGTAAATGTGGAATGCCAGATGCTTACCACTCCCGATGGTCGCCATCGTGGCCAGAAGGGGAGGGGCTTATAAGACATGGCATTTATTGACACATGTTGGGGGTCACCATCCAAAGCAGTTCAAACAATCTGCTGGACTTTAAGAAAGTTTCTTGAATACGTTTTTCCTCTCATCCAAGAGGCTTCTTCAGTTCCAGCGGTGGTTGGTCTTGTAGTAGAATGTAGATTAAACTTTATTTTTCTGATGTGCACGCAAGGTCTTTGCCACCAAAACATAACTGCCAAATGAGTTGTGATGGGGAAAAACATGGGAAATTTATTCTTCGCTAACAAATATGAGATGAAGAACATCCAAATGTGACCAAGATGGTCACAGTTCCACGTCAAACACATCAAATAAACAGTGTCAGTGTCTGTGTTAGCCAGCCACTCCATTAAACCTGTTTAGTTTAACTGAGGAAAAATCTTTATGGATATTTCAAAATATACGAGCAGCAGTTGCTTGTATATTGCAGTTGCAGTTAGTTGCTCAAATATGTTATATTGGCATAAAGAGCAGGGTCTTGATCCATCTGCTTCAAGGTCAAAAGCTTGGTGTTGAAGTCTAAGAGTAGCTACAGGCCTCTGAAGATACCTGTCGACTTCAACAGCAGGGATGCAACCACACTGCCCCCTAGAGGCAGAGTAAAGAACTCTTGAACCGAGAACAGTGAAGCATTTTTAGGAAGTTTTATTACATCTAGGATTTTTTTTTATTTGTCTTGAGTCGCACACATGAAGACATAAAGTTCACCTATCGATGCTTAGCACTTATTTTACATGAAAGGAGAGACATTTTGAGACAATTCATTTGCACTTTTTTAATGATACTTCCATTGGACTTCAAAGGTAATTTATTCTGCCACATATTTTATTTTACTCAATGTAGAATTTCTTTAAGTGCGCCTCAGCTGATGTTTGAAGGTATAGCATCTGTCATTGCTGAACTGCATATAAGTGAAGGATGTGGCGGTTTCCACAACATAGCATCCCCCAGACTGAGGTGTAAAATTACACACAGCCAGTCCCCTTGTTTCCAATTCTAATGCTAAGCTAACCTGTTGCTTGCTATATGGTGTCATATTTCTTGCAGAAATATGAGTTTGGTATCAATCTTCTCATCCAATTCCCCATGAACTATAAACTGCATTCATATAAGTCAATCTTTTTAACTAAAAGAATTCATAAATATACAACATCGTAACTGCAGCACAAGCTGTTTACCAGTCAACATACCACTATACCCACTATCAACAGGCCTGTGTACTCAAAACATGTTTTATACGTCCCATAAATGGTTCTAAATGACATCTACAAAAGATGTGAGTCCCTGCAAAAGTCTATTGTTTAATTTCATTTTCATTTAAATGCCGACAGGCAGTATAAAGCATGCATAAAATGTTTTATAGCTGGCCATTAGCTGGAAATGTGCTGCATGGGATGTTTCATTTTATTGCAAATTGATGGAATGCTCCATTGCCATTTTAGGCGCATTTGATTTTGGACTGAAATGAACTGCAAGCATTTGTTTAAAAGCTGTTGCTGATGGGAGGACGTAAAGCGAGTGGCGGCATCACTAAGCCCAGGATGACAGCGAAACCGCAGAGGCTCTCATTGCAGAAAGATGCAATTGAGCGAAGCAGTGACCTCTCAGCGCAGTCGCATTCATTTGTCAGGGAGAGGAAAATCGGACTTCATGATCATTTTTCTGCAAAGTCAGAAATCTAAATGATGTGGATCAGTTTTGGGTTGGGACATCACCCAAAAATTGCAAAGATAAAATGAGCTCAGAGTTTGAAAATGACACGTCAGGGACAGAAGTCAGTCACAATCACGCCAGACCTCTTTTTTATCACCATCTCATATTTTTATTCATTCCCCTTTCTTAGTATCTACATCTCTCTTTCTGCTTTTTTTCTCCCCCTGTACTTGCTTTGTCCTTCCCATGGGGTGAGTGGGTAGGATGTGACTGTTAGAGTCATAACTAGCCGGTGGAAATAAGTCAGACATGGGAGCCAGCAGAGGAGTCCTGCTGCCTCGCCCACCTTCTAATGACTTTACAGTGTGACAAAAACCACTCATCCTTGTTTTACAGGAGAGGATGTGTGTGCCAACATGCAGACGTCAAGAGAAAATGAAAAAAAAAAACCCCAAAACATTTAATTTGGCAGGAAGTTGAAAAAGACAATTGAGTAGTGGAGATTGTGCGTCCAAATTTTGTCCATAGATGTGATGTTCCCAAACCAGCCCACTGATGAGCTCAGCAGGACCCTCATATACACAGACACAGTAGATATATAAAAAATAGAGAAATAATGTTGAAAAATGACCAAGTGCAGTCCCAAAGAAGTGTGGTAATTTTTGTCAAACTTTTGGTTGCCTGTAGCAACCAGTAAAGAGTCACCAACTTTCCAAATTTCACCACAAGTACAAGTAAATTGAACTTTCTTTTTTTACTCATGAATACATTTATCTGCTTCAGTCCCACCCATACAATGTTGGCAAAGAAAGGAAGAGGTAACCCGTCCAGTTTTATATTTTATTCTGTATTTGTTGATGTGTGGGTGCACAAAGGTGTGTGGCCAAAAAAAACCAAAAAAAAGGAAGATCCTGTCTTCACTGCTGGAAATTAAACAAGAAGAAAAAACAGTTTTCCACCTCAGCAAACATGATTACATGCTGGCAATTTAACTTCCCTGCAAGATATTCAAAATAGGCACGAGCACGGCTAGGTGAAAATGTACTCAAAGTAATGCTATTAAACTCCTAAATAAATACAGTGAAACCGGAGCCCCTCCAATGAGAGGCGGCTCACACACAGCCCACTGTAGGGGTCCCGCTGTGGTCAAGCCAACAGCAAGAATGCAGACTGATATCCCAAGGGCAGTGGGTTAAGAATCTCTCTGTCTGCGTCTCTTTTTTTTTTTTTCTGTTCTACCCAAAACAGTCCAAGGTCTTGGAACGCGTTAAAACAACAGAGCTCTCTTAAATTAGTCCAGCGCAAAAGCTCAATTCAGCGTTTCCTTCACAGTTCAACATCGGCCTTCCTCCTTTCTTACCGAGCCAGCCAGGTGATGGAGGTGTAGGCTTGGATTATCTTGAATTACCCACTTTCAATCGACCTGCTTGTTTCTTCTTGAGCTCGGTCGACAAAGCGGCAAACATAATGCAAGAAGTATGTGTTAATGAAATAAATTTTTCAAGCTGTTGCCACATCAGCAGCTTTCCCTTCAGTTAGGAAGTCTGTTGTTGGTTGTATTTATCATTTTGTGAACTCGATGCCCCATCCCCGCAGCAACAATAAGCATATTGTCAACTCATTATCTCTTCTTGCAAATCTCCTGCTGTCTTGTACAACCAAACATCAGTTTATCACGACTTAAACAGGACACTGATTCATCTGATTTACTTTACATCCAAAGGTGCATCTGTGCATGTTTTCCCTGCTGTTTTTTCTGTGTTTCTCACACAGCTGGACTTGGACTTCACCTTTTTTCCCTTTGGGTTTCTTCAGGTGTCTATCCTGCTGACCATCAGAATCTCTCTTTCATTCATTCCAAGGACAGTTTAATGTTGTGACCTTGACATCTAGTTCCATACTTGAGCATTTCCCTTGATTCCTTCAAGGTTCCTTTTCTATTCCCAAAGTCTTTACGCTTCCAGACTGAATTTTGTTGAGACTCAAGATTCCTGACGCACACAAGAAGATAGCGTGAGTGAGATCATGAATTGTTCTCCGTAACACAACCTCATCTCACATCCTGAAACAGAAGTCTTATATTTCCAAGGCTCATTATGGGCTAAAGTAGACACAGTAGATCAAGGGAGCTCTCCAGCAGGTTAATTTCCTCAACTAACCAAATCTCCTACATCAAATGGATCATCTTTCATTCCACCTAAGCTCAGGAGCTCTGAAGTCTGAGATCGAAACTCGGAAGACCTCCAACTTTTACTTTGAAGTCACTGAAATCAAAGTAGATGTCATTCGAGTTACAATACCTAAAAAAAAGGGCATTTATAAGAAAGATAAGCTTATCAAATGGACTGCAGTTTCCTTATGAAAAATAGACACCACTTTAATCCTGAAAGGGTACGAATTTAAAATGACCCCCACTATCCCATTCAAAATTACTTTCTCAAACACTGGAGAGCAAATTTTCCTGAGTCATAAAGCAGTGTCCATATTTCCTGCAAGCCATTCTAGTTCGCTATTGTGATGGACTTCCTGACGTCCCGCCCAAAACTCCATGAAGTTTTACCTCCCGTTTGCTGGCACACACACACGTACGCCCTAACAGAAACTGGTCACACCAGTGCCGGGAATAATCAAGGTCGGGTCGGCCTCCACCTGATGGCTCACATCTGCAAAGCTTTTCACGGCCCTCGCCGTCCCGCCTGGGTGTCTCCGAACAACAACCTTCCTGCATAGCAAGCGGAGGCAGAGGTAGGTCATTCACATCCGGGATATCAGAGGAAGTCAGGGTGTGTTTAAGGGGAAGTATAACGTACAAGTTGGGAAACATGTTCCCGATATGACAATCTCAGGTTTTCCTGCCTCATTCTCAGCAAACAAATGATAAGACTTGTTCATTCATCATAGGGCAGAAATAGAAAAGACAGGAGTAAGATTAGAACCATAATGAATAGAATTAATCTCTTGATCCTGTAACCTTTAGAAAAGCATGAAATATGACCAAACCACAGACAAGCTCAGAGAGCCATCACCAGATGCAAACCGCTAGGGCCTTCATCCGTAACTTTTCTAATACTAATGCCGCTAATTGGTAGCATAGTTTGGCATTTAAGTCCAGACTCAAGGACTGCCAAAGTTGTGGGATACTTTTATATCCTCCTCAGACATTTAATGAAGATGTTCTGCAAGGTTTTCATTATTGGTAATTATCATTAAGGGTAAAACAGTGATCACAAAATGATGTCAGCATGGAGACAGTTTTATAAAAATGCATTAAAACCCATAGGTTTCCTGAAAAACATCGACCATGTGCTTACTAGGGGTGTTTTTATTGACAGGCTACGTACTTAATAGCAGATGTTTCACAGAACATGCATTTCTCCGACAATGTTTGGACTCTTGCACAGTAATGAAAGTGAACAACAACCCGCTGTGCAATCTAGATACAGGAACAAAGCTTATACAAGGAGATGGCCTGAAAACGCTTCCATGTGTGGCTTATCTACAAACCCAACAACATAGCCAATGAAAACTCCTCGAGATTAGAATCTTGGTGACAATAACAAAAGCGCAGTGGGTAACTCGGCTAATAACGCCAGCCTAACTTCCAACTGCTGTGATTGGGCAAAATTATCGATGCTTGAAGAGATAAATCACCAATCACCTAATCACCCCTTGAGTGGCACCTTAAGATAACCTTCCCAGAAAACATTTGGGTTCTCTGACTGCACGTCTGCTGTGCACAGGCTCCTGAGAGAGCTCAAAGCAGGCAAGGTGTTGACAGTCCTCCACCTCTCTGGTGTGCACTTCTTGGCAGGAGCCAATAAAAGGCCTCTGTGCCCAGCTCTTAACATTGGCCTACTGGAACCATAAAGTCCAGTAAATGATGTCAGAGAAAGTGGCACCACCGGAAAACAACGACTCCGTAACAACCGGGAAACTGACTAAAAGTAACCTGTCACCTAATGTCACTGAACTGATTAATATTCAAGGCTGAGACCAGGAGTGACGGTAGTGTAGTATTGTTGAGTCTGCAGCCTCAGCATCTCCTGGGATTGAAGTCAAATCCCAAGTGTTTCTGCTCTGGGAGAAATTTTTATTTTATGAGAATTCATTATAAAGTGCCAGGGAGTGAAGGAAAAGGAATCATACATTCACTAATTGAGCTTAGATTTACCCAAAGAGTGTTACTGAGTGTCACACAATGCAAAGCAGGTGAATTTCAGTGCTTTAAAGGATCATCAGGTCTCCAGGAAATGAACGGTGCCAGAATTACCCATGATGCAGCTCTGGGAGTCTCATCGTCAGGGGAAGTGCTTACATCAGATACAAATGATGCACCAGCACAAATACACTTCCTGAAAATACGCCCACTACACACACACACACAAACACACGCATGCCGGACATCCTTTTTGTGACTGAATGGCAGGTCAAGGATCTCAGGTTTGATCCGCTGTGACGATACGGCGACCGACGAAATGAGAAAATAAAGACGGGGAGAGAAACACAGAGAAAGGAAAGCGGGAAGTTGCTTCCCCTTGTCAAATCGAGGCGATGAGAGGAACAGCTGTTGGGAGCTTCCGTTTTGGCTCTGGAAATTCACACACCCCACACACACACACATCTTTATTCAATTGTTCAGTCAAAAGACCTGAGTCCTCCTGGGTGGAGCGATGATGGAGGTTGATTACGGTGACACCTCGCTGGTACCCCGCTGCTCGCCTTCCAATCTGGATCTGCCCTAGTGTTCCTGCTTTGTCCATCTACCCATAACCACCCAGCTCTCCAGCGTAGCTACTGCGGGGTAGCCCGACCGCCCAATGGCTTCCTGACCCATCTGACTGTAGTTGAGGGTGGGGGCGCTGCATGAGGAGGATGCACTGGGTGTGTGGACAGTGGAGGCATGGGGAGAGAGGGAGGGGAGTGGTTGTACTTTGGCATCGGGCCCTTTTGGTTTTCCCCCTCCTTCCTGTGGTTTTATGGCCTACTTACCGGTAGCAGACTTTCATCTGGCTATGAGAGGGGATTGCTGGCAGATCTGTTGCAGATATTTTGACAGAGGCTCCAGGAGAACTCGGATCTCCAGCAGGGCTCCTGTGCTGGACCGGATGACCCAAGGGGCTTTGCAAGTTTTGGAATGGTTTAACTATCATGGATAGCCCATTAATATATGGGTGTTGTGCACAAGAAAGTCCTGGACAAACTAGTTTGAGAGCCAAGATGAGTCTGAAAATATTTAACTGTTGGTATATTTTCCTAATTTTTGATTATTTCTTTCAGCTCTGGGTCTGACAAATGCTAAATGTGCTTGACTCTTGATTCTAGATCTCAAATACTGTTTGGTTCTTGGTCATACATTTCTTGGCCTGCAAAGATCTCCAATTTGCTGCCGGAGCCTGGTCCTGCTTAGCTTTACCCTCAAGGCTAAAACTAAAAACAGGGAAAAACCACAACGCCAACTCTGTCCAAATCGGAATCCACCAATCAGCAACTCTAAAACTAACTAATTACCATTTTTTGAAGTGTGCATGTCCTGGCTCCAGCTTCATATTGACCAAACCCAAAAAGATGTTGAGGACACAAAAACAAGGAGTGCATCTTGAAAGCTTTATGACTCACATACCTATTGATGTAACCCTGTTGAGGTCCAATCTGTAGCATATATCATAAAGTTAGTTTGAAAGCTCTGACAATACCAATTTAGAAGCCAAAGAGATTGATATTGAGATAATTTTAATTTCGTTTTCATCCTTTTTTCTTCAACTTTGCTCTGAGACTCAACAAAGTCCGAGAGCAGAATATTACAATCCACATCTAGTCTCCTGTAATCTTTTGTTTGAGTATTTATAAAGTTTGAGAAAGACCTTGCACAAAGTAAGGGCACCAGTGACACCATTGAATGCACTCATGTTAAACTATGGAACAGTTTGTGATAAACCAATTACTTAGTGAAAAAATACAGACACTGATTGATGAGATCCACCCACGAGGGGAGGAAAATACTGGACTCCGCAAGCGAGACCCGTTTTGTGCAGATGGAACACGTTAGAGCCACGCCGAATTAGATGTGACATGGAAAATTCAAATACGTTTAAGTGTTCTGCAAATTTAATTCTCGCTAATGGTGTCTATTACGGAGCTGTTTGTATAAACCAGCTGCAAAAATGATTCCTATTGTTGTTAGTCATCAGTAAAGGATGGGTTTCATTACTGAGGCATTGAAGCTCCACACTGGACTGTACACGCTAACTATAGGCTGACTGATCTGGTATTTTCCTAAACCAACTAACAAAGGGGAAGGATAAGGGTGTTTTGCGTAGTTAAGTGAGTCGGGTGCTGGTCAAAAGAGCAGAAGGGGATGTTCGAGCTTATGTTTTTAATTTTGTCAAGCAAAAAAGTAAAAGGTCAAAAGGTTGTGTGGGTAAAACCTGCAGCCCTCTCTGTAGTCTCGAAGCCTCAGGCGAAAGTCAAGCGAGACACATTAAGCACTGTGATCCGGATCACCTGAGACAGAGAGCAAAAACAACAAGAGCTGGGACAGAAAGTGAGAAAGGAAGAGGCCAAAGGTCAGATCCATGCTGAACGTTCACTTCACATCTGTCTGTCTGTACGGGGAAGAGAGTGAATACTGTTGGCATACATGTGCTTGTAGGTCAGTGTGTGGGTGGGCACAGATCTCCCAGACAACCCCAATGTTGTGTTTTCTTTGTGTCATCTTCCTTTCAGTAAATGTGCCGTTCTGCTGGAACTGTTCTCCTTATAGGCTTTGATTTAGCCGCAGCATCTGGGCTGAATAAGGTCACATGCATTGATCCACCTTGACTTTTTTCATACTACATACGAAGACAAAAATGATATATGGCTGCAGGGAAAGGGATTCACAAGTCAAGTCACAAGTATTTTTTTAACTGTTCAAGTCTTCGTTCCCTCATTACGCCACCTCCAATCAAATCGTCCCATCAGAAGCTCCTTTCATGAAGTCATCCGAACATCAAGCTTCTCATCCTCACCGCCACCATCATCTGAGCTCCAGGGGGAAGTATCCTTCACACCAGGATTACCTAATTCTTTGGACAGCGTCCCTTGGTGAGCTACTTCCTGCCGATGTCTAAACCCCAAGAACCACACTTCTGTTCACTAGAAATGTCAAATTTCTAATTCTCTCAATCTGTTGGGTGTCTCTGTAGTCTCTCCAGACTGAAATGAGAATCAGTCTTGAATACTAGGACTATTTTGCTCAATTTTCTTTCTTGCTGCTTCTTCACAGCCAGTCCACTGAAGGTTCTTGACTTAAACCTCTTTAGGTCTCGGATGTCTTTTCAAAGTCGCTGCCATGCTCACCTCTATTCATCCTTCTGCAGGGTGGTGTGAATGGTTGTCTTGTCTACGATAGACTGGTGATCCAGGTGAACCAATTATCAGATAAAAAGCATTGCTGTGGTTGCAGTGGTGTGAGAAAATGAAAATCAAAGCAATATTACCCAGAAAGTATCTCTGGCATCTCAACGCCTCAATCTTCCAGAGTCTTGTCTTAGCTATACAAGGAGCTCAAGAAAAGACTATTTTTTTGAAAATAGATGATGGGGGTTTTTTTTGTTTCGGCAGGTGTTTGTCTGGGACATCGTCTGCAGCCATGCGGGTTTTGGTGAGCCTCTCTACCAAGCACTTCAGCATTTCCCCTCATGGTGCATAAATATTTAGTTTTCATTGGGTAATTTTCCTGTCAGAGAGAGATTATAAGCGTCTGCTGCTCGGTTCCCTCTGGTCTGCTTAGAGAAGTGTGTCACCAAAAAACGGGATTCAAACAGAGATCAAATCGCTTTTGTTTTTTTCAGCAGTGCAAATATTTTGGGAGCGGGTAGATTAAGTTTCACTTTATTTTTTTACTTTTATGTTTTGTTTTTTAAACTGCCAATCGCTCCAAATTCTCGTATTGGAAAAAATGCTCCACATGGAGTCTGAGCCAGGAAAGTTTTCCTAGCCCTGTCTGTTTTTATGGTGCGCTGAGAGGCTAATTGGCTTTGCAGACGGCCTTTCCTTACAATGACCCACGGTGCTAACGGCCTCAGTGCTCATCCAGGCAGTGACAGCTTCACTTTCGCTAACTGACTGGACCGGGAAAATGAGCGGGGTCAAACTAACTTAGCTTAAAGTCTCTACTGTGTGATTTCATGTGTGTGTGTTTGAGTGGGCAGTCAGGTAATGACTCACCGCGGGACACTTTATCCAGAAATCTGCCTCAGCAGCTTCTGGAAAACATCGGCTCACGTTTCAACCCGATGCGCCCTCAAATAAAAGACGGAGTGGGATGAGAGTGATGTGTTGTTAAACCCACTTGTCTTCCGCTTGTCATTTTTGCTTGTCTTTGCTTCGCTGCACTGATAGAAATGGATTAGCCTGTTTCATATCCCTGACAGATTTCAAGGAAAATTTCCAAGCCTCCTACGTGCAACTGAATCACTCCTCAAGAGAGACCTTTGCAGCCTTTATTATTTTATTTGTTATAACTTCCAGACTCCCACATAGATGGCAGTGTACTGACACAGTGGCATTCTCCTTTAATCCTGTGTGGGAAGCGAACCTTGGACAAATAATGTTCATCAGCAATTCTTAGCTTTGATGCATTGGAATTCAATTTATTAATGGTAACTACAAGGGATGCATCCAAATCCAGATTTTATTCAAGAAAGCACAAAGAATTAGAAGGAAAGGGATGTTCCTTTATTATCTGGAGAACCACATTCATTTTATTGCACTACTCATGCGAGCCCACTAAACACACCTGTAATGTTGCATGGTCAAAGTGCATCAAGGGTCTTCTAATGCTAAATCCGGAAAAAATCACAGCGGATTACTCCAGCATTAATATTTACAGTCTTCATTAAGGTGTGCGAGGACTCCAGGCCAAACTGGTCATATTGGGACAAGAACAAAGAGGCAAATTGAAGTTTAATCAAGAGCAGATTGCACGACTTCAGACAGGTAAGTAGATACTGGGCAGAACTAGATACCCTATTAATCCCACAGGGGGAAATTGTTTCTCTGAGTTTGACCCATCCGAGAGGAGTAGCGGGATGCTATTACAGGGAGAATACTGGGTTCCGAATCTTGCTCAATGTTGGTTATGATTGGTTCAAAAAAAAAACAGTTGCAGAAAAGAACTCGGAAGTGTTGGTCACTAATATCATAATAAAAAAAAAGTCATATGATATTAAAGTATGCAGAAAAGCAGGCAGTAAGATGGATGAACTTATATTGGGCACGGGGAATCAAAGGAACTCGGAGAATTTGAAAATACTCCAAGTTACGAGACATTGACAGACAAATGATGAAGAGAGGAGCGAAGGAACACTCAACGGGGAAACGGAAATGATGTAAACACAGGAAATGGAGACCAAAAGAAGTGACACAAAGACTATTCTACAAAATAAAACTGGAAATAATCAAACAAATCCCAGCACTGTGACAAGGATGGGTGAAAATCAGACTTCTGATTATAGAATTTAGCATCACGACAATTGATCTATTTACAGAACACAGAATGGTGAATCAGAGGAAGACAGAGATGTTGCGGCAGCTCACGATGCAACAAAAACTTTCGCATGAGTGAAGCATCTTATCATCGATCAAGAACAGAAAGAAAACACCCATGAAAACACCCATGAATGTCCAGAGCGTCAGAGATAGTCCGCCGAAGGAGATCAATTGTGAGAAAGTGCTATCAGCCAATGGGTTAACCAACTTTTAATGGGTTCCTTCCCAAATTATTCCCCATTCTTCTGCCAAGTTTCGTAGAAATTTGTCCATTAGTTTTTATGCAATCCAGTAAACAGTCAGACAGATGAGAACCTAACTTCTTAGTTAAGGTAAGAGTGAAGTCCATTTCATGTACCTCTATGACTAATTTACAAGCCCCAACATGAATTATCATATACAGTGTGAGTGTAATGTTGTGTGTGTGTGTGTGTATGTGTGTGTGGGGGGTGACTGGGCCAGCTCCAAAAAAAAAACAAAGCAAGGGTAGAAAGTGGGAAACACAGATGGCCTCTGCAAATGAGCTGAGACCTGAGGCCGTGGAGAGGTGGGAGTCCCGTGGGGCCGTGCGGGATGTGAGCCAAACAAGGGCAGGGGAAGAGAATTCGAGACGTGAAAGTTTGAGGATGCATCATCCTGTAGACGACAAGGTTTGGATGGCGAACCGGCTCAGGGGAAGAAAAGAGAAAAACGTATGTTTTTTTGTGTTGATCCTCAAAGACACCCCGTCTGGGCTTGGGCCCTCTTGTTTCTGGCTGCCATCGTGTAAAAGTAGGTCACGTTTTTATTGCATTTAATTGTGTTTTGTCAAAGCTGGAGGGTTTAGGTTACTGAGGAGGCTTATGGGCTGGATGATGAGGAGTCCCTGAGCACAGGACTGCAAAGTGTACATAAACAGAACAAATGGTGCACGTTAGGTCAAGCTGAACACAGAAAGGCTGCCTCTACTTGAACAGATGTACTTAAACGCACAGTTTCCATGGGAATTGTTCAAGGTTCGTGATATTTTGCTGAATGTGTTGAATTTATTACAAATTCAACACATCATCTGCTGAACACAACCACAAATTCGGCCTCATTACTTCCACTAAAGAGGTCAAGTGATTGTTCAGTTTGTTTGCCTGCCTGTTAACAGGATTGTACAAATAACCACTTGACAGATTTTCATAGCACTTGCTGGAAGCGTTGAGTGGCCCCTAAACTACTTAGCATAAATCAGGGTAGAAGAGTTGGCATTTTTCCAAGGCAGAAATCATTGACTCTTTGGATAGAACTCTGAGGGTGGCCCTCTATCTGTCCATATGTCCCTTTTCTTCCACTTAGCCGGGGTCGATTCATAGTGGTAACGGATGAAAAGGGTATTCCAAACATCCTGATCAGTGGCAATGTTTTCCAGTCGTCAATGGAGTGTCCTAAGGCATGGAACTGTGGATCTCCTACCTCCAGAAAACCTAGAGGTCTCCTAAACAGATGCGTTTCAGCTGACTCTTTTTGATTCAGAGGAATGGCAACAGGCAAACAATATTTTCTCTTCATCGTATGTAATAGATGAATCCAAGGTCTAGTTGGGAACGACTGTAAATAGAGTTGTTGCATATAAAAAGGGATTAGGAGTGGAATTCGGTGGAGAAGTCACCCTTTGGCTCACTGTAGAGGTTTGTAATCTCAGTCCGCTCTTGTTTCATAGAGACTTAAAGTCAACTGACTTTAAGTCTCTATGAAACAGTCATAAAGGTACGACAACAGACTATTATTGCCAGATCAAGTACAGATTTTGAAAATATCGTGATTTTTATGTTCTCACTCTCATTAAGAACCTGAACATTAACTTCTCAAGTGAACAAAACGTTGTAGGAAAGAATGTAAGCTTGCTCTGCACTTGGAAACCACATCAGGCGAAGCAACACCCCTGACAGTCTGTTGGTTTGAAATTACACGGAACATTTTCATTTAATCAACGCGACCCGAGTGTTTACATGAGTATTAAATAAAATAATCAGATAAGTTGTTCTGGTTGCACCCTACACCACATCCAAATATTTGAAATAGAACTTGAGACATTGCTTGCAAAGTTGTAGGACAGGTTGCCGGAGGACGACGCACCACTTGAGGAAAAATGAAGAAGTGAAATACTTGGATTTCCTCAACGACATTTCAGTACAGATGTAGTCCACATCTTTCATGACACACAACCATTTCCTCTCCATTCCAAAATACAGAATATATGAACCTTGGTACCAAAAATGATTAGGTAAAGAATGACTTTACCTCCATCTGGAGCAATCCAGAGGGAACCCACACAGACAGGGAGAACAGAAATGTCCGAGGTCCATCTTTCAACCCACTACATGTCCATTTTACTATTAAGGTGTTATTACTTTTGGACATGCTGTTCACCTGCAACCACACACGTACTCCCAAAACCAAGCCTAACCTTACCAGAACCCTCCAACAAACCGCCAACTGTAAAACATCCTCTTGTCAAAGTGACCACAGCCACTTCAAAATCCACAAAATATCACTGGTTTGTCCACTTTGGATGATCCACGCCACTTGGACTGATCCAGTTCGCCGATCCAGATGTCATCTCTTCTAAATGATTCATTCTGAATAAACTTGTCAATAAATGAGCTCCATTTCGTGTCATTATGATCCTCTAGATCTTTCCCATGTGTTACAATCTGAAGACGTGTTTTTTCCAAACATCTCACTTGTTTATTTTATCCTCAGATGTGTTTCATAACCTTGCATCCTTTCTCTAATGAATACGTCAAGACTTATAACTCAGTGTTTACCTGATTGCAAGAGGAGAAATTGGTTCCTTTTGTGGTCCGTACGGAGCAGTCGGTCGGCATCACGTTACAACTAACGTCAAACCCCCGTCAAACGGAGAGAGCTGGAATTTCAGTAACACGGTGCACCATTTTGAGGCTAAATTGAATTAACTGTCAACAGTAGATTTCTGCACCGTACTGCACGTTGTGTTCAGAAACAAATCAGCCTCAGCTGTCTTCCCATGTGTGTGATGATATGTAAAAGTGGTCTGCTGTGGCTGATTTGGCACATGTGTGTTTGCAGTAGTCAAGGCCCTCGGATATAAGGTGTTTATGAGCTGAACTCATCACCTGTGACTGCACAAACACACACATCTGCATGAAAATACTATGATTAATGTCACTCTATCAAGAACTGGGGTCACCAATTAATGGACCACAGCAAGGAAGGAGGATTGTCTTACCGGGCCTCTTGCAATTTTAATTGAATACCCCTGCTCCCACGTATCCGATAACCAGAAGCTGGCTGCAGACCAGTGCTGACTCGGCACACTTGTTCATCACAGCGTTACTGAACTGGTCTGGCAGCTGAAATGACTAACTCTGGTGTGAATTATCATATAGCATAAATAACTTAAAGCAGGTGTGGCATATGGATGCCTTGATGAAGCTGAAAATGCAGAAATTGACGTGTTTGAATTCATGATGGCACAAAAGAGAAAGATGGGGCATAAATATATCCATAGCATTCATACAATTGTGTTTTTGGTTCCATTATTTTCTAAAAATGACATTTTCTATTGTTTTCTAAAGAAATCTATGGAGTATCTGTGGTTTTTGTGAAGTTTTTATGGACTATTTGATTCACTTTTGCTGACATTCGAGGTCTCTGCTGGAACAGCCTGCGACTGCTTCGAGAATGAGCTGACTAAAGCTGCAGGCTTTTGAGCTACAAACGTTTCAGAGCCATGTTTCAGCCTCCAGATGGTGAGGTACTCAAAAAGTGAAGTATTTCTTCAAGAGGACATGTGTGGCATTAGCGACATCACAACCAGTGGATGTCAGCATCTGGACAACTTCCTGAGGCCTTTTTCCCTTTTTTTCACAGATTATATTTTGCCTGTAATGGTTTTTTAGATATCAATGATGAGTCATACCAAACCACAAGTGATTCATTCTGGAAAAACATGCTCTGCTGTAACAGCTATGGTTTTATTATTCATACGAAACAGATCGGTTTGTGTTGCCTGTTCTGATGCTATCCGAATGTCTCACATTTGACGACCGTGGACCCGATTCACACTAAATCAATCAGCGTCAAATGTCATTACCAGAGACGGAGCGTCCTAACCCCTGCAGTTTGTTCAAGTAGCAATGAGTTGGTGTAAAAAAAAACAACCAAAAAAAAACATTATTCAAAGCAGGAATTTGTGAAAAAGTCTGTAAACACTCAACAATCAGAATTTTTGCTTCCGTTGCTGTTATTGTTGCTGTTTCTGGAAAGGATCCATGATTTCCATTCATTTCGTTTCGCTGCTGATTCGTACCGGCCACATGGCTGAAAGATGATGAGGTGCAAATGTATTTACACATTCCTCGCAATATTTGCGGCAAGGCGACTTGTTTCACCGCAAAATAGTAAGTCCTGCAGCAGCCAGAGCTAAAGTTAAGATTCCTGCGACCATCGTCTGTATTTACAGGTTATTAAATAGCTAATAGGATAAGTTGTAGTTGGAAAAGAGGAGATTTTTACTAGCGTTAGCCAACACTTAGCTGCTACTGGTGGTATGGAGGTCATCAGGATTGGACTCAACGCCATCGTCTAATACTTCACCCGTCCAATCAAACCAAGCACCTAATCGGATGTCGAACATTGTTCGCTGTTTGACCAGATAAACTCAAACAATGCTTGTTATTACAACCCCCTCCATTTGATATTTCTTTTTATTGCAGCTGATTCTGTAGAGCTCAATAATTGGGGCATGTTCATTTATCAGATTATCATTTTTTTCTCAAATCTGTTGACATTTTTAGGCCGAAACCCCAACTGGCTGCCAATTTGTTCTGTAATATGAGCGGTTTTAACGTGCCGAATCAAACACACTCTAAACACAATGAAAGTATAGCCTTTTGAATGTGTTCTTTTTGCCTTATATATGTGTAGCTCATGTCCGATCACATCCGTTTAAGCAGGCTTGAGAATATGAAGCGGTTTTTGTTTGTGCAGACGTGGCCCTGACCACCTCTGAAGCCCCAGACACTGTCCAGCTGCTTCGCACCGATTCACATCTGGGACGAGTCTGGTTGTGGTTAGCATGTGAGCACGTGCACACACAGATTCCCACAGACACACAGTAAATCCCCTTACACATCCACGCATACAGGAGGTATTTTCAGCTCGCTAAAATACCTCAGCGATGTACAATTGTTTTTGTACCGCAGCCTTGTTGTGGCCCGTGACCCCCTTTTCAATTCTGTAAAAGAAATGGGGGGGGGGAGGCATTCCCAGTAGGATGGAGGGGAAGGGGGGTGAATAAATACATCCATCAGTCTTTCCTTTCCTCTCTTCTTCTCTTTTTTTTTTTTCCTTCTACCTATATAACTCCATCAATGTTTGTCTGCTTCGCTGAGACTGACCCACTTGGCAGAGCATCAGCAGTGTGGTCGGAGGAGGATTAACACACACACACACACACACACACACACACACACACACACACACACACACACACACACACACACACACACACACACACACACACAGTACATACATATACACACATGCAGACCCTTCACACACTGCCTTTAGGTATGTAGGATAGCTGTGGCGTTGCAGATTCTTAATTTTTTCAGGATTTATTTCATCGCATTTCTTCTGAAGCGACACTTACCCTGAAGTACTAAACACAGATTTCAAAGTCTTACAAATTTCATTGCTTTTGCAAGCAATTACATCAACATTGGGCTCATTTTTAGAATTCTGTATAGTAAGTCTCAGTAAGTCTACCCAAGATTCCAGACTTTATTCAAGTGTGGTGATCACAGAGACCTGAACCCAAGCATACACACTCTCTCTCTCACACACCTTTTAACCTCATCTAGTCGCACAAACGTGGATGCACTTGTGGCGTTAACAGACGCACAACTAAACCCAAAATCTTACGTTCTCGCCCCCCCCCCCCCCCCCGTCTGAAGCACAGGGTCGCCTGTCAGCCTGAGGAATTAGCTGGAAAAGAGCAAAAAAATCAGGAAGAGAAGAAGTGCTAAAGCGTCATTTATCAAACTGTCAAGTCACAAAATCGCTGCTAAATCAATCCAAGACATTTTTCATCAGTCTTACCTTGCAGGATAAAGATGCACCTGAAAATGATCAACGCAGATACGTGAGGGAGAACTTGTCCTCTTGGTGACTGATTCACTGTTTTTCCCTCAGGCGGTGCACGAGGGCTCTGAGTGGGATGTTGGCCTGATCGCAGTGACTCGCCATATGCTTTTAGAAAGGAGAATGATGCATCATTATTGGGCATATGAACACAAACGCCCATATCTGAAAGGCAGTGCCAAACAGTGACGAATCTACATCTGAGAGATGAGACACGTATAGAAGGAGACGGGTTTCTCGCCTGTCACCTCAAATCCATCTTGGGAGATCTGGTCTGGGGTTTTTATCCGGTCTGTGCGTCTGGGGGCGAGGGGGGGTGTTACAGGTTTGCTTTTATTCCACTCATCTGCCAGATAAATGAACTTTCGCTCCCTGCGTAACAAATGGTGCGCCAGAGAAAGAAGCGACAATGAGAAAAGATATTTGCAAGTCACTTCAGGAAGCGTTTCTGCAAAGGGAACGCCACAAATCTGGTGGAAACAGGTCAAAGCGGCGTTAAGGCTTGAGTGGGAGTGAATGAATGAAGCCATTATACTTCTGCTGCTCTATTCTGAGCGTTGTGTGGTCAAACAGGAGCTGCAGTGGTCCGCCGCCCGGCCCCCTCGTTCCTCCTTTAGTTACACTCGAGCCGTGGACCTTGTTGACTTTGGTTGGACTGGTGTCGTAGCGCGGCGGGGGCACGAACGCTCATTTCGGGGGTGGAAAGTCACCCTCTCCGGAGGGAAGCCAAACCAAAATAGGTGACCCCTGCTGCCAGGGACCCAGACCAGGGTTTTTCTTTCACTGAGGACACTCCTGCAAGTCAGTGAGTGTATTCCAATTATGGTAATTGTCTAATATTGTGCAGGAGAGATTATGTAGAGAATGGAGAAGGGATGCTGGCATGAACATCGTAATCTGCTTCCAATTAGCGACACATATCTGTAGCAAACAATGAAGAGATAAAGCATAGATTTGTAAAGAAAATGTGGACATAGATGTGAAACATGTGTAAAGAATTGGTCTTTAGTCGTAGCATTTGTGTCTCTATCAAAACTGAGCTGCCCATACAACCTGTCATAGGATATTAAATTACTATAATCTAGAGTAGTGTGTCCTTTATGAGGAGGCTAAATGTGGAAAGGCGCATATTTCCATCTGTTACAGTAGGTCAAAGTCTTAGTATACGTAAATTTCACACACATTTGTAGGTCAGATATGTGGGCACGACTGCGAAAAAGAGCAAAAAATGAAACCACATGAGGCGGCAGCACGCCAAGCTTGTAGTCGAGCAACTCGGCCCCCAACTGGAAACTCCCAACGTGAACTTTCCATGAAGGGGTGTACGGTGAGGCAAACGGGGTCAGGGCTGCCAGCAACACTGGACCCCCAATTCAAGTTAAAAGTGCAACATAGCATTTTTAAACAGCAATATATCATTGTCAAATTAACTGTAATACCTTGGTGAAATTTCCACTAACATGTGTGCAGCCTGTCAGCGGTATTGATAGTGCTAGAGTTTCTCGAAAACACGACCGAATTTCCCATAATCCATCCATTCTGGTCATGCTGCGTGTTTTTTCTGAACTTTAAGAGGATTTGCACCTGTTTTGTGCCATAAAGCAGCTTCTCTTCGCAATCATTCCTCACAGTTTTCACATTTTAACTTTTGTCTCTGCAGCTTTTCAGTCTCAAATAAAAGCCAAGGCCGTGAAGTCCAAATAGAACGCCTGGCTCAATGAAAGGAACCGTAAACCTAAGTGATCCCAAACTTTTGTCTTAATGAAGCGGATGAATGGGAGGTGAGGTCATAGCAGCGTGGTACAAGGCTGAGTTTTTATAGCAAAGCTGATTAAATTCAAAAGATCCAAGGAATTATTGATATAAAAGTTTAAAGGACATGCATCCTTTGTTTTACTGCCTCTAGCCAATTGACGATTTAATTGTTTTATTCCTGCGATAAAACAAACCAGATATTTGTTTTAAATTGGAAAGAGTTAGGCGTTGAACTTTAAGCAAAATGTTAAGGTTTGTCTAGCGCAACGGCTAACAAATAGTTAGGTTGGAATGTTAGTATGCTAATATACTGCAGACTGTAATACTATGGGATAGAAATTAGACAAAATATCACTCCTTAAAGTAATTTAAAGTAGCCAAATTCAACCAACAAAAAGTGGTACGTCCGCCTTGGAAAAACTGAAATGTCAGATGTTGTGAAGGAGTCAACCTCATGGTGGCGCTAAAGTTTAAAAGATTAATACAACCTGTTTTTCCTTTTGGGGGGGCATCAGTTTCTACACTTAACTGTAGTTCAGAAGCAACTCTCAGACAGACTGATATTTTTGGGAAGCCATGCCGGTGCTTGGTTTCCCATTCTGTTCGTCAAACTAAATGCTGTAACCGCAAATTTGTATTTTTTGAATTTTCTCAGAATCCGTGGAACTCAATTACATCTAATTTCACGGCTGTTTTACTTTCAAATTGTAGGTCCGACTAACAAAGAACCAGTGGGAACAAAAAGGAAATCATTGGTCCCGATCAGGTTGATCTGTTTCTGTATCAGGAGTAGAAAATGAAAGCGGGACACAAAGATCCGACTGTGTTCTGTGAGGAACAGAACATCAGCTCCTCTCTGTTTCTGACCTCGAGCAAACACCTGGTGGTCTCCTCATCCGAAAAAAACCTGACCCTTACTTTTGTTTCAAACCGGTTGGAGCATCTTAAAAATATGTTTGTTTTTTCTTTTTCTTGTGACACATGTAACAAAACCCAGAGATACAATCAGATTTATGTCTGCTAAATCTTCACAGCGCGTCCCCACCCCGTCTGGCTGAGCTATATCTGCTCCTATAAAAGATTAGAAACTAGCTGCATGAGATTAACCATACCCCAGCAATTAGACACAGCCCACGACGGTCACAAAAACAACGATGCACCGATGTGTTGGATGAACGCTACGAGGATGCAGCTATTGTTTTTATCGTTGAATGTAGGCCGAGATGCTGGGTTTACAAGACCCCCACTAACACACACACACACACGCACACACACACACACACACACACACACACACACACGCACACGCACACGCACACGCACCGCCCCTTGTCTGACCCATTCTCTCCTCCCTGTTATAAACCAAGCCTGAGTCTTAACAGTCTACAGCTGTTTGAGACCGTGAGCTCGCCTGACCACCTGACAGTGCACACACACACACACACACACACACACACACACACACACACACACACACAGACATGCACGTGCATGCATGCACACATAGCTGTGCAGAAATATTCTCAAATGGTTACAGTGTCAGGTTGAATTATAAATCTGACTGCATGTTGTGGGTCAGGAGGGAGCAACCAGCTGACGGATGACACGTGAGTCAGCTGGTGCCAACGTGAACACACACAACTTTTACTCCACCATGTTTCAATCAAAGTTCCAATTCCTTTTTTATTCTGAGGTCAAATTTTTAATCCAAATGAATTTTCTCTGTTGTTTTTGTCTTTGTCAAATCGATGGACGCGAAAGATCTCTCCCTGGGCGCATCCCATATTTCTCATGCTGGATCTGCTGATGCTGGATTCAATGTTCTGAAATTCAAACTGCACCCACTTCTGGTTTAACTCAACAGTAGTGGAGTTTAGTTCTTCTCAACTTCTGTTTCTTCTGCAATTAAAGACAAAACACTCCGTCTCCGGAGCCACAAAAACTTGTTTTGTGTTGTTCTCATTCACATTTGGACCATCACGTCCCTCGAAGAAGCTCGACTTTTACGATTGTGGGTTTGTTTCCCTCTACGGCGCTCAAGTTGAGGTCGGCGGCGCTGCGGCACTCGTCTTAAACGTCCTGTTTTATAGGAAGTTCAAAAAGATTGTTCTGAGACTCCAACTGGCCACAAACTCACATCATGGCTGAGCCGTGTGGCCGGAATGAAACCTTAAATGCACAGAATGCTTTGTGTGTTAGATTTAGTCTTCTTCAAGTAGCAGACGGGTGGGGTGTGACACGTTTTGTCTTGTTATATGAGGCAAAAACATCATACGGGGATGTTTTTTCATTGCGTTTTAGTTGTGCAAACTAATTTCCAGGTTTTGACACCTAAATCCATCAAACCGCAAAAGTCTCCAAAGACTCCTATTAATAGCTTTGAAAGCTCCTCCTTGCAAAGTTGGGTCAAAGCTTTCCTGTTGAGTCTCTACCCTCGTGAAAAGATTACAGGCTGTTTTAAAAGTTAAAGATGTTTCCGAAGGTTGGGTCACGTTTTTGAGAGTATTTCCTCTCACGTGCGAAAAAAAAAGAACTCCTGCAGTAACTCCTTATCACCAGAAGTTGGACACAACTCTTTCTAAATTCACATCCATCGGTCGTCTGTGACTCGATAATCGCGAGTCAGGTTGCCACCAAGCCAGATAACTAGAGCGCTATCTAGGATTTAGCTGCTAGCCTTGGCTTCCACCAATCCGGCATGGGCTAATGATGGTTCTGTTATTCATGGTTTTGCACCCCTAGTGGCTGAGTTTGGTATTAGTTAACTATCCAGAATAATTTCTAAAATGGAATTAAAAGTGAAAATAAAGAGAATTTGTCAATTGTATTATATTTTTGGACCAATGCTAGTTTCAATCCTACAAGTTGGAAAAATAGTGAAACTTTGTGTGGTCCTTTAGTGGTATATTGTGTGACACTGAGTGGGTTTTCACTCTGGAGGGATTCAGAGAGGAGGTTGTGTGTTGGGGGAGCAGCAGTAGCCTTGTGGTCACAAAGGTGGACTTCCTCAAACACTCGGGTGAGGAGCGAAAATAAAAGAATCCCCAATGGGACCTACGGCAACCCCTTCAGTGGAGCTGTTCACTCAGTGTGTGTGTGTGTGTGTGTGTGTGACTCTCCCCTTCTCTGGCTGTTCTTGTGAATAATGTTCTCTCTGGGAACCTATCCAGATTAATAAAACATAACCACACACACACACACACACACAGCTAAATAAATATCTTAAATATTCAATCGCTGCTCGCAGGCATCGACAGCTCGACGGCGACAAACTTTAACCCGTGAAACCGAAGCGTGGCACAAGTCGACAAGAATCTTGCGGACCAGAACACCCCGTCTCGGCAACACGAGTAAATTCAATGTACTGTACCGAAACCAGGATTAGCTTTGGGCTTTGGGTCTTTGGTTGTGCACGCAGCGATAAAATCTGATGCTAACGTGCCAGTTGCGCAAGCCTCGACAGTCGCTACTCATAAACATGCCACTCTGACATTTGAGAAAGGCAATTAAAGGGAAGACGAGGAGCTTAACATCCCAGCACCATCAGTCCGCATTAGCATCAACGTTGGAGAGCGAAGCATTGGCAGATCCTCCTGGGTCGGTTCTCTGCACGCCTGGTGTGAATTAAAAAGACTGAGGTGCATCTTATGGCTTGTAAAAAAAAAAAAAAGAAAGAGAGAGAACACAAAGTTAACAGTAACAAAACATGAAGTTTTAACCTTGTTCACAATAAAAAGCTGGACTTACATCATCGGTGTGAATGAAGAGGCCCAATATGCTAAGTAAGGCCCAAGTGTGTGTGTGTGTGTGTGTGTGTGTGTGTGTGTGTGTGTGTGTGTGTGTGTGTGTGTGTGTGTGTGTGTGTGTGTGTGTGTGTGTGTGTGTGTAAGGGTATGACAGAAGAGTGAGAAGGAGGAGAGGAAGGATGGGGTTGGAAAGATGTACAGTGCCCCCCAGTGGTGGCAAAATATAAATTCAACACACAGACACACACAAACACACACACAGACAGACAGACAGACACACACACACACACCGTTAGAATAGAGATGGACTTATTAAAGCGATATCTAGAGGCACCATTTGAAGGGCTCTGTAACTGCAGTTGCTTTCAAACAGGAAATAGTTTTTTTTTTAAATCATGATTAAAAAGTAACATAATCCCTTATTAATCCTACAGGATTACAACAGCAAATAAGAAAACTGTCGATAATAAATGAGAATAATCAGACAAAAGACAGCAGAAGTTCCCATAATTGCACATAGGGAGGACTGATCTTACATTATATTGTATAGAAGTAGTGTTTACTCGTGTTAAATAATAAATGCATTAAATCCAAACTATCAGTATATCTAAATCACATCCAAAGGCTTTTTATCAAACGATGGATGACTAAGTGTCCAGACTCGCCAGGAGGCTTTTAAAGAACAACATCCCTGTGAGAATCACACACATCTCTTCATGTCTACTAAGTGTAGATTTTTCTGACTTGCTTGACTTAAAATGACCAATTTGTTTGTTTGTTTTTTTTTTAAAAAAAGCAGCTTCCTCTGCTTGTTCTTTTGACACTAGAGGGTGGTGTTAAATTCAATTCACAGTTTCAGAAATGACTTCATCCACATTCATCAGGTCTGCATCAGGATTTTTTTTTTAACTTATTTTACCTAATAAAATACACTGAATAGCTGATATGTACTGCTTCTTATCTTCAGGTAAATAAAGACAACTGTAACAGTGTCACAGGCCGGCTTTGCTCTGATTCCCTTAATTCTCCGGCTCAGATTCAGTTTTGCTCCGTCTGTCAAACTCCTCCCAACTGGTGGCACCAGCTCAGAAGAACAAACACTCCTAATTATTTGCACACAGTGTTTGCTCTGCGTCTGAGTGCTGCGGGTTTCAAACTGCACAGAAACAACCTTGGGAAAGGCACAAAAAAAAAAAAAAAAAAAAAAAAAAAAAAGCGGATGTAATTACCTAACAACTCCACTAGGGGGCAGAAGAGAACAGAGGGAAGTGAGGGCCTGTTGATCACATTTGTGTTTAATGTGTGTGTCTATTAATCGCATTTATCTCGGAGTGTGTGTATGTGTGTTTGTGTGTTCAAAATCTTTCTGGTAACTTTCCACCGCAAGTTCTAAACACAAACAACATTAACATATTGCAAAAGAGTCCAGACTGGGCGACAGATGTATAAGTTGCATTACTTTAAGAGTGTGTGTGGAAGAGTTTTGTACTTGGCATGGAGTGTAGATCTGTGTTTTCATGCACACACACACACACACACACACTCATGTCATGTCTGAATTCCCTACATGTACCAACTCCCTGCCAATCGGGTCATCCTATGTCGTCACATGCAACATGTGGGAACTAGGAAGTGACTGAAGCTCCTTCCAGCAGGGTACTTTACTCCTAGATGCCAGTTTAGGTTGCTTTGCATGGAATTGTGGGCAATTTTAATGTTTAGTTGGCACAATAATCCCAATTTAATGAGTTAAAAATCAAAATGAAACCTTTCCACCAAATATCGGATGACAAATCCAATAAATGTATTGATCGATGTTTCGTCCAGGTTAAAAGTCTTGTGGGTATAACCCTGCTTTAAAGCAGTAATCTTTCAGTTCATCTTTTTTTTTCTTCTTCTTCTTCCTTGCCGTGTTTGTTCCGTCTGGCACTCATAGCTTGTCCATTTCTAGATGTTTGCATTGCACTTCCCACTGATCACCTGTCAATCAAACACCGTGGGCAGCGATGTGTTTCTCCTTGGATTTTGTGCTGTTGAAGTTTCATCTGGTCGGACTGGGCAGCCACGTTCCTGGTCGATGTGTTGACACTAGTGGGGGGGGGTTGTTGGTGGGGTTGTGGTGACGTCATTCCCCTCTGACCAAAGGAGCCGATGCGGTGCAGGGTGAGTATCCGTGACATCAAACCTGAGACGTGGGTGACATGGTGACATGTGACCGGGTGGCTGTTTGCATGTTGCCGTCCTCCACCTGTGTGTGCATGTCACCACAGGTCATAACTGGCTTTGCTTAAATAGGAAACTTACAACTATGAATAATCATTTCTTGGCTGCACTACTCTGTATTATGTAATCACTTGGACACGTTTGGATAAAAGTATCCACGTTTATGCAGAAATATTTGAATTTTCTTCTGTAAAAATCTGCCAAATATTGTAACAATCAAAAATTAAAGGCTGTTCGGTTCAGCATTTGGCCCATTAGTGTTTTGTGGAATCCAGTTTCGTGGTTTCTTTACTTTTAACAACCTTAAAGAAAGCTGCAGGTGTGTTTTTTTGTGATCATCATTTCTTGGGTCACGTCTACTATAAATTTTTTGAAAATCCGGAAGGTGTATTTTTTTTCTCACACACGAAACGGCCTGTGGACCATTGTATTTCTTTTCCCTCAAAAACCGGTCGAGGCAGATGGCCACCCTCCAGAGTCTGGGTCCTGTCTGGAGTTTCTCCCTCAATGAGGGAGTTTTTTCCCCTGCCGCTGCCTCTGTTGGATTTCTCTATCTGTTAAAGCGCTTTAAAATGTCTTTTAAACATTTGTGTAGTGATTAAGCACTACACAAATAAAGGTTGATTGATTTGATTGATTTATTAAGCCATTATTTTGTTTTGAAAAAGCTTTTGACAGGAATAGTGGAAAAGTCCAAACTTGAATCAATGCTGACTTAAAACGATTTTAAAAATACATTTTTTTAATGTTAAAGAAAATGCGTGGAAGCAAAAAAAAAAGTCTTGGAGCCGCCCTTTTATCCACATGTGTGCCAAAATCTACTGGTTTTATTGTGGCCTTAAATCTCACCACCACATTCCACAGAAATCCAGCTGGTAGTTTTTATTCCCCTCGACAAACCGACCAATCAACAAACAAACAAACAAACGCTGGGTGAAATTTAACCTTCTTGGCAGAGGTAATAAAAGCTGGAAAGAATTTGGAAACTTTTACCAGCTGGAACCGACTCGTCGCCCGTTTGGCTGGTGGAGGGGTTTTTTGTTTTTTTGTTTTGCACCGAGCGTCTGTGACTATTTCATTTTCAACTTTTTTTTTTTTTTTTTTTTTTGAAGCTTTCTGACCACCCACACGTCAACTGATTTTCCGTGGTCACTCACCTCTACCAGACAGGAATGGGACTCCTGATGATTTTTTATGACGTTGCCTGCGGTGAGCTTGCTGGGGTCACGGTTAGAAGTGATTGAGTTATGGTGAGGCGTTTCGCTCTGGGACGGTTTGAAGTTGCGCTCATCATCGGAACAAATCAATAGTGTCTCCTGCCGACTGAACCATCCGTCCATATGTGACAGTGGAACTATTTCCAGAACTCTTGTCTAACCCCACAGCTTCCCTATCAATTAAACTGCCGTTCACATGATAATAGAACGCTTGCTGTTTATAACCCTCTTAAGGAAAATCCCCTCCTCAACTGCTGTGAGTGAATTAAAGGGAATCGACCCCAGCCCAGCGTGGTACCACCCTTATCTTATGATAAGCCCTGATACCGAGGCTGTGTTTCCCTTCCCCGGCCTGTGAGGAGGTGTGAGAGGGGGGCCGTTAAACCCCTCTCTATTTGCTTTCCCCTCAAAGGGACTATGCCAGGAATGCCGGGAATTTAACTGATCCCAGAGTGTCCCGGTATGGCTCCCAGCGATCCTGCCCGCTCACGTTCTGGGAACAGCCAAAGCTACCTGAAACAGGACACCAGTCGACCACCCCGCCGTGGGAAACCAGGCAGAACGAAAATACATTGAGGCAAATGTCTCCCAGCCCTTTTTTTTCCCGTGCGGCGCTTGAGATCAGCGAGCGCTTATAGGGGAGCACAAATATCACTCGGCTCATCCAGGAATTCACCCGAGATATTCAATAAAGCATAACTCGGATTTTATTTCCTGGTGTATTCACCTGAGAAACACAACATGTAGGCTCTAGAATAAGCACAATAAGCTAAAGCATGTCTCTCAGCCATACACTTTGCCTGTGGCATGAAATAACATCCATCCACAGACCTACAGCAAAATTACTTTGGGGAAGGTGGACTCAGTTGCACTCCTGGATACAGAAACAGAAAAAGAGCTGGGGGGAAAAAAATAAAAAAAATCTCAAGCCTGCACACTGGTTGGAAAGATATGATGAATTTTCCTTGATTAGCCTACGAAGCAGCCTGCAAAAAATAGTTTGAAGATGTGGCAGCAATCACCATAAATTACAGCGGTAACAGCTGAGCTAAAGCCGCGTCATGAGATTCTATGGGATGGTTTCTCTTTATAATCACCTGCTTTTATATTTCTACTGAGAGGAGGAATAACGGTATTGAATCTCAGGCATTGTGTGATTGTGTACAGCTTTTGAAAATACATTATATATATATATATATATATATATATATATATATATATATATATATATATATATATATATATATATATATATATATATATATATATAGGCTACAAGGACTGGGTGATGAGACTCCCACCCCCGACCACCAGAAGCATCTCAGCGCTAACTCCTTAAAAGGCTGTCAGAACATCTCGTCAGTCTTCGAGTCGCATGGTGTCAGCACTTAGTACCGATCTGGCGCTGAAGACAGACACCGGAGACCGCCCTCCGGAGCCCGAGACATCCGAGCAAACTCCATCTGATAAGAAACGGCGAGAGACGACTCTTGTCAATGCAGGGTTTCGCAAAGTAAAACTGTGTTTTAGGTTCAGGTTCCACTTCCACGTTCCACGACATGTTTCGATGTAGGCGGCGTTGACTTCACCTTGGGAAACTTTTCTTGGTCTCGAGAAGTTTCGCCATCTATTAGCAGACATATGCTAAGCTAAAGACTAGAGGCCAAAGCAGCTTGACCAATCAGAGGTCTGCAGGTTCTATGTCGGCTCTACCCGATGACCAGCAAAACAGGATTCATCGTCTGGGGACCCTGATTGTAATGTTTTGGGTCAAACCATGTTGATGGGAGAAATCATTGGGTTCCAACTTGTGTAAGGGAATCTCATAATGTGGTATGAATTAAAAAGATTTCTACCGCCCTTTTTGAGTTTTTGTTTGATTTTTTAGCAAAAACAACAAATATAAGTCCATTGCTTTTCTTCTTATTCTTCCTCTTCAATTTACGCCACTTTACTGCAGAATTAAAAGTCAGTAAAACAACCAGGAAATATGTCTTAAACCCAGAACTGACAAATCGGCATTCATAATCTATTATCAATGCTATGCTTGTACAGATTAGCGAGGCGGATGGATGGATGGATGGATGGATGGATGGATGGATGGATGGATGGATGGAGAAAAAATGACAGTATATAGGCTACTTACACACAACACAGTACATTATATATTAAACAATATATATCTTACTACATGTACTACTGTAACCACATAAAGATCTGGGTTTTAAAGTACGTTTCTCCAGCACATAGAAATCAAACCCTACCATGATCATGTGTTTGACGACCAGATCACGCCATAACACGCATGAGTTCCGATGCCTGAAATTCTTTTTCTCTGGAAACACAATTCTTTTGGTTTGACTCACGTTGTTAAAATTTGCTTCTGTCCGCCTGCCTCACATGCCTCCATAATTATCCCAACAGCAGGTCTATTTTCTGAACGCTGTCTTTCTCTTCCAGTCCAAAAGATCGATTATTTCTTCATGCAAATTTAGATTATGACATATTCCTGCATATAAATTTAATAATAAAAAAAACCCCAACACATTAATTTCATATTCTTCACACACACACACACACACACACACGGCCCCCACCTTCTTTTTGACCTTACCAACCTCCACATTGGGTCACATTCAGAGAGGGATCGATGCTGGAGCAGCACTGCAGCAAAGCATTATGGGAAATCATGGAGGGTCCAATGAGAGCCCTCCAGACGGACTGCTGCCGGGCATCGCCACCCACCTATGACTGCTCTCCAGCCGTTGCTGTGGCAACAGCAGCGCTTGATGGGAGAAGATCCTACTTTCTAAAAGAGAAGTGTGTTCTTGAGAGTGTGTATTTATGTGTGTTTATTTAAATCTTCTAAAACAGTTGACCTTGATACTCAACAAAGAGGAAGAAGCGCACAACATGGCCCTTAATTTAGAAAAAAGAATTCAATTTCAGCCTGAACTCCACTGACTTCTGTCTTCGCTTCTATTTTACCATAACCTTCTAGACAGGAATGAAATTGTTTTCATGGGTGTGACGACAGAGAAGATGCAGCCGGAGAGGACAGATCGGCGTGAACTGATCCACACGTGTGTCCACAGCGGTCCTGATCTTTACACGTTTGTTTTCATCCTCCCTTCCATCCCTCGCCGTCTATTTCTATGTCTCTTTTTTATGATCATCACATCCTTTTTATTTCTTTCTCTTGCTAATTCAAAACCGACTCTTTTCACTCTCTCACATTCGCACACATACAGGTGTGGGTAGTTCAATAGGAGGGAGAGTTTTACAGAGCCTACACACATGTAAATCGAAGTCGTGACTAGTGTCGAGTTGACTTTGCGAGGCGGCTGAAAGTGCTCATAAATAATCAGCGTTTTTGTAAAAAAAAAAAGATTTCTACGGCAAAAATTTAGGAACGATTAAAGATGATTCAATAAAACAAAATTCAATAAGTACTGACTCGAAGAAGACTGACAGCCAGGATGACATTCATGTCTTCTTTTCTAGGTCAGATTCAGAGTTTTTCTTCAGTTTTTCCTCTCTTTTAAAAAAACACCAAAAAAAACCCCCCAAACTAACACAACCTTGTTTCCAGCTCAAAGGATAAAGACGATATTTTATTTTTGGCCAAAATTTAACTAATTCTGTCCAGTATTCCAGTTCCATCTTTAGATAAGCAAATGTTTTAATCCCTGTCAAAAAATAAATAAATAAATAAATAAAAGAGTCGGGAGAGGTCATGTGACCACCCTTGTGTGCTTAAAAGGAAAACATCTCAAAAACAAAAAAAAAATTCCGGATCACTTTTTAATTTGTTATTTCTAACTGATTAAGAAAGAGAATCGAGTTCATCGATATAATGGGTTGCGATTAATCGCGATCTAATCGTGAGGTCAGGATGGAAGCCCGACTGGGGCTGGAATGAAACCTCTGATAGAGATCAGAGTGACTTTAAAGCCATTGAAGATGATTTTTTTTTTTTAACAAAAATTTGCACTAAAGCCCCCACATTTTTACCCCATTTACACAATAAATTCGACCTTTCGTTGTTCGATGCTGCAGCCGCTCTCTGGCTGTCAGGTAATGCGCCACAGCTAAACTCTCCAGCCTTCACATTGCTCCGAAACAGCCGAGCAGCCGTTCGTCTTCATCACCTGCCTCCTTCTCCTCATCCTTTTTCGCCCTCTTCATCACTTCCACCCACGCGCAGCTTTTGTTGACTCTTGAACTGAGTGTGCACTGCGTGTGTTTGTGTGCCTTTTTATTCTACACCCCCCCCTGCCCCATCCCCACCCCCGCCCACCCACCCACCCACTCCCCCATCCTGTATGTCGTCTTTTAACTTTTTTTTTTTCCAGGAAGGTGCTGCCATGTGAGGATCCAGGTTTTTTTTTCCCCTCCTGAGGCTATGGGAGCTGCCATCTTACGTTTCAGCAGCAGGAAATAATCCGAATATGTTTGTTATCAAAGTTAAAGTTAAAGCTGCTTCGATTTGGTTTTAAATAGGTACGAATTCAATGCTAACACACAATCGAAGTGGGAGTATCGTTTCTGGCCTCATCTGAGGTCACCAGAGGTTACTGTCGGGTTTTGAAACTTTAAACTAATCCTTTACGTTTTTCCCGATTGTCATATCAACACGGAGGACACAAACGATCGTATTTGTTCATATTTGTCCTCAAAAATCCCCAGATTTTTTTTCTCTTTGTGAATTTGATGTACGCCAACAATGGAATCGCTATTTTATTGGAATTTAATTTCTTTATCTGCAGTGCGTTGGCAGCTTTTTTTTTTTTTTTTCTCAGCGATCGTAGCCGAGCCCTTTCAGGAATTAAACAACCAATTTCTGTGAAGCATAAACACATTCTTCTCATCAGTTGGATTCACACTTGACTGTTGCCATGGCTCTACGAATCTGCCGATGTCTATCCGTCAAGGCCGGTGTTTGACAAAGATATTGTCTGGAACGATGATTCACTTTGCACTCAATAGCCAGGGTGTGTGTGAGTGTATGTGTGTGTATCTGAGTGTTGACTGTTTGAATTTGTCCATAGTCTCAAGAGACACAAGCATATGAAAGTTCAACACAATGTCGCAAAGCTTGAGCTCCAATAAAAGAGGATTAGCCGAGCTCGAAAAGTTGCGACTATTCAACTGGTTACCACTCAGAAGAGTAATCAGAGGTAACGGACTCGATAACTTCACGCCGCAATGTAATCGAGTACTTCTACGAGGCGTTTAGAGTCTCCGCAAGCAAACGCTTTTCAGATTCTGTTGTTCTGAAGAACCCCCCCACCACCACCACCACCATAAGGGAAGGTGCCGCTCGTTATTTTTTTCGCCAACAGTTCCACCTGATGACTTAGTGACTCCTGATTCCTGACTCTCTGGGCTTTATGTGCTGAATATTACTGGCAGATATGAAATGCAGTTCTTCTTCTCTTTGTTGTAAAGAAGGCAATGTGGCTAGTCTTTGCCAGAAGACGCCCACACACCCCATGTGTTCTCCTTCGCTTCGCTCGTACACAAGATGCACGCCGAACACACACACACACACACACACACACACACACATGCACACACGCACATACACACACTTGCACAGACAGAGAGAGAAATGTTTTGAAATAAAATTTATATTCTGCATAGAGATTCATCTGTCTCTGCGGTATTTATCTATCTATCTATCTATCTATCTATCTATCTATCTATCTATCTATCTATCTATCTATCTATCTATCTATCTATCTATCTATCTATCTATCTATCTATCTATCTATCTATCTATCTATCTATCTATCTATCTATCTATCTATCTATATGTCTGTCAGTCCATCCATCTGTCCATCCTCGTGAAATCTGGAATTCCTTCAAAAAAAAAAAAACGTAAAATTTTGGTCCAGGAAAGCGAGGAATTCTTTCATTTTCGCTTTTTAAAAAAAACAAAAACAAACAATTTCTGTAATTAGGCAAAAAAAACAACTGCTGAAGTTATTTCCGTGAAACTTTGCAAAGGGGCGGGTCACGGGGTCAGGTTAAACAGTCGGGTAAGATTGTTCCGCCTCGGCAAAAGTCTGAGATCTCTCGGGGGTCACTTTTGTTTTCGCTGTAATCACAATTCCTCCCAACTTTAAACTCACCTGACTTTTGTGGATTTTATATAATCTTTCATTTTTTAATAAGTAAAACTAAAACACCCCCTGATAACGCTTAGCGACGCTAGCAGCCCCAGCTAGCTTTAACTTCCCTGCACCAGAGCCGTTCTATCAGATCAGACTGATCACTAAATGTCTCATCACCTCAGATTTAAATCAATTAACTACTTTATGCCCTCCAGCATTTTTATTCTTATCTCAGATGCTTTAATTTAAATAAATGTGGGATCTATCTGAGCTCAGTTTATTCTGAGAAGCTTATTTCCCTAACGTGGATGGAAAATTCCAATAAATCTGTGCACAGACTGAATATGTTCTATTCTAATTTTATTAAACAATCCACCTTTGCAACTGCAAAAGATGAAATATTTAGTTCAGGTTCATGAATGCTTTTGCTTCTTTTATTTCATCTCTCGCTCGGCTCGTCTTTCTCTCTTCACCAAGGTTCGGTTTTTATGTACAGAAGCTCCTCATTCTGGGTTGACGACCCGCAGGGCAGGAAAATGAAAAACACCACATCCTGTGCTTTGGGAATTTTTTTGCTTTGTCTTTATCTATGAATACCTCTTGTGAAGGTTACGTGATTCATACAAACATTATCGTGATGCTGCTACATGAGTTTGTATATTATAAAGAGCATGCAGTGTGCAGACATAAAACACATTTACTTAAAAGCATATGAAAGCTTTTTTTTTTTTAAAAAGAGCATATAAAGGATTGTTTTATGAAAATACGCGTAGAAATCTTTTGTAAAACTGTGCGTGCATTTATTTGCATGAACAACAGCTCTAAATATGAGACATCACTTCTTATGGTAACGCACAGATCCGACCCATCATGAGGGTTTGCACCAGATTTCACACGATGTAGCACAGCTAGGGAGGCGGAGCTTCCAGTGTGAGCCACGCCTCTTCCGATCAAGCGAAGAAAAAAAAAATCCCAAATGGGCGGAGCAATCTGTGTCCATCCTCTGGGAACCACGATGAAGGTATTCAGGTGGACGTGAGAATCGTACGGCACCTCCTGGATACCGACGATGCTCACGTGAATTTTCTCTTCTCGAACATTTTTCTGGCGAGATCTTCATCTTCCATTCCCGGCGCCGCCTCTCTGTGTGCATCTACGCTCCAGCTGTCCTCTTCCTCGGGCCTTCGCTTTTCTAAATCCGCCCCATTCACACGCCCGGCGTGAAACATAACAGCTTCACCTGCTTCGTCTTTGCGTGACAAACCCCATGTAAAAATCCGTCATTCCAACGAATCAAGGAAAACACAGGTAACGGTGGAAAAGTTGGAGGTGGATGGAAAGATCTCAGATCCTCAAAGTCCTTATTTTTCTGCACAGAACAAACATTTAATGGATTGATTGTATTTATTTACCCCAGAGCACATGTTTGAATCTGCTTCCTCCGAGGTCACCAGTCATTTATTCGGCATGACTCATTTGCCTAAAGCACAAATTCCTTGAAAAGTATGAACTCATGTCAGAATGAATGTTACTGCTCGCACCCCCACAATCCTGCTGCCGGTTAGCCCACACACACATAGACACGCCAGGCATGCATGCACGTGCAAATGCATACACTCCCTGAACAAGCAAGCTCACACACCTACACAAACACACACATGCGAACTGTGTGTGGAAGTTGTTCATGCATGTCTAGTAGCGTTGAGCTATGTGAAGAGGATCTTTGATCTCAGCCAGGCAGCCAACCGGCTTCTCCTCTATTTGCATGTAGTCTCCTGGGTCTGTTGGCTTCTTGGCCCCTCACCAGCTTCAGATGCAGGTTACAGAGGTAGCCAGAGGGAGATTCCCACACATTCCTGTTTGTGAGAGTGTGTTAAAAGTTATGTTTGTGTAGGCTTTTGTGCATGCACAAGCCTGTGTTGTTGCAGGTTATGCGTTGTGTGTGAACGTAGGAGAGAAAAGAGGAGGAAGAAAGAGGCCAAAGCAGGAGTACCTGGGCCAGCGCCGCACCACAAAACGGCAGCTTGACGGAAGGAAAGAGCGAGGAGTTAAAAACAAGCTCGAATACAGAGAGAGAGAGAAGATGGAGAATAAGAGAGGAACAGAAGGAGAGAGTGGACAAATGGTGTGAGAGGAGAGGATAGGGGAGAGAAAGAAAGAGAGTGAGGCCTCTCCAGGAGGTCACTGAGTTTCTGGATCTCCGCTCCTTTTGTCCCACAGCACATTCCATAGCAACAATCTGGCCAGTCAGCCAGGGAGCCGCAAAAATGAAAAGAAATATAGTGGGGGGGTTGGATGGGTGGATGTATGTGTGTGTGTGTGGGGGGGGGGGGCTCACAACCCACCTCGCACTGGTATAGAGGAGTTATTTTGCAGGACGGGTTTGGGGTTTGTTTGGGGGTTTTTTTTACACAAAACAAATCAAAAATTCCGCTTCAGTTTCCGGTTTATTTGAGCTCTTTGTGTCTTAAATATATGAAAAATTGCTGTCCAGACAAATTCTAAATCAAAAGCATTTAGAATTTACAAGTGTCTGGCATATAAAAGGTTAAATCAGCCTTCATCTGACCGGCTCTGATTAGTCGGATTTAGTGGTTAAGAGCTTAACCGAACACTTTGATTCGCCGCCGATGAGCTTTTACTTTTAAATGAATTGAACAACAGCTCATCTTCGTCTGATTAACACGATCGATCAGTCGTTCAATACATCCATCGACACCACTAAAGCTCATGATTTTTCCTGGCTCCCATTGTGCCGACGCCTTCAAGGCTAACGGAACTGCGGTAACGGAAACCTCTAATGAGTCCACAAACGTTCACGTTCCCTTCAGGTTCAACGGGTTAAGCTCACCGGCGCCACCGTCAGGTCAAAATTTCTGCACGTTGGTGCAGCTGATGCCTGCGAAACTGCAAGCAGGTTAAAATAACACATGTGATCACAATAACGTTAGCACGTCAGCGCCGTGATCACGAGCACAATCTCTTAGCTGATAGTAAAAGATTGTAAAAGTGAACATCTAGCATGATGATGCTCTCCTTTTTGCAAGCCCCTCCCCCTCATTAGGTTGCAAAGATATTTAATGTATAATATAATATATTTATATGCTCAAACTGGCATGTATGTAAGGTATGTGAGGAAGTATGTGCGCTTGTCTGTACACATTTCGATGTGGAAAGAACTGCAGATTACAGGGTTTATAAAGGTCACCTGAATACACCACGAAGTTCCTGTCTTTCCCCACATTTGGACTTTGGCGGGTTTATTCTGAACCTGGAAATTGAAAGCTGTGAGTCTTCCTCCAGTCCAGATCACGTGACTCCAGACCACTACCGGTATGCTGTATCACATCCTTTGCGAGACCATTGATTGGCTTCAGCATGCTTGACAATCGGTTTTACACGTTTCTGCAGGAAGACAATCAATCGCTCAAATCAAAGCTGCGCCGGAAAACCTCCAACCAGATCAGGACGGAAACCAATTCTTTGTATTTCAATGAGAAATACTGCTGCGTCTTCATTTAAAAAAAAAAAAAAATCATTTTGCATTTCAGATACTTTGGAATTAATCTCCGTCCTGTGGGTTTTATCACCAGAGGACCAGCCCACAAAATCCTGAAAATAACTCAGAGGGTCCAAATGAAAATTGTGTAACGCGGGTTAGGAAAAAGTCTGAATTGAGATGCAAAATAAATCTAATTTGTTGTTCAGTGAAGTGGCCCTTTAAACTGGTATTTTCAGCTATGCAAATCAGGACTGCCCAAACACAGCAATTCTAGAAATTACCTATTGCTCGCTGATTTCAGTGCTCTTAATGCATTTCCCTGTGCACCAAAGTCAGGGAGTTCGCTCTTGTTCCCATCGGTAATTTGAAATGTAATTACCCATCATTTTAGAGTGCTTCAGGAGCCTGACACCTACGTCTCCCTCTCTGCCTTTCTTTCTTTCTTCCCTCGCTCTCCCTCTCTCTCTCTCTCGCTGTTTTTGTATGCTAGTGGAGGATTGTATATTTTCCACCCCCACACATTTTTGAGCACTACCCCTGCCATTACCTATGTAAATGACTCGGGCTCAGACAGGCGGTTTACAGAGCCACCTCTGCAAACGCCATGACTAAATGAGTGCTTTTACATGCACGGATCAGATCAGAGCTCTGCTCAGGTTATGCTTAGGAAAACATGTCCGTGTGCATCATCGCACCATCTACATGGATGCACGAGCGAGCGTGTGGCAGATATATTTAATTTAGCTCAAAATAAATTGGCAACGCAAGTGCTCGTGTGTTAACACATTAGCATTTAGCAAGCGTCATTTTGGAGCCATTAATAATGTGTGTACGAGCATTTTTTACTATAAATACTGCAGTGGATGCGATGCTTTCACTCTTGAGTAAAAACATTAAAGTGATTTCTGATGCAAAATCCTTCAGATACAGTTAGTCACGCTGATAAGCCTGACGTGCTACAGTTAGATTTTGTCGACTCTGCACAGGAAGTTGTGTTGGATTTGTGTTGTTTTACAGAAAGACCGCCAAAAAGAATTCAATAAAACTAGAGATAATCACACTTTTTTTTCACTAATGACATCTTTTTAACTACAGCTGTACCTCTACTTTCGAATGTCTCTACATACGAAATTTTCCACTTTTCCTCAATGGGAAAATATTACCTTTAGTTACGAAACAAATTTCGAGTTACGAAAGGTAAAAATACAGTATGGGCTGATTCTCGCAGCTCCCACAGGTTCCTGAACGCAACATTCTTATAGATGCTCTGCCATTGGCTATTACCTAGCATCCTGGCATCCTATTGGCTAAGAGGGACCTCCATGTGTAGCTAGATAGGTGTCTATGCAGCGTCCTCGTCATTTGGCCCTCGATCCATGACGTGTTCTGATAGTTATACGTAAATATATTAACTTTTAGAGTATTGACTATGGACCCCAAGAAAGTGACGCAGAAAAGAGGAACAGAAAAGACGAAGAAAAGAGTTTTTTTGTCCTTACAAACAAAGCATGTGATCATAGATTTGGTTGATCTCGACAAAGAATATGGCCGTAATGCATCTACAATCGTCACGTTACTAAAACAAAAGGAAGTTTAAGGAGTTGAAGGCATCTTATGGGTGGTTGGAGAAGTTCAAAAGGAGGACTGGAGTTCACTCTGTTGTTCAGCATCGTGAGATAGGAGCGCATGAACCAAAGAGGGCAAAAAACAATGAGGACTGCAGTTAAATGGTAAATGACCATCATTTTTATTCTTTACTCTATTCTTTGTTTTTTACGTTATGCACAACTCTCATTTATTGTGTAATAATCTAATCGTAACATGTATTTGTTAAATCTTTTGATGCATTTTTATGCTTTATAAAACATTTATGTCTGAATTTTGGGGGGCTTGGAACAGATTAGGGCATTAGCATGGAAAACGCGTCTCTACTTACGAAATGTTCTACTTAGGAAATTTCTTCCAGAACCAATTAATTTCGTAAGTAGAGGTACCACTGCAATTATGCAAAAACTGCCCTTCTGATTTCACGGAGGGGTGGAGCAAAGGTCAGGAAAGCCAATCAAACACCATCCATGCATTGTTGGATCCGCCTCTTTATCTGGATTCCTCCTTTTTATGCTTCATCTTTTCATGGAAATCATGATCTGCTAATAAACTAACAAACATGATAAAATAATATATGATATAATATGTTCAACTCCTTGTTAACCATTAATAAAACTACTGGTTGGAGCATTTTATCAGGAGGCAGCAAATGAATCAGGCTCAGAATCAAGTCCATTCCCTCAAATTTTCAGTAAATGGGACATCGCTATGGTTACAACAACAAAAGTCTGTAATTCTGCCTCTCACTTCATGCAAACTTTCTCCAACAATCAGGAGCTGGGTAGCTCTTACATCGGAGGAGGCGTTTGGTTTTTTTTTTTTGCTCGTCCAACCTGTCCACATTTCAGCCGCACCGCATTTTACTATGCATTGGTTCCCAGCCTGCTTTGCAAAATGAAATATCAAGATGGTGCATGGATGTTTGGAAAGCTTCTGGGGAGAGTTTTGGGAGTCTGCTGGTTTATTAATGAAGTGGGTTCGAGGGGTCCGGCCCTCAGAGACAGAGCAGGTAGAGCCGAGGCCAATATTATTACAAGTGTCAGACAGCAGCCACACGACAAATGAATTCTTTCCCCATCACTTCTGCGTCAGGGCAGGAGATGTAATATTCTTTTCCTGCGGCGAAAGCTCCCACCTATCAAGGAAATTACAGTTTATTTTGTCTCGTCAGCTTTGAGTCGTATCAGAAAGGCTGAAACTCTAGAATTACAGTCTGAAATTTTTTTTTTATTTTTTTTTTTGCGGTGTGTTTAAAAGCCGTCACGTTGGTAGATGTCTGCAGATGCGGTCGAGTAATGCATCGACTATTTTAAAGCACTGTTTTCTGATCATATCTCCTCTCTTATCTCGGCGCTGACATGTGAACATCTTCTTTCGGTTTCATCCAGTTCATCCGACTGACACCTGATGACACAACGGCACAATATACAACAGCAGTGGGGTGGTTTTTTTTTTTTTCATCCTTGAGCTACAGCGATTTGAAATTGTTTTCAGGCTGAAAAGCCGCCCACGCAGCAACAGCTACCTGCGGACTATGGACTTTTCAGAATGTCCTTGCTTTTATTTACACTTGTTTACATTCAGCTGCCGTGTGCTCAAAGAGAAAATGTGGTGAAATGCACGCTTTTTCAGTCTGCTGCTTGCAAAGTCTCTCTTTGTCTGTCTCATGGTCATTTGTTCTGATTAGCATTACTGAACAAATGCGCTCTAATTGAACAAAGATGAAATCAGAGCTGAGTGTACAATTAATCACATATTCCTTTAAAATACATCAAATTATCTGCTTCTGGTTCAGGTAAATGTAGCCAACTCACTCATAACCTGCCGCCGTACCCGAGATTTGAATTTTTTGGGAGCTTCTGTTGCTATGCAGAGACCAGGATGCAGCTGTCCTGATCATCCCAACAAATAACTCTGCAATCCTCACACTAGTGGTATTTATTGGCTCCGGCGCCGTTCGGCAGCGATGGAAACATGAAACCCGGAAGCTAACTTTTTTTTTTTTTTTTTTTTGCCCCTTTCCGGCGCCAAGCATCATCCGGTTTTGATGAAGACAGAATGCTAACCTTAGCCTACAGTGTCAGAATCCTCCTCTTTATTTGATGGGGACTTTAAAAAAATGTTGCCAGGTCAATTAATCCAGGCTTTGTCTTTGCTGAAGCACATTATTCCAAACTTCTGCAGCCCTTTTTGGACGGGTTGACACTGAAATGGAAAGAAAAAAAAAAAAAAAGCAGCTCGCAGTTCATATTTAAATCATGACAAGATGACGGAGATGAAGATTGAATAGAATTAAAACCTTTTATAACTGCTGTCTCCTGTCCATCAGACCTCTTTGCCTGCCCGGCCAATCAGAGCTCACTTCTTTCGCTTTCTGCAGCTGTATGAATAACATTTCTGATTCTGCAATTGTTTGAATCGTGACCGACTTTTTGCATCTTTTAAACCATTTTAAACCTGAAACAAACATCTTATACCTTCTTGACGTTCACCCGGAGCCCGGGCCCTCAGCAGGGCCTCAAATCCACCCAATTCTTCGCCGTCGTTGGATCGAAATCTTGCGTGATGTCGACGCTGAATCGCCCTTGCACTTATTCCGATCTGATGGCTTCTCCGCCTCGCACAGCAGGAAGGCACAGGGTGAATTTAGATCACTATTTATAACCCTGTTGCAATGCAGGTTGCTCCCAGTCTCTTAATTCAAAATTAGCTTGAGCTGCTAAAGGCGTGACTACGTCGAACCCGCTTTCCGCTTCGTCATCTCTGTTGTGATTTCAGCGGATAAACTTACCGAGAAGTGGGGAGGGGAGGGGGGGGGTAGTTGTTGCAAATCTAAAGGAAAGAAACAAAAAAAAATTTGCATTACTGTCATGCTCTTTTGTCAGGATGAGCTGTAACCGGATGACCTGTGGATGCTTCCGAGCCACCAGGGGTATAAAATACAGCCATCATGTGAGAATTGAGATAAATCAGAAATGTTCAAGATCTCTGAGGATGCGTTTGCTGCTCTTCTTAAGACGTGCTATAAAAAAAAATAACTTCAAGTGACACTGAAATGTGGGCTTTTTTGCTTTTAATGGCCCTACTGTGTGTGTAGGTGTGCGCACACATGCACACAATTGATGCGTAGGGGTGTGGAGTGGTCAACTGATGAGGCACTGTGGAGGCTGAGAGCTCTGGAGAGTGGTGTGTGGGTTGGAAGCCTCATCTCCTCGCACTGAAACACACACACACAAAGCTGGGGGAGGTGGAGGCAGCGGCGTTCGCTTTCGCCCGGCTGTCCATTGATCAGTGGAGAGGTTGGTAGACTTAAAAGATCAGTGTAGATGCTGATGGAGAGCAGAGAGAGGGATGGAGAGGAGGATGGAGACAGCTCAGGAAGGGGGACGCGTAAGGAAGATGGGGAGAGAAAAAAAAGGTAGACAGACAGACACAAAGTGTTTGAAGAGCTAGAGAAGAAAGGAGGGCGAGTGGGGAGAAATAAAGAGGCAGATCACGACGCATGGGGTTGCCCTGGGGTTTTAATAGTCTGGAGGAAAACCTGCTGGTAAGCACTTGATGTTTCTGTGTCTCTTGCGTGCCCATGTATGTGCGCTGTGCGTTGCCCTATTTGTATGCCTGTCCTTGTCCTGTTCTGGCCATGCTTTCCAAAAAAAAAAAAAACCACTGCAAAGAGAGAGAGGAGGAGAAGAGAGAGAGAGACATGCCAGGCATTCGTCTCCACGGTGCAGCAGGCAGCGGCGGCAGGAGAAACACGTTTTCTCCCCACTGCAGACAAAACCATTCAGTCTGTTATCTGTTCAATTAAAATCAGCAGTGCGCGCCGCGCCGCCGCTTCTGCTGCTGCTGCTGCTGCTGCTGCTGCAGGCTCTGTCCAGCATGCGTTATTAGAGTGTGTTCCAAAAGGTGTCAAGGTGTGTGCGTATGTGTGTGTGTGTGGGGGGGTTGGGGGGTGGAGGGGGGGGTGATCGGACGCGGACCCCTGCTTGCATTTTCAAGTTGTTCACCTGTGAGGACAAAAGAGTGATGTCGCTCAGATTTCTTTATGCGTATGTGTGTGCGCGCACTTGTATGCGTGCGTGCGTGTGTGTGTGTGTGTGTGTGTGTGTGTGTGTGTGTGCGTGTGTGCGTGTGTGCATGGATTCTAAGTGTTTTCTATGAAGTGTCTGATCAGCAGGAGGGATTGTCAAGGCTGACTGGCGCTTTGCATTGTTCCATCTTGTCCACACATCCCTAATAAATCACCATACGGGACATTATACTTGTTGCTTGTGCTGCAAGGAAATGTTTTAGAAAACATCCTTCACACTGTAAAGAGAACCCCCCCCCAAAAAAAAAAAAAAAATCCTTGGTGATCTTGAAATTTAATCGCAAGACATACTTTGTGGTATTTCTTTTACCTCCTGTGGTATAAAAGAAAAAGAAAATCTGTCTGTTTTTCATGAGAGCAGCCTTGAATGTTGGATGAATCACGGCTGACGGTGATGCAGTCTGTCAGAATTAGACAAGTACTGAACCATCAGGTGAACCTCACTCAAATCCGGGTTTTTTAAATTCTAGAGAAATTAATAATAATATAAAAAAAATCTGCATATGCAACGCGTAGAAATAGGATGCCTTTTTTATGTTTGGCTGTCTAGATTTACTAAAAAAAATGCATTAAAATCTGATCTGAACCAATCAGATTAAGTTCAATTCACCGAGAGAGGTGTGATTAATGACAGAAATGTATTGATACTTCGTTTAGAATTAAATCCTCATGATGGCATGAGTTCGTTTTTTGTTTTTTTTTTTAAAAAAAGAAAAGAAATATGAACTATATTTACAGAAAGAAATAGATGATTATTTCTGATCTTTCCGATTTATTGATATATTTTAGATTTAAATACCATCACATTGAGAGGCGGGGATTAGAACCTCTCATCTGAATTAATTGACATCGATTTCATCCTCCTCCACATCACTTTAAACCACATTCACTTGTGGTTTGTTACTCCTTTTTTTTTTTTTTTTTTTTAACCATGCCGGGCCCCCCCCCCTTACATATACACCCCCCCACCCACCCCAACCCGGAGGTCCTCGGACACCAGTCTGTGCGCCACTGAGCCAGGCAGCAGCTGAAGAATCCCCGTTATGATATGAAGGCAACGCGCGTTGACGTGTCGCGCTGCGTGTCCGACCTGTAGTATCGGTATGCGTCCCCTGCGCGCACACACACGCACGACACTCCCGTGGGGACGTGCGGCCAGCAGACGCAGCCACGGTAAGTGCAGCCAGTTTTCATTTCGGCACTTTATCTCCAGATTAGAACAACTTTATCCCAGCCTTTATTAAACTCGTTGTTGTCCGTGTCGGAGGAAGAGAAGTTTAACAGTTTTGTTGTTGTTGTTGTTTTTTGGGGTTTTTTTTTTGTTTTTTTGTTTTTTTTTGGGTCGTTCTTCGGCACCGTTCCGCCGATCCGTGCGGATTGCGCAACGCGGTGTGTGATCGGGCAGGGAAACACACAAAACGTGAAAACAATTCGTTGTTGTTGCTTTTATTCAACACTTGTGTTATTACCGAACGCTTCACTTTGACCAAAGTCCACTTCATCCTCTCAGTTATGTTTTGCTTTGACCATGCGGGGCTTCTCCAGGGGGGGGGGTGAGAGGCACATTTCTGGTTCTCCTCATGGCTCAGAGGCGGATTTTCGCGAACCAAACGCTCCTTTTTGAACCAAAAACACGCTTGAACAGTGGTGTAGAACAACAAATCGTGTTTTTATTCCCCATCAACTTCATGATTTCGCTACTTTCTTGGCCAAGCTGAGCCTCTCGGTCCCGTATATGTGTGTTACAGGAGGGCAATGCGCAAAGTGTGTGGTCTCCCCAAAGCTCTCCACCCCCGCAGAGACGCACGGTTTTGCGCGCCCTCACACACATTGTAGACACGCACACAAAAGCTGCGTCTGTCACGGTCGGACTCGGATGTCTCTGGGTCTCAGGAATGCGTTTTCTCTGTATTTTTTTACATTAGGAGCAGTTTGGGAACCGCTCTCAGAGCCGCGCTGTGAACCGCGGCAAGTTAGCGGCGATGTAAAGAAGGCTTCCGGTTAGGCGTTTCAAAATAAGAGTCGACAGCCGCGTAATAGTGATGCAAACAAAGGAAATATCCCCCCTATTTGTTGCAAACACTGTAAATTTAGCTTTTTTTTTTGCAAATTAGTATTTGTTAAAGGGAATTAGTTGTTATTAATCCATTGGGGTTATTTTTATATGTAACTTGCAGATTGAGAAATGTAAAATAAAAACGTTTACGATTTCTTAAAACTCAGATATTATCGATTTAAAGTCTCATCTCACTTGAAAAGCTGTGATGAATATATGAAAATGAGCTGAAGTGTCACAGTCGATGCGCAACAGATTTCTGTCCTCCATCCAGCTTGTCGATCGCTTGAACTGTAAATTATGCAAAAAAAAACCAAAATACAGTAGAATAAATATTCTGTAGGTCATTGAAAAGATCTGCGATCTCTCAGCCATTCCCTGTAATCATTTATTTTTCTGTTTGAAGTGCAGTTGATTTGATTCTTCCACCCCTGAAAAGTGGCTTTTAGTTTTAAAGTGCTTTCCTGTCTTGTTCCTGGTGAACTTTGGGCAGCTTGATGCTGCAGAGGGAGGGGGGGGCGGTGATGGGAGGGGGTGGGGGGGGTAGTCCCTGCTTGGAGAGGAGAGAGGGGGAAATTCTTGTGTTTTTGGTATGCCATTACCCAGTGGAGAACCCATGACTGAAGGGGAGGAGGTGGAGGAGGACTAGGGGTGAGTTTAGGATACATTCCTCGCCATCCTCTTTAAGTTAACCACATTATTGGAGCTGCTGACATGTGGCCTCCTCACATGACGCCCATGTTCCCAGCTGATGCATTACAACTGGACTAGGTGGTCAGTTGACCTCAGCGCAGAAAAGTGTGGGATACAGATACCACAGGAAAACTTCAAGTCCCTGCTTTCACACGCTTTTCAAATTAGTTAGGGACTGACGGAAAATTATTTGTCCGGTGGGGGAGGTAGGGTGACTCCCATCCACAGCTAATGTTTCACAAAAGTGACAGATTGAGATAAAGCCCTGGTTACAGAGAAATGATTGTTTCCCCAAAGGTTAAGAAAAAGGTTCTTTTATTTATATAGATATAAATCTAGACTTTTGTTTCCTTTAAAACAAATTTAAAAAAATAAAAAAAATCTGTCGACTCTCCATTCAGGAAAAAAAAAAAAAAACCACGCATAACCCTCTCACTTTTTTAGGCCCCGCCTCCACTGAATCACTCCTGTACCCACACCTGCCTTTAAACCCTCAGGTGGTCTCACACACACACACACACACACACACACACACACACACACACACACACACACACACACACACTCCCCTGTGTGGTGTTAGCTTCAGAAATACAGCGACATTACATCTGACATATTAAATGGGGCTTGCCAGATTTGCATAAAGCCAGTGGAGCTGTGCCTGTTCTTCAGTGTCTCTGTCGAATCCGTAATCACCCACTCACAAATGACAATTACTGTAATGGACTGGTGGTGGGATTATACCACCAAAGTGGTTTTAGCGCACATCTGCATAATTGTTCTTAACATCTACGCGCCTGTGGGCTCCTGGCTGCCATTAGCTGTTGCAGAGAAGAGAGTGATTGAGGAGCTTGAAGAACAGCAGCAAACTGTGTGGGTGTTTGGAGTGTCTGTAATGTGTGAAAATGCACTAAGCATTGTCGAATTAAAGATTTTTGTGTTCGATTATTATTATTATTTTTTTATCCGTGAATGCAGGGGACAGCGGCAGCCGTGTGAAGGGACAAATCCACGGGTAAAGTTTGATTTCGGAGTGGCCCTTTAGCAAGGCACTGAACTTGGAATCATCAGCCCGGTGCTGGTAACCACACGGTTCCAAATGTAATGAAGATTAAATCGTTCGATAACGGTCGTCAATCGGAGATGACATGCGTCATTGCGGTTTCACCAAAATTTTACCCGTGAGTTTGCAACCTTACTGTAAGTTTAATAAGTTGATTTTTTTTTTTTTTTGCACACAAAATGTAAAAAAAACAAAACACTCCTCTCTTTTTTGAAGATATTTAGTAAAGAGAAAATTTCCCCACCTCATAGTTTTACATTGTTTTCGATAATTTGTGTAAAAACAGATTTAAAAAACAAAAAAAAAATTTTGGAATGCAGACTTTGTAGCGACATCATCAAATATCAGCTCCCCAGTGTCCGCATGTTGTCTAAATGTTTGCAAAGAATGCAAAGAAACTTTAAAGGACCAACTCATAAAAAACAAAAAAAATTCTCATCCTGATGCCGATGGGGGGGCAGGGTGAAGTTTCTTCATCTAAAAAACATTTCTGGAGTTTTACAAAAAAAATAAGACCTGAAAACTCATTTAAAATTAATTAATTAATTAATCCGTCAAGCATCTCGAGTCCAAGATTGTTTTCTACTTTTTAATAATGAGATCTTTAATGTAGCATCTGAGCTAAAAGTGTTAGCATGCCCCCCCCCCCTTCCCCAGGTGAGTATACAAGCTTGAATGTGGTATCTGGTGTTTGCACGCTGATGTGTTCAACTTATCTGCGATTTTAGCTTAAAAATTACACTAATAGCGTCTTTGTGGACTCAGAAACTTCACCAAACTGATGTTTCATGTTGGGGGGTGGGGGGGGGGTGAAGAGGCGATGATCTAATTTTCATTTTTGTGTCTAATGTTCTGTTTTAATTCTAGCTTTTGTTCGGATGCTGGAACAAAAAATGTGAAAATATCATCCATGTCCAGCTTCCGTCAAAAATCAAATCAGTGAAGCTAACGTCACGTGAACGACAGATGGATGGACACATGCGTGGTATTGGGGGGGGTGGAGTGGGTGTGGGTGGGTGGGTGAGGGGGGGGGGCTATGGCGGAGTGAGCCAGCTTAGCAGCTGAACCCAGCTTTCCAGTTACAGTCGCCGTTTAAACATGCAGCGAAGCTTCGGGCGAGGAGGGGGGCACTCGAGTTTGTTTTTTTTCCGCCATTAAATGTGCTAATTTCCTCCAAACTTTTATTCAAATCGGAGAGTGGAATCTGAGTCAGCATGGAGGGCATGGCTGCCTCTGCCTGCGCGAAGCGATACCTGGATTCTGCACAGAGGCCACTGCAGCTTCATCTCCTCCTCTTCCTCCTCTCATTGCTCATCTCTTGAAATCTGGCCAACATCCCACACACAAAATCATGTTCCCTCTCACTCTCTTTTTCTCAGAACAGCATGATGTGCTAATTACTCTCCGTTGCCATGGCGATGGGTAGCACCTCTCTTTTTGTTATCTTGGATGGCCCGTCACAAACATGCCTCGGATTGGCTGAGGCGACGGTACATTGTTGAGCGGATGGATTTTTTTTTTTTGTCTCGAAGCGATTAATATTCAACACCAAATTTCTCCAAAGAATTTTTTTCTTTTTTGTGAGTCTTAAATGGGAGAAAAACAAACATGTTTTTTGAGTATTTCCTACATTTCCCAGCATACACTCTTGACAAGAGGTGAAACGATGAATACCAGAATTCCCTTTCACCAACTCCTGCTTTTGCATTCAGATGATTCCACCTTAGGTTATTAAAATTCATACTTACACAAATTTTTACAGCGTTAAAATATCTGAAAATTTATTTATGAGCTTCTCGTGTGAGAGATTTCACGTTTTTTTTTTAGGAACAAATCACGATTTTTCCAACAGATTTTATTCCAATCTGACTTTCAGGATTTGAACCTTTTTGCTCTGCTTGTTTTTTTCCTTTTAAAGACATAAGGTGGCTTATTTATTACTCAGAATGAGTGAATGAAGGAGACCACCTTCCCAGATTTCCCCTTCTGCTCTGGATGTCACACATAAGTGAGTCACTTTGACACAGTCACATGTTTCTATATATAAATGTGTAACTCAGCAGGTCAGAAACCTAGGAGCCGTGGTAATTACAGTGGAAAGAAACGACACTGGGGTGGATGTGTTAGTGCCTCCGAGTCGATGGAGGGGCATTAATAAAGCGATAGCCTGACAAAACAAGCAAAGGGGAGATTATCACAGCCGGAGTGGCTCTCGCTTCATTACTCATTAAACACACAGGAATGTTGTGTCTGAGTGGAGCGAGATTCGCTTAAAATCCATTTAATGACACTAATTTAGCAGAAATAACAGTAGTAAACCGTTAAACCATCAGTTTCCTGGCGTAGGAGGAGTTACTGCGTTAAAAAAAAAAAAAAAGTAGTTCGTTTAAAAAAAGAAAAGGGTTTAGCCCTCCTGTTTCTTTTATATTTTATTCCCACTGACCCCCAAGTTTTATGAATGGGCAGCAGGAAGCTCTCCCATTGGCTGAGAATGACAGCCAATCAGGGAGGATCATTTGTAACAGAGGCAGGAGATGAATGGAGGAGTCAGACATTTTTAGAGGTCAGGGCCTGGTGTGTGTGTGTGCATGTGTGTGTGTGTGTGTGTGTGTGTGTGTGTGTGTGTGTGTGTGTGTGTGTGTGTGTGTGTGTGTGAGCCTCACACACTGACCTACTTACTTTATTGCAGGCATCTATACATAGCTGTGGGAAACGCAGGCGGACAATCATCCCGGTTAAAATTAGCAGTCGTGACCACCTGTCCTGCTCTCATGAAGGCGGAAACGCCGGAGCAGAGATGGAGCGAAACAGGAAGGAAGGAGAGGGGGAAAAAAGGGGATGAAGAGGAGGAGGAGGAGGAGGAGGAGGGACGGGAGGGCATTGATCACTGCTGGTTTAACTCCCGTCACTCTTTCTCCCCGTTTTTTTTTTTTTCTTCACGCTGCAACACAGGGAGACATTGTTAGGCGGTCTGGATTGGAGGAGGTGGGTTGGAGAAGTTGGGGGGTGGTAGTGGTGGTGGTGGTGGTGGGGGGGTTGGTTGGTGGTCCAGGCCAAGCAAAGTTCACATACCTCTCTGGCTGGATCACTGCCAGATTGCACAGAGGATATAGGTGGAAAGATATAGGGTGAGGAGTTAAAGGGCCATTCCAGCTTTCTGGATGTTCCACTGACGGTTCGGAGCAGAAAGGCGATCCCGTACTTCCACTGTTTTTTGGGGGTTTTTTTGGGGTTTTTTTTGCAAAAGTTGCATCCCCTACCTTGTCTTTCATTGCATGTAACGCCATTGTCACAAAGTCTTCCTGCCTTTGTTATCTCAGACAGCCAACAGGAAGTCTTCATCGTCTTAACTGATCAAGGCTTCCTGTTCTAAAACCAGCTTCATGTTTCCTCGAATCACAATTTTTTCAGCCCACTCTTGGTTTTTTTGTTTTTGTTTGTTTTGTTTTTTTCTTGCGTGCCTCCGCCGAAGTAGGAGTTAGTGGGTTGAGAGTCAAAATGTTACAGAGAGGCAGCAAAATATATATATATATATTTTCAGTTCATATCATCACTGCTGCATGACCACCAGAGAATTTGCAGTACTTTGCATTCAAATGTTGAATCTATAAAGTATGGATTGTGATTTCCCGCGGGGGGGGTAAACGGGAGCAGTCTCGTTGTTCTCGATCGCAGCTTCGCGCTCATCTCTCGTGATTAAAACGAATCTTACGGCCACATTTGTCTTTTTCCAGGACTCCTGTCAGGCTTGGGGAACAGCAGATGGACGCTCCAGGAGAGGCGGAGGAGAGTCCTCCAAGCATCCATCTGTGGCAGTCAAAATGGACGGCGCGACAGACCGCCATCTTCATCTCAGCGCAAGAAACAGAGGGACAGTTCTGCAAAAAAAACAAAAAAAAAGGGGGGAGATTAGGAGGGAAATGGCAGTTTGCCTCCTTTTCCACGTGCACCTCCAGCTTTTTTCTTATACATCTGTTTGCAAAAAAAAAAGAAAAGAAAATGTTCTGCCAATGTTCCCACATGGCTCTGGTGAGAAAATACAGGAAAAATCGTGATGATTTAAGATTTTGAAGCTTATATAAAGTAGATTTATGTAGTGTTTCCAGCTAAATGCTAACATCTGCATGCGAACATTTCCTTCATTTCGCTCTAAAAATAAAATACAGCACAAATGAATAGGAATATTGTTAGCTTTGCTCATTATAACATAATCGAATAACATAAAAGTGGATTTATGGTGGCAATAAAAAAATCAAAAGGTCACCGGATCAGGTAGCCACAAGCTAACTTGAAGAATTTTAATATACAAAATATGCAATAAGAAAGATAAAAAGTATGAATCATTTTGGGAAGCCTTTCCCCGTGAACGATTCTGCAGACGTGAAAATCATTTTGAACACGTCCTGATTTTGCATTAGCTGTTAGCGTAGCATTGAAAGATGATGGTGCACGTGAGAAAAATGGCTCCTGTCCGTTTTGGGGTTTGTTTGTTTTTTTTAAATTTTTGCGTTATATGTTGTACCACGAGTCACATCTACCGCTGACAACACATCCGATTCCTCCGGAAACCCAGCGGGAAGTCGTTTCCCTCCATCACACCTGAAACACGGCAGCCATTTTGGCTCCGATTGGGGGCTCCGGAGCCGCAGCGGCCCCCTGCGGTTGCTCAGTAGTCAGTGTAGATCCTGTGGGGCTGGCAGCAGCTACATCTGGCTACTGGGTCTCCGCCGGCGGCCATGCTATTCATCCATCGTCATGACGACACAAAGGCCAATTGTATGGTTGAATTAAGCAAAGGGGAGGGGGGTGCGGGTTTGTTAGAATATTTTCAGACATAATTGGAATTCTTCTCTAACAGGATTAGTGTATTATTTTCTGGATTTCTGTATGTAGCCTTGTGATTTTCACCGTTTCTATGAAACGCCCACCATGAGGAGAAAAGCTCTCAGCTGATCCATGTGGAGGGGGGGTGGGTTCTGGACCTGGCATATAGTGTAGGATCCTGTGTGTCGGTCTACAGCTACATTGTCTGCTGGGTTTCAGGGCTGCACCCGAACGCATCTCCAAGTCTGACTGTTAATCCTTTTATCCAATGTGAGATTACTGTGGTGTGTTTAAGGAGCCCAAAGGCCTGGGTAATTTGACAACTTTGTGTTTATTGACTCATCATAAAACATTCTTCAAACAATAAAACAATTTTAAATGTCCGTTTCTGTACAATGCTTGCTAAGCAATTTTATTTATATATAGAAAATGTAAGAGGAGTTGTGTTAAAATGACAAAACTCCTTCAAATTTTAATGGCAGGTACTCTGGAAAAAATAACAGCATTCCATCAACAAATATTTTCAAGCAATAAATATGTATTTATAAATAGTGTAAATTTACATCAAGATTAGAAACATAACGAAACAGGAGAAAAAAAAATCACAAATTAAACTTTATTCCATTAAGTCTATGTGCAACCCATTCTCTTTGTGACTTGGCTAGTAAGATTTTTTTTTTTTAATTAATTTTTTTCTTTTTTTTTTTCTTTTTCTTTTTTTACCTAAGAAACAAACAAAAACGTAGTTATGAAAAAAGAACAACACAAAGATAAAACAAAACAAAGCTGTAAGAAATAAAAGAATCACCTAAACTCTTCACATTACAAATAGTTTTTTATTTTTTTTGGTGGTGTTTTTTTTTTTTTTTTTTTTAAGATTTTGCTGTCAAAAAAAAAAAAAAAAAAGTCTTAAAATTACCATCTACTATAGAAAAAGACCAGTTAGGCTAGTGCTCCTTGGGGGAGTGTGGGGGGGCGGGGGCAGAAGATAAGTTGAGGGAAAATCTAGAAATCAACATTTCACCTTATTACTGGAAAAGAAAAAAAAAATAGGGGGGTGGGGGGGCAGAGGTTGTCAAGTCAGTAGTCTTTACGGGTGGTGTTGCCAGTTGTGACAGTTAACAAGTATCTACAAAACATTTTTATCACGCATTAAGAACCCCCCCACCCCCACCCCTCCTCGTGCCCCTGTTGCCCAAATGTTTTTGATTAAGTCCTCCATTAAAACAGGGCGGGACCACTGTCACCAAAGGGGAAAAGGGTGGGTGGGTGGGGGGGCGGAGAGAGGAAAAAGAAGTCCTGTTAGCGAGCTCGGTGCCCCCCACCACCCCACCAATCACCACCACCCCTGGAAGGGCAAGACTCCAGCACTTTTTTTAACAGGTTGCATAGACAGACATGCTCGGCCGCCTCAGCCTCCAGCTGTCACGATGGGAGACCAGCCATGTGGGTGGGTGTGGGTATGGGTATGGGCGGGGGGACGGGGGACGGCCTCGGCTTTCCTGAATATCAGAAATGGTCCGCATATGTGGGTGGTTGTTCTTTTATTCATTTTTTTTTTTTTTTGTGGGGATTTTTTTCCTTTTAAATCTTAATACAAGCTCCTGTAAAAGGGGCTTCATGGCTCCACAGCAGAAGAAGAAAACGCCGTCGCCTAATGTCAAGATGAAGAAGAATGAAGAGGAGGGGCCTGAGGAGGAAGATGACACACAAAGGTTAGATGCACAGCAGGTATAAACATATAAATATGTATGTTTACCTATGTTAAGATGGTAAAACCTTTATTTACTGCGTGAAAATGTGATTGGTGGATGACATTCAGCCACTCCCCCTTTCAAGATGGCGTCTCTTTTGTCACAAAACTACTTCCTGATCCTTAAAGGAATGTAACCCAGGAATTCTTTTGTTGGGACTATCGATGCGCTCCTCCCCCTTTTTTTTTTTTTTTTTTGTATCGTTTATTTGCTCAAGATGTCAGACGCACACAAACAGCAACACGTTTGAGGTTTTTTTTAAAATAAATCTGTGCTGATGTTGAGGACACACCCATATTTGGTCTTTTTTTTTTTTAAAAAAAGAGTTTATTACACAACATGCTTCCTCCTTCGTCAAATGATTTAAAAATAACATGGATTTATTTCTCTTTGAAAGAAAAAAAAAAAAAAAAAAGGTAAACTGCTTCATAAAATATTTTATTTACAACTCCAGATGAATCCATGTTTGTTCTGATTCACGCCGACGACGAGTTAATTTTCGCTTTCGACTGCGGGGCGGAGCTTCTGGAGGCCGCCTCCTCCTCCTCCTCCTCCTTCTCCTTCACGGTCCGGTGACTTACTAATGTGAACTGGTCGTAGACCTGCATCAGGTCCTCCATCCTGTGCTGCTCTAGCACCACGAAATCGTCCAGCGTGGCGCTGCCTTTCCGGGCGCAGTCCTGGCAGTGGACCACCGACTGCTTCTTGGGCAGGAGTTCGCGGCGGACAAACAGCAGGTTGAACACCTCCACCTGCGCGCACACACAAAAAAAACAAAACAAGATCGACTTCAGTCTCTGAGGCGCTTATTTTATATTATTAGACATAAACACGTTTTTTTTTTTTGGATTCTTATCCAGTATCCGTGGCGAAATAAGTGTGAGCTGCGGAAACCCAGAAAAGTGAAATCCTGTTAAATTTCACACTCCTGGTTCCGAGATGTTCCCGCCGCGGTTACTGACCTCGCAGATGGTGCAGTAGTGCGCCGGCTCGTCCCTGGTCCGCGGCCTCAGCACCGTCTCCTTGCCGGCTGACGCCAAGGCCTCCTTCACCCACTGGCACTGCTTCAACGTCCGCAGCAGGCAATACCTGAGGAGGAGGAGGTGGAGGAGGAGAAGCAGGCGTCACCTTCTGGTGGAACGACCGCCGGGTCAAAACATCAGCCGACGGGGACTCACTTGATCATCTCGAACAGTTTGTGGTCTGACACTTTGATATTGCGCGCCATATTCCAGGAAAGGTGCACCATGGGAACCATGGACTTGACGCTCTGGAGCTTGTTCCACTCGTAGCGTTCCACGGCTAGCTTGTACTGGTGGGCTGAGAGAGGGAGGGGGAAAAAACAAAACAAAAAAATAAATCAGAACTTTCCAGTCGCGGTTCTGTCGTACAGACAGGAAAACGTGTCTGAAATGCATCAGCCGCAAAACGAGGCTGCTGTAATCAGCCTGGTTATCAGCTAAAAAGGTCACTAATCAGCTTAAAAGCTTTCCAAACATCACAGCAAAAGGTCGCCGTATCAGACGGAATTAGCGGAGGACTAATGAGCGAATTCTGGCAGACTCATGCTGGGAAAAATCTACATATTCATTTCTTCTTTTTCGTTAACGGATTGGTTTTTTTTTTTTGGAGGATATCGGACCCCCCCCCCCAACGAGGCCTCGGCGTACCGGTTAAGGGTCCGACGTTCCAGGCGATGTTGTTGCACCAGCCAATGGCCTGAACCCAGTGGACGGTTCCCGTGTTGAGCCACACCAGGTCGCCGGGGCGCTGGATGAACCGGTAGACGGGCACGTCGGCCTCGTACAGGTCCTCCAGGTTGGGCCACCAAGAGCCCATCAGGAAGTTGATGTTGTTCCTGGAAGGGTGGGGGGGGGAAGGGAGGTTGATTCGGAGGCGTTGCTATTTAATTTATGTTTTTTAGATCTTCATTCGATCCTTACTTTTCACAGAAGTTGCTCATCACTCCCCAGTAAGGCTCCGGTACCGCGAACCATTCACAGTCTCCGGGTCCGATGTTGATGTTGACGGCGCAGAAGTTATTGTGTTCTTGGTGGCCTGGAGTCACAAACACACACAAAAAAAACGCATTTTAAAAGTGACGCCCTTCTTGCCTGCTATGATCACACCCCCATTCCTCAAATAAAGCCTTGCGTGGATCACCTGGTATCCGGCTGCCGGGGACCTTCATGTAGAGCTGAACGGTGTTCATCCCCAGGATGGTGTGGCCCACGTGGCTCAGCAGGTTGCCGGCCGAGACGACTCGAGCGAAGGCCGGCAGTTTGCTGAGCTCCTGGAGTTGCTGTTTCCACCTGGTCGCGCGTGGGCGAGAAACCCGGATGAGTCACAATTTTATTTTTTTTAAAACCTCGGCAGTTTGGATGCCAAGATGAGACCCGCCACTTACTTCCTTTCGTCCGACACGTCGATGTTGGTTCCGAACTTGATGTGCTTTAAGGGCCCCCTTCGTTTACGAGCGACACTGAAGATGCAAAGAGTTTTTTTACGTGTCAGAACTTTCGATTGGAGCAAATATAATCAAATCAAGGTGAAAAAACTTCCATTAAATACCTCTCTGCAGACGCCGGCTCTGTGTCTGAGGGCTCCTTCAATGCCTTCTTCTCATTTTCCTCCTGTGAAATAAAACAGGAAGTACATTGAACCACCAGGAAGCTGCATGTACAGCACATTCAAACACCGTAAATCCATCAACCAGTCACCTCCACAACCAGCTGGGTTGAAAGTTTTGCCAGTCTGATCTAGTGACGCGTGGGCGGAGGGAGCTAGCAGCAGCATGCAGCTATGTTGGCGGGAGCCCCAGGATAGCCAATTAGCTAAGCGCCACAGGGCGGGGCCTACCGCGTGCTTTGTCGCGGCGGAATCCGACTCGAGTCGAGAGCAAGACCATAAAACTCTGATAGACGTCCACAAGAGAGAAACTCTCAAGTTATGCAATACAGTTTCTGAGGTCGATACTTCCTGTGTTTCAAATTAAATGTCCTGTTTTATTCTAATGGTTTATTCAACAGTTGGTGCGACAAATTTAAAAAAAAACGTGTCATGATGAACCGCGTCGCACGCTAGCACTCCCATTCATGGGCTCGGTTTAGACGCCACCCAGGATTTGCTGCATCATGAGCGACACCTACTGGTGAAAATCAGCATTGCTGCTCCTGAATATTTTCTCTGATCTTTTTTTTTTTTTGGTGTCGATCCAAAATGAGAAAAAAAAACTTTTTGAGTTTTGTCAAAGCGGAATCGTTCGATGAGTCGTGACTCACCCGTAGGGACTCTTGGAAGGACGCGGCCTGGTACTGGGCGTATTTGGCGATGGTGGTGTGGGCCCGGGCGCTTTCGCAGCGCCACATTTTTTTGATGCCCGTCGGGTCCCAGTTTTCATCGGCGGGCTGCGAGAGCTGCGTCCACACCTCCACCAGGTGCTCCGGGTTGGCTTCGACCAACGTCTTGGTGGAGAAGAGACCCAAATCTGCAGCGGAGAAGGAAGCAAAGGATTTGAGTGTGCGACAAGTAAGGACGGATGCAGTAACGCACCAGCGGGGGGATAAAATGCTCTACCCAGTTTGAGCGCTCCGGCCAGGCCTCTGATGACTGTGACGGGGTTGGAGGGGTTTGTGCAGAACTGGTGCAGCGGAGGGAAGAACGCGTCCCTCTTATTCTCCAGCTGATCCGAACAGGAAACAGGAAATTAAAATCAGGCGGGCGACAGATCACGACGTCTTCTCGGGAAGTTTCCGAACAAAAAAGAAAAAAAAAACAAACAACAGAAAAACTTTCACGAAGGAAGTACTCACGTAGATGCTGGGCGTGGGAGGGTTGAGCTTGTCTTTGGGCAGGGCTGGCGAAGGCGGCGGGGGCAGCCGGGGCGGGGGGCACTTATCGAGGAGGATGCTGCTGTTGGAGAGGCCGTTCCTCCCCAGGTTTCTGCACGTAGGAAAAAAAGATAGAAATCAATACGCGGGTGAATATGAGGCTTTTTTTTTTTTCTTTTCCTGTATCTGTTATTGATTTATTTCATTAAAAAAAATAAAATAAAAATTCTCTGCAGTCGTGTGGAGGAATCCACTCGGCTGAAAAAATGATCTGGATGGCAACAAGGCTGCCCAGTGGCCGTCGGCGTTGTTGCACGTTACATAATCATTGGCTTCCGCTGCTGCAGTTACACCACGATACCACCGGGGGGAGACACGCTCCCGACAAATCGTGCTGGGGTTTTTTTTTTTCTCGGCAGAGAGGTGATTACATAACAGCGGTGACAACCGGAGGAGCGGGGTGTGTGGGGGGGGTGGGGGCTGACGCCTCACCTGCAGGCCTTCAGCACGTCCGTGGAGCTGGGGTAGATGGATATCGAAGATGACGAGGAGGAGGAAGAGGAGGAGGAAGAGCCGGGGCCGTGCGGAGGCGTGGCTTTCAGACCGGCGACGGCGGGCGGCTCGGCCTTCAGCGGGCTCTGAGAGTCTTCGGACATCGCTCCTTTGCTGTTGCCGTTGACGACGGCCGGGGGCGGGGCGGATACGGCGGCGGCGTTGCTGTTGTTGTTGGCGGGGCTGTGGGCGCCCGTCTGGGTGTGTTCTGAGGATTTGGGCGAGGGGGTGGCGGTGGACATGGCGGAGATGGGCGAGGAGGCCGCGGAGCTGCCCTGTGCGTGGGGGGTGGAAGGCAGGACGGCCGGGTGGATGTTGTTGATTTTCTTGTGGGGCTCGGGCGCGGCGGCGGACGACGTGGACGACGACGCCGTCGCCTCCTCGCCCTCCCCCGCACCTTTACCCCCCGCTAGCAGGGCGGTGAGTCTGGGATTGTCTGCGCTAAGGCTCGGCTTCTCGCCGCCTTCCGCCGCTTTGCCGCCGGCGTCTTCCGAGTGCACGTGATTGGCCAGGCCTTCCGACTGGGCCGCTTTGCCATCGGCCGACGGCGACGACGGCGCCGCCGCCTTCGCCTCGGATCCCCCCCCGTTTCCGAGGGACGAGGCGGCCGTGGCGTTGCTATCTTTGGTAGCGGACGCACCAGGTGCTACTCCACCTGAGGTAGCGGCGTGGGGCAGGGGGGGCGGGGACGGGAGGTGGTTGTGAGCCTGTTGCTGCTGCTGCTGCGGCGGCGGCGAGGGGGCCTTAGTGGAATGTCCAACCTGATTGTTGGGGTGCTCGGGGGCGGCGGGGTTGGGGGTGTGGGGTTGAGAGAGGGTCCCCTCGCTAGCGGAGCACTTGGCTTGTGGAGCAGCCCCCTTCTGAAGCCCCTGGGTGGGGGGGGGGGAGAAAAGAGGAACGGAAACAGGAAGTTAGCGTCAAAAGCGAGATTAGAGATTATTGCTAGGAAAAGTTATCTGAACCTGCAGAATGAAAGGAAATCAAAGCGAGGTGCCCCCCCCCCACACACACACACACACCCCAGGAGGGATCGCTTCTCTGTGGCTTTTGACAGATTTAACAACAAGTAGGTCAGTAGACTAAACCTGAATTCTATCCGTTTCACGCTGAACAGAAGAAGCGCCAGAGAACTGACCTGAGAGTTTAGGTGCTGGGGGGGGGCCTGGCGCGACGTGGCGTCCTGTGTTTGCGGGCTTGTGCAGGTGTGAGGTAGCAGTGCTGCGTCGCCGCTGCCGGCAGGTTGCAGGTAAGGCACGTCTCCGTTGGGTCCTGTGTCGGCGGGCCCCGACTGATTATTACTACTGTTACCGCCCGCGGGGAGGGGGTCCGAGTGTCCGTGCGTCCCGGGGCCCAGGGGTCCGTTGGCGAGCGGCGGCTGAGGCGGGCACAGAGGTCGGTGGAGTCCCCCCGGGTGCGGGGGACGGGTGGGTTGCAGGGCGGGGTTGGGGGAGGGGAGGGAGTTGCTGGTGGGGCCGTTGGGGAGGGAGGGGCGCGCTGGACCTCCTGAGGCGTTCTGTCTCATCTGGAAACGGGGAAAACAGACGAGACGTTTGTTGGTCGGTGTTTGTTTTAAACGCACGCGTGCACACACACACACACACACACACACACGAACACACACACACACACACACACACACACACGAACACACACACACACACACACACACACACACACACACGAACACACACACACACACACACACACGAACACACACACACACACACACGTATGATTTCTTTTTTTTTTTTTACCTGGTGCTGGTTCTGCTGCATCATGGCGAGCTGAGCCTCCAGTTGCCCCAACATCTGCAGCTGCGGGGGCTTCAGGCTCGCCCGGTTACTCCGCAACTGCTCCAGCAACTGGAGTTGGACGGGGGGGGGGGGGGGAGAGAAGTCACGTAAAAAAGCAAAGATCAAGATTTTATTTTTATTTTTTTTCCGGGGGATGAGATGATTACCGACCTGTAACTTCTGCGGGGAGAGGTACCAGTTGGGAACTGGCTGCTGTGCTGCGTTACTGGCCCACAAATCTCCCTAGAAATAAATTCACATGGTTGAAATTCAAATTTTATTGAATTTAAAAGAGGTTAAAGTGCTGGCAGCGGCGGGGGGGGGGGGTCGTATTCACCTTAGACGGGCTGGAGGCTCTCCTCCGCTTGGCTGGGCAGGACTGGTCGTCCGCCTGGGCCAGCGAGCCGGCGTGGGGGGGCAAGGACTGACCCGAGACCCCGCCTTCTGCGCTGTGATTGGGCTTGCAAGCCTGTAATGGGGAGGGGGGGAGGTTGGGGGGTGGGTGGGGTTGGCGGTGGAGCGCAAGGAGAAGGAGGAGGGGAGTGACGCGAAATAAGTAACCAGGGAAAGAACACAGGCGTAAAATGGGGAGGGATGGAGTGGGGAGGGAGTGGGGAGGGGGGGCACGAAAGAAAAGGTCAAGGTGGAAAGTACGAGCGAAGCAAGGAAAATAACAGCAAATGTGAGGAGGGAGGGGGGGTAATCAGGCGAAGCGAGGGATGGAGAATAAGGAAGAGAGGGAAAGAGAGCAATACTGTGATTGTGCGTCGGCAGTCTAACACAACAAGCAGGACAAGTAGAGCAAATAAAATAAATAAAATAAAAATAAAATAAATAAAACCCTTCCTGTGTGTCTGAGGGTGTTACTTCATAGGTCAACAACAGCCCCCCCCCCGGGGGGGGGGGGGGGGGCAGCTCTCCTGCCGCGCCGACATTCCCTCCGAGGGAGCCAAGGAGGCGAGAGCGGCTGGCATGAAAAATGTTTTTTAATTGTTTTTATTTTATTAAATGTATTAATCCCCAAAGGGAAAATTAGAAGTCATTTAAGTCAGTCAACAGAATCTTACTGTTGGTTTTACCTTTGGTTTATTGGACCTACTTTAAAATAAAATTAAAAATAGATGAATCACAATTCTGCTAATCATCAATATTTCCCAATCATTAAAAAGAATAATAATTAGGATTTCAAGCAATTATTTATATTTATTTTCTCAGAGGATAAAATCTGGGCTAAAAAAAACAAAAAACAAACCAAAAAAAAACAACAAATTTTTTTTTTGTCTTCGTTTGTTTCGGTGGCGTTCTAAAATTACCCATCAGGCTCAGAGACGTGAATCACACTCATCTGAAACAAGTGAACAATATGAAGCCGCTCACACAACAGTGATCACACAAACATGGACAACGACTCGCATCTGCTGCATGATGGGCATGAATGAGTGAGACAGTGATGCGACACTAGGGGGCGCTGCCGGGACTTTAGTGAGCAGCTGCAGGACATCTAAGGTCAACTACTGAAAAGGTGGGGAGGAGGAGGAGGAGGAGGAGGAGGGGGGACGGGGAGGGGAAGGGAGGAAGACAGACAGAGCCAATAGGAGTGTGTGGGTGTGTGGGGTGTGTGTGTGTGTGTGTGTGTGTGTGTGAGTGTGTACGCTACGGCGGCACGACCTCACCGATCACACTGAGGCAACGTCAAGACATCGACGAGGGAGGTAACGGCTAAACGCGGCTACTTGAGTCTGAACAGACGCAGATCGAGAGCCGTGTGAAACCGGATTCAAAATCGATTTAAAATTCAATTTCAGGTTGTTTTTTTTGGGGGGGGGGGGTGGATTTAAAAAAAAAAAAAAAGGTTGCACGTGTTTTATTGGATGATAACTTAGGAACTGAGCGTGATGGGTGAAGCCGAGACGCGTAAGTGTGCTGTGGGGAAAAAGGGGAGTGAAGGGAGTGGGTATCACTCGGCTGGAGTGCTTCTCCTGCAGGGAAACCAGCCGCGTTACGTCTGATGCACGACAAATTTTAGTCGTGTGTGCGCATTCTTCTAGAAATGTCTCCAATCTCCAATTTGGATTCTACACACACACACACACACACACACAGGCGGTGTGTGTGTGGAAGGTGGCGCTCAGCTCAAGTGTTACCCATCCGGTGCATGCGCGTGTGAGTTGGCCTGTCCGTGTGTTCATTATGCTCGTGTGTCTGCACTCAAAAAAAAAAAAAAGTAGGGAGGGGAAGGAGGAGAAAAGGTTGGTGTGTAAAGTGGGGGTGGGGGTGGGGGTGGGGTAGGGGAGGCGGGAGGTGTTCTATCTGGTCTCTCACCTGCTGCGGTGCACTGCTCAGGCCTCCCTGCCTGGAGGTTAGCTCAGCTGGGATTGGTAGACTCCATGCCTCCTCAATAAGAGGGAGCATTTTACTTTTACCCTGAAGGCTACTGAGCGGGGGGTTACTCAACTGAGCCTAGGGGAATGGAAAACGACGTGAAAAAACAAAAAAAGTAATAAAACACAAGGCTTTTTTTTTTTTTTTTTGCTGCTGTTGTTGAAATAAACGATGACCTCAAAAAACATGGAAATGATCAGCAATGGTAAAATAGGTAGAGGTTTAAAAAAAACAAAAAAAAAAACACACAAGTGAAGCCAACTGATATGCAAAACTTGTGTCTTTGGCAGGGGCTAATGCCACCTTAAAATGTTCAGATACAGCATCAACCAACACAAGGAGGTATTACTACTTGACATTCGGTAATAGTAATCCCAAACACAGTCACAGTTCCATTAAAGCAAGCCGTCGGGGCTTGTCTTAATGCCGGGGTGGGGGGGGTTTATGCTAACAAAACTGGTGGAAATGTAACATTGCGTCATGCACATGTGAAGGAAAATGACATTAGCTTGGACAAAAAAAAAAAAAAGTTCTGTTGAGTAAAATCGGTGTTAAATTCTGTGGGTGGCGGGAACAACCGGATACCGGTTAGCGTTAGCCATCCGTTAAAGGTGATTGGTTTGCTTCTTTAGAATCACGCTAAACTGCAATAGTAACATTAAAAAAAAAATGAAACGTTGTGGTTTTGGCTTGAAGGTCCTCAGCGATTCAAAGTTCTTATTTGTGCCAAATATGACCCCAAAAGTCTGTAGAATTAAGAGTTTTAAGTTATGGCGACGCAGGGATGCTACCAAATAGACCCATCCTCTGCTCCGCATGACAGTTGGAAAGTGTTTCTATATCATGCATTTAAATGTATATGAGGATCTAAGAGGAGTTCCTACACTCAGATTGTCCTCCTGATGGGTTTCGATGCTAAAATGTGTTCCCTTAACATCCAACAAAAGCACTTTCTTTGCTTAAAAAAAAAAAAAAAAGTGGCTTGGATTCTTGTGATTTTCAAATGCACCAATAGGAGCAGCACAAGCAAGTTAACAATAGCAGGAGTTTAAAAAAAACACACAAAAAATAAAATTTTCAGCTGTATAAATTCTGTTGCAGTTCTGAACCATTTGGCGCAAATTTGTCCCGACTAATCTCTTGTAAAACGCTGCAAGTAGACAGTTTTGACTTATAAGTGCTTGAATTGTATTAATAGCATCCAGCAGCTTTCATTAATGAAGCGTTTCAAGCGGGGAATCGTTGGGAACCAGTGATGTTCGACACATTAACGCCAAATCTGACGGGAGACTAGAATAAAAAACTCTGGATTTTGTTATCTGCTTTCCTCGCAGCCTCGCTTCCTCGGATTCTCCCCTCCACCCACCTGCAGGCATTTGATGCGGTGGGCTAGCGCGGTGGTGTTGGTGCAGCCCTTGCTGCGCGTGGCGTTGATGTAGCACTTGATGGCGTCGTGCGGCTGGTTGCAGGACTCGTACAACGTGCCCAGATCCATCCAGGCCGCGGCGTGGCTGTGGTCCAGCTGCACCGCGCAGATGTACGCCTGCAGAGCGTCCATGGGCTGGTTCTGCTGTTGGTACAACACCCTGGGTGGAGGGGGCGGAGAGACGAGATTTACTTCCTACACTATTCCAGAAAGAGCGAACCCTGCGGCCCGTCCTGAGCGACCCGTCTCTTACCCTATAGAGCACCAGGTATCTGCACTGGCCTCTGATTTGTCTATGGATTGCCGATAGGAGATGAAGGCGTCCTGGACTTTCCCAATACTCGAGTAGCACCTGCAGGAAACACAACAGACACATGCGTGAGGATTCTTTCTGCACCGATGCCCCCAAATCTGAGTGATTTCACGTTCTGCCCCGTCATCTTGATTAGATCCCATTAGATCTGAGAGATTAAAGATGATTTTGACGAAGTTTTATGCAGATCAAACATCTTGAAGAATAACCAGCACTAGGCTTTTACTGTATTCTTAATTTCAGGTGAACCGCCCCTTTAAGAAAGCGAGCCGGCGTTCAAACACACACAGCTTGGCACGCTCAGAGGCAGCTTCTCCCGATCAATTAAAAGAGGCCTCAGCTGATCCTGACACCAGCAGGCTGGCTCAGGGCATCACTTTTTAATGGAGCATGAAACTGGTCTTTAAAAAGAAAAAAAGATGGAGAAAGAGAGAAACTGAAATAAAAACGTGAAGACATGAAAATCCCAACCGCTCTAACGCCTGTTAATAAAAATGTCCACACTCGTAAAACAACCCCTGGAAACCAAAGCAGAACCATGGCAACTAAATCTTGTCGAGAGTAGATTCCAGGAACAACAAATTTTCAAAACTGTAACCTTTGTGACCCCCCCCCCCCCCCCCCCCGCCGGATTATAGATTATAACGTACCTGCCAAGGAAGTACCAGGACTGTCCAGAGTTGGGGTCGGCCTCCAGAGATTTCTGCAGACACTGGATGGCATAGCTGTCCCTGCCGGCTCTGTCCCCGAGCTGTTCCACGGTGTGATGCATCCAGCCTGCGACACAAACACCCGCACCAATAAGAAACACTGACCTCCATCAGGTTCCGTTAGGACAAACAGGTCAAAGGGAGGATTGATCTTGATGCACGGGAAGTAAAGCGGGAGAGTAAATATTTGTTTTCCACTCGGAAAGCACGCTTACCTAGCTGCTGCAGGGTAGTGGCCTTCACCTGTGCAGGTAGATCCTCTGTCTGCAGGAGGCTCTCGTAGGCCTCCTTGGCAGCTCGGTATCTCTTCTGGGGAGGAGAAATAGTGTGTGTGTGTGGGGGGGGGGGTAGAGGCACGCAAAGAGAGGAAATGGGAAAGAAGGTGGAGTGGTTACGAAAGGTGGAGTGGTTTTCAACGTTCAGATCAAGCCCTTACTTTTTGCCTCGCGTCACAACCCTCTCTAAACGTAGTGACGCTTTAGCCGCCCTACGAACGCGCACAACGGGGGCCTACGACGGTGTTGCGTTCGGACACGGCGCGGCAAACAAAGTGCCCAAGCGCCGCTACTCCCCAGAGCTGCTGAGAAACTACTGTAATTCTCCGTTGAAACCAAGATAAAGAGAGAGAGACCACCAGCATACAAAAGAGGGGGGAAGACAGACTTTCTTGTTTCCGTGGCAACCCTGTCGATCTGCTCCTAGTAATCGCCTCCCGCATGCCACCCACTCACGCACCCTGTTCCCTCCTCAATTTTGTCAGCACCTGGTTCGAATTCTTTTAAAAATAAATAAATAATTAAAAACAGGACGACGCTCAGATGATTTCCACGTAGTATCCGGGTTACGAGCCCATCGCCTTTTACGCTTGCACGTTCAGCCGCCCGCCGGTTTTATTCTCACAATTGCAGAAATGACAGAAAAGCAAAGAAATGTTCTGTCCTTGACAGGAAAGAAAGAGCTGAAACACAAGTTAGGTCGAAAAAAAGGTGAGCACTTACCTGAATCTCATACAAATGAGCAATGTGGAACTGAACTGTAAAAGAAGAGAGAAGGAGAAGAAACACGTTAAGGAGAAGATATTTAACATTTATGAAAGGTGTCCCCCCCCCCCCCCCACCACACACACACACACACACACACACACTGCTGAGAGTTATTCCTTCTTATAGTCGTCTCAAGTCTTTCAAAAGTAGTGCTGCGTTGTCAATAAAAAGACGTGTCGGGAGCACAAGGTTGTGCGTCTGACTGCATTAAGTGTAACACACCAGATAGGTAGCTGTGCTCCTGGCGGCACCTTCCTTTGTCTGGAGCGCTGCAGTGTCTGATCTAAGCTGCCTGAGTGACTCTCAGCAAATGGAGGGAGGGAGGGAGAGAGAGAGGGAGGGTGGGGAGAGGGAGAGGGAGAAGGGAGGAAAAAAAAAATGGGGCTGCCCTTGTGTGTGTGTGTCTGCGAGAGTGTGTGTGTTGAGAGAGTGAGAACACAAATGAGGAGAGTGGGGCGGGGGGGGGGGTACAATGAAGCAAAGGCACAGCGAGGCCCTTGGCAAAAATGGATATTGCTGTCGCCAAGGTAACAGGTACCAGGGCGGGAAGAGATGAGATGACAGCGGCATATCAAATAAAGCTCTACCCAGACCGAACCCCCGGCAAGCGGAGCAAAAATTTAACACTCTGTAAAGGAGACGCCATGAGATGCTCGCCGATGCTGGATCCACCCCCCACCCCCACCCCGTTCCGGGCTGCGTCGGTTTGACTGATGCAGTCTGGGAATCCTGGTTTTGGAAATCTACATCCTTAAAAAGCAATTTACTATAAAGGTCTCCTAGTGTTCTAAGAAGATATTTGGTGCACACATAAATCACTACGCAGCACATTCTTTTAGCGTGTCCATCATTCACATAAACCTTTCATTTAATTGCTTTCATTCCAGCGGCAAATTGTCCTTCAATTCCTGCAAAGTCTGGTTAGAGTGCAGCTGAGAATGTAGATCAGGATCAGGAATTACATTTAGACTTGATTTTTTTTTTTGAGCTGGAAGCAGGAAAAAAAGAAAAGCTAAGCAGATTTTTAAGCTGTTTCTTTATAAATAACTATAGAGATGAACAAATGAATGAATGAATGAATGAACGAGACGGGTGCTTACTTTCAGCTTTGGACAAAGTGCAGGGGTTGGAGTCAATCAAAGCCAGCTGAAAATGCTGTGGAAGAACATCCAGAAGATCCGTGAAAGTGCAACAGTGACAACCCAACACTCCCCCCCCCCGCTATGATGGTAATGGTTCTTTATTTAGCAGCGGTCCGTGAAATCGCCCCACCAGAGCGGACCGACGTACCTTTAGGCTTGACTCATAGTCTGTGTTGACCTTGAACATGAGACCCAGGCGTAGGTGGATCTCCTTGGCCCGGGAGAACCCTGGGTCAATGTACAGCACCTCCTGGAATGCTTTGATCGCCCTGGGAGGGGGTGGGGTGCGGGGAGAGGATGTTGAAATATAAATTTAAATAAATGAAAAAAAAAAACTATATAAGCTCCTACATAGCACCGTTTCTTGAAAGTTCTGTGGAAAGAATACCCAATAATTTAATCTTTTTGGTGATGCAGCCAGAACAGAGTCTTCTCTGGCTGGGGTGTTACCATGGAAACAATAAAGGACAGACTTTCTTCCCCGCCCCAGCCGGTATAGATAAACATATTCAAATCCCAGTTTGGTAGACGGGAGCTGATTTTATGGATCATCCGTCCTGGCGTTCCTATTGGTCGGTTTTCGACGGGACGTGTTTGTCTTGTTTGAAATTCGTGCAGCTGTTTCACAAACAGGTTTGCTTCATCATCCGTTGCAATAAAAAAACCGCAGAACAAGCGAGTTGAAAATTAAATTACACGTTGAGATTTTTATAAGATTGTTTTTCTTTTCTTTTTTTACATTTACAGCCAGCGTGATTTCCAAGCAGGAACTCCAGGAAGGAAACTTAAGATGTTAGTATGTCAAGATTTCAACGCGTCACTGTTGAACTGTTGAGTCATGATGTGTCTCGTCTGTCTTTAAAGAGACATTTCCCAACCCCCACCCCACCCCCGGTGAGATGTAGTTCATGACTGTTTGCAGATGAAATAAAGATGGCCGGCACTCACCACTGAAAGGCATTATAGTGGAAGTAGACCATTCCCAGGCCATACAGAAAGGCAGCATTCTGGGGGGGGGGGGTGAAGATGAAGAGAGACACGTTCATTATGACAAGGTCAAGGTGGAAAAAACAACAACCCTTAAACATTTATTTAAAAAGTGTTAAACATTTTGTCCTTGCAAATGAAGTCCGTTCAAACTTCATTCAAAACTTTCACTGAATTAGAGAGTAGACGCGTGGGAGAGGAAGTGAAGGAATTGTCTGTGTGTGTGTGTGTGTGTGTGTGTGTGTGTGTGTGTGTGTGTGTGTTTGTCATTCAGATGCTGATGCTCTCACCTTCCAGTAGTCTGACTGTAAACTGTAGTACCTCTGGTATGCCGATAATGCTGTAATCACAAGCACACGGAGTTATTTTCTGTCGCTGCATCAGCATTTTAAGACACAACGTTTCTTACCTTTTGGGTAATCCTCCAAAAGGAGGTTGAAGTGACCAAGCTGGCAGAATAACTCCGGCTCCACTTTGCCTTCGGCCTTAAGGATGAGCGAATCATAGCAGCGAACAGCCTGGGTCAGAGATAAAACACAAAGTATAATATATATACATATATATGTATAGTTAAAAATTATACAAACGAAGGGAAGCGGGGAGAGGGATCTCTAAACTTTCTGAGTTGCAGCTCGGCTGACATCGGCTCCCTGATTCCTGCCAAACGCAGGGAGATTAATTTTGTCCCGAGACGAAGGGCGGGCTGATTGGAAAGAAAAGGAGCTACGCTGGAGGCTTTTTGTTCAATTAGCGATCCTACGCAGATAAAAAAAGAGACATAGAGATGGAATCGCCCTGCAACATTTTTAGTTAAAGGGGCTTTCACCAGTTTGACAGCGAGAGCAAATTTACTCGGCGCAGACGCGCAGCAACATTAATCACGAGAGTGGAGCGTGACTTCTAGCTACACCGTTAATCAACGTAATTTCTCCTACATATTCGACCAGTTGAAGCCACAAAGCAGCTGATAACGAAGCACACAGAGTGCAACACATTTACATTGACCATAATTCAACACTAAAATCGCTTCCCTTTACAGCACGAATGGCTGTTTATTCTCAAATGTACACAAAAAAACAACAGATTCTGGTGATTTACAGATGTAATCTTCGTTGCAAAAACTGACTTTGGATCATTTTCCACACCCAAGATTGAGCCGTTTTCTGGCGACACATTACGATTGCGTCCAAAACAGCTCAGCTGCTCTAACAAAATGCAGCTGGCTGCTATCCAAAGCCGAAGAGAGGAGAAACTGCACGACTTGGAAATTTATTCAGAAGTGCGGCGCTCGTTTTTCACTTTTTATGGAGATAGTTCTCATCTAATTTGCAATTTAGGCCTTTTAAAATCACCTTTAACCTGCAAAATGCGCCGAGGACCTGCTATTTGCCCTTGGTGGGTAGCGCTGCCGCTGCCAAGAAGAGCTTACATAATCAAATACATTCATTCTGTTATCAAGAGACTGAAAAAGTTACATTACTGCCAACACAACACGCAGCAGAAACTCACGCAATCACAAAAGCTGAGTAACTCAAGAGGCGATGGCTTGGCTGAGGAGAAATGCGCTGCAACGTTGCCGCAGGATGTTCTTTCGCTTCGGAAATATAGCTACATCTCGAGGAACTCCATCAAAAGATGGCAAATTCGTCCTCTTTAGACGTTATCGCATGTGGATTACTCTCACGAGCCAAACTCGTCTTGTGAACGCACGTGTTCGCTGAAGGCCAACACCTGTCTGACAGCATTGTCGAAGAATTTGTTTAAGGTTTAACGTATTTATTCTGTCATTTTAAACTAGAAGCATAAAGGATCCATCCAACCATCCCTCTTCAATGAAACCTACATGAAATGCACCTGCGCGAAGTCTTCCTTTGTTTGCATCACATGGACGGTATTTCTTGCAGAAAAGTTATTATCTATTTTTTTATTGTAAGTGGGAGAAAAGAGATAAAACAAAAATAAGAACCATGCAAAAAAAATAATAATTGTGAGAATACAGATATGTTTCCCTCCAAATGAGCAACCAAAACTAAACACTACTAGTAATTAACAACCTATAAAAAAGTACACCCTCTGATTTATCAGGGTGCCCCAGTGAGTTTCACCATTCAGCGCCCAACTGTTTGATGATGACAGCTGACAGTTACAATGAACAACAATTATTATCTCAATACAAATGCATCCATCAGTGGGAGTCGTAATTGAACCTTTGGTTCTTGAAATAGAGGTGTTGGAAGAAGGAGAAAAGTGGGCAGACAGAAGGATTGGAACAGTTCTGACGGATGAAGTCAAACAGCTTCTGTCCAACACTCAAAGTGGGCAATATGGGGCAGTAACGAAAGTGCCCTGGTTTGATGAGCCACATTTTCTTCAAGACAACGTGGAGACCGGGGGCACATGATTGACTTACCTGGGCAAAGACCAGGAAACACTTTGATAGGAATAAGTGACAGCCCAGACAGTGTTCTGCTGGCACACCGTGGGTCCTACCAGTCATTGGTCGTCTTGACGCTCAGTTCCATTTTTAGTAGCTTGATGTTCAATGACGAGCTCTGACAGTGCTTCCCCCACCCCCGTAGAACACAACTTACATCTACAGAGGTCAATGGCAGGCGGTGAGTTAATGGCAGTGGTTTTTATATCAACAGGATAATGAATATGCATCACTTCAATAGTCAAAGATGTCTGTGTAGGTTCTCAGTTATCCAACAGTTATGCCATAGTTAAGGAATGGTTTGAGGGACACAAATTCAGATTCTTGACTTGTTTTCCAAAGCTCCTAGATTTAATATCCCATCAAGCATCTGGGGTACGTGCTGGACAAACAAGTCCAAAGCATGGAGGCTCCGCTTTGTAACACGGTGGACTTAAAAAGGTCTTGGTGCCAGATGCCACAGGAAAGCTTGAGGAGTCCAGGGTTCAACAGAACTGCTTCACAATGTTAATGCTGATCAATGTCTTTCAATCTAAAGGTCCTTCTGATAAATGGTGATATATTCAGAAGACTTTCAGTTTTCTCATGTTTTCAAACTAAATTCATCCACTTTCGGTAACTTTCTCATTTGTAGGGTAGTGCCGAGGGGTAAAAGGACCCTAAAACAACTGACATTAGCCGAAATGCAGAGTTCGCAATGGACATGTCACCGACTCATTTCACGGCTATTCAGGGTCACCATTTTCATGTTTTTGGAATTTGGGAAACCGGAGAGGACCAAGCTCCACAAAGAAATGTCCCAGGTCCTCAGATGGAATTGAAACCAGAACATTTTGACTCCAAAACAACTGAATGCTACTGAGTGGTCCTCTAGCGACACCATTTCAATTTACTCTTGACACATCTGTCTTCTCTCGACAACAATTTTACTATTTTTCTACCAAGTAAAGCAACAATATACTTCACTGGTTGTCATTTTTAAATCAGAACAACAAACTCAAATCCTTCTGTGTCCAACTTCCTTGATAGATTCCATTCTTAGTTCACCAAGTCACTCCTGTCTATTACAGACAGAGTAACAAGACTTCTATATAATGATTTGAGGGGTTGGGTGAAGAATATTTTGTGAATATGAACCAAAGTGTGAATGTAATGCAAAAAACATGAGAGGGCCTTCAGTGGTCTTCAGTTGCAAAGTTGACCAGTTTAGTGTAAGAATGAAGGAATGAGAACAACAAGATGAACCAGAAGAGCAGCAACAAGAAGTAAAAATATAGTATGGGCTGGATCCCCACTAAACTACAGACTGCATGATGACCAATATGAACGGGTCCCTGAAAACTAGATGGCAGGAAGACTGCACAGCAACACAAGTGGGACGAATAAAGGCTTATCTTATCTAAAGTTCTGTTCACTTCTTCCGTTTAACAGCCACAAAGTGTTTCTAGTAGTGGTTATCGTTATTTTAAATGTACATTCCATCAAGTCTAGGTTTCAAGTCAAATGCCTAAAGAAAGTATTGTTTCTGTATGCAGCAGACAATTCATCATTGAATTAATCAACTGATTGCCCTCTCACTTTATTTAATTTACCCACGGCTCAAAGCGGAAGCTGGCAGTGAAAAAGACAATTGAGGATGGGAAGCCGAGGGACTTTGGGAATGAAAATCTGGCAAGGAAGATTCTGATGCTGATGTCAGTTCACAGGAGGCAGCACCCCGGTTTAGACCGGTTTCCAAAATATCTTACACTACACTGGGGTATAAGCTGTAATATCCTGTACAACAAAAGTCTTAAGTTTAGATATACTTGCAAACACAAGCATTATTTTCATGATTAATATTTCATTACGGGTGTGTGATTGAACAAACTGATAACCGTAAAGTGAATTGGAATCATCTTTTTTTGTATATTGTAACATAGTGTGATGACAATTACACAAAATTGTCAAAATCAATTTTCCTGCTCAGAACATCCAAGTCCTTTAAGAATTAATTAAATCGGCTCAGCTCACATCACACAGACTTAAAGCACAATGTCGTCTATTCAACTGAAAGACATCTGCGACTGTAGGCTAATCTACTTCATTACCTGATGCTCCTTGGTGGCAAACATCAAATGCAAAATATATGATAAGTTATTCATGCAGTAGGAGCTCACTTTATTTCACCCCTGTCTCGATCAGCGACTCTCATTACCGTTGTGGGTTCAACAGCGAAATGATTGACGCCAGATGTTCAACCATCTGTAACACACTGATAATAAAAGCTCATTTTATTTTACCATCTTAGATCTCAAATGCTAAGCTAAAACATATTAACATTACATATCTTCCCAATACTGGTGGATCCAAATAAACAGTAATTTCAGCTTTCTTAATTCCATCCCTACCCGTTTCCTTTTGCAAAGGAATTTAATGCTTTTTGTGGGATCAGTCAAAGCGAAGGAGTAATACTGAATTTGTGCTACTATAGAACGATTAATCAAGTGAAATTGACCTTACGAATTTGTCTATAATACCCGTTTCTATCCAGCACCAGGACTGGGCCCACTCTTCTTCTTCTGCTGTTTCTAGCAAGCCAGCTGCTGCTGCCTCGTGTGTCCAGATGGAATAACTTCATGTACATGGCTGAAGTTTGTTTGTTTTGCATAGTTTAACATGAGTTTAGAATAAGAATTCATATTTTATTAGTTTAGAATAAGAATTAGTTAAATTTTTAACACATTTTGCTAATACAGTAAAATAAACTTAACCTACTGATGAATAATTATATTGTTAAAAATAGCTGTTTCAGGAATGACATTTTAATAGTGGCAAGATCCTGTTGTGCTGCTCTTTCTATACTGTCTATGTTTACTCACAAACACTATGTTGGATGTCTGTATGTAACGAATATTCAACACTTCATTAATTCCTGTGGGAAACCGGTCTTCTGCAAATGACCTACATGAAGGATTTTGGAGCACAGAATACTCAGCCAATGAAAGACCACTTCTTACATTCAAAATGTATTGTTTTTGTATCCCCACTTTTTATATATACAACTATATTACTTAAATATAATATTTTTTATTTCTACCTATCCATCAATCTACGGGATTAATAAAGTATATATCTATCTGACAAAGCGAGCACAACGTTCCTTTTAGAGGTGTTAACGGTGAACGAGATTTCTTCACCTAAAGCAGTGCAACTCACACAACTCCTTGTTGTGTTTAGCAACAGAAATGTGTCTTTAAATTTAGAAAATTATGGTACAAACATAAATTCACGCTTGTGATACACAAGTTCTGCAAGGAGAGCACTTGTGACTCTATGAAAACTTCCATACAATGATGAAATGTTACTTCCGTGCTGAGGCAGATCAAGTGCAGCAATACTTGAAGGCCACTGTGCTCACAATACGTTGAGTGCGTGCTTTACATTACTGACTACCTCTAACCGCATAATGTGATAATACTTCTTGTAGAATTGTTATGAATAATTGTACATAAAATACATCCCCAATGTTGAGACTGGACATGCAAGTTCAAACCTTATCTACCATTGCCACCTAGTTACTGGTAGTGATACAGTGACCCAGTTGTGTCACAAAAGTGGAACCGGTGGTTATCTGTATGTAGAGAAAGCAAAAGTCCAGCGATGCGGTCCACACACAGGGCGAGACACGGAAATCACTCTTAACTGAAGATAAGATTCCTTGAGCAGAAAATGAGTCGTAAATAAACACGACTGAATTTGGAATTTTTGAATAAAAAATTAATATATAGAAGGCTAAAGCTACACTCTAATGTATTTGACCTAAGCTATAGATCTAGTAATCAGCATATTACATAATCTAGTGGCATTGTAGTTTTGTTGTTTTCCTGTCAGTGGCCGAAAGCGGATTGAAAATATCCGTCAATATTCTGAATTTTGGCAATCTTGAAACACTTTGATCTGCGTAACCAAGGTAAAAAGAACACAAATTCTTACTTGTGTCGTCCATTTTATCCGTGTGGACATTTAAAGCAGTAGAATACAGTAAATTGTGCAAATCTGTCATATTTTACTGTCACTTTTCTGCCTAATGTCTTTTAAGTATTGCATCATATCTGCATATTTCGATTTCACTCACTAGATATTCAGGATGGATTAAAAGTGTTGTTTACACTGCTGTAACAACAAGCAGATGAAAGAAACACACACATACATGTAGAAATATCAAGGTATTCTCATCGATCACCATTTCCACATGAAATGTTGCTTTCAGGCTGCGCTACTTTACAAGAAAAGATGGCTGAGGCTACGAGTTGGCCAGACTGAAACAGCTCGTACGACCTCTATGTGTTCTCAAACCGGGTCGTGCAAGTGTAAGGAAGTAACAGAAGAGTCTGGTAGCAAAAAGCAATACGCAGCAACATCAGAACGATGAGAATAGTGTTGCACATCAATCCTGAACCTTCTCAGAACACCAATCTTCAACACATCTATTGTGTAAGGCACAAAATTGCCAAAGCATACGCTAGGAGCAACATGACTGTTATTCTAATACCCCATTACATACCTCATTTGTAATTAACTTGGTCTACAGAGCAAATGAGGAAAAAAAGCAATTTATAGAGAACATATGAGGAAATGAATTAAGGTATGCAAACAATGAATAAGTAACATTGGAAAAAACACTGCTTTAGACCATAGCGTTAGCATTGATAGCACGTTTTTGATTAGCATTGCTGAACTTCCAGCATAAGCAGCGTGCAGTTGGATTCAAACTTAATTCATTAAATTGCACATTTTCCACGTTCACTTGTAAGCATATGGTTCTTTTTTGGCCACTTCAGTGCAGCTAATGCTAGAAGAGTAGCGCCACTTCCTTAGGTATCCCACACCACCTAGCGAGCAGATTCGTGGGTGAGCCCTCAAAACACGGGCTGTCAACAGCACCTTCTCTTATAGATCGTGTTTAAGATTCGAGATAAATTCGCGATCGGGCGCTTTTTGCTCCACGGCTGGCCCGGCGATGCGTTCCCAGGTAGACTGGGTCCGTTACACACACATGGCTCACCAGTCCGTGAGCACATGCAGAGCCAAACGGGGTCATTGAAAACTGTAAACAAAGGATCCTGACACCACCTAAGTCGGCAATATGAACACAGCTTTACAAGGAGTTAAGATCCGATTAGAGACTGGCGACACACTTTAACCACACACAAACGAAATTCATATCAAACTGGTTATATATCAGTGTCACTCCGCCATGTCCCGCCATCTTGGACAGACAGCCAGCCATTAACGTTACTTATAACATTTGTCAACTCATTCACTCTGATTCCAACCTGAACGCGATCACAATACTTCCCGAAGTCCGTATCGTGGAACCACGCAAGGCCACAGATTAAACAACACATCGTGGTAAAAAAAACAACCCCCCACCAATGTTAGGCCAATGCAAAATGCTAAGGGCCCTAGCTAACCTTACCAAATAACGTAATCGGGGAAGCTGTGTGTGTGGTGCACCCTGAAGGCTACAAGCTACTTCCACATATTGGTTGTGGCCAGATGGTGGAGATGCTTTTCAGCTCAGATGTGCACGAATCACGCGTGGAAATAAAACAATCGCACGGCCACAAAACTTTTTTTTCTCGTTAAAGTGGAATAAATCCAATGCAACACAAAAACCATGACGACGTTTGGTTTGTCGGTGGAGCAACTAACGAGTAATACAATGATACGGCGTGAGGAATAACGTTAGCCGTGCAGCTAACAAGGAAGGGCGGTTGCCTATCGAACATGGACATACATTAGGGTTAGCTAGCTAGTTAATACACCCGTAGCTAGCAATTATCACGGCTAGGCAGGTGCAGGGTCGCTGTTCATCGGATGAGAGGTGCTAACTAGCAAGCTAGCCGACTAGCTAAGAGTAGGGCAGTGGCTATCTGGCCTTGGTCACCAGCTAGTGGGCCGTTTCGCGTTCTGGTTGACTTTGTACTTTGGGAGCAAATTCGCCATCATGCATGGTCGAAAATGGGCTTGAATACATCCAGTGGATATAAGTACAGCTTGATTGTAAAATACATCCAGTTCCATTAGCTACCTTCATCAACAGGGCCTTCGTTCTGGCGCCATCTTCATGAAGCTTCTGAAATCCAAACAGTGAGCTGCAAGCAAGAATACAACATAGGCGGTTCAGAATCACTTGCAGAGCGGTTCGGAAACATTTCGATATGCAAGGAAAGAATACAAATTATTTTCAAACAGTGCGTTTATATGAGTGCATGGGTCGTCTAATCCGACCTGTCGATTCCGACCAAACTGTCCCTCTCCTGGGCTGTCAGTGTCGGAAAGTCCTCCTCTGTTTCACTCGCTTTTCCCGCCGCCATTTTCTTTCCCTCATCACCACCAGAAGAAGCCGAGCCGAGACTCCGAGCAGCAGCGCAGGCAGCAACGGCGACAGACACACCGCACGATTGCATGGAAATCGCGACACGGGGACAAACGGTTTGATCCGCCGAATCAAAAAAGAAAAACTGAAGTAAACAAAATGGTCAAAAACTTTTTTTCCCGGATGAAAAGATGCGATTCGATGTAGTAAATCCTTTCGGGAGGACAGAAGTGTTTTCCGCGTAGCTCCTCAGAGGTCACATTTTCCATCAAAAGTGATATTGTGCCGCTATTTAAATGTGAATAACTGAAGACAATATCTAAGATGTGAGTATTTGACAATAAAATGCGTTTCGGCCGCGAAGATAAAGTTGTTATAATTGTGTCACCCAAGCGAACCCACGCGCCGATCTAACCACGCCCTCTCTTATCCCTCTAACCAATAAGAACGCCAGCATCCTACCATATGACTTCCCTCCTATATCATTCTTTATCTCAAATTCTCATATTCTTCCTGCAAAACGCTCATATGTGAAATAAAGAGCGTGTTGGGAGCATTTCCTGAAAAATATGTTTTCCAAATGCCCATGTACACCAGAGTGAAAAATATTTGTTTTTCTGGTAAATGCAGCAGTTTCCACATTATAAAATACAGTCCAATTCTGCAACGTTATTACACTTGGTTGCCAATTATCCATTTTCCCTACAGATTGGGTGAAGAAAACTGCATTGCATCATTTGCTCCGAGCCTTTCACGTCATGCAGCGTCTTGCTACATTTTTAGAATTCGTGAACTCACCTATTCGATATTTCCCCCACATGAAGATAATTATTGCAGAGTTTTAGTCATTATATTGCCAAATTGCAGGCTAATCAAATCATTTTTCACTGACGTGGCAAAGCATCACAATATGGGCGTGGCTTAGTATTGTCAACATCCATGTCAACATCCTGGTGACATAACCAGTTTCTTCAAAATGGCGACGGCGGACCACAGAGAAGGTTAGGAATTTTGTTCTTTAGGAAACGGCGTCACGTCGTCTGTTAATTTGGACGTTTAGAGCATTTTTCTCCCGCTATAGTGATGATGAGATGCGGTTTTTTATATCAGTTCTCCTTAAATGTTTCAAAAAGTCCGTATTGTGCTTTAAAATGAACTGGAGTCCATTTGACGCTGGCTAGCTAATATTAGCTTCCCACTCTTTTCCATTGAATAAGCTAGCAGCCTCCAGAGTATGTGCTAGAACTGTCCTTATAGTCACCGCAATAGTTATTTTTTTATGCTGTGTCAATGGAAACAGACAGATTATGAGAGTTTTTTTTTATTTTTCAATGTTTGAAATGGCGACAATCGTTGAAGTGAGAAATTATTCAATTCCAAAAAACTTTATTTATCCTCAAGGAGCAATTGAAGGGAATTGAATGGTTGTGCACACAAACCCATTACCTTCCCTTATTTTCATTAAAAAAAAGGAGACACTAAATCCTCACAGTATAACATCATTATCCTTTAAATACATGACGTTATACCGTGAAGGTTTCGTGCAGCAAAACCAGTCCTTTGTTCTGATTTCATCTCTCATCACACCTGCCTTTATCACATGTAGTTTGTCACTCCTGATTGATTCTTGTCTCGATTTTCTTGTAGCATGAAGCGTCAATGACGTTACACTGGTAATCCAGCTTCTGATGTTTGATCTTTGTAATTTTTCCCCCCAACATTTTATAAAATGCACCCCATTTATCGAGATCCGATGAGTGATTTAAGTGTTCCCTTAATTTTTAAGAGTGGCATGCATCTATAATATTCGATCATCTTATGTTCTCATTCGTCCTTGTCTCATAGCAGGTCAGGATGACCCAGAGAGTGAGGATGAGGTTTACGAGGTGGTGGACCTGACAGAATATGCTCGGAGGCACCAGTGGTGGAGCAGGGTGTTTGGGAGCAACTCCGGCCCGATCGCGGAGAAGTATTCTGTGACCACTCAGCTCATGATGGGAGGGGTGACTGGATGGTAAGACATCAGAACCAATCTGCTCACATTTGTCAGGTGTCTGCATCTTTGACTAGCCTGACAAGCAATTTTTGTTAATGACGATTCATTAAAAAAGCATTTCGTTGTCTCATCAACAATCGCCTAAACACACAGGTGTGCTGGTTACCTCTTCCAGAGAGTTGGGAAGATTGCTGCCACGGCTGTAGGTGGAGGCTTCCTCCTGTTACAGGCAAGTATGTTTATATACCACTGCCAGTAAACATTCAGTGCATCTCGTATGAGAGTCACATGATGCCTGATGAAGTTCTTAATCTGACAAATAATTTTTGTTTTTTTTCTACTGCATAATGAGGATCATTTTTTTCAAAAGGGTCTAGATGGTCAATAAATCAACTGTAATACAATCATGCACAGATTAAATAAGATCAGGAAAGAAGCCAGTATACCATAAGTGAGCTGCAAAAGGTCACATATTCCTGCAAACATATTTTCATGCCAGGAGGTGACATTCAACAGAATATTTCCCAGGAAGCTTGGACATGCAGAAAAAAATATCTACACAGTATGGGTTGTGAATGTATCCCTCTACAACACAGATCGCCAATCATAGTGGATACGTGCAAGTTAACTGGAAGAAGGTGGAGAAGGACGTGAACAAGGCAAAAAAACACCTGAAGAAGAGAGCAAACAAAGCTGCCCCCGAAATTAACACATTCATTGAGGAGGTAAAGGTACCTGTAACAGCGCTCCCTGCTGCTTCTTCTTTTTATCCTTTTCTAAAATTAAAATGTTTCTTAAAATAAATCTTAAAAAATTGTGCATACTTTCTGTAGACTAGGAAAAACCATTAATTTTACATTTTGCATATAAATTAAAGGGGAAGTGTGCAAGTCAGTAGTGCCCCCTAGTGTACGACTAGCAATACTGCACCTACAGGCAGCGACACACCTCAGAAGTGTTTCAGAAAGGTGTTTTGTAACCAGTATGTTCTTTTTTTGTGACAGTTTGTAATAATCTGTGTTGTTAACGTTTTATAACCCAAAAATATGCTTCATTATTAGTGATTCTAAGCAGTCATCGTCTCATCCAGCTCTTCCCTCCCTTCTACAGGCCACAGACTTCATCAAGAGAAACATCGTCCTGTCCAGCGGCTTCGTCGGGGGCTTCTTCCTGGGTCTGGCCTCCTGATGCTGCTGCATAATGCCTCCACTTCCTGTGGACATCACATCGGTCATTCTGCCACTCCATCCTTTATCTCTGGGTCCCATGCGTGCATTGATTTATGTTTTTAACAATCAAACAAACATGAGGAGTTTGTGGTGAGCATTAGAGCATGATCTGTCGTGACAGTGACGTTAGCTGTGTAACCAACCCCTCTGTTGAAATCAATGTTAGCTAATTTGCCCCTATAGAAAGACTGACTGCACATCCTGACAAGTTACACTGTGAAGATTTCCTGCTGTTGGAAGAATGAGTCTTTCAAATATGTTGAGTGTCTTGAAGATTTCTTCATCATTGTGCATTTAGTTGTGACATTAATGCAGCGGCGACGTTGTGGAGTTGCGACTGACGTTAGATAGAAAAGACCAAAACACAAAGGAGTTCTGTTGCTGCTTTAGTTCTTTTATTTTTGCCTAGAGATAGAGAATTGTTTCAGATATTCTTGTTTTTGAGAAGTTTGTTATGTCTTCATCTGCCATTTGGGCAGATTTGTTTTTAAAGAAAGCTGTTGTTTCTGTTTTCAATACAATAAAAATGTGTTAATTTATTTGCTTCAACCAGATCGTATTTGCACCCTGGTGAAAATCCAAACCGATTTCAGCTAAAAGCTTGCCAAACCTGCTGTTAGTTTCAAGAAAGGAGTTATTTTCACTATTGCGATTAGAATGTCTGTGACTTCATCAGGGGTTTCATAAAATTCCGTAACACTTGTGTGGGTTTGGTTTCAGGGTGGCTGACATGTCCAAATTCGGGAGCAAATGTACAAACTGAAGGAATATTAACCAGTTCTAATGGTACAGTTATTCAGTGGCTCACTATCCTGGTGTAAAAGGATCACAATCGCTACGGGTTTGTGGTGGCTCACTATTTTTTTAAACATTTCCAGAGATATATATATATAAAGAATATATTCAAACCACAGTCTGAAATGATTAAAAAAATAACAAGCAGTGTGTGAAAATTATCTTCAGATGCTAAGTAGCTAGCTGGTTATGGTTTTAAGAGCAGCACTAAGTTGCTTGATTGCAAAATTGTCGAAACTTGAGACTCCCTTCTATCAGATGTTGACGATTTGCTTGTTTTTCCTCAAACATTTCATCTTTTATTGATTTTTGTTTCCAAAACATTTTTAATATGCGACCGGCTGCTACCTTCGCCAGGGGACGTCCTGGTTAAATAAAGACAGACTAAATACATTTGTTTCCTGTGTTTATTTAAAACTTAAAAACAAAACTATAAACAAAATAGATAATATATACTGTATAGAATATTTACATAAAGGAGTGGAACCTGTGAATGTTGCCTGCACAGAAAAAACAACGCTTGCATGATAGTCACCTATAATTATGGCCACAAGACTTCCAAATGAGAGGGAGAGAAGCCTGACGAAAACTTTCCATTTCATAAGAGTAAAAAATAGTTTGACTTTATTCCACTTATAAAAACAAACTGTAATAAAAGGCTGCATGTCCGATCCTTCCAGTCAGATGGGCATTTTAAGGAGGGCGCATTCCGTCAGCAGCGTCAGGGTGGTGATCATGTATCTGCTGTTGGAGATCTAAAACAGAAAAGGAATGTTAGTACATCTTTATTTCCTCACATGCATAAGACAAGTAGCCCTTTCTGTCTGACTGTACCTTGATCCTGCCGTTGTACTTGGCTGATCCCAACCCTGTAGAAACCTGGTTCAGGTTTCCCGCTGACAGATCCAGCCTGAAATGTCTGTAGAAGTGACCTTTAAGTCCCTGAATAAACCTCATCACCTCCTCAAGATCGATAGTTTCCCTTGCTTCCTCCTCCTGCTGATCCTTTCTGACAGTACTCCACAGCTCCCAGGCATCTTGAGGGTCGACTGCGTAAGCGACCTGCAGTGGTGGCGCCGCTGGAATAGTCCAAATCATTTTGAGGTGCTGGATGCTGGTTTCGGCGTGGCAGTTTGTCCATAAAGCCAGCAGCCACTGAAGGCTGGTATGGCTGACCTCCAGCTGCCCGAAGCAGCAGTCGAAGGTCTGCTGGAACCAGGATTTGACCACTGTGGTGAGCGACTCAGGCCCGTGGCACCCGAAGAGAGGCAGGCAGACAAAGTCCTTTGGAAGTGAGAGCAGGTAGTCGGGGTTACCATTGATGCAGGTCAGCCAGCCACTCCATAACGACTTCTGAGGTTCATCCTGCCTGGCAAACAAAGGCTTTGAATGGATCTGTGGTGGGAAAGGGAAAACTTAGGGCATCACCAAGAAAATCAAGACAATAAACACACAAAAACCAGGTCTATTTCTGACAGAGAGGAGAGGATTTCTACGATTTTACTTTAGCCATGCTATATTCAATTTGTGATTCTTTTCAATAATTGATGTAATAATTTTACATAATTATTACTCTTCATCACCAGTTTAAAACAGATTACATTTAGCGTTTTCGAGGAATATTTGGCATATGTTTTATTCATGTTCACGCAGATGGAAAGTAACATTTTTGTGGCGTCAAAGAGCCAAAATCAAACTGATTTTAATTTGATCGTGTGTTCACTTGGATCTCGTCTAGCGGCTCCCCTTCCTCACATAGGGTACAAGCTTTTAGCTTTGAGGATATATGGTAGTTTCCAGACCTTTTTTTACACTTTAAACGTCTCTCCATCTACAAATCCTCTGCTTACTTGTATGAGGACAGTCTCAGCATCGCTGTCAGCCTCCACCATCCCCTCCACCACAGACAGGGAGACTCTGAAGCTGCTCTGTCCTCCATCCACCTCCACCGCCAATCCTTGCTGCCTCTCTGCAGCAATGAATGCAGATAGCTGCCTGGAGTAGCTCTTCAGCTGGGTGTGTCTGAACAGATAGAGTGGAGTGACGTATGACAGCTGCCACTCTTTTTTCACCAGTAAGGTCAGCTGCTCCACTTTCACCTTTTCCTTCAGTGGGTAAAGAAGAGGAGATGAGTGCTTTGTTTCCCTGAATTCTTTACTGGAATAAAAAAGGAGGCCTGCAAAGGCCTGGATTGACTCACATTGATGTTGTGTGACTTTGGAGCCCTTCTGCTTGTGTTTAACCTTCGTGCTGTCAATGCAGGAGTTAAACAGAGTCGCGAAGCCGCACCGAGGCAGCTGCGGTACGACAGTCGGTAGCTCTTGCTTTTGCTCCTCCTTTGAACCACAATGCTGTTGACAGGAGTCCGTGCGACGCTGAAGAAGTAGATCACACATCAGAGCATCAGTTACTAATACAAATGATCACTGCATTGTTGTTTATAACACTATATTATCTTATAGAGAACAAGCGTGTTGATCCGCCTAAGTGACAATATTGAGACCATCACAAGCTTTTAAAGCTACCAATAAATCCCATAACAGTCTGGCATAAGATGTCAGTGGTTTATTACTTAGACATTAGCTGCACAAATTCATGCATTGGCTATAAATGCATAAATCAAAGCGATTAAGCTCTACTAAAGCTTTTAGAGTTAAGACAATGTGACATTACAAAACATTAGCTGGACTTAATTGGCAGAAGTTAATATAATAAGCATGAATTCGTTACTTTTTCCTCTTTACTTCGGAGTAAATACTGTAATCTTCACTCGATTGAGGCTGAATCTTAAAAATATCACCTGTCGTTGTAGTAAGTAGGAATATTTCATTAACATCATGGCAAAAGTAAAGCACTCGACTCAAGAAGCTATGCAGCTCGGCAGCTAAACGCGAATAAACATATTAATTTTTCTTTTTAGAGAAGCCAAAAAACACAAAACAGTACTTTTAAAGTTGTCAAGAGCAGAAATACAGTGTATATAACGTTGTTTCTTACGGAATGACTACAAATATACCTGCTGTGTTGTATCTCCATATCGAGACTTGGTTACCCGGGGAAGCAGAACGAAACCGGAAATGAATTTGAATATCGCGCTTACCCATGAGTCTGCGCGTTCAGGATCAGCCAATCAGAGTAATCCAGTCAGGAAGTTAAAAATATTTAAAAATACGTTGCAAAGTCAAATAAAGGAAAATGTAAAATAAATAATTCAGGAAGTAAGTAAATACATACATTCATACATACATACATACATACATACATACATACATACTGCATATACAATGTGCAGTAAAAATCTACATATTATAGAAATCAAATACAGCAGAAAAAGAAATAAAATTTTACAAAATTAGTTATATATATATACATATATATATATATATATATATATATATATATATATATATATATATGTATATATATATATATATATATATATATATATATATATATATATATATATATATATATATATATATATATATATATATATATATATATATATATATATATATACTAAAGACTATATGCAAAATATACTTATGGTTAATAGAATGTTCATTAAAACATTAATTATCGCAAATTCCAACACTGAACCAAACACATAATTGTATTTTATAGCTATATTATACATAAATACCTTTTGGGTAAAAATTGCGAGAATTTGTTGCTATTTCCTCTAAGTGCATGGATGGACAGATGTTCAGCGCAGCGCAGTTTTAAGAAAATAAACACTGTTTTGACTGTAAAAAAAAAAACCTGTATAAAAATAAGTTGTTGTTGTATAAGTTACAGTACAACATACTGTAATAAACCTTTTTCTGCATTTTTAGCTTCTTTGGATGTTGAAATATAGGTGTCAAAACAAAACTTGTTTGATGTTATAGTCATAATGAACGATTCCCCTTAGTGTCATTTTACACAACACAATTTATCGCTTTAGTCAAATCAGACCTCATTGTAATAAAATATGGAATGACTGAAATTTTAGTATAGTAAAAAACACATTATCCACACTGGACATATAGTTGACATATTGTTGTCTTATTATTGTCCTCAAAGGTTAAAGTTCAGGAGGCACTACATTGCAGTCCAGTGCTCACGGTGGTGGTGAGGGTCACTACAGGGAATGAATATAAATCATTTCAGCATCCTCTTGTGATAAAAACAAGTGTGCGCCTTTGTAGTGGTATGAAGCTGCTAGTTTCACAAGCAATCACCAAAACCATTCCCCTCCCTGTTACCATGGAAACTGTGCCCTTTCCCTTTTTTCTCCCTGTATATGCTTCACACCGTGTTCTCTCTGCCTGTATTCTATTTTCCTCCTATTTAACACATAGTTTGTTCTCTTACATCTAATGTCTAGGGCCTTTATACCTTGATCATACGATCACATCCTTGTACACATTTATATGCATTTTTGCAAGCACCTGTACATTGAATAGACGACTGTTCAATAGCATCTACCCTGCCATACACACAGTATGATGACCACATCAACAGCCAATCAAATTATTACTAGCTGTCGGTGGGTTTCGACCAATGGGGTCGCTCACAGTCGGGATGCAGCGCTGTGGAAACTGCATAAGGTGACCGAGGATAACAGCGCCCTCTAGTGGTGCCATTTTTATTCATCTGTGCGTTGAGTTCTTGGTCCTGCCCTCCGGGTAACAACTTTCTTCTTCCCAGTGCTGGAGAAAGTTGTAGCTGTTCTAAATCTTATTCTTATTCTCAGCCACGAAATACTTGCCATTTCTTTAAATTATAAGCTATTTATAAATTGTAATATTTTAAATATAGCAAGGCAATCTAAACAAATCAATCACTTGTTCAACCTCTGCAAAAGATGAATGGAAGTGGAAATAATACTCATAACTGACCAATCAGAAGGTGGAATGAATCTAAAACGTCAGTCCACCTTCTTTTGTTTCATTCAGATTGAAATTATAATAAATATCATTAATTTCCACTGAAATTATTTATATTAAAACCTTTGGTTGACCTTCACTTGGTGAAAGGGATGTGAGCTGAGAAAGAAGAGGTTTCCATATTCTCTATTTCTGAAGAGCTGTGAGCTGAAACATAAAATATCAAGATCTGGAAATGTTTCTGTTGATGCCCTGATGAAAACCATGATCCTATAATTGGTGGGTGAGTGACAGACCCTTTTCTGTCATCACCTTTGATGCAGAGTTCTGTTCTGCAGCCATACTTCAATAAAAGACAGAAACCACACATCAATCCTAAGTTTTAACACAACTAAAACCAAACACTGAAGGAGGAATCAAGCTTGTGGGGCAAGATAGAGAGGTGTGGCATCAGCACAGGTTGTCATGACAACTGGCCAGAGGTGGGGTCACTGCAGTCATATCATTGGGAAAAATTATGCTAGTGACAAAAACATCAATAACTCATTATAATTAAGCTAAAAATTCATTATGCAGTAAAAAAATAGTCAAATAAGAAAAGATTTTCCAATTACATGTGATTATATAGACACATGACTTGATCATTTTTCAATTACAAGCCTTTAAACAGTTATATTTTTTCCATATATATTTATATATAATATCCCACATGCAGTACATCAAACTCTAACAGCATCAGTGTCCTGAGGGCAGCCGGTAGACCTGGAGCTCACCTATGGACTGAGGAGGGCTGCAGGTCTGAGGTTGACCTTCTCCTGGTGACATATGGATCTGAACTCAGAAAGAAGAGACCTCCATACTACTTGCAGTGCTCTGAGTTGAAATCTCACAAATAATTAAAGTTCCTCCTGTTTTGTTTTTTTTTTGGCACCAACTCCACTGGAGAGAAGCAAGATAATCATGTATAGTAATCAAATTCTTACTGTATGATGAAGAAAATCAGGAAATTTTGAGCTGAAGCTACAGGAGAACTCATTGTAAAGTGACCTATCTGTGGAGCTTCAAGCACAGTTGTGGTCAAAAATTTCAAGATTTCCTTCAATGTCAGACAAAGAACTGTCAATATATGATGATCAGTGAAAATAAATAAATAAATAAATAAATAAATAAATAAATAAATAAATAAATAAATAAATAAATAAATAAATAAATAAATAAATAAATAAATAAATAAATAAATAAATATACTGTATATAAAACCCTCTACCTCCACACTGGTTCAATCATTGTTGATCACTGTCTCCACAGATAAGGCCAGGTTTCTTTTAGCTAACTGATGCAAGCTACATTCAAATGATTGGTTGATTGATTGATTGATTGATTGATTGATTGATTGATTGATTGAAATACAATGACAAAATGTTTTCTAGGTTGAGTGAAGCAAATTAGATCATCTACAAAGAATTTTTAAAAAATCCATTTGTTAATCTGAGGTACCAAAGGCAAAAGAACACCAAGTATTGTAATTTCTTACTAGATGAAATGAAAATAATTTAGTGTATTGTTTGTTCTGCTTGTAACAAGCTTAAAAACTCATCAAGTCTCCTTCCAAATTGGAATATCAGACGTCATCTATCATCGGTCAATGGTTGGTTAATGGTTGGTTTATGGTTAGTTAATGTGGTTGGTGAATGGTTGGTTGAAAGTTGGTGAATGGGCGTTGGTTGTCAACCAGTGACTTGCTGTCTTTTGTCTGGTGGATAAATGCAGACCTTTAAGTCACAAAGACGCTAAAGCTCGAGAAAACATATAAAAGTTGGAATTGGTCTTAAAATAAAAGCTTCTGATTGGCTGATTGTATTTTTGTCTATTTGAGATTGATAATATTTCATTGCCGAAACCTGAAAATGTTGAAAAACTCATGAATTTGTTGAAAAAACAAACAAAACAAAAAAACACTGCAAAAAACCCCCCCTCAAAAATAATAATTTAAGAAGTTCATTTTTTAAAGTGGAACCACATTTATCTATTCAGTCTAACAAAACGCACAAACCTTTATTTATATAGACATGAGTATGGAGTTTTAGCTTTAACAGAATTCACTCTTCTGGGGAGACGTTCTACAAGATTTTTTCTGACACTTCATCTGGAAGAGCATTGGTGAGGTCAGGCACTGACGCCGGGAGAGAAGGCCTGGCTTCCAATCTTTCCCTGGAACTAAGGGCCCAGGCCAATCTTTGAAAAACAACATCATACCACGAGGACAGCGAACTCTGTGGTTATTCAGTCAACAGTTAGTGATTTTTTATGCACTATGTGCCTCAGCGGTCAGTGATTCCACTTTGTGATTTTACGTGGTCTGACACTTTGTGGCTGAGATGCCGTTCTTCCTAAACACTTTCGTTTCCCAATAAAGCCACTAATGTTTAACTGTGGAGTCAAACAGAAAGGAAACTTCACCAGCTGATGCACAAATACCGCCTGCCTGGCTGACTGGGTGATTTTTATACCAGAATTCGGTAATGAAAAGGTTTTTCCTCATGTTTTTGCTCATCATGTGTATGATTCAAAGCAATAATTCAGACCACTGGTGATGTCTTGGCTTCTACAGATGATTAGATGGTGTCTAAAATGGGGGCAGTGGGAGGTTTGTGGTTCTTTCATCACCTTCAGGGGGGCATCACCAACACATCTCTTATCTTCCCACAAATGAGAAATTTCCACATGTGGCTCCTGCACCCGCAGATTACATGAAAGCACAGACTTAATCCTAACATTATTACACACTAATTGCCTCTGAAAAAGGGCTCCAGAGCCTTTAGCCAATAATACCCATGTAAGAGAAATGAGTAAAGATTTGCTGAATAATCATGCAAATCTGAGTGCGATGAAGATCATAATACCATAATCACTCCAGTCACTGTAACACCGACAGTGGGTTTTATAGGCTATATGTTGATATAAATCATTTTTTTTATGTAGAACCTCCCTAAGGACCCAAGGGATGTGGGGATCACTGGAAATTAAATCCTGCTTTTTTTATACTCTATGAGACAAATTAAATCGGTTTAATTTACAACAGATAGCCAAGCATGTGAGAAATATGCCATTAATATCAGAGGGGATGGTTTAGGGGGTAATACTGCATGTTGAAAGGAGAGGAAAGGCTGACGTAAGGTGATGGGGTTTTGATAGTCGACGCTTGCGCGGGATAGACTGGATGCAACCGTTGGAGGAGATTAGGAAACTGCGCCTAATTCCTCCTCCTGGATGCGCCATTTTGGCTCTAGCGCCGTCGAATTCCATATCGGGTACGCCACGTCCGGCGCCATTTTGGCTCCGGCGAGTCCAGTTTCCTGGACGATGGAGGGAGGAGCCTGGCATTTCTGGAAGTCGGAGGAACAGCCAGTCAAAGCCAGCCAGCATCTAAACCCAGCCGAGGAACTGGATCAGCGGCGGACGAAGGATTGGCTGAGCTGGAATCGTTTGGAATACGATAGAAATTTCAATATTCAGAAACACAGGCGGTTTATGCAACAGAGTAGTCGTCGACATGCACGTAAAGGGCTTGTATTTAGGCTCGGGAAGCTGAACCGTATTGTAGCCGTTCGTATTACGTGTTCGGTGGGATAGGCGGTCCGGGATACGCTGGGTGTGCACACAGCGCAATAACGGCGCGAGCCAACCGGTTATTCCATCGACGGCTACGAGCTAGCCAACCATTTTAGAGCCTCGTTAGCCTGCGGTGAAGACAGCATCTTGGCCGTTGCGGGGAAGTGTCCGTTGATGTCGCTGTTGGAGCCCCGTATCTGGCACTACCTAACAGAAAAATTCAAAGTCGAGACATGTAAAGAGGTGTGTTTTTCCACCAACGAGCGAGGAAATCTCCACGCCCTGCGCTCTGGTCTGTGGTTACTATTTAGCTAGCTCGCTGGCTAAGCTAGCCTACCAGAAGCGTAGCACCAGTGAAGGTGGGGCCGCGGAGTGACAGCCAGCTAATGTGGCTAACCGGCTAGCTTGGACTATTGACTAGCTTCTGGTTTTACTGTCACTGACATTTGGAGCTTTTGAACACCAGGAGCTTGCAGTCTGACAGAAGAGCAACCGTATTTTTTTTGTGTGTGAAAAGAGTTCATCGTTGACACCTTCAAAACCCGTGCTGGTACGATCTCTTGAAGAGGAGAGCATCCTCGTTTACCTAAATGACCATGGCGGACGACGACGTGCTTTTTGAGGATGTCTACGAGCTGTGTGAGGTTATTGGCAAGTAAGTACTTTTATTAGCTATTATGGATTGTGATTATTTGGGTATCTGTCACACAAAGCTGCTGCAAAAGACCATGCTTAATTGCTTTGGTCCTCCCATGTGTAGGCCTGCAGGTTTTTCAAGGGGAAAGTTCACAGTAGGTGAGAGGAGGACTCATCAACGTGCACAAACATTTAATTGCATGTAGGTTTTAACATCGTGCACAAACTAGACACACTGAGCCTGACCTGCACTCCACAGTGACTCTGCATGCCTGTGTTGGAGTGTTGTAGACATTAACTTCCTTGATTGCACATGGTTTTCATTTACTTGTTTACTGAATAGGTTGGAACGCTTCAAAATGCAGCCATATGTCTGCACAAATATGATTTATCGCTGTCGTTGTGGAAAAGGCTCATTCATGTTTTCGCTGATGGTGGCAGTTTGAGAGGCAGGATGTGGAGAAATCATCTGGCTGTACATGAAGGCAGGTTTTGCCTTTTTATTATCCCCGCAGTTTGACAATGCCTACATACAGTTACAGGCTGGCAAGCCATCTTTTTTTTTTGCTACAACGAATAATCTGTGAGAATGGCGGATGCGTGTTCAAGTCATGTGTTATAAAAGGTGTCCTGGAAATTGAAAATTGCCCCAGCATGCATATTTCTTGTGTTGGGTCATCGAAGCTTCTCAAGTGAGGCTGGAAGGCTGACAGGCCCATCACAAGCCTGGGCTGCCAGGCACTCCCCTCCCCCTTGAAAGCTTTCCTCACTGGAGATCTGAGGGTCCATTAAGTTTGTTCTAGGGGAAGAGAGACAGACCCTCAGGCACTGTCCTCTATCCAGAGACTCTGTTGTCCTGGATACTAATTGATGGTTTGTCCTGAACCTTTACCTTGGAGTCCCATTAACCAATATGAGGAACTGCTGGTGAGAGTTGGTGTGGCGGCAGTGCAAATTAACTTTATGGTTTAATTTGACCTTCCAAATTGGTGCAGTAAACACAGAGGAGTGGAAAAATTGTGTGAAACAAGGAAAAATGTGTTTTACTCTGCTTAGGTCTGGTTCAGTGTTGAATTTTTGTTGTTTGTTAGTAGTTGAACCAACCGGAAACTGTATAGCATGTAGAGACATGAACCAGATGTGTGTTGCCTGCAGCATTAAACATCAAAATACATTACTTGCTAATACCTCATGTGTGTAGCGCTTGTGCATGGTATGATCACACAGTTGGTTTATATGTGAAAGCACACAAGGACAACTCACCACTTGTTGTTTGCACAGTGGCAAGTGTACAAATGAACACACACTCCAGCTAGGTCAGTAAAAGAGTAGTGCACGAGTGGCGATAATCTGGAGTCCATCTTAAACCCCAGTAAAGAAGCCAGATGCCACATTTATGTCACGGTAAAGACCAGCGAATGCCTCTTAGCCTGTCAGGCCTTTTGTGAAACTGCAGTTGATGTATTAAGTGTGTCCTGGCGTGCCGGGATGTGTTGCAGGAAGATGGGGAGTATCATTTTTCCTCAGCATCAAGATGGGAGGGGAAGGGAGGCAGAGGCAGATCAATGGAGACGAGTGGAGTAGGGGAGAAGGGATTGGGTTGGCCCTGAGGCTGTGGATATAAATAATGCCAGCAGACATTGACTGCAGCACTCTGCGTCTCCCGCTTTAACCTCACGTTTTACTGTCCGCACCACTGGAGGTAGTAGACAACATGGCAGAAGGCAGATTCCTCCAGTCCTTAATTACACTGACAGAAACATAAAATTTCATAGAATATATTCTGGCGTGAGAATGTAAATGATTTGTAAGGTTTAACAAATTGGTACCTCTGACTTACTGAAGACGTCAGGTTAAGATTTTGAGTTCCTCCTGCTGACAGGATTGTCAGTTCTAACAGAATATACTACAATGCTGCTTAGTACTGAGTTGTCGTGGCGATTGCTTTTCTTTATTACAGACTTGCTGCTGTTTTATGTCTTTGTGTTTCTTCTTGACCTTTGACCGCAGCTCATTTCAAGCTTGTCCATAAACCCTATTATCCAGTCCCTCCCTGCTTCCGACCTCTATTGTTGCTCGCAGAAGTAGTCTATTATTGTCCCTGATCGGCTTGTGTCGGAGAGGAGCAGCCTGCCTGGGTGGGATTGGGAGTGCTGGGGAAGCCACTGTGTTCCAGTGATCATTTCCTTTAAACTGGCATTGTAAAGAAAGCCACGCTCGGAGTGAATTTCTGCGGAAATATCCACAGTAATTTCCCAAAATATTCCAATGCTTTGATTTGACATGAATGAAATCCATCCAGTCTTTATCAAAAGACCCCACCTAAGACAATTGCTTGAGATTGTGTGAATGGTACTGTAAACGGAAACCCTGCTGCAAGTTCTTGTTTAATGTGTTTGAAAGGTCATCTGATAGAAGACAATATTAGACAATATTATTATTTCTTCCTGTAAATTATTGCCTTTAGTGACAAATAGAGCATCTTTAAATGTCACGCCTGTTTGGCAGCATTATCAGATTTCTTTCTTTAGCTGAAGTTTGTCCACCAGTTTGAAGTCATTTTATATGGGCATCTCGTCGATCATCTGTGTGTGAAACCACTCATGAGTTCTGCTCACAACCAGGGCTCCTTGTCCTCAGTGAGATACAGTATGAGTGTTGCGTTCAGGAGCCGCATGGACATTTCCCTTCTTTACACACCTGCCTGAAACAATCTAGATCCTCAAAATAATCCGTTCATATCAGTCAGGTGGTTAGCTTGACCAGGACTGCTCTGGATCAGAAAAGATTTCCAAAGAGTTTTAAATAATTATGGTCTGTGCTGTGAGGCCTTTTTTGTAACCTTATGTGAAGCCACTTCGTAATTCCCATTGGTTCCGAGGGCTTTGTGAACCTCGGCAGGAGGATGATGACTCGCTGCTGAGCAAAGCTTGAGAATTAGAAACTGTGGTGTAGAAGAGATGTGTTATATCTACTCAGGCATTGTTGAGTCTAAGTTCTAGACACACGTTCAAGGTTTAATGATGATATTTGTCCAGACAGTTTTTTTAATGCATTTCTCTAAATACTGCAACTGTAATCCCTTAAAGGTGACGATATTGCTCACAAACTAGCTCTTGCTGTGTTTATTTCTGCTTTTAAATCTAACCATATCAAGGAAACGTTTCCAAATATAGATTCATCTAAAGACCCTTCCATCATGCAGCCCCATGTTGAGTTATGCATGGTAACGTCATGTGCTAAGATGATTACATCAGTATTAATGCGCAAAGAAAAAATCAAGATTCATTGTCTCCTTTCATTGCTTTCTACCACTTATTTTCCCTGAAGCATGTACTTCTGCAACGCTGTTATTGAGAGCTCAGCAAGGTTTCTGAATTGAATGCAAGCATTCATTAATACCTGAACTTTTTGAAAATAGGTTCCACCTTTTGATTCTTGAGGCCTTTGAGTCGCATGGCAACAGCTGAAGCTGCGCACAACTACGTGGTGTTGCTCCGAAGGGGGTCTGATTTTTCTCGGGAATGTAAACGCTCTTTAAACTCTCAAGCGATTATGCTACTCTCATTTGAGCAGAGGGAGATGAATCCGATCGGATGTCGATCGGATTGTTAGACCGGATCAACCTGGGTGAAAGACGACACAAGTGATTGAATGGGTGTGAGCAGAGCAGCCGCTCTTCATTAGGTGTATGGTTAGTCAATGTGCTGATGGTGGGGTGTAAATAAAAGGCACTAACTAGTCCCATAAGCCTCTTTCAGATATCTTAGCTCTCAATTTAGTTAATTTGTGTGTGAGCTTCTCAGTTATAATAGAACTGAGTTTGCTGAAGCTCTGATTGGGTCGCAAATCTCTTCACATCATCCCTGAGGCGTTCGTTAGAGTCACGAATATTGGAATGTGCAGCCTTCTCCGAACCAATGAAGTAATCAGTCCTCCGGCTTATTCCAGTTTGGGTAATTAAATCACTGGGACATTTGAATCAGCGATTGTTTTAAATCTCAGTTTTCCATTGATTTGTTTTCTAGTTCCTCCCCAAACAGATATAATCACCAGCAAATCTCACACAGAAAACTTCATTGCAGGAGAAAGACTTCTTCTTTTTAACAATTCCATCGTCACATATGTTCTAATCACTCATTTCAAATCTGGTTTCATTTGAATTTGATCATAACCTTGAAGGGTTAATACTCATATTAATCATAATTTTGTTAAATAGTCATCAGGGTAGTGTGCTAGTTTGCTGTGTCGCTCTCTGAACTCCTGCTGGGATCCATCGAGTGTGACATCGCTGAACGTGCCACCTTCTTTGAGGGATGTCTGCTTCTTTAGAATATATTGTTGCGTGTTTGCTGTGATATCTGTGCCAGATTGTGTTTTGTTTTTTATTTTTAAAAAAAAAATCCCTTTCCTATTTTGTCTTCTTGTCCTGAACATGCTCCTTTGAGCTCCTTGCACTCAGCATATCAATAGTTGTGAATGGTTGATGTATAAGCAGAGGCCAGACTCGACCGGGTGTTTAAACAAACCTGGATCCTCTTTTAGAATCGGAGGAGAGGATTTTCTTCCAAAGAACCTCCGCAGGGTATCTTACGCTCTCAATTTCAGTTTGTGAGCGGAATACTAATTTCCTGCGCTCATAGTCACGGTGTTGTTTCTCTCATTTGCATTGGAAGCACTTCAGATTATTGTTGCTTTGAGATCCACAGACTACATTTGAACTGTGGTGAACTTTTTTCCAACCCAGAAATGAGATCAGCAGCTTTGCATTTGAGCTTCGTTTGGGCAGCGGGACAAACGGCTCTTATGTTGGGGTTTCAATCACCCTTTTCACTCTATTTCTCTTCTGTCTGGACCGCTTTGTATTCAGACACCACCGACTCCCTGAACTCCTACTCTAACTTGCTAATCAATTCAAAAATTGAACCATCACAAACTTGCGTTCCCTTATTTTGGCTTTTTTTGCCACTAGCATGACTTTGTTGGTCATCAAGTTACATGTTGCTGCAGGCAAAATACAATTACTTGAAGGTTTTAGATAAGATCCAGGAACGACCCCAGATGACGTTCCTGTTTTTTCAGCTGTACAAACACCCCACCCCTCCTATTTTTTGGGGGGAACCAGCTCACTGGGTGAATTATGCTAGCTGTTTGCCACAGCTAAAGAGCAAAATGCTGCATCAAGCTAAGATTTTCTTTCTCGGGGGATCGGTCATAGTGATGTTGAGTCTGCAGCTGTAGATGAGTCTTGTCCTTGTTAGGAATATGGGGTAGGCTTTGGCACTTGGCCAGCATGGATGGGTAAAAATGGAGCTGACACCCATCCAGTAGTCATTTTAGATCGGACCAAGAGCTGAAATGAGCTGAGGAGCATCCTGTAAAGATCGCCACTTCAGGCTAATGTTTGATGGCTGCTGCTGTCGGATGTGAGCCACGTGTGGGCGTTTTGTATGAACCACTCAGCACAGCTGCGGTGATGTCAGTGTGGCGTGGGGCCACACCGCTTCCTCTAACACGCACACACATGTGCACAGACGCACACATGCACACTTTCTCTCCCTCTTAGTCTCTTTCTCTCTTACACTTACTTGCTCTCCCATAATGCCTCTATAATAGCTACTGTACATGGCTGAATGGCCATTTAATTTTTATTCCAGATGATGAGATGAATTGCATTCAAATTTATTAAATTAAATGGCGGCCCCTGCCCCCCCCTCTTGTGCAATACACTACTGTATTGTAGAACATCCTTGACTCCGCACTATTCCCTCGACCTGATAGCCAAGATTACAAATGGGGTTGATGCATAAAATGTGGCAGGTTCACCCGACCCCACCTCATTGCTTAATGGAGGTAATGAGTTTTATTGACACACATTAGATCGCTGCCAAGACGGCTTCGCCATCACTGCATCATCCGTTTCCTGATGGTTGCACTTTCTGTATGAACAATCCCAATGCGCCGCCGCCGCCGCCGCCGCTCGCATGTGGATTTGGAGCTGTTGTAAGGCTGGATCATGTGTGTCAGAAGTCCCATCATACACCCAAGAAGCACCCTAATCCTTTGAGGCCCTCATTTTAATGGGACAGGGCAGCACAGCTGCCGCAGTGCATCAACCCAGGAGGTCATAGGTCAGTGTGGCTGTCAGATCATCTGCGGGATTCCTGCAAACTCGGAGGGGAACACTGTTGTTTTTTCCTGCCCTCCCGACGTGGAGCGCGCACACGCTGCTTCCATTTGTTTGTGTTGGTTAATCATTGCAGCAGATGTGAGGCCCAAATGTGAAAGTGAATCAGCTGCAGCTCCCAGACTCCCAATCTGCGCTGACGCTCGAGGTGCTGCTTCGTCACAAGCTCTTCTGCTAATTCTGTGCAACAAACTTTAACAGCGACCACGTCTTTTTTTTTTTTAACTAAGTGGTGGGTTGTTTTGTGTGTGTCTGTATTTGTGTGTGTGCGCATGCAGTTGTCGTCTGTGCTTGTGTATAAGTGTGTGCTTCGAATAGCTTTGGTTCCGCCTCTGAAGATTGTAGAGCTGAGAGATGTAGAGACAGCTGTGACACGGCAGGGGAGTGTGTGTGTGTGTTTATGTGTATATATGTGTGTATGTGTGCACGTGTGTGTGTGCAAATGAGCGAGCGAGCAACTTTCAGTGGGTCAGGAGATGTAAAACATCCAAATGTCTCTGCCTTCAGTGTCTGCACACACACTATGTTCCTGATTTAATCTTGTGCGTGCGTGTGTTTGTGTAAATGTATGTGTGTTTGTGCTTTACAAGACAGTTCAGAATAAGGTGTTAGTTGGCATTCACTTAACCTTTGTGTTCATATGTAAATATTTGTGAAAGTCCAAGGTTGTAGACAACAAATGTGTTCGGTTATAACTAGTAGTCGAGCAATCTGACTTCTTTACTTACAGATGAAATAACCACATCAATGAATTGACTAATTATTTATTCATTTTATATTAAGTTCTCTGTCGATTTTTCACTTAATTCAGAAAGTCAAAATATTGTGGGAAAAATTCTCATCAGTTCTGAACATGAACTGATGAGTTTTTAATCACCTCATAAATTTACCAACACAAGGCTGGCAGTTATAAAAAATAAGAAAATAGCTAAGAAATCAAATAAGAAATATAGGAAATGGCTAAATTCTAATAAAATACAAATCACAGTTTCCTTCAGTTTACTGGTGTATCAGATCAAGCAGACAAACTAATGTATGGAATGTGTGAACTGAACTAAATCTTCCAATTCAGCTCATTTCACGACCTGTGATCGGGTAATTGAGTTGTGCGATCAACACGCCCTAGGCGGTGTTTCACTTCCCCTATTAATCCTGATTGGTTCAGCCTTGAGGTTTTGTTTAGCCCGGACTGCGTTCACCTTTTTAAAACGACACAAATTCTTAAAAAACTGCACCCATCCTGTGAGGCTGGACAGGAAAACTTGCTTTATAACTTCCATATGCGACGTAACCTTCGAATATCTGCCAGCTCATTTTTCTAGAAATAACCGTGGTGGTGTAGGCCACCCTCGCTCAGGTCTCTATAATAAAGCTTTTATTTTAGCCTTTACAGCTGTGCAGCACACCGCTACTCTGTAATTCCCACTGGCACGAACAGAGACGCTCCATACTCTCAAAAATGGCTCCACGGCTGCCCGTCAGCTGTGGCCGCTGTAGACATGTGTTTCTGCTCAGTGCCATCTCCGTCTGAAACTGAGCAACCATGTTTCAGATTTGTGTCTGCGATGTTTTTTTTCCATCTTCTTCTTTATGTCTGCGGCTATTTAACTATGTGTGTGTCTGTTCTTGTGTTGCAGGGGTCCCTTCAGCGTGGTGCGGCGCTGCATCAACAGGGACACGGGCCAGCAGTTCGCCGTAAAGATTGTCGATGTGGCCAGCTTCACCTCCAGCCCCGGCCTCAGCACGGAAGGTGAGCAGCAGACCCGCTTTAGACTGGAGATGCGGTTACCCTGTTTGTCCTAGTGGCATCCTCTTATCCCGATGCCCATCTGGGAGTCAGAGGATTTACTCTCTAAAACTGATTTGCATCTTTAATCGAGACTCCAGGTAGTATATCTTACATTTTGAATACCGCGTAAAAATAATAGCGCCGTTCCACAACGTGAAAAACAGATTTCCAATCTAAACCCTTGTTTTAATTGGGGGTTAAAATAAATGCTTAGAATCATCTGCAGACGTTGGTGTCGGATGTGACGTGCACACACACACACACACACACACACACACACACACACACACACACACACACACACACACACACACTATATATATATATATGACATTCTGTCACACATATGTGTGGCGCAACATATCACATGCTGCCCTCAGATGAATCATATGCTGTTTGGTGTGTGTGTGTGTGTGTGTGTGTGTGTGTGTGTGTGTGTGTATTGAAGCATGGCATGTCTCACCATGTGGTTTTGTGCCTCATCATGCTGGGGTCCATGTTAGAGAGAGGGGTTGTGTGTGTGTGTGTGTTTGTGTTGGCGTTCGCTGCGTGCCATCTGCGATGCACCAGTCAGAGATTAGCCCGGTAGCCAATAACAACAAGACAAGGAAATAACCCAAGGATGGAGGAAGCAGATTTACACCAGCGATCCCCAGACAGAGGCAATGGAGATTTCATCACGTCATTGTCATGAGAATGAATTTATTTTCCTACAAAGCCTAAATAAACCTGGAACAGTTTGGAGTAAAGTCGTTGATCTCCTGTGTAGCCCATGCCGCCGCAGGGCTGGCTAATATTTGCTGAAACACACTTTGCTTATCTATTCCCAGTTTCTGGGTCAGTCTGGTTGTAAGAAGGGTTTGTTTAGATTTAAATATAATCCTTATTTCTTTTTGAGTTTACGTTTGATGTTTTTCTTTAATTAAATTAAATCATTGAATCGTGGGTATTAGCTCTTTGAGAAGCACAGCGGATAGCAAATTAGCAATGGTAAAATTTGCAGCTGCAGCTCAGAAGGAGCGGTTGTTAAAATGCAGGAAGGTTAACGGTTGTCTTTAGTATGCTAAATGCAACAAACCTGCAAAGCCCATCCTGAGACGTTTTTGTCGTCTGTCAGAAATTGGACGTCTAAACCGAGCGGCATAGAGATTTTACCTATTCCACACATAATTTCAGCGGCAGAGAGCAGAATTCTGAACACAAAATGTTGATTTTTATTTGACATGAGCGATGTGAAAGCACAACTGTAATAGAAATAAATGAAATTATTGGGTGATGAGGTAATCAAGGCTCCTGCTAATTAGCCTTACACTTCTACCTGTGTCTACCGACATGCTGCGTCCATCAGTTTGCACAAAATTAGAAGAAGAAGAAGAATTAGCTAAATTAGCTAAATTCCACAGATAAGAGGGAGAAGAGTCAAAGAAGTTTTCAGATTAGCACTAAACGTTCAGGCTTACAGTTTTTCTGTAAATCAATGATCATTCTTATCGACACAAAGGCCTCGTGTCGTTTGCCAGCTGATGGAAAGATGGAAGATCGCTCAAGTTGAAGCAGGAATAGACTTGGCCTGAGATGAAAAGAAACATCCTGGTCCTCGACAGCCTGGAAGTTGGGCAGGAAAGGCCGGCAGCTGATTGGTTCTAGTAATTTATGGCGTGTGTCTGCCCGAGAGGGGGAGCACAGAGGAAGTATGTTCTAACAATTCAGTTGTTTTAACGTTTATTTTAGTATGGAGTCTGTTTAACTTCTCATACTGACGGGGACCAAACCTTCGTTTGTAGTTAGAAATTAGAAGATAGTGTGTTTCCCCACTTTGCCGCTCGGGGTGTCCGGGTGGAGAACTGGACTGAACCAGGTTGAGAGCTTTTGTCTTCTGGAACCAACAAACTCGAGCTTGTTAAAGAATCTGTCGGCGTAAACACTGGTGAAAAGAAAGGAACTGCCACAAGCCAAGAAACAAACGTTCGCCGTTGCGTATGGACGTATCCGTGTGCAAGCGAGCGAGAGAGCAAATGATTAATGGCGTAATTAAGAGTTTGGGAGTATCGAACCCTTTCGGCCTGTTTTGTAGGATTTAATAGAGATTAATGTGGAGGCTGGACTGGTGAGCACTTTCAGTCGACATTAAAGGTTTATGGATGTTGAATTTCAGGGACAGGGATGGCGCGGCTTGTTTTAATGTTGGTTGGATAAGTACGACTAAACGAACACCAGCCTCTTTGACTCTGTCAGCTGCAAACGCTCTTTCCTCCAACGACCAGCAGTGAAATGAGTTAACGTGACATCACACAACCTGGATTGAAGGAATTGATTCCAGTCTCTCCCCCTCAGTCTGATGGCTCATTGCTGCGTGGACACTGGGTAGTATTGTTAATTTAAAGAAAAGATCCGAGGCGAGATGGACCGAGGGCGGCCGTACAGAGGAGAGAGGAAGAATGACCGCAAAGAACAGTAGAATGGGGGGCTCTGTAGTGGGCACACAGCGTCATCTCTCTCTCTGTTGCATAATGAGGTTGGTCTGTCACGACGCGACCAGCGCGCACACACACAAAAATCAACTTTCAGATGGGGAGTGGAGTGTGTAAATGAGCTTTTAATGGAGTGAGGAGATCAACAGCAGCACATTGTGTTAGTCAGCCGTCCGCAGCAGGTGTGTGTGTGTGTGTCTACTCGCTTGTCTCTCCAGCGGTTGGTCTTTCTGTTTCCTGTAAAGGCCGGACGCGTTCCCTTTCTCCTTGTCGTTTAAATTGAGTGTGTGTTTGCGGTGTAGATGTGCGCCAGTCACGTTGGGAATTAGAAATGGTTTTCACATGTGAAACGTGGACAGTTCTTCATGGTTTGCTCAGCATCTGGTAATGAATGTAGATGCTGCGCTCAGCAGCTCCCTCTGGTGGCGGAAACGAGCCGGCCACATGCGCGGGCGTCGTCACAGAGGGCCATAATGTGATTTGACGAAGCGCCGACCAAGCACAAATGAGCTTCTCAGCCGAGCAGATTCTCGTTTTCTCACCCAGAGGTTGTCTGATGTTTTCATAAATTATGATTGGTTCATATTTGTTTGGTGCAATCTCATCCCGGCGCTCTGTGGGGATATGACACAAAGCCGACTTCTGACCCTCAGCGCTGACATTAAATAGTTTGAAAATGAAGAATGGGAGGTGGTTCAGTACGAAAGACTGGAAGCACTGATGCCTCATTATTTCAGAAAGGCCAGTAAGACACACAAAAAGGATTTCACCATGCAGCTAACACATGATTACTCACAGTGTGTATATTTGTGCAGCTACTTATCTGTAAAGAAATCAGCTATTGAGCTCTTGTTCAGTTTCATTCCTGCCTCAAAAGGTTTCAGTGTAGATCGCATGTACCCATCTGTCGTAAATTTAAATTCCCGTTTCACTGACAGTCAGCGGTGCTTCTTCTGAACCCTGACCACGAAAATACAGGAAGTAACCTTTATCACTGCTACATGCAGATTAACATCTGCCCTCAGCGCATGAAGCTGTGCTATTAAAGGGATGTGAACGTCTCCTGATCCGCTGTCGTTAATGTCTGCCTGCCAGATCTGAAGCGAGAGGCCAGTATCTGCCACATGCTGAAACACCCCCACATCGTGGAGCTGCTGGAGACCTACAGCTCTGACGGGATGCTCTACATGGTGTTTGAATTGTAAGTGCGCTGCAACCGCCCAGCATCACACCATCACACATGTCAAACCACTGTGAGGTTTGCTTTAGAGCAGGAAATGTCGGTCTTATCATCCTTCGCTGCTGCTGATCAACCACAAGTACGCAGGTTTTCAAGAATATTTTTAAAAAAATTTTTTAAGTGCTCTGAAATAAAACAAACCTAACAGACAGACTAAAATAACTCAGTTGGCGGATGGTTGCTGTTGGTGATTTCACACTTTACTGGTAACACCGCCAGCGCCTTCATTTCACGGCTGGAGACTTGGTAGGTGGGGACAGTGATGGAAACCAAATATTTGTAATGAATAAGGTGTTAAGGTTTCATACATACATTTTATTTTATAAATGCATGTAACAGATTTAAGAAAAATTGCATTTATTGGCATATGCTGAGATATTGCAATAAATATGACAGAATCTCATGTCCCCATTCCCTGTCTCTCTTCTCAGTATGGATGGAGCTGACCTTTGCTTCGAAATCGTGAAGAGGGCGGACGCTGGGTTTGTGTACAGCGAAGCGGTGGCAAGGTAGGACGCCGACTGGGAGCATTTTAAACATTGAAGAAAAAAACAAAAAGAACAAATCAAGGACATTTCGGATGAATCGTTGAACCAACGTCTGTCTTGGCTTTCTGTCCATCCAGCCACTACATGAGGCAGATTTTGGAAGCCCTTCGATATTGCCACGACAACAACGTGATTCATCGCGACGTAAAGGTGAGCTCGCTGCTGAAAGCACCGAATGTGTCCCTCGCTGTAACTGACAGACGTGAAGCCTTTTCTTTGCCGTCATTAAACGAAGGCTTCACACGCGGCTCTTTTCAAATGATCTTACTGCAGGGAGATAAAGGTCAGCACCTCTGTGGCGTTTCACTCATCACACGGGTCACAAACCAGTGTGTGACACCAGCATGTGCCACATGTCAAACGGTCAGTCCTGCTCTAGTTCTTAGTCAGATTAGCGCCAACCAGGGACTCCAATAGGATTAGCCACCTAACACAGGCGACAAGCACCACCCGACCAGATGGAGCCACCCAGAACCAGACCGTAGATCCTCACACCAGCCATTTGTCAACATTCCCCCAGGGATTAACACAACCCTGTTTACAGAGTAACACTAGGAGCTGTGTGTGTGTGCTGGTGCGCACGGCTTTTCATTCCCACAGGAAGTGTTTAGACCCATTAAAGTTTAGAGGAAACATTTAAAGTGTGATTTTTTTTTTGTGTTGATGTGCGTCTTTTTTCCCCCTCAAAAACTAGACTAGATCACATCAGTACCAGAAAAGTAGGACACCCCTTTTGTCATGCTGTTATTCATAGTGTGCTCCCAACACATTATTACCAGTAGAAACATGAACAGTGTCTCTGAAGGGGGAACGGAGAAGGCATGTATTCATTGAATAGCTGTCATCGCAGAGTCCATCTTCTCAGTCAAAAAACAGGGACTCAAGCAGCAGTTCGTGCAAAGTTCAGATTTACAGACGCAGACACACACGATAAAAACCATTTAGGACAAACTGGTCGGTCCGCGTCGTGTTTGTGTGATCAATGTTGACAGTTGTTGGTCAGTCCTGTTCGGCGGAGGGTGGAGTTGAGGATGCAGATGCTTGTTCTAGGCGTGTCCATGGGCGTGCCGGATAAAGGAATGGGTACAGAGTGCTGTCTGAACTCGGTCGTCGAGCTGTTCGACGTGGCTTCGTAAAGGAAGCCCAACCGGTTGCCGAGTCGTCGTCCGAGCGCTTTGAGCGCCGTTTTGCGCACCGACCCGGATAAGAGAAAGTACATGACGGGATCCAAACAGCTGTTTAAGGCAGAAAATAACAGCATCACCTCATTGGTTCGGTCCACCAGTTGCAGATAGTCACATGACGCTACGTCGTTGAGCTGGGAGAGGATGTAGATGGGACGGAAGGCGTGATAGGGCCCGAAGCACAGCGTGAACAGGAAGAGCACGAAGAAGGACTTCTTGGCCGTTTGTTTGAATTTCTGCGCATTGGGAAGGTCCGGCTTGTCCCGGGACACCCGCAGCAGCTGTGAGGCGATCTTGGCGTAGGACACCACCAGCATGACGAAGACGAGCCAGAACAGCGCCACCAGCAGGGCGTTGAAGTAGGCTTTGCCTTTAGCTTTGCTGCTGCGCCGCTTGTACTGGAAACACGTGTCGCCGTCTTCTCGATCCTCCGCCGTGACGATCATGGGGACCAACGCCACCACCGACAGACCCCACAAGGCGCCGCAGACCACCCAGCTCCACGGCCGGCTCTTCCCCCGCAGCGTCATCCTCACGCCCTTCGGCACTCTGCCGTTCCCCGTCAACCTGAGGCACCGGTCCAAGCTGATGAGGCCCAGCAGAGTGATGCTGACGTACATGTTCATGTAGAACAGGTTCCCCACCACCTTGCAGGCGACTGAACCCAGCACCCACTTGTTCCCGCTGAGGTGGTAGAAGATCCTGAAGGGTAGACACGTCAGGAGGACCAGGTCAGCCACGGCGCAGTTGATGAGGAAGACTCGCACAGAGTTGCGGCTCGAGTGCAGAAAGAGGAAGACCCAGAGGGCAAAGAGATTACCCACAAGACCGAAGAGGAAGAACAGGGAGTAGAGGACCGCCAGCGGCAGACGGAACACCGGGTCATCAAACGAACACACATCAGTCTGGTTGGGTGGCGGGGGAGAGGTGGCGGAGAGGAGGGATGAAGAAGATGTGGAGAGGGTGGAGTTGGACAATGAAAGAAAGAAGGGGAAAGAGGAGGAGGAGGTCATGATCTCTGAAGCGCTGAGGAGGAAGAAAAGAGTTCGGTCAGTTCATTGATTCTCACGCAGGACCGACACACACTCTCAGCTGCACTTTCAATCTGTAAGAATGAATGGATATGACAAACCGGCCGTTCTGTGTGTGTTTAATCTATTATGTTTGAAATGAAACGAGCACATTTCTTCTTTTGGCGTCGTTACCTTTCTCCGGTCTGAGTCATGAATCCTGTCGGCTCTTCTCTCACATCGTTTGTGGAGTGCCTGTCCTTTTAGTCCTTCTTCTTTCTTTGCGCTCACAGACCGTCCACTTGTTTTCTCGTCTCCTTCTTTCCTCTCTGTTCTTCTGAGTTTCCGCCGCTGCTAATATCTCACCCCACCTCAGTCCCCCACCCCTCACTCAGCCCCTGTTACGAGAAGTGCAGAAGTAGCACACAGGAAGTTGCTCAGCTCCACGTACTTCAGTCCTCCCAGGGAGGCCGGCGCTTTTTATAAAGCATCCACAGAAGGGCGAATCTGAATGTGTTTGCAGTGAATGTTACAGTATCCCCAGAATATCAAAAGATCAACTTAAGTGACATTTTTTAAAGTTTAAATTGTATTTTAAATTCTGCTGTTAAATCCTGAGAAAGGGGCCGTTTCCTGGTTTTATTTTAAGGTTGACAAAACTGTGGTTAGAGAGCAAACACATGCTCTGCAGTCGCTCTTGTTTGTATTATTTCCCATCACTAAAAATACAGTTGATCATGACTGGACCGTGTGCTCATCATCTTTTTTTTTTTTGTCTCTCCTGCCTCTGTAGCCTCACTGTGTGCTGTTGGCATCAAAAGAAAACTCCGCTCCGGTCAAACTGGGCGGGTTTGGCGTGGCGATCCAGCTGGGAGAGTCCGGTTTAGTCGCTGGAGGTACCAACCGACTTACTCCTTCCTAAAGACCAATATGATGAGATGCGGCCCAGACTGTCTCCTCCCCCAGGGGGCCCATGATGCACCCTGCTTCCATTTTTCACTACTTGTCTCAATCCCTGAGACGCCCCTCTGCCCGCTCTCTCCAGGTCGAGTGGGGACTCCCCACTTCATGGCCCCGGAGGTGGTGAAGAGGGAGCCATACGGTAAACCGGTGGACGTGTGGGGCTGCGGAGTCATCCTCTTCATCCTCCTGTCTGGCTGCCTTCCTTTCTACGGGACCAAGGAGCGCTTGTTTGAGGCCATCATTAAGGGGAAATACAAGGTAGGCGCCAATCTCCCTGAGATCATTGCTGCCCGTCATGGCAGAGGCCGAACGCGTCCGACACTGCAGCAGAGAAGCTGCCTTTAGCTAGAGCCGAGCGCAGCAGTGAGCTCGCTGTGCTGCAGTGTGTGTGCGTCAAGGTTGAGCGCCATGGTTACGGAGAAACTATGAATAAACTGGAAGTGTCAGCAGAAGATTCTGAGATGAAGGTCTGTTAAATATCGTGGTTTGACTGAGGGTGGACTTCCTGCTTGGCAAACAGTCTCAGCAGGAACGCCATCGACTTCTCTATCAGGGAACACTCCCAGTAGGGTTCTTCAGTAGCACAAAACCTGTGTGAGTGTGTGTGTGTGTCTGTCTCCCCAGATGAACCCCCGTCAGTGGGCTCACATCTCTGAGAGCGCCAAGGACCTGGTCAGACGCATGCTGATGCTGGATCCTGCAGAGAGAATCACCGTCTACGAGGCCCTCAACCACCCCTGGCTGAAGGCAAGTACACACACAAACAAACACACACACACGCACACACACACACACATAGTAATGACTGACTGCAGTCTTGGGAGCTCTTGCTGAGCATGTTGCTGGGTTATGTTGGATCTTCTTTCCTCATGTGACACATTTTAAACCAAATTGAACGTTTAGCTGAAACGTTTTCATGAAATAAACTCGACCCAGAGTCACCTTGAAAACGTCGTCTTTTTGATACCGACTCAGCAACACTTCCTTCTTGTCGAGAACACAGCTCTGCTTTCACATCCGTGTTGACCACTGTATTTGTGGAAGAGAGCGTGTTTCACTTATGGTTCTTGTGTGTGTGTGCAGGAGAGGGACAGGTACGCCTACAAGATCCACCTGCCTGAAACGGTGGAGCAGCTGAGGAAGTTCAACGCCAGGAGGAAGCTAAAGGTCAGCAACGTGTTGATGTCAAAGTAAATGTCTACAGCTGCGCCTATTGAAGCTATAATGGCCGTTCTGTCCCCGCTCTGTTTCCCAGGGTGCAGTGCTGGCTGCTGTGTCCAGCCACAAGTTTAACTCCTACTATGGTGACCCTCCAGAGGAGCTGCACGACTTTTCGGACGATCCCACCTCCTCAGGTACCTCACAGCAGACACGATCCCTCGTTCCTTTCTAAACCTTTCATCACAGATTCAGCTCAGTGTGCAGCCGCCTGAAGTTTATCACCAGGAACCGTCAGAATGTGGGTCACGTTCAGGTTGTGTCACGTCAGGTCCAAGACGAAACCGACATTTCGTCCTAGTATCTATTCTTGTGATGTGATCTCCAGCTGTCTGTAGAACTTCCTGCATTTCCAGGGAGACGTATGTTCGTTGCCCAACAGCCTCACTTCCCTGTCTCGGACACAAACTTTCATTTCCTTCCATGAACAGAGGTTAGAACGTACCTAACCCTGAGACGTTAGCGTCCCTAAACCTCTTCGTGTCGCTGTCAGAAAGGAACGAAATGAGAAACTCGTTACGTCATCGTGTTTAGATCCTTCAGGTTTTACAGTAAGCCGGCTCGATCCACCCACCACCGTGCATCCGTCATGTCGAGGCTGTTGGTCGACGGCAGCTGTGCTTCCTGGAGACTGGAGTTCTAGAGCGGCTGAAATAAACCTCACACGTAACCAGATCTGTGTCGTAAAAATGCTTCCAGCAGCTCTGCAGATTATTGCTGCTTTTGTTGGTTTTTTTCTCTCTCTCTGCAGCTCCATTTCTCCTCTGCCTCCTTTCATTCCCTACCTGCCATCATGCCCCCTCTTGCTAACTGTGAATCTTTACCATCAGCCTTTTCTTTTTAAATTTCCTACTGAGGTGTTTAACTCGACCTCCATAGCTGCTATAAATCTCTAATCTCAGCCTCTCTTTCTTTGGTGTCGTTTTTTTCCTCCGCTGTGCTGTCTCTAGGACTGCTAGCCGCCGAAAGTACGTATCCCCCTCCCCACGCCTAGAATCCCGATGTGATATCATCATGACATCATCATCATGTGCTTTTTTTTTCTTTCGTAGTATTGGATAATGTGGGTCCTGCTCCTTGAAAATGACTTCTTTCCTTTGTCTCTCTCCTCAAGTAAAACACTTGCTTTGACGAGCTATAGATACAATATTCTGTTTTCATGCATCCTCATTATTCCAATAGAGAACGCGAGCAGAGATTAAGGGAATATTCTCATCTATTCCAGTGAGCTGAATAAGATGCTTACATGCACCACCGTACCGACTAACAATGGGATTTTCTGTCATAATCCGGTTTCTGCTAAAGCTCTCCCTCTCCTGTTCTACACACAAAATATTGTGTCACTCTTGTGGTGATTCAGCCGTGGTCGATCTGCACAGGGCTGAGAATCAATGGAGGAAGTGTAACCCTCATTGGAGTAATCTGATGCATGTCGACACCGAGTGCTTCTGCTGTAGCATGTTTTCTCTGCTGCTGTCTTTCACGCCTCGGGACGAGTCAGAGTTAGCATCGTGTTGTTAGTAGCTAACAGCTAATCTGTTGGTCCTTTTGCGATAAAAGCACCTAATTTGGTACATTCCTGCTTCATGTATTCAGAAACACAATCTGGTCATCTGTTGCCATTGTGGTGACACTTTTGATGACCTGTGACCTCAGAGCTTCAACGACGAAATCGTCACATAGTCTGAGCTTCTAGAGCTGAGCTTCTGGTGGAGTCAGAAGCGACTCGCTTCACCAGCGTCTGCTGCAGGACCAGAGATCCCTGTTGGTCACTTTGCCAGCAGTACGTCCAAGTTGACCATGTTGCCGTCTGTCCACAAATGGCTGACGGTGCTGCAGCCTGTCGAGCACGGATCATCGGAAGGGACGCATGACATTTCTGGTCATTTGCATGTCAGCCAGGAAGCAAATGCATTGCCGGTTCTGAGCAAACACCCATCAGAGTGAATGAGCATCTGGTGGCGGCCGTTCTTTTTGGACAGGAACCTCAGCTTCCTACGGTTCGCTGGTACGACAGCCCATCTCAACCACACGGCTCTGCATCCTCTCCAAGTCGGAGTGGGGGGTTTGGGCCAGATTAGATTAAAGATTCCAGGGGCATCAGGTTCATAAGAACGAGGCAGTCTTGAAATCAGATCACTTAGATGAAGATAGCTGCATATTGGCCCAGTAGGATCGCAAACTCTGAGCAACTATTATCTTCTAGGCTCAGTTTTGTTCTTTATCTGCCAGATGTGGTGCTTTTATCGCAAAGCGATGACAGAACTTTTGTTGGCTTTTTCTATTCTAGACCATGTTCAAAAATGGAGTTAGTGAAGGACTAGAAAGTTTCAAGGATAGAATAATCTGTGGTCTCTACATTCAACACATAAAATATTAAGTTAGAGACTTGGAGGTCGTTCCCTGGTTAAGCAGCCGAGGCCTTAGATAACTCTCAGCATCCCGGCAACCGTTAGGAAATCGTGAGGTCATTTAAGGATCAGCCCGTGAGCCAAAATTCATCTCTGAGTGACTTTTAAATAAACGTTCCTGTCAGGGAAAGGAAATGGAATTTTACTACGCTGCTCTGCCGACTTTTCTGTGTCCGCCAGACAGTTTTTAACTCAACTCTGTGGAAGTTGAAGGATGCACTTCTTGTCAGAAATGGTTAATCCAGTTTGAAATCTTTCCCTTTGTTTTCCTCTGCATATATATATATTTTTTTCACCCCCATTTTTCCGGAGTGTACTGCTCCTAATCCATCATCCACACTCTGACTTTCTGAATGTGACTTTCTCCTGATGCTGTATTGATGCCATGTACCGCTGTTTCTCTGGTTTTGCTGCATGTGTGGGCGATGCAGCAGGTACTTGGGGTTAAATCGTTCTGAATGTTTGTGTCTGTTTCCTGTTGTGACTTCTGTTGTCTTCCTTTGGTGTTTTTGTTTACTTTTACCTTTACGTTTGCCTGTTTGTGTGTTTTATTTTCTTTAGTAAAACGTGGTTTATTTGTGTACGTCTGTATGCGTCTGTCACGTCCAGTGTTTTGCATTTTGTGACGCGTTGGGTGTTTGCAGGGACTGCTTGGTGTATTTGTGTTGTTGCAATTCTGTCTGTATGTGTGTGTCTAACTAATTTGTGTGTGTACAGGAGCAGTGTCACAGGTTCTGGACAGTCTAGAGGAGATTCACGCTCTGACAGACTGCAGCGAGAAAGACATGGACTTCCTTCACAGCGTCTTCCAGGATCAGCACCTCCACACCCTGTTAGATGTAAGTAACTGTAGTACCTCAGGTGTCCAGCAGGGGGCGCGACTAGTCCGGAGCAGCTGCATGATATCCTATTTGATTGTCAGATGATACTCTTACATTATTTACTTTTTGCACTTGCAGCTTTATGACAAAATCAACACTAGGTCATCCCCTCAGATCAGAAACCCTCCGAGTGATGGAGTGCAGCGAGCCAAAGAGGTGAGGAAGAACACGGAAAGAACGGAGGAACTGGAAAAAGTGACGTGTTATTTATTTATTCTGAACATCCATGATCTTCACACATCCTCATGCTCCTTTGCCTCCCTTCACCAGGTGCTGGAAACCATCTCGTGTTACCCTGAGAACATGGAGGCCAAGGAGCTCAGGAGGATCCTCACACAGCCACACTTCATGGTGGGATATTCCAAGAACACGATCTTCACTTCACATCCATACATGTAGAGCCTGGCCTGTTGGTATGTGACTGATTATAATTCAGTGTGTCAGAAGTAGAGTTCTTCTGACAATCCACTGTAACTCCCCTGAGCCTCAAAGCTTCTTAGCCCCTGAGCTCGGCGAGGCCTCGGCCAGATGAAGCTGAGCAGACGTTGAAGCGGCAGCGAGAGAACGCACACACGCCGAGGGGCTTCATGGTGGATAGAGAGGGACGTTTGCAGCGACCACTATGTATGTAGGGTCGAGTGGATGAAACAGCTTCTTTTTTTTGGAGGAGGAGGATATTATTTGCAGACGTTGAAAAGTGAGTCTGTGGTGGATGTTATCTGAAGTAGTCGAGCTGAAGGAGTCTGGCTTTGTGTGTTTAAAGCTTCTTTTCTGATGCTCTGGATTTATTGTCACACGGCAGCTGAAGCTAGGATAACTGGACCAATAGGCAGGAGACTGCGCTGATCAGTCCACTGAGCTCACCCCCCACCCCCCCCGAGTTGATTGAGCAGACAGTTTTAACACCTGATCTGCTGGCAGAATGGGTGTGAAGGATGTTAGCGTGATAGTACATGATTCACATCCTGACTGTGAGGCGTCAGCGGTGGACATGTTACTGCTCTCATGAGCAGATGTGGTCATGTTGCGCGCACACACACGCACGCACGCACACACACACACACACGTCGATGTGTCAGTAAAAACTGTGTGTGTCGGTAACATGATTAGTGACCAAAGAGGATTGGTGTAAGCCACACTTGTTCCAACACCAGGGCTGTTTGCTCACGCTCTATCTCACACACACACACATACACACACACACACACACACACACACAGTTACCATGTGAACAACCACGCCCCTTCCTCCTGACTGCTGCAGCGTTTTATGAAGACGCATCATGGCTGGTCTGTCTTTGCTGAGCCTGGATAGATTAAACCCAAAGCCAGGATTCCTGTTAGTGTGTGTTTCCATTTGGATCATCAGCTGCAATCATTGTGCTAAACTGGACGTAACACAACCCCTACATTTCTAGTACAGAACAGTCTGTACTAGAAAGCAAGAGGACACTGAACAGAACCTCAAGTGGACCAATGCTTGGTGTGCATCAGTTACCATGGTGATCCAAGAACGTGATGACATTGAGACTTCAACAGGCGTCGCTAGCTTCCATTGTGTTGTAATTACTCATTACATTAGTCATGGAAATCAATGATCGACTCTTCTGAACTCTGACACACACACACACACACACGCGTAACCAGTGTCTCTTGTCGCTCCAGGCTCTGCTGCAGACCCACGATGTTGTGGCCCATGAGGTTTATAGTGACGAAGCGCTGAGGGTGACCCCCCCACCCACCTCCCCCTACCTGAACGGAGACTCCCCCGACAGCACCAACGGAGACATGGACCTGGAGAACGTCACCAGGGTTCGCCTGGTCCAGTTCCAGAAGAACACCGACGAGCCCATGGTGCGTAGAACCGAGGAGGAACGGCTCCTCTGTTACTCACAATGTGTGTGTGTGTGTGTGTCCTGTGTGTGTCACCACTCATCACCTTAACCTCGTTTTAGGGCATCACACTGAAAATGAACGACCTCAACCACTGCATCGTGGCCCGAATCATGCACGGCGGGATGATTCATCGACAAGGTAAAGAGCGACTGGAGTGTTTTCTGCTGTGGCGTCTCAGCCTGTGTTCACCGACCGACTCTCTGCTGCAGGAACTCTGCACGTCGGAGACGAGATCAGAGAGATTAACGGCATCAGCGTCGCCAACCAGACGGTAGAACAACTCCAAAAGATGCTGGTGAGTCGAATGCAGAAGCACCCTCACAGAATTTCCTCAGACAGCCAGCAGCCGCCCCATGAGGAGGCCTGTGTTAGTGTTTACAATAAATCTTGTGTTGTTTTGTCCACAGAGGGAGATGAGGGGCAGCATCACCTTCAAGATTGTTCCCAGTTACCGGTCCCAGTCCATGTCTTGTGAGGTAGGGAGGGTCACTGACTTCTGAAAACGGACAGCAGTTCTGGACGTTGTTTGGTTAAGTCAGTCAGTGTTTATTAGTTTTAGTTCTGGACTACCTCCTGCAAAGTCGTCGTGTACCTCCAACCCCCTCTGGGTCACCATCCCACCTGTAGTGGGGAGATTCTGGTTGCTTGAGATGAGATGTTTGACTTCCTTGTAGAACATTCCAGTTATTTTTAGGGTGTTAAAAATTACAGGACAGTGATTTTCATTCCTGCGTCTTTACGTTGTTCATGAAGGATCAATCCTTGATATTTCTTATTTCCTTGTTGCAGAAGGAGTCGCCGGATTTGTCTCGACAGTCTCCTGCTAACGGTCACGCCAGCGTCACCAGCTCCATCCTGGTAGGTTTTTGCTACCGCTCCTCCTTTCAAAAGGATTTAGACGCTCTTGAAACGCTAAAGATTGAATGACGCCTCCTGTCATCTCTTCCAGGACCTGCCATCCACGATTCAGCCTAAAGGGCGTCTGGTGAGATTTCCTCCTCCTTTCCTCTGACCTCTGACCTCTTCCCGACGAACCAACACGACTGTCACCAATCCAGACCTTCATGTTTACACTCACATTCCTCACCCATCGCATCCGATCTGTTTCCGTGAAGCCTTTCTGGGTTGTTAGACAGCTAAAAGAAAATGACAGTTAGGAACCCTGACTCGTCCAGGTCTCATGACTCCCACCCCAACACGCCAGCCACATCTATTGGTTTCAGCCATTTTTGTGTGTTTCATAACGTCTTTATCACACTCCATGAGCAGCAGAAACACTGACTTAGCGTCCGACTGTGGGTCCCTCATCACACCTCCTTTGTTTATGTCTCCCAACGTTTTTCTACTGCATGATCTATGTGTAAGTGTGTGTGATGCTCTCAACCCCATAGATCTCCAGATCTGCTATCAAGGACAAATTGTCCATCAAGGTAAGACGTCTCTAAGTGGACCCTTTGTAGAAGTAGATCCCGACTCCTCCCACCCCACCCCCCCATGGCAAAGTTTCGGTTCCTCATCGTAGTGGTGTCCCGATCTCATGCTAGCAATCCAAGGCTTAGTCTCCATCCCTGGTCCCGGCAGTAGACGTAGACGGCAGAGAAAAGCTGGTGTGTGCGTTTAAGCGTCGATAAGCGGAGCAGCCTACAGGCAGACAATTGGTGAACTGCTTTGTTGGGACGTTTTTGGTGTTGCTCTTCATTTATTTAAACGTATGTGCCCTCCCTGCTTCTGCTTTCACGCTGTGTTCTTAATTTTCCCCTCTGCTGTCTCCTTTTTTAATCTTTTTATGACCGTCAGCGCTGTTTCTAAGTGGTTTAGCGGCCAGTTTCCTGGGCAGGTTGAACTTTCATTTTCTCCCCCCTTTTCCTCTCCTCTCTGATCACAAACGTTTTCCCGAAAGCCCCTAACATGTTTGGTTTGCCTGTTCCTGCCCTCACAGATTTATGTCCGTGCTCAGTTCGAGTACGACCCGGCGAAAGATGACCTCATCCCGTGTAAGGAAGCAGGGATACGCTTCCGGGTGGGCGACATCATCCAGATCATCTCCAAGGACGACCATAACTGGTGGCAGGGCAAGCTGGAGAACACTAAGAACGGCACCGCGGGCCTCATCCCCTCGCCCGAGCTTCAGGAGTGGTGGGTGGAGTCGGAACTGGGGCAGAAAAGCTTTGAGTCAATTCAAAATCGGACGTTTTCGCTGAACGCGTGTCCTGTCTTCCAGGCGTGTGGCGTGTATAGCGATGGAGAAGACCAAACAGGAACAGCAGGCCAGCTGCACCTGGTTTGGCAAGAAGAAGAAACAGTACAAAGACAAATACCTGGCCAAACACAACGCAGGTGAGAGGACACACACACACACACACTCCGCTGTCAGGATCAGGACGAACAAACGCTGACTCATCTTTTAGGGGATCGGGACGGTATTTGTTGGGGCTGGCTGTCGGTACCCTGGAGTGTTAAATCTCCCTCTAGTGGCCAGATTTCAGACTGTTCTGCTTTCAGACAGTCGTTGCAGACGTTCATGTTAAACCACATGATTGGCCTTGTGTTGCATATTTCCACGATGGCTACGGAGCGCGTTTGAACTACAGCCAGTCCGCTGACAACACCCGACAGCGTTGTCGTCAGTCTGAAGGACGTGTTGAACAATCGCTCAAACTGTTGCACCTTGTTGACGTCCAGCTTGTGTCGACGCTGCACGCCTGTCGCGTTCCCCTGTGACGGCCCTTAATCTGCCGACTTCTTCAGTAACTAACAGCGTTGTAATGAACAGCTTTTGATGTTGACAGCTTGTGTTGTTTTGTTTTTGGTTCAAGTTGTCTTTTTATTAACCCTTCCGCTCCCACCCTCTGTCCATCTTTCATGCTCTCTCTTACCCAATGACATGGCTGCATGTAAGTAACTCCAGACAGCTGGTGTCCAGCTTCTGTGTTTTTTTTCTTCCTCCTTCCTCTCTGCTTTTCCTCTTCCTGATGTTGCGTTGACTCTTGAATGGCGGCTGCTTTGTTTGGTCTGCTGTGCGTTTTTGTTCTCTCTCTAAGGTTAATGTCAGTAAGCAGACATGAGTAATTTGAAGTTTGATTCCGCTAGCATTAGCATTCTTTCCGTCCCCTAGTTCCTCTGTTAGCTTTGCGTTTTTGTTTGACAGTTTACTCTGGTAAACTATTACAGTTTGATGCAATAGATCACACCTTCATGCTGTCAATTCAATGAGTCTGAACACGTTTGTGAAACGACTCGGTTCTGACCTCATGTTGTTCTTTGTTCCAGTGTTCGACCAACTAGACCTGGTGACCTATGAGGAAGTGGTCAAGCTGCCGTCGTTCAACCGGAAAACTCTGGTGCTGCTGGGTAAGAAGTGAAGTCGTGAAGTTTAAAATGTGTAATATAACGTTTTTAAACACACACTGACATCAGAGCTGGTTTTAAATGAACATCAAGTCTGGACTCTGTTGACTGTGTCATGATACTGTTGTGTGTGTCTGTTACCGCGGCGACTCACCTGCTGTCTTTCTTCCAGGGGCTCATGGCGTTGGGAGGAGGCACATCAAGAACACACTCATCACCAAACATCCCGACCGCTTTGCCTACCCCATCCCCCGTAAGGACACACACACACACACACACATTTCTCCTCAGATCACACTGAGGAGCGTGTTTCATCTCCTCTCTCCTCCTCCCGTTCAGACACGACCCGGCCTCCAAAGAAGGACGAGGAGAACGGAAAGAACTACTACTTTGTGTCACATGACCAGATGATGCAGGACATCAGCAACAACGACTATCTGGAATACGGTAGCCATGAGGACGCCATGTACGGAACCAGGCTGGAGACCATCAGGCAGATCCACGCGCAGGGCATGATCTCCATCCTGGACGTGGAACCACAGGTGAGGAGAGGAAGGAAGGAGGAGCAAACAACCGGACAGAACCTGCGCACACACCTTCTGTTTCTTCTTTAGACCTAAAACATCTCCCTTTCTCTCCTGCAGGCTTTAAAGATTCTCAGGACAGCGGAGTTTGCCCCCTACGTCGTCTTCATCGCCGCCCCCACCATCACCCCGGGCATGACTGAGGTACGAAATCCTGCTAGTCATCCTGCACAGACTGACCATCGTCCAATCAGTCACAGCGTCATTTAGAGGCTCCGCCCATCTCAATCTCACTTCTGTCACGCCTTTCTAACGACACTAACCGCGTGTTTCTGAAGCATGTATTTTTCTTTTGCATGCACATTTTTATTTGCACTTAAGGTTCCAAAGTGGTGCAGGAAGCTGCCTGTGAGTACCAGTGAACGGTGTGCTGTAGTGTTCTAGAACCGCTAGTGTGTGTGTATGTGTGTAGCGCTGCTAGCTGTCCCATTTCTCTCCTCTAATAGCGTAGCCCCCACCCCCACCCCACTGGGCCCGACCCGTCATTGTCCTCTCCTGTATCCTGGGGAACAACCAATTAGATATGTTATGCTCAATACTGCTGTTAAGTTCATTTTTCTCTAGTCTCACCTGATTGGCTGCCTGCTCAGTGACGACAGCTCATACATTTAATATTAATTGTTCAAGGAATCAGACAAGCTGCCCCCCCCTCAAAAAAAATGACATCTAGAATCGATATGTATGACTGATCAACAAAAAACACTAAGCCGTCGTCCCTCCTCTTCTTCAGGACGACTCTCTCCAGCGGCTCCAGAAGGAATCGGAGATGCTCCAGCGGACCTACGCTCACTACTTCGACCAGACCATCATCAACAACGAGATCGACGACACCATCCGGCTGCTGGAGGAGGCCGTGGACCTGGTGTCCACCTCCCCCCAGTGGGTCCCCGTCTCCTGGGTGTACTGACAAACACAACGGCAATCGTCTCACCGCCGCCGGAACGCCGCCTCTGATCCGACACGGACGCGAAAGGTCATTCAGAACCTCCTGGAATCACTTCCCTCCATCGTCACAATCATCCATTTCTGTGCAGAGAAACTGTTGTTGGAAACGAGGGAAATGGAGAAACTAATGACTCGCTGCAGAGACTTCATCCCGCCCCCCACCCCTTTTTCTCAACGACCTCAAAGGCGTTATTGTGGTGTACATATATACATATATATATAAAAATGGTAAAAACTAAGTGAATCTGGTTCTGTCCTTATCTAGTTGAAGGGTGGCGTGGGAGTGGAGGGGGCAGTGTGGTAGATATTTTGTACTTTTTTTTTGTAACTGATGGACGGGTGGCGACGTCGGAAAGGCAATAGCGAGCATGACCATAAAACAGTCTTACGTGGGTGCCTGTGTGTGTGTGTGTTGAACTTTGAAGGCACTTGTTGTGGTACTCTGTGTCCTCCCCTCAAACAATCTCCAACCCCACTCTGCCCCCCCCCCCCTAACCCCCGGCCCCTGTGACAAACAAGCCGAACGTTGAAGCACATTAGAAGCTGCTACAGTGGCAACAAGTAACTCCCTCAGCTCCAGATGTAAGCGAGTGAAGCAAAAAGCACAGGAAACTTGGCAGTTTCTCCCCCCCCCCACCACCACTTCCCATACCCCCCCAGACTTTTATTTATGTCACCGCCCCTCTGTGCCTGTCGGTAACGTTGAAAGGAGCACACCTCTACGCCGTCTCTCCGTGTGTCGCTGTCGTACCACGTTTCCCTCCTCGACCCCTTGACGGTCTTTGTTTACATCTCAGTTTGCACAAATGGACGATGAAGACGCGTCCCGCGTCGCGTCGACGCCGTTTTCCTTCGGTCTGGCTGCCGTTTACCCCCCCCCCCCTCCGTACTACCAGTGGTCAGTGGACCTGGAGTATCATTCGTGGGCCGTGATCAGTAATGACAAAGCGCTGACATCAACACTAAGCGGACAGGAGAACGCTGGCCTGTGGGAGCCTCAGGGAGGTCGTCGGTTCCACCTATGCATGCCCCGGGTTTCTACAGGCGGACCGCCACAAACAACCATCTTCTCTCCTCACTCAGTCGTACGCCGCGCTTGTTTAAAAAAAATAAGTGTTCATAGGAATGTCTCTGTGGAAGGGGAGGGCCTCTTGTAGGTGGGATTAAAACCAACCCTGTTAACTGTTGTCTTTAAAAATATAAAAGGAGTATTCTTGTTTTGAGGGACTGAAAAATAACTAAATTTTGTGTGTAAATGTTTCAATGGTGCATACGTCATACGAGTGAATTACCAAGAGCCAGTGTATATTAATCCTTAAAAGAAGCTCAGTATGTGACATAACCTTTTTCATGCTTTACCAGAAGTGGCACAACACCGCTACACCCGCAGTCAGTCGGTCGGTCGGTTGCTATGGATATGCATCAGTCAGAGGACCATTAAGAAAAAAAAAAATACTGGTCAGCATTTTCTGTGGTTTTGGTGTCGCCGCTGTCGTTCCATTTCCAGTAAAGCCTTTTTCATTTCAAGTCCTGTGTAATTTACCTCTGCAAATGACAAAAGCAGCTCTTCTGTATGAAATGTTTTTTTTTTTTTTTGTTATTTCATTTTTAAAAAAAAATATATTTCCTTTTATGTGTTTAAAGTAAACGGCCTGGTCTTCTTTGTGGTGTGGGCGTACTCACTTGTTTCACATTTTTTCACAGGGATTCCGTTCTGATCGACGAACCAGACGTCACTGCACACGAAACAAACTCACTCCTGTCCACAAACAGACGGGCCTGAAACAGGTCTTCCATCAGGGGCCGGTTCTGTGAACAGACATGCTGAGTCATGAGTTAACGTCACCAGATCAAGTTGAGTTCTCAGAGTCAAACTTCCAACGATTCATCTGCTTCAGGACCTGGAAGCCGTTTATCTGACAGCAGGACGTTTGTCTCCTGTTAGACTCGCTTGTATTTTACCAAGTAAATCATCCTGACGTGAAAACAGGATGAGGTCACACATCTGTTCCTGAAGCTAAGAGACGATTTGTATTAATACCAATCAATAAAATACACTTTGATAGGCTAAAAAAAACCTCACATAATTAGACCTAAAAATATAGTTATTGATTTTAAAATTAATAAAATCTATCAATTTATCAGGTCTTCTATAAGTGAATTACTTAAAGGGACAGTAAAGTCAAAATCAACCAGGTCTGTATTTGAAATATATGATTAAACAAAAGGCATTTTTAGTTTTTATGAGCTATGGGGACTTAAAAAAACAAAATCTATCATAAGTAATGGAGCGCGTCATGACAGCGGAAGTGACGTAATTGTAGACCACGGTGAATCCATAAGAGCGCCGTTCTATAAATATACAGCAAACGACAACGTAACGAGCCGACAGTATGACATTTATCAGGATATCATCTAAAATCATATAATCGGATATTGAGGACGAGCTCCCTGTGAACCGACCTGAATCCGATTCTGAGATATCCAACTAGTTATAATGTCCCGTTTAGGTTTACTTTGTGTAAAAGTTAATCGCACTACCGATGCTAACGCGCTAGCCCGTCAATGGGATTTTCCATATTGTTAGCATTGAGCTAACCCCCATTCGTTACTGTTGGGACTGTGTGGAGTTAATAAAAACTCTAGTTAATATTAATATGTCTTGTATTTACAAAGGTATACGGATCAGGCCCTGACATTATGTTTTTGTAGTTTTTATTTCAGTGTCAGATATTCTGTAAAATGACCCATCACTCTTGATAATTCACTTTTCGCGAGTGCCATAATCGTGTGATAATATGCTAAAAAAAACATTTATGCAGTATCTCCAGACATGAATTAATTATCCACTAACCCTTGGGAATTCAGAATAAATAATATGGGTTGTCTGAAAATGATCTTACCTTCAAATTTCTTTCGAAATCATCTGGGTGCTCATGGCAGATTCTCGGATCTTTGGTCCTATCTTTGTGTCTAACACCTTTGGTGTTGGAACAACCATTCACCTCACAGGTAACCGTGACTTAATCGGGTTTATCGCTTCAGTGATCGTATTGTGTTCTAATGCCTGCCCTGATTGATGAGCGACAGGTGTTGCCGATGACGTATGACCCCCCCCCCACGTGACCCACTGGATACGAAGCGCTGCTGCAGCGCAGATTTTAAGGTTTCCTGACCACAGGGATGATACCAGACATCAGGAATATTTTTAATTTTTTCATAATGATAAAATATATTTCACTTAAAAATGTGTTTACTGTCCCTTTAATTTATATAATCTAAACCAAAGCCAGACTCTTCATCCAGGATCCATTCCATGTGCCTGAATGGAAGCCACCAATCAGAGGCAGGAGGCGTGTCTGACAGACTAAACTTTACTGACAAGTAGAACAACCAGTCGATAAATCACACATATAATCAATCAATGAATCAGCTGAAGATCAACATGAACCAGAATGTCTGAGACGACTGACCTTTTCCCCACGTCTGTCCAAACTTCTCATCTCCTAATCATCCTGTCAAACGTCTGTTTTTCTGACTTTCCAGATTAAAGGTCTTCCTGTGACAGCCGTGATCTGCTGCCGTCCTGGTGTCTGAGGGTGAAGCGATCAGTCTGGTGATGCTTACTGATGCTTTACCCCCAGAGACAGACAGGGGGGTGGAATCAGTGATAAATGGAGTGTGTGATTGTGTGTGTGTGTGGGGAGGTGTTCTCTGGCTCATCTCATTTCCTGGTTAGTGGACCCAGTTTCTTCTCCACAATGATGAAAACCACTGGATTTGGCCCTTAATGTGAGCTGCTGGTCGGATTCATTTCACACTGATGCAAGTCTGAGTTGTGTCACGTTTATTTTTAACACTGCTTCAGTTTGGTGTCACAATAAGATAGAAAGCCAATGAATAACGGGTCCTGTATATAATTTGGCCACTAAGGAGCGAATGAATAGCTCATCATCTGCTCTCACGTTTCCTGCTGGAGCGAACAGATTCCGGACCAGCTGCCAGTCTCCGGTCTCTCCTCACAGATATTCCAGTGGTCCAGAGCCTCCTGCTTGCTTGGTTTTTTCTTTTTTCCATTTTAATTTTCCTTTTCAGAGGCAAAAAAAAAAAGCCTGGAGTGACGTCTAAATAGACCATCTGATTTAGGTTTTCTAAAAAAGAAAAGAAAAAAAAATCAATACAAAACGGGTGGAAGGAGGGGTGAGGATGCCAGCTCTTGTTTTACGATTTCCAAAATCAGTTTTGCTCGATGGAAGAAACTGTGGGACACCGGCAATTAGCATTTAGTGCTCTTGTTTGGTAGCCGGACGATCACATCAGAGTCCGTTTATTGTTTCTGTTCAGTGACTTGGAGTTTTCTTCTTCAAAACACAAAATGCAGATGAAAGTTTTTTTCTTTTCTTTTCCATTTCACTCCTTTTTTGGCTACAAAACCCTCCATCACATTTGAAAAGAGGATCAAAACAACTGAAATTTTCTGACAGACATGGTAACATTATCTCCTCCTCTTCATCTCGGACCACATGAAAGTCAAGGTGACCTTGACTAAAACTGCAAACTTCTGTGGGTGTGAACAGGGTACAATTCTAATACACTTGGCGCTGCGGTCTCCTTGGGAGTCAGAGCCCGTTCTACCATCAATTCTCCAACTGAGTTTTTGGTAATGCGACATCGGGCTGGTTAAAAACAGTCGGATGGGAAACGACAAGCACTTCAGATGTGAATCAGAGATTTCTCTCAGTCTGAGCGCTTTTCAGCACAAGGCCTTCTGAGAAACTGGAATATAAAGACTGAGCGGTAACAAAAGCAGACCTGGGTGTTTTGACTCAAGGTTTTGCTTCAGCTTCAGCGAAAACCTTGACAACTTCAAGAAAAACAACCCCGAGGCCAGCTTGATTTATTTCAGTACAGTCACAGACGAGGATTTAAACGAGTCACTAAAAACGTCACAAAGATTCCCTTTTCTTTACTGCCCACCTTTCAACTAAATGTGATGGTGTAGGAGGTTCATTTAAGAAGTTATTCGGGTGGCAGACTAGAATTTAAATCGCTTTATTACCACCATCAACAGCTATTATGTGCTAAAATGCATCTGGGGGACCATTAACATTCGGGATGGGCAGGAACTCCATTTGGACATCGGTATTCATCCAAATCAATTCTATGCTCAACGACTAATGACATTTCTCATCCATAAATACGAAGTAGGTTAAATATCTCCATAGTGATCAAACTATAACAGTCTGATTGTTTGCATGGATCAATACAGATGCAAAAGGAACAAGTTACAATGCATGTTTTTAAAGCCAGTGGTGACTGAAGAGACGGTTCAGGTCTCTTCTAGGAAGGAAACGCTTCACCTGAGAAAGGTGGGATACCTAGCAACCAACAAGAGACAGGCTGAAGTCTGCAGATATCCTATGTAAACTGTGTTCTGCTGTGAGGTTTCTTCGTCTTTTTCTGCTCCTTCCTCCTTGCTTGTGTTGAATTAATGAACAGGATCTCATTAATCTGCAGGACCTTGCTTTGCATAGACAAACAGGATTTAGCACACAGCCCACAGATGACACACTGATTCAAAACATTTTAAATTAGGCCTCTGAGACCGAACAGATGCGTTTTCCCTCCCTTTTTCTGACACTTAGTGTTACCAGCACGCCGGTAGCGTGTTGGCTCGGCCGTTATAGGTCTGCTGCAGCCTTCCAAGCAAACACACGGCGTTCTTATGCAGAAAGACACGGGTGATTGATGTTTCAGGAACATTTAGCTCAAATACAGCCACCTCATTAGCCTCCAATCAGCTGTTTGGAGGTTGTATCAAACTATCGTCTAACACCCAACGTTAGAATTTACCTTCAAAAGAAGAGACTTTATGCCAAACAAGACAAAAATATTATATAGAAAATGAGAATGAATTGAAATACTGCAGAAACAGTAGAAAATTTTACTCTTGTGTTGAATTAACCATGATTCTGTTGAGCCTCCATAAACATCACCGTCAGCAAAACTTGGGAAATATCTCCCACAGTCAAACCTACATCTGAATCTCCCACATCATCCAGATCCAGACCCAAATGCCTGTGTGAGTGAGTTTCAATCCCAGTAATCCTGTTTCAGGATCTCCGGGAGCAAAGACGTTGATGCTGTGAATGATTGCGAGGTGAAGGGTGTGAGGACAGAGGATGTTGTCAGATAGTAAAACCACCGACTCACTGCCACTCCTGACTCTGACAGTGTAAATAAAACCAGGGTGAGTAAAGCCAGCATTCAGAGATACCTGTTTATTTACAACAGCCCCTATTCCCATAAATCCTGTGGATTTCTGACTACAAGATGATGGAAAAACCGTTTAGCAACCACTTCACATCCTTTTTCTTCCTTCTCCACTTCATCATCCACCAGTCTTCTCTCAGCGAATCATAAATTACATCCACAGCCAACATATCAGGACCCAAGGCTCAAACACATTCATTAAAGCAGCAAGGAGTCAGCAGACACAAAAACAACAATAAAGGTCTCATGAAGACAGAAGATAACCTAAACAGGAAGCATTATGTTCAAGTAAAGTGAAGATGAAGCAAACGGGTGTGACTATGGATGCTGAGTCGGACTGGAGATGACGGGGCAGCCATCATCGCCTGAAAGATAATAAGGTTTAAAACCAGCAAAAATAAAACTATAACTTCACTGAGATAAATTGTCTTTATTGTTTGACTTTACAAGTCAGTTAAAATGCTGGAAATCAAAATTCCTTCTAGGGTTATCCCTATTTATTGGGAAACAACCTCCAACATATACGAATCACTTTAGTGCTGAAAGGCCAATAAACTTAATAAAACCAGGATAACAATCATTAACACTCATTATAGTATATATTTAAATTAACTTATATTTCTGAACTCAAGGGTAAATAGAATATAAAACCTTCAACAAGACAGTAAACACGTTCACTCCTTCACGGTATTCAGGAGCCGGCATTTCACTTTGCTCTTCCTCTTCCGGCATCCCTGAATTCAAAGGACTCTGTTATTCCCTCACCTCCCAAAATGCACACTTATTTCTCACATTTTATCAGTACACGTGTAGAATATTCACGATTGTACTGTATCAGTGACGTGATGTTGATCTACGGGAGTCTGTTAATCCGGTAAATAATAACAGCTTTATTTTTCTAACTTGTATAAATACTCAAATCAATCAGGCCCATGCTCTCAAAATAGGAAAACAATCCCGAATTTATCAGGATTGCTTGCTTTTGTGGAAATTTAAATCTACTTGATAATAGTTGTGGAAGAGTTTACTTCACCAATGTGATTAGTTTTACAAATCAAACCCTGTGGTTAAATAGTCCTTGAGTTTATTATATCATATTTATCAATTTACATATGGATGCTGTTTGTATTTCATTACTTCATCAATACTGAGCTGCTTTGGGCCCATTACCGGATTTTTATTCTCTTCTATAAATTTATGAGTAAATATTACCCAGATCGAACTATGTTTTTTTACGGGCTACTATTTCTTTAGCGTGTAACAAATCGCTACAGTATTTGTAACACACCTGACACGTGTGCGGTCTATTTCCTCGTGTTGTTACTTCCGTAAACATGACGTCATCCTGTCTTAATTACGCCTCGAGAGTTTATTCCCCCAGCAAACAAACATATACATAAATATTAACACCATTATCTACACTTAATGTAAATACTAACTCGTTTTGAACACATTTATTAAAGAAATACATTATTAATACGCCACTTGTTGAAATATTCATGTTAGCATGAATAGTTAACATAGTAACGTTAATATTTCAACAAACGACGTTCAAACTCCAGATGAATAAACTATACGAGCGTCACTCGTCAAAAGTTTATTTCAGTATTAAAGTGAATATTCTTATAAATATACCAGTCATGTTTTAATTCTTACCTGCGTGGAGTTCCGACCCGATAATCCACCAGTTCCGAAAGAAAACGAAACATCCCGAATACCCGAAGACATCCCTAGATTACCCATAATCCCCTGCGGACAGCCTCTGCGATTTTCCATTGTAAACGAAGCCGGGCTAAGGCACCATTACTTACCTTTATCACGCTTATCTCCAGAAAAATGGAGGTTAGGGTTATTTATGAAGTCATTCAGTGCCTGGGATGCTTTAGTGTGAGCATTAAAAAACCCCCCACAGCTGTCAATTCATTACCGGAAGTGAACACAGCGACTCTGTTTTGACCCTGGAAATATTGAAATGCCATAACTTGTTCCTGATAATGTAGCTGCTGTCCAAATAGAATACATTTATTTGAAGCCCTGGATAGATTTACACAGAGGACACAATGTCAAAATGTTAATATGATATATAAAATATATGGCACAAGCAACATGGCTTATATCTCCCTGTATTTGCGCCATAATTTCTCATTCCGGAGTCATAAAAAGTGGAACAGCAGTAGTTTATCTCACGCCAGTGTGAAATGCATCCGCGTCCATTCATCACAATTATATGATTCAGATGGTAAAATATTTCAGCTCCAGCAATTTAGAGGAGTTGTGTGTCATTTTATCATGACTGAATGTTCTACACATCACCCTACTTCTTTGAAAATGGCTGAAATTGGGCCCTTTCCTCCCAGCATGCCTTGCAAAAAGGGATGATTTAGCTGAGTTGGGCCAGCAGGTGGCAGTGTTTAGCTTTAAATTTCCTCACACAGCCAGTTCCTCCCTTCAACTTTATGGAGAAATTGCAGCTTCCTGGTCACATTTGATGATTTTAATAAGGTAGAATAAGATTTTACTTTGATGTATTTGATTTGATTAATGACAACATGAAAACAGTTGTGAGACAGGCTCTTTTAACCTAGTTGCGAGTGGCTAAGTCGAAACACGCCGACACGGTATTATAGATAATACACTGAAATAATAAATAACAATCAAGCTGCTCTTGCGAGAATAAATTATAGGCTTTGCTAAGTGATTAGCAATCCATGACTTGCATCTTCTACACACACACACACTGCAGGCACAAGCAATTATGCTGAACTGAAGCATGGTGAGTTCCGAATTACTCCAAAACTGGGTTAACAGCTGCCTGCATCTACTCTATGAATGCCTTCAGCGCACACACGCACACATTCACATGCACAGACAATTGGCCTGGTTCTTAGAGTGGAAGACATGTCACACAGGGCACAGAGCATGGGGCTTGGTGTAACAAGGCCCTGTGGGACATAGAGGGTCATAGTATACCTGCCAGAGTGAGTAATACCCTTCACCAGTAAGTGTGTTTGTGTGTTGGCAGAGAAGAAAACACAACCATTGTCGTCGCCCGATCTGCTCTCCACTTTCCCCATCACGTCACACGCCTTCGTTCGGGGAGCTTATTACGCTGTGACACTGCAATGAAGTGAAAATGATTTCATTTGGGGAAAAGTGCCAAAGCTTAGGAACTCCCCCTTTTCACAGACACACACACTTTACACACCATATGGCAACACGTCGGCTTGGATGAAAACATCTGGCGGCTTTCTGTGTTCACATGGGCACAGATGATTAGATCGCAGTTTCATGTTCTAGTCATGATGGTAGAAAAAAAGCACACGGCTATAGGGAACCTCAAGCTTTTGGTAGAGGAGTGTGAGACTCACATCACATCTGGACAAAGACATAAACCAAGACATCTTCAAATGAAGTTTAGACAGATGCATATTTGTACAGATTAATCAACTTAAAGAGGGTTAAATCTTTCTCAGATCTACTGACAAAGCTGTTGGCTCCTGTTTACCATTGAATCTACATATTTTTTACTTTACCTCGAGCTCAAACACTAAATTTGGACTGTAGCTCAAAGACTTGAGGTTTGGACTCTTGCAGTTTAGACTTGACTTGAACTCTAATGAAAGACTTACGACAGAACTTTATGATGTAACTTGGAGTTGACCTTGAAGTTCAACTCATTTAGGCTTGACTTGGAATCTCTTCAAAGACCAAAGACTTGGTCTCTTGTCAAAGACTTAAGATTGGACTTGGGACCTAGCTTAAAGACTTGACTTCTTAGACTGTGGTTCAGGGACCTGAAACTGAAGGTGGACCTGGTTCTCGCTGAAAGACGAGCTTCAGTCACCTGTAATTTCTTTCTTTCTAATTTGCTTGATGCAACCTCTCATTATTCAAACTGAGCCGAATGAAGCTAATTAACATTGCCTGGCAGTATTTAAGATTCATCCCATGTGCCTTTGGATTTTCTTTTCTCTCCAACGCGGCTTCTTTGATCCCAGCAAAATAAGTAAATGGTTCCACTGTGGGCAGAGAGCTCTGAGAAAGAGAGGAGGAAAGAATGGGACTGGTACCTCTAAGCACACAAGTAGAAGGATCTTATTATCTCAGAGACATTAGATGTGACAGATGAAAACAGAAATCTTCTTAGTTTTCACATGAAAACATCCCAACACCTGAAGTGGTCCTCTGGAAACCCAATTCCAGATTGAAGTGTTCACACTAGACACAACAGTTTGGGTTCAGAGCTGGATTGAGCTGATTTATTGCTGTTCCAAGGTTCCACCGGAGAGTTATGGTGGTTGGAGACGCATCAGCTCCCCGCCAGGGAAAAGGGCTCGGGGGGCCCCGTCAGCAATTTACGCCACTGCTTCGTAAACAAAGTGATCCACGCAAAGAGATGACTCCTCATCCTCACACACACAGGACCGAAGAGTCACATTACCATAAATGTGGTTTTATTAATAATAACAGTATCTTCTTTAATGAACATTGCAGATACATAATAGAAAATAAATCAGAAACAGGAGAGACGTTGTCTCAAGAGTCGTCGTGAAAGTGCCTGGAATAATTCTGTGCTATATATTGTCATTATTCATCATCGTCATCGTCTTTATCATCCAAGCCAAGTCGCGAGAAATGTTTAATTCATCATGAAACAAAAAAATGTGTATAGCCTCAGTTAGAAAATGCAAACTTTTGTATTCACATAGTCCTCCTTAGCAGAAACGCTGACGACAAACTGCTCAAATCGCAGATTTCCACGTCAGGATTTCTGCTCCGAGAGCTCGGGAATGGTGACCATTGGTTTCATGGATATGGCTCGATTGTCTTCATCGTGATCACGTTTTCGTCTCGATTATATTTACACAATGCCACGTAGAGCACGACAAACTCACCTGTTCTGACACGGTGCTCTTGATCTCAAATCTTTTTCATAGTTTGACTGAAGTGGACCAAACACGCCTGACTTTATTGATCTATCGGTTGATTGATTTCATAAGACGAGGGCTTTTCCTGTATATCGTAAATAAAAAACAAAACAAAACAAATACAGGCTTATATTGAAGTATTCTGAAGAAATACAATCCAAAGGACGTAACTGAAAACCGCAAGAAGATTAAGGGGCAAAAAAACCACAACTGTTTGTTGACTGCTGACCCTCACTTTGCATATTTTATGGCACTAAATGAAACATCTCTACAGCATGAGATGCCAGGAGACTATTTTTAGTATGAGGTTAGTTTCTTAAAAAAACAAATAACATGGCACAACTGCAGGAGGAGTAAGAACACAGGCCGCCTTCACGGGTCTCTGAGGAAATTGAGAATAGCTCTTATTTCATGATTTGACGACACTGAACTGATTAGGATGGAAGCGTCCCTCTGAGGAAGAAAGGCTGTTTTAGGAATGGAGAATGTTTCGTCATAGCTTGCTTTGGTCAAACTTGTTAAAAGTAGAATATCCCTTGCGTCGTTACACACTCTCCGGTGTTTTTTTTTTTTCCCACTACTTTTTATTACTTTCTTCAGTGTTGCTTGCGTTTGGCGGGAGGGTGTCATTCTGAACGGCTGTCGGGTCGAAATGTGGTTGATTACATCATCTGAAATATCGACAATTAATAACATCTGAAGTTCTAGGAGACTCATTTCAGATCAAACCACTTCGTCATCATGGGTGTCATATTCCCTACGTGTGGTTGCCATAGCAATACCAACAGTGACGGTGGACTTGAAGTGTCGTAACCGAGATGTTAAAGCCCTAATTTGTGTAGCGCAACTCATCTGACAAATCATTTCCTGTGATGATGTCAAAGGGATAACAGAGCTGCCGTTTGAGAGGAGATGAACACAGGGGGAGAATGGTTTAGCCCTGGACAGCCTTTTTTGGTCCTACAGAGGAAAACAGGAACAGTAAATGCTTCGGATTGACGCCGAATGGCCGGAGAGTCTCCTCCGTCTGCGCTGACATCACGGATGGTGTTGCTCCATACTTGTTAAATCAGCTGAGAATCATGCAGTGACGGCTAAAAGCAACGGCCATCAAACGCCCGCCGAGCTGCGATCAATAACCCCCAAAATGTCAAAACTCCTCTTAATGAATTAAAAAAAAAGAAAAAAAAAAGAAGAAGATGTTTTTTTCCACCCCTTCTTGCGCTAATAAGACATTTAGTGAACGGCCTATAGATTTTCATGAGCTGTGCAGTTCAACTTAATACACTTTTATTATATTTCCCCCGATTCCTTCTATCAGAAACTTTTGCAGGTATAGCTTCTCGAAGCAAATATCCCTCAGTTACAAAAATAGACTTTTTCTTTTGTCATAAAATAATACACATAATTAATTTTCAGTGATATATTCATCTGTTAAGGTAAAGAGCAAAGCTGCTTTTTTTTTTTTTTTTAAAGTAAATGTTATCGTGACAGAAACAGACATGTGAAGCCTAGCACCATGTTCTTCACCCCCCACCCCACCACATCCTCCTCGTCACGGGCGAGACTCTTCTGAAAGCACTGGAATATGATCGATTTGGAAACCTCATCTCTTCCCCTACACCCCCCCCCCTCCCCGGCTCCTCTGGACTCCGTTATATTTTGCATATTCTGGTTCAGTCCAGATTCTCAACGCCGCAAAAAGAATCCAAACTAGATCGTTCTCATTTCCCCAAAGGCTGCGAATTTAAACCCCGACCCCCCCCCAAAAAATAAAAAAAAAACCCCAGAAAAAATCCAAAAGCTTTTAACTACAACAGCCAGCAAATGAAGATAAAGGTAACAACGGTTTTATCCAAAACATCTCACAGGCCATTGCTTCACTTTTGTACAAACTGAAACAAAAGAAAACCAAAAATATTGTCCCGACCGATGTTAAAACGTAAACAAGAAACGAGTCCCAAACACTGATGCTACAAAGAATTAGAAAAAACGTATGTACAGGACCCTGTATTCCTTGCCTCTCTGGGTTATTTATTATAGGTGTTGGTCTATGTTACGCGAGTGTTTATACAGGCTTATAAAAGTTCTTTCTTCTTTTTTAGTTCAGTTTCAATAAAAGCTCTTATTGGACCAAAAAAAAAAAAAAAAAAGGACAAAAAAAATCTGCCACCATCACCAATGTGTTCAGTGTTTGTGAAGCCCCGCCCTCTTCCTGGTGTTTCCTGGTGCAAATTCAACAGCAGCAAGTAGCTTAGTACCATTCAGGTCCATCTGGCTCCGGTGCATTCAGGGTCCGAGCGCCAGCGGTGAGTCCTGCCTGTGACGGATGCCGTTTAGATCCGTAGCGCCTGGCGCCATCTCTGTCACCAGATGACGCTGGATATACTGGTCTCCCTGGGCAGCAGCGGCAGCATGGCGTTGTTGCCGTGGGCCTCGTCCACGCTCTGCTGACGCGGCGACTTGGACTGCGGCCGCTGACCGTTGATGAGCGTCATGGGGATGTTGCAGTAGGTGTGCTGGTTGCCTAGCGTGGAGAGCGGCGGGAGCGTGCCGCCGGGCGGCAGGTCGTAGTCGTAGCTACGGTAATAGTGTTTCTGCCTCATCTGGGTGTGGCAAGAGTTGTGGAACGTCGAGCGCAAGTCCGGGTGTGCCGTCGCCATGGCGGTGGAGGTGGCTGCCGCCATTGAGATGGCCGAGACGGTCTGCAGCTCGCTGAAGGGACCCTGCTCGCTGACGTCCAGCACCTGCTCGTGGGAGATGCTCAGGGGCTCCATGCGCTTGAAGGGCATCTCGTAGATCAGCTGCTTCCAGAACTTGGAGTTGAGCTTGTTGCTGGACGGCCCGCGCCACTTGATGACCGTCAGCATCTTGATGGTGTGTTTGAGGGCCTCCACTTCCTGGTAGTTCATGATGCCGCGCAGCTCGGCGCACTCGATCAGGATGACCTTGATCTCGCCGGTCACCAGCATGTTGCGCAGCCTGGTCTCCAGCTCAAAGATGCTCCACCCCCTCCGCACCACATAGCTGGGCGTCATGACGATGATGAGACGCTTGCTCTGGTCCACGCAGCGCGCCACGTCCTCGATGTAGGCTGAATACACAGATACAGACACAGAGATGAACAGCGATACACACTTTCTGCGCCGCTTATGTCTACTTTGAATCCCGTTTGACTTATTCGTACATGAAAGCGCACGGATCAAACTGGTGATGGCCGTGAAATGTCACACCAGTTGTGCCAATAACCCTTATCGCAGAATATTAATGATTTAATGGTAAATAAATGTACTTTAACATATATTTGTGCCCATTTAGAGGAAAGACTTGTCGAAAATAGTTCAGATACCTGGATGTTAGCACCTGAAAGCAGGTTTATAGTTAGCACAGCGTCGCGCTCACATCCCTAATGAGCACCTCTGCTGCTTGTGTAACAATGAATGTGATCAAGTGTTTCCTGAAGCCTGTCCTGGGCGTTGGAGGGGGGTGGGGGTAGGGGGGTGGTTGTCTGCTGCTAATGCCAGCTTTTAGCCGTTCTTGACGTAGACAAAGACAGAGTGGCTCCTCAACGGCAGCGAGACGGGATTAATTGGGCTTCACTTTCGCAATCAAAGCTTATGACCCTCCTGTGTGTGTGAGAGAAAAAAACAGGTTTCTATTTCCCACCCTCCCTCTTTAAGTCAAGAACTCTCGGTGTGTTTGAGGGAACAACATTGCGCCTGTCTTCCAGCAAACAAATGCTACACCCCCCCCCCCACCCCCTCCATCCTCCATAACGCTGAAGATGAACTCTTCATCAGGCCGCGGTCTGCCCGAGGCTTCGCCACGAGAGAAACCTGGATCTGGACTCGCGTTTTACTTCAACATGACAAGACAGTCTCTTCAATGTTTGGTAATTGGTCCTCATGTTGTAATTCGTCACAATGCATCCCTGGACTTTCAACTCCCTGGGGGGGTTCTTCTTCTTCTTCTTCTTCTTCTTCGTTTTTTTTCTTCCTGCATGTTCAGTTCAGGTCAAACCAATCGGGCAAAAACGATTTTTTTCTCTCCTATCTGATCTGAATAAATCAAACTAGGAATGGATAAATGGATACCATATAATTAGCTAATGAGTTGTAGTTTAATTTTATGTTTTGAATTGATTAACTGAAAGTAAATCTGCCTTCCCGGGGAGCGCTCTGCTACCGCTTTTATCGCTTTATAGATTAAAATTCTCTTTCACAAGCTTTACAATCAAAGTGTTCCATGTGTAATCATTGATTCTGTCGACATAAAAGCAAAATCAACACTAAATTAAATGAGGTAGAAAATCACCGTTACCACGCTCCCTGGATTTCCTCTCGATTTTACAGGAAAACTGGACTGTCGGAAATACAAAAACCCCCCCCCAAAAAACACGATCCAGGTCTGGATAAAAAGAAATATGGAGGTGGTTTGTGAAGGTCTGATTAACAAAGCAGAATAACTACAGCTATCACACTATATATCTTTGTTATTCAGCGCCTTATGGAACAATTAATTTGAAATTCTCAGCGCTGAGCAGCTACAACAACATTTATGTGCGTCAATAAAAGCCTTCCCTCCGTATTTTACCTCCGACTTACAATGAGGTAGTAATTTACCAGCTGGGGATTTGCGACTTCCGACCCCCATGCAGTCACTAACAATAGTTTGATTCCAACACAACAACACCACAGAGGAAGAGCGTATGTTTCCTGAGTCACTGCAAACCGCATCATCTCCCGCCTTCAGCCTCAACACGACCTCGTTCATCCTCAGAAAGAATTGTTCTGATGCAGTGAGCCCTGATTGTTGTGCGTTTATTAAGCACAGTAAAAAAAACACAAAAACTAAACTGACTCATCCACTCAGTGCAAAGGAAACAGCAAACAAATAATATTTTATGCTTTACTATGCAAGAATAATGGCTTTATAAATGGATAATAAACATTTATCACCACCGAAACGAACGTGAGGGCGTCTGCAGGGTATCGCAGACATTTGAGGACAGATTCAGGATAAATTTTGGGTCAAGGTGGATAAATCCTTATATAATAATGAATAACAACAGGATGTAAGAATGATATCCCACCGTTATGCACACCTTAATCCGTAATATGATACACATTGCTAAAGCTAATAAGTCAGAAACTATTGATGATAAAAGAAGCAATTCTATTGGGAACTATTTCCTGAGTTTTCAGGATGTAGGGATATCGATGGTGGTGCAGGTGGAGGTTTGTCGTGTAATTTCTAGTCATAAAACAGAAAACCTGGCAACCCAAGAGTTGATGTCTTATCAATGACCCCTTTATTAACCAATAATAAAGCCATTAATAACAGCGTGTAAACCCTAAAGCGTCACCAAAAGTACTTTCTACATTATCAGTGTGTTGTCACGAGTTAGGTTAAAAATCTGGGGAAAAAAGTACCTCTAAGTAGTCTTGTGTCATCCTGGAAATGATCATTGGTGAAACCTAAACATAGATATTTACATTCAAAGTTGGGTCAAAAAAGAGTTTTAGATAAAGCATTAAAAAAAACAGTTCTGTCATAGCGGGGACATGGCTCTGGCATAAACTGTGTTTCTCCAAATGGGGTTCCACTTGCGATTGTGAGGCGATAATCGCGTAGACCAGTTTATTCCAGTTTAATATGGGATATATAGCATCAAAACATACAAGGAGGAGCTTTATTTTGGCAGCCTGGGTGTATGTTTGCTGCTGTATTTTAAAAAATACTGAATGCACGTTAGATATTTAAAAATTAGCATGGTGAGATGTTGAAAATAATACGGCGTTAGCAGCTCGGGAGGATTTCTGACATATGCCGAAACCTCGGATGACCAAACTGCGTTTATCGACGACTATATCAAGCGTTGAGACGCTATATACCAATGGGAACTAAATGTTTGTACGTACACGCTAAATCAGCGAGCTGGAATCGTGACAGACGCACTTCATTCCTCTCCATCCTTGGATTTTTATGCCATTTTTCCCATATTAGAACAGTCCCCCCCCCCCGCATGGAACACATAATCACACTGAGGATTCAGTTTGTAACCTGGGCACAGTGCCACTGAAGAGGAACGCAATTATTCATGGCAGTATGTGACAGGCAGATGCAGGGATTCAAATGGAGGCTAATCACATAATGATATTATCAAACTCATCTGTGTGATGGGTTAATCATAGATAAGCAAACGGTATATGGAGGCGCTCCATTAGAAATAGACGGTGGCAAAAACATGCATTAATGTCCATGCAGAAGCCTTTTGATTGTGCAGCGTCACTACACAGCAGCATGCACAGGTACCGGATCGGGAACATGGATTGTAAAAATAGGCTTTCACGCAATTCTGGTGCATATGTAATATAGGCTATTACACCACCCACCGGCTTTACATGGTGTGCACTTTAATTACTGAAGAACATTAAGTACTAACTAATAAAAGCAAGAATTTCCGCTGTAACGTATGGTTTATCCGTATAATGAGTGCAGAGATTAAATTCCGCTGGTATTTATCCCCCGTTTCTGAATAGCTTATCTACAATACTGCTATTGTAGTTAGGTTAAGTACAAGGTTCCATATTTTGTCTGATGATCAAATGGAGACCTGCAGGATATCTCGTAACGGCGAAGGACTTCTAAACGTACTTTATTGTGCATCACCTCTAAACTCGTAAGTATTCACGTGTGGATTAAATTTGACTTAACTTTATTTGTGAAACATTTTTATATGCTTTTAAACTATCAGTATTAATAAACAGCTTTCCTGCACAGCCTCTGACAAATACAGCATCAACTTAAAGCAAAATGTTGGAGCTTTACCGTTCTCTTCAGACCCAAAATGACTCTGAACCTTCGCTCAGCGTCGGTTCCTAACCTTTAATGTCAAACATATATCTTTCATTGGATGCACAGTGAACGTGTACCAATCCCCTGAACTCGAGGGTCGTTTATCCAGAGTTAATGTTTGGTTTAATGACCCTCAGAAATGGCCACCAGCTGACTTTGGGAACACCTCTGTTATCATCTATGATGTATGTTTGGAGAAGTCCAGGGTCTGACTGGATCTCACCAGAACACACGTTTGCCCAAAGTGTCCTTGTCTGACTTGGAAATGACATATCTAAAGTTCAGGTGTTCCCACCTTCATTTGTCGAACGGTTGGTTCTTTTGCGGTGGTCTTCAAGCTACTCCACGATCTTCCTAACAACTACAGGATCCCCAACACCGTAAATAACTTATGCAGACTGCAGTTTTATGGCTTTAGACAGTTTAATTAAAGCAAGCACCTGGAAAAGGTAGTGCTTTCCAGTGTGCGTACATCTCTTTACTTTTAGGGCTGCAACGTTAAAACTGGGCTGTTCAGAACTGCTTTAGTCATTTTCCCTGGTGGTAAAGTGATGTCTTCTTTCACTGTGTCATAATTTCAACTTTGCCCCATTATAATATAGTCCTAACAAGCAGGTAACGAAGTGTGAAGACTTATCAGCAGTTGTATTCAATGAGCTACTGGAATGAAAGAAAGCCTAATGATAAATGATGACTCCCTGAACACCAGCCGATAGCAAACCCATCCACTTCAGTCCAGCCGGTGGTTAGAGCTCATGTCATAATGATCGGATTAAAACAGTGAACGTCACACAAGTCTTTGGATATGCCACAACACAAAATGCACGACATAAGCCCACAAAGCAAGGCATGGCACCACTGCACTGACAACACGAGCAACACCAAGCCACAACACATTCGACAACAACGCCGTGAGAGAGAGAGCTTACTTCCTGTTGGGATCAAGTCCCTGTCTGGAATGAAGAGTTTATACCCATAATGCTTCTCCAGCACGTCAGGGAGGATCTCCAGGGCGAAGCGCTCCTCTTCTCGTGTCTCCTGGCTCCACTGATCCGGGTCCACTTTGGTGTAGGACAGGTAAGCGTCGTAGTCCTTGTTATCTGCGGGCACAGAAATGTAACACCATAGCTCATGTTATGGACACCGGTGAGGGTGTTAGTAATCCTAATGGTCCTCAGGTCCATCAAACTCTTTCATTTAGTTTTATAACTCCAGCTATCGAGCAGGTGGAGAGAGAGGAAATAAAGCCTGGGTCTCTGCAAACTGAATAAAGCAAGTCTGTTCCCTTGATTCCTTGCATCACTTCATGTATGGCCATTAAAAATCTCCCCCGAACACTCGGCTTCAATTAAATGTGTAGGTATATGTTTTATGATTTGAAGATAATGTTTCTGTTTTGTTCATCAAAGTCGAGAGCTGCTATACCCCAGATGCTAACGATCTACTTCTATACTGATGCACAGAGAGCTATTCATTCACTGGGAGACAGAACGCCTCCATTACGCTGACCTCTGGGCACGTCTGCCCATTTGAGTGCTTTTCATTACAGCTACGTCCCAACTGACAAATAATGTTACCTTGATAGCTACCATTGCCCACTGCAGGCAAAACAAATTAGACTCCAGCATGAGCTAAATGCCCAACGCTGCCTGTTCGGCCGCATGCATGGCATGGCTTCATCACCCACATGAAAGCTCTGATTGATGACGGATTTGAAAGGGCTGAGCGGAGAGATGGAAAGTGGGAAGCGAGGGAAGTGTTTAATATCTCCTCTCTAGCTGGAACGCACAATGAGTCAGTGGGGGATGGGGGTGGAAATGGGGGGTGAGGTATCCCAGAGCCCCCTAATCATTACAGGAAGAAGATGCAGTAGAAGCTTCAGGACCTGCAGTGGCTGATCTGCAGCAAAGACCTCCGTCAGACTGAGAATATACACTATAAAGACAAAAGTATTGGGACAATTCCACCTGAGGGAACATTTTTTTTGACATTCTACATTCCTAAGCAGTCTAGCTGTGCAGCTATAACAAACCCCAAGAACATTTTGAAGTTCCTGTGGGAGTTTTTTGACCAATCAACCGGAAGAGCCGTTGAGAGGTCAGGCACTGATGTTGGGTAAGAAGGCCTGGCTCCCAATCTCCCAAAGGGGTTTGATGGGGTTGTAGTCAGGGCTTGTTCTGTACCAAACTCACCACTTTATGGCTTTGTGGACCTTTCCCAAACCGGCCAGACAAAGTTAAAGACACAGAAATGTCCAAAGAGTCTAATGTTTCTTACAGAGGGTGCTGGGCCACTGAGATAAAATCATAAGAGGGTTTTCAGGGGTTCAATCTTCCTGTCTTGATTTTGACTCGGATCTCTTCTGCTTTCGGGAGGCCACCTCCACCCGTGTTCGAGTCTGGAGGTGACATTTCACCAGTCGAGACTCTGGACAAGACGAGAGCCGAGGATGAGGCAGCTGAGTTGAGGGAGGTAAAGGAGAAGATAAGGTTCAACAGGAGGGATTTTGGGATCAAATCCCAGCCCAGCATCCGTTTTAAATTTTTAAAATTTCTTTTTAATTGTCCTCTTCATTTTACACTCCTGCCTCTCTCCAGGCTATGAGTCTGTCAACAAGATTCACTCTCTTCCTGATGGGTAATCTTGATATTTGGCAAGTGCTTGCAGCTCTTACATGACACCACGTAATTAATCTAACTCATTTTTATAACTCGCAATTCATTTTACAACACAAGGGAGCTGTAAAAATAATTGAAATGTAACCTCATAATCACCGAGTATAACTAACTGTGAGGCTTATATTCTACTTCACGGTGACATAAATCTCCCTCTCTGTTTGTCTCTGCTAGCTTTTATCTGAAAGCTGTGTAGGCAGATCAAGGACTATTTCAGTGGAGCTGATGCACTCCACTGTAGTCAGAGAGAAGAGAGAGAAGGGGGAGGAAGAGGGTGAGGCAGAGGGTGAATCTCAAAGGCGGTATGACCTCCCTCTCGCATCTTGAGGAGTCACTCCTTACCGGAGAGCGGCGAGGTGTATCTGAGGGCGCAATGCACCTCCAGAGCAGCACTCTTCCCTCCCACAAAGATAGATGCTTGAACAAGAGAAGGGGGGAGGATGATAGGGGGGGGTTGGTACGCATGTGCATAGAGAGAGTTAGATGACGAACTCTTGAACTCGCGGTGGAGAGCGCCAAGAGAGTTGGAGGCGTAAATCTCGGGGATATCTCCAGGTTCCATTACATTTAATGGAGAGTAGATTGGAGGTAACACACATACTTAACTCTGAAGTCACATAAGCACACAAGGTGGACTGCTAATGAGTAGCTGAGTACGATTTTTAAACATCATTTGTTTTCTATAATTTAATTTAGCCACAAAAATATAGCCGTGCTCCATTTTATAAAATGTGGGCTGCTTTAGAGATGTGGCTAATTTTCTGCGCTCCGTGTTCATCACGGCTAAAACAATAGCTGAGTCTCCTCTCATGGAAATAAATGGGGCACATTAAATATGAGAAGCGTCTCTGCAGCTGTGGAAATTGAAAATAAACACCACCCTGAAACAGAATCAAATAGAGAGCAAAGCTCCATCAAGGCAAGCCCAGTTCCCCTTAACTTTTTTTGTGCCACGGACCGATTTAACGTCAGGCAATGCTTTCACGGACCGGCCTTTAAGGTGTTGTGGAAAATAAAACCAAATAAAATGATGCCACCAGCATAAAAACTTAAATTTTTCTTCCGTCTCCTTACTGAAACCTTCCAAAGACGTTTGTTTTTTTGTACGTAATGTAATCTGCTGGAGCGGCTCTTTTAAGAAGGCAGTCATGTGACCGAGGCAAGCATCTTGACAAACATCAAGAGTGACTCATAGACAGATGTGGAGGAGAGAATCCAGTCATTTTAAAACAAAAGATTGTTCACAATCAGATAATAAATAAAACAGAAATAACATAAGTTCCGTATTCTTCTGTGCGACCCGGTATCAACTGACCCATGGACCCATACCGGGCCACAATCCGGGGGTTGCAGACCACTGCTCTGTTGCGTTATAGCACATAAACGCGAAAGGTTTGTCCTCATAATGTCCATCAAAACATACCCTAGATCTGGAGTCACACTGGAATCATTATCAATTTCCTTCATGATTTGGATCGGGCACTTTTGGAGATAGCGAACTGAATCTGAATTTTTAAAACTTACATCTATTTGTCTGCGCGTGACACATTTGTATTATTAATTTTTAGTTTTGGTTAAAAGCCTGTCAGAAAGGAAATGAGGTCATGTTTCGGGGAGTCTTGGTCTGTACCCTTCATCAAATGAGGCGTTTGAGGTAACAGATTGTCTTCTATAATCAGGACATTAAGGTTTTTATTAGCTCTACTGTGAACGCTCATCAAGGTGACTCCTTTTTCTATTACATTTTATTTTGACTGATTTTTATGCTTGAGAAAATAACCACACTAGTTAAATATCAATGAATTGATCAACTCATCCCAGCACTGAAATGATCAATGTTCCTCCACACTTCATCTACTTTAAACTTCTTCCTCATGAGAACGTCGCTTTGTAAAAACACAACTTTGCATCTTGAAAATACAAAACAAACAGGAAGTGTTAGGAGCGGCGGGTAAACGATCGATACTCCCAAACTACACGGAGCCTCATATTTCTAGGTTGTGCTGAAATTGGTGTTTGTGAGACGTGACGAGTTCCCGCCTCCCCCTCCGACAGGCTCGCTCTGCCGTTGTCATCATGAAGCCTATTATTGATTCCACCGACACCCCCACAAAGTGATGATGGAGTGGTCTTTAACTAAATAGCCCCGGTGACAAATAGCTGACAGTCCCTCCTATTGTTACCCCAGGCTTAAAATTTTACATGTGGCAGAAAAAAAGGGAGGCAGACATTCAATTAGTTCCTCAAGTGTCCGCGATGAAACATGAGCATCGGAGATGTGTGTGGAAAAAAGAAAAGAAAAAAAAAAGAAAAACCTGCACATCTGAAGGCTTTGTTGGAGTAAAATGTGTATGTGCGCCTATATCTTCCCCATCACTGCAGCCGTCGCCATGGCGAAGGGATCTCAGTTAACCCCTTCCTCTCGAGGCCCAGTGACTGCTTTGTCTCCGTTTAACGTCCCATTTTATTTAAAGCCTTATCTTGGCCCCCATTCACCCGCAGTGCGCTGACATTGGAAGCCAGAGATGACTTTGCTGCAGGTGCGACCTTGTGCGACGTCATGGCAGTGAAGTGATCTAATCGACCGCGGCGTGGGGGAAAGTATCTGGGTCTCCCGAGAGCTCCGGAGGCAGCGTGCTGTGTCTTATTGAACCTGATCCCCTTATACCGAGGAGCAAATTGAAAATCTGTTTCTCTCTTCAAGCACTCACTTGGGTGGCACAATTAAAGGAGACAATTGCTGTTTGGGATTAAGTTCAAGGCCCAATATTTTTTTCTTTCCCCTTTTTCAGCACAACCGCCCCTCGGCTATTTTTTTGTTGCAAAGCTTTGGTTTCCGGGGCTGAAAGCCAGAGGTAATGGCTCCACTGAAACGTCTGATGTCACAGCCATCACAGTTAAACAGAGCTGGGAGTGTACGCGGGAGGAGCAGGGTACAGAACACTTTTTCACCGCTCATAACTCTCTTGCTGTCTCTCTTTCCACTACTTACAGTCCCTCAGCCTCTCTCTACTAATCTCATTCCCCCAGAATTCACTGCTGCGCTGGTACTTGAGAGACTAATTACAGGGGAATCAAATTAAAACTTGCTCCTTGTCTCAGTTTGATGCATTCTCAAAGCAAGACTCATCCACGGGCCCAATCAGTTTTTTTTTGTTTTTTTTTCCTCTTTAACGATTGCTGATGGGGCCTCAGAGTTAATGCTTCTGTCTGGCACGGTGGCTGTGTTTTGATTTGCTTTACAGAAAAGCAGCAGAATAAACAGTATCATCCTCCAAGTCGAGTTCAATTTCTAATCTTTTCTTGTAGATTTTTCATATTAAGGGAGCAAACATCGAAATGATCTAATTTAGATGGCATTTCTTAGACCACTGAATGTTTAGGAGCTTCCCAGGAAGAACAAACATTACAGCATTATCCTCAACAACTAAAGAAAATGAGCACTTTTTTATGCTTTAATACAAAAAACCCCCCCAAACAACAAATTACATAAAATGACTTCATAAAGTTCAGACGCAGTAATATAAGTGTTTAGAAAACCAAGATTGATTTTGAAAGGCATTCTGTCCTTTTAATGTTTGGTGTAGCCTTTAAGCTAAAAGCATTAGCACACACCCCAACCTTGAATGAGGTGCTAGACAAGACCAAGGATAATGTCTATCCGGACATACTTTAGTTTAAATGTGTTTAAATGTGAGATTTGAGGTTGCACAAGAAGAATCTGGACCTGATGAAAAACCACAGAGTCATTTTCATTCATTCATTTTCCATACTGCTTCTTCTGTTTTTGTGGCGTCGCTGGGGTTTGCTGGAGACTATCCCAGCAGCATTACGCGGGAGATGTTGCCAGCGCATTGCGGAAGTAATTTTCAGTTTTCATTCATTCTATTTAAAAAAAAAAAAAGAAAAGAAAAGATTTAGGCTAGTTCCTCTGTCTTCATCTTTATTTCGGAGAGAAAATCAAAATGTTATTTTGAAATTCCAGAAATGTTCTCCAGCCTAAATAGCTCATCATTCAGCATTCCAGAGATGAAACACTTGATCTCCTGCTATTAAACCATCTTCTAAACCATCATTCATGTATGATTTATGAAGGACTCTTCTTCCTCTAGCAGATGTACAAATAAGGTACAGTAATTATTAGCTTACTCAGGAGCTAACACAGCGACAAAGCATTCTTTAACATATACAATAAGCGAACGCCTCATATTGACCCTTGTGGACATTACCATTTCTGACTCGTGCTCACATTTGTTGGTCGTTTGAGGCTGTTATTGGAAAACAGCTTCACTGCAATGGATGTCCCCAAGTATGGTTGAAACCACTCAACAGTTGCACTGGGAATAGACCGGCTGGATGAAATAAAACCAACGCACTTAAATTCTGCTACCGAGGTGATTCCAGTTCCCAATCAGCACTGAAATGTGAGTTTTCAGGGCAATCAGAGACAAGTGCTATTCAGCAATGTCTGCCATGTAGCAGATATGACATGCCTGTGTTTCAGTTGGTTGTCCACTGTATGAGAACAGAGCAGAAACTCGTACGCTGGAATAAAAAGCCCGTCACCAGAGGCTGCTGCTGCGTTTCCTTTCAGAGTTAAATTTGGCAACGTTACCTGTTGGTGGCTCTGAATCTGTTTGAAGGAGCTGAACATCATTACCCTAAAGTCATCCATTCTGATGTCAGGAAGCAGCACTTAGCATGAGCACTTTCACAAGGCCGTCGTGTGATTAGTTTTTACAAGGATGCGAGTACGACAAACCCCCCCCCCCAAAAAAACCCCCCCAAAAAACAGGGTACACATCAAAGATCGGTGAGTCATTTTCCACCATTTAAGAGACGGTTTAGAGAATATTTGGTGTATTTTTTTTAATTTAAATGATGGGAGGCTCCTTTCTGCGTCTTTCCCACTGATATAACAGGTGCATATTTGCATAAAAATAGTGCCACATGCAGCTTTAAGATATGAAAAATGGCGCAGGTGTTTTCTGAGTAAAAATAAATATGTTTTCAGAGCGGCATTGATTCTCCTCAGGTTTGAGGTTTGATTCCCACTGAGGAAATAATAAAGGACGTTTTCCCAGCCGTGAAAGACGCTTTAGAAATCAATCGCTGTACAGAAAACACAGCCATCACAGATTATTGAAGATGAATACACAAAGGTGTAAAATAAGCAGCGACTTGTCACATCTTACCTCCGTCTATATCCTCGCTGCCAAAGTGGTTCCTGTAGAAGAGCATGAGTTCGATCCTATAACACTTGTATAGGGTCACCAAGCAGATGAGGAGCAGCAGGATGGCTCCCAGACCTCCTGCCAGCTCCACGGTGTACATCAGCTCCGCTAATGTGGCAGGGAGAGAAAAGGAAGGAAGAGCTAAAGTGGTACCAGGTAAGTTGCCAAACACATAAAACCTTCAGTATGAAAAAATGTCTGTGATTTTAACATTTGGTTCAACAGATGACCCTTGTCACGGTCACATTTATCACTGCAGTGAGTGTTTCCGGTATTATCTGGAGCTGTTAGACGAGTATAAATGTACATTTGTTCTCTTATTACCTTCTAAAAAACAATTACAAATCACGACATTGCTCTCCATCCAACAGGAAACACCAGATCACGCCGTGAGCTAAATACAGCATCGATGCCTGTGAAATAACGCTGTCGTGATGGATGAGAAAAGTTCCACTAGCTGTTGAATTATTCTGCGCTATGAATTGATTTGCGGAACCTCATTATTTGACTGAACAAGCTTGTGTTCTTGCAGTATATGAATACATGTTTCTCTTCTCCCCACATCTTAATGTACATGTTCTCGTGGCTGAAATGCGTCCGAATGTCAAACAAAACTTCGAGTCGATGACGATAGCGTGTGACAGATCAAACGGTCGCTGTTACGCTTATGCCGCCGACGAATGCACAAGGCGAGGTAAGCCTCCCGGGCTGTTAGTTAAACTGTCAGATCGACGTGGCCTCCCTCTCCAACGCCATCCGTCATCGCCGCAGCCTGACGTGAACTCACAAAAAGGAAACAAGACAGCGGGAGCGAATTTCGAGGAGCTGCACAACTTCAATGTTGATTTTTTTGGTAAGAGACGACAAATTATTCTAAATCGTGGTACTTGTGATGGCTTAGGTACATGAGACAGATCTATCCAGAAGAAAGCAGATTAGCAGTGTTATTGAGGAGGATGAAAGGTGATATTTCACACTGCAGGACAATGGACTCAACTATTAAGCTCCATGGTCAAGTAACTTGCCTTGAAAACTAAGTCGTTTGCTTTATCTTTTCATGATTGCGTCTGTTCCTCAAGGTTTTTTTTTTCTTTCTTTTTGTCCAGTCTGTTCTGTCCATCTTTCGCAGTTCAACATTTCCTCCTGGCTACGCCTCGCAAAATCTGGCTGGTCAGCCTTCATTGGCTGACTAATGGGCAACAGTAAAAAGGGCTGGAATCTCTGCAATGCCGCACACACACATAAATATGGACGAAGAGGACTCGCACGCACCGCCATCCATCAATGATGCACATTTAACCTCTGTGGTGCGCGCGATGTCCATTACACTGCAGCGGCCATCAGGCTGACAGCTCCCATGATGAAAGATGATGTTCTATAGAGCTAACGAGCGTAGCCAGCGCTGCTTCATCACGCCTGTCTAGGCAACGACCTTCAGCCAAACCTATGGACGGACAGTCGCGCACGTACGCAAGCGAAAGAATGAAACAACCTCAGGGCACAATGAGCACAGATTTCATTGAACATCTGACCTCCTCTTGTCTGGCTTTCCCTCAGAATTAGTTAGCATTTTTTTTTTTTTTTTTGGGAGGGGTGTTGCAGCTAACAAGCGCTTGCTGCTACAAGTTGGATCCAAGTTACTCTTCCTCCTTGTCTCTTCACTGCCCTCCCGCCCGAGCGAACAGATATCTGGACAGTATAACTAGCCAGCTGCTCCTCAAGCAGCAAGATTACAGTGAAGGAGGCCAATTCTTCTCTGCCTGGCATCCATATTGTAGCAGCGCTGCAGTGGGACAGATTAAGACAAATTAGCTCCTGACAACTAGAAGGCCGGATTTGATGGAGCTACAAGGCATCAGGCGATTCATCACTCCCTTTTCTCCCTCCATTTCCTCATCTCTCTATCTGTTGTCTAGGGAGGCAGATAAAAAGAGCGAAATGGAAAAGGCAGAGTAGGGGTTGGATAGTAAAATAAAGACTGGGGAGAGCTGACTTTGCTCGCTGCTTCCCTATGTTCACAAGAGTCTTATCATACACTGCATCGACTAGATAATATTTCCTGCTGCTGTTGCGAGAGGATTTGTGTGGATATGTTGCTGCTGAAAACGCACTGATCAAGAAGACTCGGTGAATTCCAGAAGTTGTACAAGAAGAAGAAATAAGGACACATCGTCATGCTAACTTTAATGACAAGCGAAGGCATATTCTGACTGATGCCGCGCTGAGACGAACGGATACAGATTCGCGTTGTGTGCCATCTTCACAGGCGAGGAAGACTTTGACGCGTGTTGAAAGGCAGTGTAAACACGGACTGGCCTTGTGCTGCATCACAAGGTGGAGGCAGAATATAAGCAAAACAGAAACCTCTTGATTTCTGATTGACGCACAATCCTGCATGGACCAAACTAATCTTTTTTGGGTTTGACTGTGTGGCATAAACCCCTTTAATATAGCAAATGGAGGGGAACTGGGCTGCCATCAAAAGCTGGATCCAAAGCTCTGAGCTTAAAAGAGAGGAAGAGTATCTTACTATGTAAATGTATTCAGCACTGACAACTTTAAGGATGCAGAGACCCCCCCTAGCCTTTCTAAAAAAATAAAATCTGACTTATATAACCACTGGAAAGCATGCGTCTTGTTTCAAATCATCACAGAATCGACTTTCAAACAAGTCATAATCAGAGCCAGAACTCAAAACTGTTTGCTTCAAATAAAAAGACACGGGGGAGGGAGAAAGCCAAGAGTAGTCAGCGGTGAATGATCAGAAAATGTCAGTGAGAGGTTTGGCAATCGAAGCAGGTTTTGTGTGTTTACTCATATTCATTATATGCTGAGGACAACATTTAGTTTTCTGCCAACAGAATGAGGAATGTTTTTGAAAGTTTTGTACATTTTGGTTAGCTTCAGATTAAGGTTCGAGTAGGGTTTCGTTTAAGGCACGGTGTAGGGCGAGGCGTTTGCTTGTGATGGTGGAGGTTAGGGTACGAGACTAGAGAATATATATGCGTAGACGTGAAGAAGAAGGTCGGACAAGCTTGTCTGCTTCAAAACATCGCTCTGAAAGTGCTTTCTGTGGAAGCTAACGCTACCTTAGGCTAGGGTGGATGAATCAGTTTCCTACACTGCAATACTGTCCCGTCTTTTCTCTCCCTGAGGTGAGATCCAACTGGTCAATTCCCACAATCCCTCTAGTTGTTCTTCTTTGTACTCCATAAACTGCTGCAGGAGATTCGCTTCATTGTCAGGCCTGTGGTATTAAACATTGCTTTCTCCTCCAAAGCTGTAACACGATGTTATTAAATATCAAGGCTTTTATATCCATCAGTAGTTATCAAAGCTACTGCATATACTTTAAACAACATGCTGGCCTCACCTTTCTTGGTGAGCTGGATGTTAGCCTGTCGTCGCCCGTTGCCATTCTCCACGTAGCACGAGTAGTTTCCCAGGTCATTCTCCTCCAGGGAATCGATGGTCAGAGAGATGGAAACTTCCTGCTCCCCGAGGTGCTCTCGGATTGTCCTGCGGTGGGTGACAGAGCGAAGAAAACAGCAGGTGAAGCAAATGAAACATGAGCACTGGCAGTGTGACTGGTTCTGCTTGAAGAAGAGAAGGGTAGCCTGGCTAAAAATGTGTTAATAAGTCACATATTGATCAAGACATGCATTACTTTTAATTGGAATTACTTTAACATTAAGCTTTTTAAAGTTAACTTTGGATTAAGTTGACATATCTGGGCTTGTCACTGCAAACATCATGCAGTTTGAAAAGCAGAGATTGTCGCCACTTCAGTCGATACCTCATGATTCAAATCTGCCCAAACCAAAGGCTATTGTTCATTGTTTATTGTCAGTAAACGAAAAAAGCTTCTCCAGTGACAAAAAGAATGCTCGAAACTTGACTTGCTCCATAATTTGCTCAGGAAATGATGAATAGGCGTGTCTTTTTCAATATGAAGCTCTTCTAAGACAATCAACAGTGGGAATTGTCAGCTTGTTCAGCTTTTCACGTTTTAGCTGAGAGTTTGAAAGAGTCAAGAATAATGGCAGCTCTTTCATTCCCCCTTCATTCGTTTCAGGAAACACATGAAGAAAATGTTTTCTTGGTGTTCCAAAATCACAGAAAATAAAGACATAAGAATATTTGGAACGAAATGTAACTATAGATTGTCAGATCAAATTTTCAGAATCTGTAGCAAAAAAATACAAAAAGAAAATATGAAGATGTTCAGCCTCACTGCAGCAGTCCAACAGTCGTAAGTACTCTAATAAAAAAATGGATTTTATTTTCCCTGACAAAAACGTTTACCCCAAGGAAATTTGAGTTGTGTCTACAGTATGCAGCACAAAATCCATAAATAATGACCTTGGAATAATAGGCTTCAATCTCGGCGGAGAGCAATTTTGAGAAAGTATTTTCGGCGAAAACTACTCTACACTTTATGTCTTTACACCTGTCTTCAATCACAAATAAGTGTAAAATGATATCAGACTAGTTAAACCAACATATGTGTTCTGGGACAGCATTTACCTTGTAGTTCATTGGTCTGAAAAGACACAGTTGGAAGCAAAACCATTGTGAATAGGTTGGTTGGTAAACTATACTGTAGTAACCAATCATGCTAGAACAGTTCAATTAGTTCAATGTACGATATTATAAGACAATAGAACACAATTTTCACTTTCTACTGTAGTCTCTATATGATCCAAACCTTCACGACCGGCCTTATCCGGTTAATTGTAGATTTCCCTTTAGCTGTCATTAACTGTTGCAAACCTGATGAATATCCAGACACCAGCCCTGAATAGCATTCATGAGGAATCTCACCCTTTCCTAACAGACAAAGTCTTCAAGTTCTGCAATATGCATTGGTTTACTGGCTTCATCAAGTCCTACTGGAGATTTTCTACTATATTTAAGTCAAACGACTATCATATCCAGGATTTATAATGGACCCAAGCCTTGGTGGATGCTGAGGTCTTCTTGGGATCACCATCCGTTTGGAATGTCCAAAATTCCCTCTGGTTTTACCTTTCTCCAAAAAGACATTCTTTCAAGGAGTTTCTAATACTTGATAGAAGCCATCTGACCCTCTACAACAAGGTGGACCCGGGTTCGAGTCCCGCTCTGTGCGGAGTTCGCATGTTCTCCCCGTGTCTGCGTGGGTTCTCTCCGGGCTCTCCGAATTCCTCCCACCTCCAAAAGCATGCGCTTCAGGTTGATTGACCATTCCAAATTGCCCGTAGGAATGAGTGTGTGTGTGCATGGTTGTCTGTCTTTGTGTGTGGCTCCACGGTGCACTGGCGTCGTGCCCGGAGTGTCCCCCGCCTCATGCCCTATGCAACCGAGATAGGCTCCAGCTCCCCGTGACCCGTTGCGGTGGTAATCTGACAATGACTGACTGACTGTAGGACTCCATTACTAAAGTATACAAAGGTTTTCTTGATGTTTTAACACCAGATATGTAAACATGAGCCCTTATAAAAGTACTATTTGGGCTGAACTTGGAGAAAAGACTTCAAACGTGTTGCATTGAACTATTTAAAGTATTCTTGCTTGACTTGCTTTGTTCAAAAAGCTGATTCATAGGATATTTTTTCAATAATCCTAACATACAATGAAGGTTGAATAATGTTTCTTCAAACCGTATACAACAAATCGGTTTGCTTGTGTTGTAGTCGGTGACTGACAAGAAGCCAGGACCATATGAGTCATGACAGATTTCCCCAAATGGAGAACGCTCCTTTGTTGATTCGCTGAGGCTTTTGATGTCTATTGGTTGTGACATGTTGGTATGGGGATAATAGTGCGACTGTCATGATGCAGTACAGCGCCAACCTATCACATAACGTTTTGCCACAAGGGTTAGTGAGAGGAAAGAAAAACCCTTTTGATGTCTTTGTTAGATTGAAGTCAGCCATTTTTCCTGAAATGTATGCTTCCTCTACAACAACACATGCAAAAAGACTCTAATCACACTGACTGCACTGGAAGGGCACTTTGACAATCGCGGCATATTTTTTCTTCGCTAGTTACTTGGCAGGACCCTGTGTTCATTAGCAAAAAATGGATTTTAGTGACCTCCTCTTCATTATCAGCGACTTCCTCATTTAAATGAGGAGGAAGTACGGCTTCGATGAAATACGCTGACAACCCTAACAAGCCATCGGGAGTAGATGGCAGCCATACCCTCAAAATGTCAAGATATCCCTTAAACGCTTTTGAACAAACCAAGCAGTTTTTCCACAAAACTCTTCTTGACAAGAGCTTGGCTGCTGTTTGTTAAACCTTTTCTGACATATGAATCAGACGGTAGCTTTTGTCAGTAGGTTTTAAAAATGCTTTTTAAGAAGTGAGATTCAGCTGATCTGAGAGTGAGTTTGTTTCAGTGCTGGAGTTAAAACAGAATAAACTTTCTATGGAGTAGAAAGAAACACTGAACAACACTCTGTGTGTTGAATGAAGTTTGATGTGTGACTCAAAAACAACAACTAAGACTTGAGAGCAAGAACTTTCAACTTTAAAGATTGTAAAAGCATGCTAGTTCCTATCTGAAGCTACACTAAACTGTACTTTGGTCTAAATTGTATTATTAGCATGTTAATATACAGCATTAAAATGCTGATGTTTACCATTATAGTAAACCATAATAGCACGCAAATGCTGGTTAATTTGCAGTATTAGCAGTTAGAAGTGGCCACTAACACTAGATAGACAGATATAGATAGATAGACAGACAGACAGACAAAATGAAATCCCAGTCCTACTTGAATGAAACATCTTTTAGAAAATCATTTGACAAGAGAACAACAGGAAAACGATGGTAAAAAAAAAAGAAAAAAAGAGCTGAATCTCTCCTGCTGGGCTGATCTGTGTGTGGATAATCCTCTTTCAGGCTGCTAAAATTGCAGCTTGAAAGAAGCCCTGTTTAATGATGCGTGGGGCTGAAAATGTACAAGGGCCACTTGGGCATTCATCTGCTACCTGCCGCGGGGCATCTGAATACGAAAACTCACTAATTCTTGCTGATCAATGAACAAACTCAAAGCAGATAAAGGAGAGTTGGGGAGATAAAGACCAACTGCAACAACCACCACGGCAATATCTTACTTTAGTTTTTAAAGTTCTGCCATCCTACACAGAAAATATCAAAATCATAGTGATGTGTCTTTTATTAAGCATGCTAAATGAGCAATGAAACCCATTAGAGATCGCTTTTGTTGCTATGGACTAGCTGCTTCATAAAAAAATCTAAATATGAAGCCATGTTTTCCAACCTTCTGAGGGAAAGCACGAAGACTGACGTCTGTGGTAAGACTTATGTGAGAGGGGAAGTCAGTAGCCTTTTCTTTTTTAATTCCTGTGAGCTTTTCCGTCCCCCATCCTTCTCCATTGCGCTGCCAGTCATGCACAGACACAAGGTTGGGATATAGATCAAGGCTGATGGCTTTTTAAAGAGGTGCCACCCATGTGTGACTCACGTAGACTGTAGGTGTTACCCAAGAAAGAAAAATCAATCTTGACACCTGGATGTCATCGTTGTTATTGTGTGCTGGACTATGTGCTTGTGCATACAATAGAGAAGCCCTGTGTGTTCCTGGAAAAGAGCAAAGTCCACCCACACAAACATCTGACAGGTGGTGTGAATAAAGGTCCAGGGCAGTGGTAAACGGGGTGTCGTGTAGCTGGATGCAGATGAAAAGGCACCGGGAACCTTGACGCCGCACACAGAGAGGAGGAAAAAAACAAAAAACAATGACTCACTGAGGCGCTCAAGGAAAAAACACAGGCTCACACCTCGGGGGCAAACTTAAAAAACATCCTGGAGTTTGTGACTTTTCTGATGGAGAAACAACCAAAGATGCAAGAGATCTCTTTCACTGTGAATCCCATGGTGTTAACGCTGTTGTCTAACTTGGGCAAAGTCAAGAATATCTGAGCAGGGTTTAGCTGAACTATAGCAGAAATGAAAGACTTCTTTTTCCTTGGCTGAGGGCCATAACACTTCATCATTATTCATTTCTCATTTCTTATTCAACTTCTCACATTGTCTTCAAACCGTCGACTGGATCTAACAGACTTCACTGAACCACACATCACATTCTACAGTAACTCTACAAACTATAATTATGATAAAATTACATTCAACCCCAACTTTCTGACACAGTGCACTGGACAGGAATAAACTCCGAAAACAGTAAAGGTAATATAGCTGGCGTTAGCTTGAGAAGAAGACCTTGAAGCATTTGACAAAGTCAGTTTGGAAAAGATGCTTAACCCCGATGCTCGGTGACCCTGACCCGCTAGAAAACGGGTAAATGGAAAAAGGACATGCTAAGAATTCAGAAGTCTGGACGTCTGCTTTATAAAGTAAAGGTCAGCAGGTACATGAAATGTACTGCTGAGGTGAACAACACCAATAAAGTGGAGAAAGGGACAGAAATAGGACATTGGTGTTGACTTAGCTCAACATAACTACACTTAATATTAAAATGGCATTACATGTTAATGTTATTAAGACCTAATCAAACTAAGCAGCTGCTCAATTTACCCTAATGTTTACCACAAACCTGCAGTAGTGTCAATCTTCTCATTTAAGGATCTTTAAATAAACCAATGCACAAAATCTAACACAGTTCGCGAGAGTCAGACTTCCTGTACAGCTCCATGCAAAAACTCCCTCCATTAAACTGACTGAACAGGTTTTATATGATTGTTTGCAGTCCTGTAGCATTAACATCTCTTGGTTCGTAGCTCTAATATGCAGTGAGGGCATTCAATGGACTCTGTAAGCTCCCGGTTTCCCATGAATACATGTGTAAGAGAATTAATTAGAGTAAGAAGATGAAATTTTACACTTGAGCAGCCGCTGCAAAGGGTGCTGAACAATGCTGCATCAGGGACCGAAACTTCTCCTGGCTCTAAACTTCAGCGGAGCGGCCTTTATGTCTGTATTCCACAGTTCACCTCTGGGATCCGTGAAGTTTTGGTCTGCAGCCACGGAATTTTTATTTATTTATTTTTATCTCAGCTCGGAATCTCAGTGGTGAAACACTGTGCCAAAAGCTCCATTTCATGTATTACAGGCGGCCCTTCGGGGAATACTCCTGTGTGATTAATTTCCATATCAAAGCTAAAAGCTCGCGGAATGACGTCAGGGAGCGGGGTTTGTAGCGGCACGCGTTCAAATGGGAACGAAAAAATAAAATAAATAAAAACAAATGGGGGAGGCATCATCACGCCTTGGAACAAAACAATAACATGCACTTGTAAAAACTCAAATGTGCACCAACTGTGGGCGCCCGCAGTATCGCTTTTGCCCCTGCACAAGCAAATGCTGAAAAGTAGCTCAGGGTCACCGTTTTGATCTCTTGGTTAGTCGCCTGATGTGAAAGCAAGGTTTCTAACTGCATCTAAGACGGTACTCAGTATTCTTTCTTCTTACCTACACAACTCTGCCCAAGTTGCCCCCCCCCCACCATCTCCACCTCCCACCCAAGTCCTGTAGGCTCTAATTGGCCCGGTGTCCTTCACAACAGAGAACGGTGCTGAGGGCTGGACAGAGCGTGCTAGAAAGCTAATAGAGACGTCTGGAAATGCCAGGTCACTGACGGGGCCGCTAACTCTCATCCCAGCCTTGTCACGCTGCTTACAGTTAACCTTTTCATTAAACGGCATTTGTCGACAACAAGGATTTTCTAGGCATACATGGAGAGGGGGTGGGGGTGGGGTGGTGGAGCCGGGCATGCAAGGGTGATTGAATAAGCGCATTTGAGCAAAAATGTCTCTACCTGAGCAAAATATAGTTCAAAAACAGAAATTTAATCCACACTTTCCTGTTTTCTGCAAATTTTTTGTCATTGTTTCATTATTTTCTAGTTCTTTTACCAGTCTTGTGACTGTCCCACTCCCCATTTACTACTTTGAGCTCCGACGAAATACCAGCTGCGTCTTCCTACTGAATAAAAGCTTTTCAATATTTCATTCAAAAAAAACAACAACGACCTTTTCTGATGAAGCGGCTACAGGAAATAACTGGGTCTGTAAATTGAAATGCAGGTATAATTTTCTTGAGCGTGGTATGTTTTTGATACGTTTTTGCTTCAAAAACTGATGAGTAGCATTTAAAGCAGAAACAACAGGAAGTTATCATGAGAGCTGTTGTTATTGGGATTTGCGGATATCAGTTACTAGACATTTTTTCTAGGACAGGATATCGCTCCATTAAAAAACTCCAAACACAATCATATCCAGAACTGGACAAATAGCAAATACATATTTGTGTTGATATAGCCGAATAGACAGGGAATAGTACTCTTAGTTGTTACATTCAATATCCTTCTTCCACATTACTTTTTGAACACTCCAGTGATGACAGCGGCACAAAACCACATTTCCTCTCTGCTGGTAAAAGTCAGTGTCAGATTATTTGTTCCTCACATTCTGGTAACACCATGTGGGAGATGGTGACCACACCGCTTCACAAATACGAGCATTCCTGTTATTTTATGGTAATTTGAAGTGAAACCTTTCCCATTTGATGTCTGCTGAAACATATATATATATATATATATATATATATATATATATATATACATATATATATATATAAATATCCAGTCCTTGTTATGTTTAAGGAGGCTCTTAACATCCCTGTGCTCCAACTTCATCTGATAATCTGGTCATAATCAATTTGTAAGGAACAAATATTGCTTCTTGGTTTTATTTTTAATCAAACAGAGAGAGCTAATCCCATATCTCTCACAGGGCATCTCCCCTGCTTCACACATTATGTATTAATGGCCAGTGGAGTGTTTTATTAATGATTGATAATGATTGATTATCCCTCTACCGATGAGAATGAGTGTCTGTTCCAGCTTTGATTGACCTTCACTTCCTGAAGAGCAGTTCATCACCTAGAAATAAACTGTGGGTGAGGCGGGCTGTCAGTGAGCCGATAGAAGATAAAATCACACCTCCTCTAGTCTTGCTAGCTCATCAAAACACTCCGGATTTTAATAATCTTTACACGTAAGGATGCTTCATTCAGTCGAATCAGACTGTAGCATTGAGCGTGGAGTGTTTTCATTGGTTCACATCAGCCTGATGGCTGCAATATGATTTATGCAGTATGGGGAAGATGTTTGCTTCATGGTTCGCATTCATAATTAAAGGTGACCTGCATCCAGCTCTACTGTAAATGCATGTCTTCCTAAAGAGCATGCATGCACACGATGATACTTTTTTTGCGCAGGTCATCTGCACCAGCACCGACAAAAATCATTACATTTGTGCAACAACTCACGGTAGTCAAATGTAAATGGATGATGCATGACATTTTACTCTGGAGGATGGCGAACACTTCTGCAAGGTTGCCTTCTTTTTGCTGCAGCGTGCATATCAGCATAAAGTCACATGGATTGCATGGAAATGAATCGGATTTGATGTAGGATTACGCGGAAATGTTGCTCATGTCAATCTGATTTCAAAGGAGCGCAGACGAATTTGACATTTTTCGCAATGCATGTGGACAAAAAAAAGTGATTCTGCACATACAGACTGCAGCTCATGCTTTTAACTGTGGGAAGAAGGAGTATATCATTCTAGGGACACATAAAGCTGTCTTCTCTGGGTCCAGTGAACTCCATCAATCACCCATCAGTGTTAACACATCCTACTGTAGCACCAGATCTCACAGTGTTGACAAGTAAAGGTGAAATAAAAGTTCTATAAAAGACCATCAGCTGCAATTTGCAAAGGTAAGCAACGCCTGCTCTATGATTGATTTTAACATAATCAATAAAACATTCTGGATTAGATCCACATGTCATTGTTTTCAGACTAACGCAACTCTTTGTTTTTCCACGCCTTCCAATATGGCCCAAGGTTGGCGCGAGCCAAAACAAAGAGCCCCTCCTCTGTCAAAATCTATCAATTTGTCATCCATTCAACTGCTGTGCTCTTTATAGAAGCTTCACACCTGCAGCCTGGAATCTGGTCTGAATTTCCAATGATAGTTTTCTTGTGTTTCCCGATCATCGACTGTTCAACTGGTAAATTGATCTTATGTTTTTTCTTTTTTAGATCGCCGCCTCAAACCTGGAAAACATTTCTAACGCAGAAACGACCTGGCATTGTCACGCCATTTTCAAGCAGCATGTATGTCTCGCTCCAGATGGAGGTCATCCAAATGGAAATGGAGGCTAACACGGACATTCAATTGGAATTTCCATCTGCTACGCCGCTCTGCTATTATTACCTCCACTCATATTTCACTACAAAGTAATCGCTGATAACTGATGGAGCAAAGCCCGAACAGAGCATTTATATATTGTACACGATGAAGAATGCATAGCTATCTCCATTATTAAACAGCAGCATAAAACATTCATGAATATCATTTAAATGATAGCTCGGAAGTGAAAAGTACTTTTTATTGTGCTGCATGTTGAAGTGTTGTCACATAGTCATGGTAACTGGGTTTAAATAGGTGTTTACTGGTTTGTCTCAGGGTTCTGTCTAGCGTGAAAAGCGCCTCATAAATTGTTCCGAGTCTGGCATAATGTTCACAGTGGCTGTAAATAGAGTCCAAACTGATCATTAAATTAGCATTTAAAGGCAAAATCATGTGATGTTAAACATCTTACTTGATGTCACTCTCCTGAACCCGCTCCTCGTCCAGGTCTTCGATGAACTTCTCCCCTTTCATCCAGTAGATGAGTGGACTGACGTCGCCGCTGTATCCGAAGAAAGCTCTGCACGTCAGGTTGAGGGGACTTCCTGTGGGAGACACCGACAAAAAGGGACATGTGATATTTTTATATTTTCTAATGCCGCAACCATTCAGATTTTACACAACAGGTGCTTTGCAGATTATTCTTTCTTTTAACACCTGATCAGCATCATCAAAAAGCAGCAGGGGGAAACGCCTGAATGAAGCTACCGACATTAAGCCTATTATTCATCTCCACAAAAGGGATTCTACACAGCAACACACACTCGCATCACATGACGAACCCATTGTTTTCTCCAACCCCCACACCAGGGTCGTCCTCACCTCTGAAGATGTGGTGTTAATGAAAAATGATGCACCGTTCTCGTATTTCCCGGCATCAATGCTCATTGGCTCTTGGGAAAAAACTGCAATTTAATCACATTTGCTCCCCGGCGTCGAGTGTGCCTCATCTACTACTTTCTCTATTGCTTGTTTGGTCTGCGCAACAAGCGTTAACTCATCAAATGATGCAATGATCTTTGACGGTGTGGATGTTGGACAGTGTGGGTTGCACTCCAATCTGATTTACTTTCTATATCAGCATCAAACTACCATTATAAAAAGAAGCAACATTTAAAAACGGACAAAGGCCTTACTTGCATCATCTCGATCACAGGCCTTATCCGACTAATGAAAAGCAGCAGAACCTTCAACCAAAAAATAAATACCATCTGCGGTAGAATTTATACTCTTCAAAACCTCTATGATTTAATTATTTCCTAAAACAGTCATTCGGCCTCCAGAGGTACCATCTTGAACCAGACCAGACCCTTTATTTAATTCTCTGATGGTCTCTTAAACTTTAAAAATCTGTCTTGAACCCTCTTTCAGGGTAACTCCCAGCACTGCTGTACCTCCATAAAAGCCCTTACTCTCTTTTGCAGCCCTCTTCACTGTCAGACCATAATTTAACATTTCAATCACTAGATTTTTAAAGAAGAAGCTTTTACAGGCAAAGATTTGCATTGTTAATAAATTCATATGGACTATTTAAAGCACTACACTCACACTGTTCTTTTCTATACACACTAAGCAGTGATTCAAATTGCACATTATCGACTCAATTTTACTTGCTCACCCTTTTTCTTGTGGTGATAGTGAGATTCTGTTTGCCCTTGTGAGTCTATTGAACTCAACTGTGATTGAGTCAATCTTTATTCCACAAACTACACAGATGCTAATCACAAAGCTTTCAGGGTGTATGTGATGTGAAAATGAAAGCGTGTTTGTGCATTGCCCCTAGAGGTCAACGCTGCAGTGAGGTGTCTTGATTGCTACCCGAATTACTCACAGCGATTCCACTTTTCAGTGCAAGAGCTTTGACAAAGCGCAAGTACAAGTAACTTCATAGTAATAGTTTTCATTTTATAAATATCTTTAAAAGATGGAAATTTGAAGTAAATGGAACAGCAGAACAAGCTCAGGAAAGTACCCCCAGCTGGAGTTGCGGGGGCATGCGAAAAAATAGTTTTTATTCACTCACTGGATATAGAATGTTGACACGAGCCTGCCTTTTGTTCCATATTTCTAAGCAATAATCTGCTTCTTCTTCTTAATACTTTGTCACAGTTTTAATAATATTTGGTACTGGGAACAACCTTCAAGACAAACTCAGTAAAGCTACCCTGGTTGCTAACTAGGCAAGAATGACTCTTACTGTTTCTTGTTTAATGCTAGGGCTTACTTCTCTATGTGCAAATCCTTCCAACACTATTTTGGAGGAGAACCATGCAACCTGGGCCCAGAGCCAACCAAGACGAGGGGAATACAACGGTTATGAAAATGGGTGCAAACAGACATTTCCCACTGTTGACTAGATGACCATGTCTCTTCTTTGGGCTCTTCCACAGCGAGGCGTGACATTACCTTCACTGACTGGTTCTTAACTTTGTTGCAATTCCATTCTTTTCCCAAACCAAACCAGTGAAAGCAGTGAAAATGAACTGAAACAGTCAAGTTGCAGCCTGTAAACCCCAAACAAGAATCTGAAATGTGCTAAAAAAAGTCTTCTGCTGGTGAATCTGACTGGTGATTAGTCTTTCTTGGTAACAACCGGCACACTTATTCACAGTACACACTGACTTCTGACACATTCCTAAAGTAAAATTATTGATGAGTGCAGCTTTAATTTTTTTATGGAAATACTCTCTCACACTTAATCAATGAAAAGCAGTCACGGTTGAATTTATATGCTGTAGATTTGTGCATGAAAGGTTTAAAACAGCATCACTGTCTGAAAATGTTCCTTCTTGGGGAGTTTTTTTGAAATCTATCTGTAAGAGCTGATGTCGACAGTTGAAACAAAAGCACTGACAAAAATTCAAGAATGCAAATTCAAAACTGAGAGAGAACTCGTAAGAGTAACACAGAAAAGTTAGCTTTCATGCACCAGGAGGTGCTGTGATCTTCAGATTGCCTTCTGGGTATGAGGAGAACTATAAGAACAGAGGGGAAAGCACACAGAAAACACCAACAGACACACCTCCTGCCTTTACATAAGCGGGAGGACTTGTATCTGCAAGGCTCATTTCAAACACATCCATGTGACTTGAGACAGGTAACCCCCCCTTAAACCGGCTTTTTTTTCTGTGGATTAGAGACATCTCATTTCTTATCACACACATGCTGAAGCCAACAGCACATCCAGCGCTTGGCCCGTTCTGCAATGGGCTCACAGGGGGTGGGGGACCATATCATGAAACCTCTGGATACGACTCTGATCTACACATCCATGATCAAGGCAGCTACACCAGTTGTGCATCTAGGAAGGCAAAAAGGTGATTCAGCATCTCTTCATTAGCAGTACTTTCTCATCGGGCCTGTGGCGAGGACTCAGAAGTATGAGATGGGAGATAACTGCGGTGCATAATTGGGCAATTGCTAGTTCAAAGATAATAGGGACTCTATTTTACCAAGGCCAACTCTAATTTGGCCCTCTAGTGTTTGTCTGGCATACTCAGATGATAGCTAAAACGTTACCAAGGAAAATTTGTTGGGTTTGAACATTCAAACTGACCAAAAAACTGAAGGATGGATATGAATTTATTTATTTTCTCTCATTCCTCAACAAATTTTTTTATCCAAAACTGAAAGGAAAGGCAGAAATGAAGATTAGTAGTCATATTTAGTCGTATCTAGACACACACATGTTGCTATACCTCCCTCTTCCACCGGGGGTCTCTGTGGTGCTGTAAAGCTGGAGGACCTGTGTGCACAAGATGCACATAAAACAACAACAACAATAAAAAAGAGAGAAACCAAATACACAATTTTGACAGGTGAAGACAACAGGAAGAGAAAACATAGATCCTTTTTTCTGTCACCTTTGATGTCAAGAGGTTTCACCCATGGATCCAAACAGCATGTTATGTTGTAGAACTGACGGCTCCACTGCTACGCTGACAACAGCTACCATGTCACTCTCCAAGATATATATCAAGGGACACATCTTACATATGGCTGCATGTTGCACCATTGATTATGGTATGCTAATTTGTGCTGGCTTCACTGTGGAGCGCCTAAGCCTGCATGGACAGAGGTTCTATGCTCAGTTTGGGAAATGCACCAACAGCCATGCATGGATTTAAGAGCACAGACTCTAACATTCAAATCCCAACCTCTGGTCTTGGACAGGGGGGTAAAGTGACTCTTAATGCGATTGTCTCCCCTCTTATCTCCCTCCGCCTCTAGAGCATCCTTCTCGGTGGCTGTGGCTGCAGGAGGGGGACGTCAGCAAAGACTCCCGTGGCTAAGCGGTCAGATTGGAAGCTATGAAACACAGCTGAGAGGCGGGAAACCAAGGAATAGGGCGAAGAGAAGGACAGAGAGAACAGGCATGGCGGAATTTCTATGGATTTGACAGAGTGGAAAGAGGTTATAGAGTCATGGGATATAGAGGCGTCCTCAAAAGAGAACAAACTATTCCTCATAGAGAATCGACAGATTCCAGTCGAGTGAATGAAGTGTTGCATCGCCCTTCTGCGCTGAAATTACATAGATTACAGATCAGCACATCCTTATGCACAGTGTGCACTATCCACGTCGAGTTAATCTACCAGTGTTTCCTATTCAGATTCTTTCTTTTTCTTTCTTTTGCTTTTAACATCCTCGAATAAATTGAGCCCTGCAGCAAGCAGGAATATTACTTCAGAGGGAAGAGACTAAGCTTTGTGAGGTTTCTCTTTTTTTTTGGAGTTTTTTTTAGAAAAGGGCACTTGCAATCATAACAGCAATGAAAGCCCAACTAGTTTTGCTTTTAATGCTGTCGGTGAGATGGGAAGCGATGGAGTTGGAAATTAATGACAGCTAATGCTGCAAAAGAACGGGGCACTTTTTAAATGATCTGCAATTTAGTTTAAATTTTCTGCAAAATGGCTTTTAGACAATATGGTTTTCATGGCGAATGATGGAAAACTGCAAGTCAGATACGAAACAATATCGCCCGCATGTCTACTTATGAGTTTTCAGTCCATATTGAACAGATTAGAACAAGCGCTCACACAACTGACATTGGGATTTACACCTGAGGAAGATGGTGAGAATCAATTAAAACTTTCAAAACATCAGGAAATTGGATTTGAGATTTTGTCAGCCAAAGAAATTGCTTGAATAGTCACACAAAATGTACACGCGAAAACTGAGGCCAAGACAGTGGCCCGGAGCCAGGTGACCTTTGCAGACATTATAATAAATGAGGGATGATGCACACAGATGCTTCCGTGTAGGGCTTGGGTACTCACTGCAAAGGTCTGATGAGTGTGAAAATGATAAATCCTCATCTATAGCCTTCACAACCACCATAGGGTATACCTACAAACGAGGTTAAGACTCCCAAAATGTCAAAATGACACTTCTGTCACTGGTGCTAACTCCTATTTCTCCCCACTATCTAATCAATGCTTCCTTCAATGCAACAGTCTGGGCTCTAAATAAAATGCCTGCCTTGTACCTTGAGATTAGCAGGATAACAAACAAATGATCTGGAAGGAGGCCATGAATCGGACACTAATATGATTTGTCAGTGGTGAATATGTCAAGGGGTACCTGGCCACATGAAGCAATGCCTGAAACTATTTTACAAGCTCTGAATGAGTGGCAGTATTGCTGGTATTATCTAGACCAGACACTGAGGGGTTACACAACTGATGGAGCCATGTAATTGCAGTGGCCTGCAACCCAATTGCATTGGCCAGATGCCTCTCTGTTCAAAATTCTCTTTGTTTTGTTCATTACATCTGCTCCAATCACCCACTTTAAGACAGCCATTGACTGCTTTGTTCAGGAGCCATTTAGCTACATCCCCCTTGCATATGGTCAATCTCTTGTTATTCGTACTTGGCATTGCACCTCATTATCCATAAGCAGAGAACCTAATGCTACCGCTCCTCTTCGTGAATACAGGTAAAAGGTATTTCTTAAAAGCCTGCTTTCAATGTGGCAATCATATCAGTTATGTGATATGAAATTACTCATTTTCTATGCTCTGTGTTATTTTGGCAGAGGACATGCTGTCTCTGAAAATTACAAGGTAGAACTGCTGAATATTAGAGAGCAGGAGAAACCAGCAGGCAAGGGGTTGGGTGTATAGCAAGTCCAATTTGGGCCTTGTGGAACAGAGCATGACATTTGCAAAGATCAACACCCACTCTTTGCATTGATGTTCTCATAATACAATGTTCTTTAGCACAAAAGCAGTCCCTATTATTGCCGCCTGATCCAGCGAAGAATCAATGTTAAAGCTTGTGCTGTTTATAATCTTGCGTGGAGAAGTCACAGTTGAGTTCTCCTAATGAAAAGCTAATTAGACATTAATGAAACACTTAAAGGGTACTTCACAAAGCATTAGACAAATGCCACGTTGAATGGAGGAAACATGGTTGTACTGCAATTAGAAAAAGAAGAAGATGAGGTTGGCAATAGCAACAGTATCCCTCTGTACTATTGTGGCTTTCTTGGTTGTTGTTCTGCAACAGTTGCCATTTCCTAAACACTTACTGGTCAGGCGTCTCAAGCATCTTGTTACTGATGTTACCCACAGTGATGTTTCCTGCCATTCCTCTTCAGCATTCATTGATTTCCAGATCCAGGGGGATCTTAGAACTATGCAAATATTCATTCAGTTGGACAAAGTCTCCCAGTGTTCCCGATGGTCGATGCGACTTTTTGCAGAATGAAAAAGTCTTGTGGAGAACCTATAAGTGGCGCCATAATGGTGGACCAGAGAGCTTGAGGAGATACATACATAATGAGAGAAAGAGTGAGACTGAGGCCCCGTCCACATGATGACGGATTTTTTTGAAAACACAACTTTTTGAAAACACGTCGAAAACGATTCGCGTCCACACGACAGCGTTTTCACAAAAATCTCTGTCCACACGTAAACACATCAGTGCGTTTTTGAAGACGGCTATAAGCACGCCAAACCATGTAGTGGCAGTATTGAGTCAAATTTTATCCAATAGGAATCCTCCATGTTTTTTTGTCACAAAACACATGCAAGAATGCTGCCATCGACAAGGTTCGTACATCCATCATGTTTGTACACATGGGTCCAGAAATATGTCGTCACAGGCAAGACGTCATCGTTTTTAAAAAGTTGCGGATATACCGTCCACACGACAACGCAGACCCAGCGTTTTAAAAAAAATCCACCTAGGCCAGCGTTTTCAAAAAGTTGCGTTTTCGTTACGGATATCTGCGTTGTCGTGTGGACGGAAGGCGTAAACGCAAGAAAAAATTTGCTTTTTCAAAAAGTTCCGGCATTGTGTGGACGGGGTCTGATAGTAGGAAACAGCATTCTCCATGGTGTCTTGCTGGGTCACCTATTGTGTTTTCTCAAACTCCCAACGGTCCCATTTCCCTGTGAAAACTCCCTGCGGTTCGAAGCTCAGCTTAAGGTCATTTCAACGTTGCTTCAAATGAGTTCTTTTTCAACTATTGTCCAAGAGGCCTGACACATTCTCAAGCCTCCAGCCTCCCTGTTCTTTCCTCCAGTGTGTTACATGACTGCAAACTAAACTCAAGTCTCTAAAATAAAGGTACTCTCCTCAGAAATGATGATGAATGTTATGACTCATGGCAGTTGCATGGTCGATTCTCAGGAGCTGCTGAGACAATCAAATGCTATTTCCAACCTCAGTCTGGCTCTTTCGTGACAAATTACAGCAGTGCAAAATTGTGTTGCTCACACTTACATGCACTTAAACAGGTCAATGCACAACCAGTGAAGTGAGTCACTTCTTGAATATAAATCAAAAAATCACTTAAATTTCTGACACTGCATATAAAGGGTTTCACATGCTGGGGTGAGACTAAGCAGCTTCTTTCTGAGAATGCTCTGATCGATGGTCATCAGGAACAAAAATTTGTCTGGCACCACAATCTGTTAGATAGAGAAATGACAAGTATTGAGGAGAAAGATGAGAAAAGATGCAATCGAGGTCCTGAGATGAACTCTGATTAGAAAGGGTGCGATTCATGATTGGTGTCTCAATCTTATGTTGGTGTTCTCAAGCTAACTTTATTCATCCTCTAGTTTCTTCACCTCTGTCCTCTCTGTAGTGGCTACTAAGGTCAGAAACATTGATCCCCAGCCCAGATAGGGTTATCACCAGAAGCGTTTCTTGCTCTACTTCTTTTCAAGAGAACCAAAGCTTCTGTGCTGGATGGTATCATGAATGTAGGCGTTTCAACCCCAAAATGTCCAAGAACGCACTGGTGGAGTTACCATACATCTCTGGCCATCATCTGTTATATGTTACATGTCCAGAAGCTTACCAAAGCACCGATTGGATCAACCGTATTGCAGAAGTGTGGCCTTTGTCTCCTAAGCCATCAGTGAGCACATTCTAGTCCCTAAACGGTCTAGTAGAGCAAACCCACCAGCCAAGATCAGACAGCTTACTGTGCTCAGTGAGCGAGAGAAAGAATGACACAGAGTGGGAGTGAGCAGAGAGCAAGTGGTGCTGCTATATCCATAACCCCTCCCTGGGAGTATCTGTAATGAAAACAGGACACAGCAGAGCGATTGGACTGTAGGTGCTTTTCCCAGCGTTTCAGCAGTTTCCCCTGTGTTGGATATCTGCAACGCATGTGAGCCGAATGAACAAGGAAGTGAGGAAACTCAACTGAGGCCGCGACGTGAAGTGAATGAGCGGAGCGGATCTTAAAAAGCAGGAGGGAAAGCTGCTGTAACTTATCGTCTCAAATCTAGCTGGAGGAGGGAGGGAGAACTGGGTTTCCATGGTGTGACTGTGGCATTCCAGCAATACGAAGAAATGTACTGACTTTTTTTTTTTATTTTCAAAGAGACATGATCAGATGAGATGCAGGAACACATTTTTTTTTTTCCGGGGGTTTCTTGGAATTATATCATCTGCTTCCGATGTGTTGGAAGTAGTGAAATTCAATTTTTTTTCCATTAAGCCTTTGAAGTTAGAATTTCCAGAGAACTCAAAATCTATAACGTGTTTCATCCATATTTTTGGAAGGAGTATGCAGCTGCAAGTCCGAATTATAATTATTGATTCAAACATTTTCAGTGTTTGCAAAGAATCATCTGATTACTTTTGATGTGAAATATGCAGCTTGTTAAGCCTAAACAGATAAATATCCCCAACTGCATTCACTCATGACTTTATGGATGCTTTTAAGCCTTTTTAGGCTACTTGTTTTTATTCTTGGGTCTCATTGAGGTCATATTTCTGCCCGGTCTCATTCACAGGCTGTCAAATACTGGTGTTTTGACACTTCCCTCAAACATAGAAGGTGTCCTCATGCATCTTGATCGAAAACGCCGGGCTTTAATCCGTTTCCAACAAGCATGTCAATACGAGGCAATGGGAAGAAGCGCCTCAAACCAACTTATTTTAAAGTGATAAAGTCAAGGTCGACTGGTGAGTTCTATCAGACTTCTGACCTGTGTGAATGCAAACACACAGTACTGATGTTTTCCCATAGGAAGCCATGTAGTATTTTAGTGATGGCTGGCTCGCTGCACAGAGAGATGTTCCATTCTACATGCTTACTGATTAATCCTGTTTAAAACATAAAGTGTTATTTATAGGTATAGATGCTAATTGTAAGTGGTTTACTCATTGTCAAGCATCAATAGCGGTACATCAGCTGACAATTCGCTCTCTTTTCATTGTTCATTCTTCTTCCCTTTTATCTCGACTTGTCCTGCTCATCCCCTCTTTGTCTTCTACCTCGCCATTCTTCCATCGCTCCTGCCTCGCAGCGTGTCTTTGGAGAGGGTTGTGCATAAACAGGTTTCTATAATGAGTGCCGAATCATGGCGGAGGACAAACAATGGGACTGTGTGACAGAGAAGCCCGGAGGAAAAAGAGACACTCTGCAGGAGAGACGTCGAGGGAAAGGTTAAAGCTCCGGTGAGAGCGAGCGCCATCTACACAGCGTCCTGCTGCTTCCTCCCTGTCCGTCATGTTCACAGAAAAACAGTGTGTGATCTCTGCTTCTGTTAGCGTGTGTGTGTGTGTGTATTAGTAAATTTGTGGCATTCCAGTGCACAGATATGTGAATTTGCATTCTGGATTTGCAGAATGTCTTGTTTCAACTCTGCCAACAATGTCAAATTAATTCCCTCAATCTATCTGTGTGGATAAATTACCATAGCATTGTACTGTGTGTCTGGGGACATCAAAATGTCACCATGATAAGAACGATTGGTTCGGAATAAGGAGACAAACATTCTCCTCGGGGAGCTGACATGAGTGGCTCAACGATGTATTTGCAAAATAAAGCATTTCATGTTGGAAGGTCAGGGAGGTCGTCGCCAGGCCGTGGATGTTGAATGTCAGATCGCCAGAATAAAACCAAAGTCTTCTGATCGACTACCTAGAGCGAATAACCTTTGAGACAAACTCCCCAATGACCTGATATATGGGGAAATCACATTTAATGCTAGTCAGAGAGAATAAACCCTGGGAGTCCATAGCTCACCCTCTGATTATTTCGACATACATCTCAGCTTGGACTGAGGATAATCGAATTGATTTGCTCGTTCCCGCCCACGACTCCTCGCTGCATTATATTTTCCTTATTAAGCACTCTGGTGGTCTGATCACACTCTTGCAAGGTACATCCACAAGGAGTAGAGTAAAGCAATTAGATATGGTGCCTTTTTCCCCCACAATTGTAAGAGATAATTCAACCGTAATTTCCTGTAATATTGTTTCATGAGTTGCTATTTGCAGAAACGCGGTTTGGCTTTTACTAAAGGAAGCAGCGCTGCGCTGTGGCCTGCTGTGACTCCATTTAATTTAAAGCTCTTCTTTATCAGAGTGGCATCTCTCTAATCCGAGGCTGGTTCCTCTCTGATCCTCTATGCCGGTTTGAGAATACAAAAGCCAGACTGCTGGAGCCGCCAATCTGCGCTGTCCTGATGTCTGTGAAGTTTGCTCTCACTACAGCTGCACTGTTGCTTCATTATTCTCCTCCAAAGGTGACTTCTGTCCGACTGTACAATCCCTCACAACATGCAGAGCATTGGTTTGGTAGCTATTTAGCTTCACAGTTCTGCTGTGTGCTGAATTTAGAATCGAGACAATAAATGGCACATCTCGAAAACTGCTGGGCACTTAAACCCCATTGCCATCCATTTAATTAAAAACAATACAATAAATTACAAGCAATGCTATCAAAAGATAGGAAGGAGGGCGAAGGGGACGTAACTGGAGGCAGGGTAAATTATGACCTAATGCCTGAAAACATCATAAAGGAGGGGGGAGATCACGACGTGTGCTGATCTGTCAATCATGCAACGTAGGCTGAATGCAACAGTGTCGCCAGTATATTTCATTCCTCTAAGTAGCAGCAAGTTAAAGACCCGTCTTTTAACCACCGCCACGTTGACGTGTGCCACGCTCATCACCAATAACCCTTCATCACCGTGCAGCCAACGCGTTTCGCCGCCGAAACAGAATGACAGGCATCTGTTCTAATCTGTAAACCAGCAGGCACATTAGGGGCTTTTGGGATTATTTGGCTCCAAATCTGCTGTGCGATCGGCGCTCGGTGATAATCCACGAAATAACGCAGATGCCGTATCAGCATGATTTCCAATAAAATCTGAAATATTTCAAGGCATCAGATGCTCTGTGGGAGAAGGCGTAATCAGTTCAAATGAGGCTCTGAGGTCATGAGATGACAGGAAATATGTGTGAAGTATAGTTTCTGGATTGTGGGATTCAAAATATTTAGTAAAAGGAAAAGCATTTGCCAAGGATGTGAAATTTTCCAAGATAAAATCCAGTTTAAGAGTGAAAAGGTTTCCATACTGGGTGATCCAATCATAAGTGGACGCTTTGGCGATACGACACAACACATGTGACATCTGATTTCCATTTGTTTGACTGGAATGCAAAAAAATTAATAAATACACAAACAAATAACCAGTGATAATCCGTTCAACTATCACTCAGTGAGTTATTGATTTGTATCAGGATGGCCTTGCTATGATGATCCCTAGCAGAGACTCATTATAGCAGTGGGTGTTAACGGTCGGACTACGAGCTGCCCGTTTGTTATCAGGACGCTCAGGATAGGGAGATGATCACATTCCATATTCAGCTCTAAAAATACGTGAAAAGCACGTAAACACGATTTACGTGGGAATAACTGGGGTCAGTGTTCACGAGTATCACACACGTGTTGGTGAGTGGACTGAAAAATGCTGATTCGGTAGCAGAATGAGAAAGATACAGCATTAGCATGATTACATTAGCAGGTTATTTGTCTTTTCCTGACTGTGTGTGTGTGTTTGTACATGCAGCACAGGGGAGTGGGAGTTTACAAGAGGAGCATACTAATGAGTTCCCAGCATGCACTGTTCAAAATTACGCTACCCACTCTTTCTCCTTCCCTTCGGCTGGCCGGTGTCCCCTCCTTTAACCTGAGTCTCTCTCTCTCTGCAGGTAAATAACTCCATTTTTCCAGAGGATGACGCATCCAACCGGCTGCTGTCAGACGGCGTAAACTCCTGATTCCGTCATCAGTCAGGTGGAACTTTGGACACGTTCCTCTGTCAGGCCTTCAGCAGCTTAAATGCACTTTATACTCCATACAACCCGACAATTACGTGGGCCTGTTAAACGCAACCTTTTATTCTCCACCAAGGAATCAAGATATTCTGACGCACTGGAATTGTTGAAAGTTAAATTATGAAATGCTTGTAACATTCAATTATCTGGCTATTATTTTTTTATCTTTATCTTCTAGGTGCTGTTGGGCACTTCAATTTTTAAAGTCTAATAGTTAAGGCATGAAATAAATAACCCACGTGAGTAAATATAGACAATATAAATTTGAATTGCATATTATTATATGAGTATACATGTGGTATTGTTGACTTGCTGATGCACCAGGACATTAAATTCTCAGGTCTTTTCATTCTTTTTTTATTCTTATAAATAAAGACTTTTGAAATTTCATGAACAGAAATCTAAAGTAAATAGAGGACAGATTAATACATAACAAATTCGATTTCCTAAACCAGTCGGGATAAAAATCTTTTTTGTTTTTTTTAGCTGCTGTGCAAAAAGCATTGACATGCAGACTGTCGGTAGACCTCTGCTGAGTGTATCTATGCCCTGCAAGTTTAAACTAAGAGAACTTGTGTGGAATCGTCGGGCACCAACAGAAAGGATCTTGTCCAGAATGACGATTGGTTAGACACACGGCTGGAGATCGGGTCAAGGTCAAATTCTGCCAGAGTTCAAGCGCAGCATGGGCGGTTGACCCAGAGGTTTAGGAAGTGGAGTGAGGACAGAGATGAGGTGGAGTCAGGAGGGAAACTAAGTGGGTCTGAACTATGGGAACTTTTGGAAACTAAGCCGGATACATGGTCACCTCTTCAGGCCTTCAACTGGTGATTATTTTTAAATCTGTAGACTTTGGTTAAGTCTTGAAAATATCAGAATGCTATTCCCAACTTCAAGTTTAAAGGTGACGTTCTCAAGTTTCTTGTTTTATCTTTGCAACTGAAAGGTTGTTGCTTCAGCGCTTGATAGAACATGGACGAAAGCATAACAGTGAATCTCTGGCTTTTAAAATTTTTTTCTGAAATGTAATTTAATTTTCACAGTGATTAGTCAAATTATTAGCAATATGTTTAAGAGCATTCCAAGGCAAAACAACATGCTGTGTTTAGACGTACGAGCATTGATCTTTTGAAATTGAATTATTGATGAGACTAAAAAACACACAAAAAACACACAAACATCTGGACCGTTAGATTGCTGCTGGTGACCTTTTAACACTGCTAGCTAGAAGACATGATGCAAGCGCTGATATCAGGATGATAACATGGCGTGAAGAAGCCTTCAGCATTGCTGGGAGGCCAGAGGTGGGGTTGGATGGTTGTTGGTTGGGGGGTTAATCTGAGACTGGGTAGAGAGGCGGTAATGCCGGAGCTCATGGGGAATTACTGGGGAGATTTGGAGGAAATCTGCTGGCAGCAATTTCTCCGTTGCTTTTATTAGCCTAGATGTGCAATTTGCTGCTGGCTGCTTTAATTTGACAGGCTACGTCTTGCTTGTGTTTTTCTTTTTCTTTTTATAACTCCCCGCCCTCACTCCTATATTAGCTGGGTGGTGATTCAAACTCAGAGAGCCATAGGAAGAAAGGAAAATGTGTCACTGTATATTTGTTGGGTAATGCGGCATGATAGCGCTGCGGTTGCTTCCACATTCGTGTTCCTCGTTGACAAAGGTCAACAATGGGGCTAAGTTTTGTCCTTAAGGCCACTCGTGCTTGGTGGATCTCTGACCTTGGGTGCTGCAATCAAAACATGGCCTTTCCGTTCTGTTCCTAGGCCACCATGCTCAGTGCATGACATGAATCCCCTTCGGACACATGTGCACCAAAGCATTTCCTGGCAGTATGCGATACATGCATGTACTCTATGCACATACTGTCACATCCACACACTGCCTCTGTCCATTCCCACAGGCTCGATCTGCTGTTTAGTTTTGAAAAGATAAAGAGGTGACTGACCCTGAATGACAGGAGAGAAGCATTGAGAACATAACTTATAGCTAATTAGAAACTTCACGCTCGATAGAGGCTCAAAAAAGCTGCAGATGAACAGAACGGTAACCAGGTGTGAGTGTTTCTGAAATAATATTCAAGACGTGCTGACTTGCTGTAACACCATTCGGTATGAAAGTCAATAATGTCAGACAGAGAAGCATGCTGGAGCTTAATTACTGAGTATTGTATCCTGCAGAGCCCTTGAAACAAAGTTTGCTGCATTCAAAACAAATCAAAGACAGGGTGTGGCGAATGATTAGCCACGTGCAAAGATGTGAAGGAACGCAGGGTGCAGAGCACATGTGCAACACTTTCCCATCTGATTGCTGTTTCCATCGCAGCACACTCCTCGGGTCTCATTAGACCAGCAGCAACAAGATTCCAGTTTTTACCACAAGAAAGAAAAAGAACCTGCCTGTTATTACGAAGGAAAGGTGGCGGATGACTGCTAAGAAACAAAAGATGCAAGAATATTGCGCAGGAGCTATGCCAAGACTAGAGGGAGTGAACGTGGGAGGAAGAGGAGCCACAGCTCATAGCATTGGGGTGTTTCCATCAACGGCGGCTTTGGGTTCTGATCCTGAGTTGGAGCTACTCTGAGTGAGTGCAGAGAATCAGGCTGAACGGCAAAGACTCCAAACATGACAGCTTTAAGCGGATCGTATACGTGTTCTCTCTATTCACACTCAAATATTACAAAAACAAGGGGTTATGTTGGCTGATCCTGCAAAAACGGCACTGCAGCAAATCGTCAGTTACGATAAGCACAATTGCCAAGATGAAAATAAGTTTTCACATCATTTTAGAGGAACTGGTAGATAGTCTTCCACCTAAAACCCAACACACTGCAGTGCTCTCTTGGATGCCTCCATTTGAGATAAACATGATAAAGTGCTCGCTAGAGTGACTCTAGTGGAGGAAACATGCTAATGCGCAATCTAGGGTGACCCTCTTGTGGACAAAAGTGATAAAGTGCCCTCTGGGGCACACTTGCAGTGGACAAAATGTGACGAAGTACCCTTTAGGGTGCCCTTCCAGTGGACAACACATGATAGAGTATGCTGCGGTGTGTCCTTTCGGTGGACAGAATGTGATGCAGCGGTCGCCCTGCGCGCTAGGAAATTAGTTGGCCTCCGTGCGCCTCTAAATGCTCAGCTAATCGTTCCCGGGTGCGTTTATTACAGAAGTGAAGTAGTTGCATAATAAAACAACATTAATCCTGACTAGTGGTTTGGGAATGATCCACCAATGCACTCACGGACAACCCCAGTGCAATACCGGTGGGTCACATCCCTTCCAGTCGTGTTGGGAAGTACGCCAAGCTCTGGGCAAGATGCAGGTGGATGCTGTCGCCACAAAACTTTTGGTTTTTGGAGCGTGGAGAAGCAACAGTGTTCAAGTCAGAGTGCAGTTTGGTGATAAAGTGAAACTTGGGGCTCGAAGCATGACTGGCCTCCAGCACTGAGCCCATAGCGGCAGCCTTCAGGCTTTGGTCCAGCTGCTCTGGACTGACTTCACAAGGAGCCCCTTCAACATACCAAACGGTGTGTTTGTGCATTCACATTTCAGCCCGAGTTGGAGTCTTTATGACTGTGGGGTGCTCTCTGGCACTCCACAAAAACATTCAACAAGCAACTTGTCTAAATTAAAGGGAGCCAATTATAAAAACAATGGGTGGTAGACACAATCAAAGGCAACGTGTCTGCCATCTCAACCCGTCAACAAGGCGTAAGTCTCGACTTTTTGAGGTTTTGTTTTTTTCCGATAGAAATAATCACAGTGTGTTTGAATGAAGTTTCCAAATGGGTATGAACAAGCAGCAGCTGCTTATGGGATGTTCCCTGCTGTGGCGAGTCTCCTATTTTTTCTTTCTTTTGTGGGTTGATTTCACAGAAGGAGTTTGCGAACTCTGCTCTTTGGATATGCCTCCGGTGGAGCTAAATTGTACTGAATGCCCTGTCCTGTCAGGCTTGTACTATAGAATGAATAATGACAGAAATTAAAAGATTTGGATGTTTTGATGGAGGGAAGTAATATTTTTAATGACTACTAAGGGATCAAATATTATAAAGGTGCTGATAAAGTGATGATTTTGCCAGCTCTGTCTATATAAGGGAAAAGGTTAATTTTCCCCCCTCAGTCTCAGTCATCCACAGCCAGTAATTCACTCTCCCCTGTGGATTCTATTTTTCTATTCTGAGGTAAAGGCCCTGAGGGACACAGGAAACTGCCTGTCTGGCATTCTTTGGTCGAAGTCTCGGTGTTCGAGGGAAAGAGAGAAGCGTAGAAGGGTGCCATACCTCAAGGGACAGAACTAATGAAGCAAGAAATGGATGAGCCTGCTTCCTAAAACATCAGCTGGCACAGCTGGAGCATAATGGACTGCTAAAACAAATGAGTCGCTTATCTGATAGGTTATGCCTTGCCCATTGATGCTGTTTGGCGTAAACACTGTAAACTATTAAAGGCTAATTTATCGTAAAAGAAACACCTCTTGATAAAGAGCAGCGACGGGACGACGTTTATGGGTCCACATTCTGACAAGTCAAACCTGAATTGGCGTTCCATCTGGATCAAGGTGTGTGCTGATGATTAAACTTGGACCTTAGACGTTTGAGGTTAGAATTTAAGGGTTGAATAAAATATAATGTGACGCGGTTGCATAAATGTGGAAACATCAAGGGAAGATTAAATCAGAACAAACAGTTGATAGCATAACCTTTCCCATCCCCACAAGTACATTTTACACACAGTAAAAGCAGATGCAGACTTTAGATAACAACCATTGATGACATCACAATGCATCTGGGCTTTTGCTTAAAGTAGTACCATAAAATAATGTTTCTTCCCAAGCTGAGGAATTCTTTCTATAAGAACACAAACCTCATTTTATGGCTGACCCTCCCCACGCAACAGAAACCAGTGCAATTCATCAGGTGAAATGGAGTGGCAGGTGGCCTCGCCCTGCCACCCCCACCCCGCCAGCCCCCCACTGGCCCGGTCTTGTTATCATCTGGTGTCCCGCTGCCCAGCTCTTTTCCAGATATGGCTCACCCTTTTGCTCCCCTTCTGGCCCCCGTTATGCCCCATCAAACCCGAGAGCGGCAGCCAGGAGCCCGGCCTGCCAACACCCCATCCTGTAGTATGTGCATGTGTGCCTATGTTTATAGCCAGGGACCTTGAGGGTGTTTCCGCCTCCATCAACACAGCCCCCGCTGAGGGTGACACCAGCAAATAACAGTTTAATAGCTGAGTAATGTCTCTGGCCTCCTCCCCAGCTGTGCTGGGGTGGCCTGGTGGGGGCAAGAGGCAATTGAAAAGCCTTTTCCTCTGTAGTGTACACAGACAGACATGCCCATAAACACACATGTGTACATACAGTATATTTTTCTTGGACACAAAGACACGCTGATATGAGCTGATTAAACAGTCGGGGGCTGTAAAACTAGGGCAGGAGTGGCATAAGAATGGACTTATATATCATATACCTCCATATACTCCCCCCTGGTCCTGGTGGAGGTACGGTTATCTGCTGGGTGAATCGCTGCTGACCCAACAGCCTTAGTTTTTGTTTTGCAAAAGGACCGTTAAGGAAAGCTTCAACGGATTATTAAATTGGAAACCAGATCATGTATTTCTTTTAGCAAATGAAGTATCCACCGAGATTATCAAGCAGCTCGAGTCAACAGAACACAAATTCAAGAGATGCTGGAGACGATAAATACTATCAGCCTGCAGCAATGTGTTAAAACGCTTTCAGGAGTTAGAAGTTCAGACTATTTATCATTTTATTACAGATTTTCAATGTCCTGATGGCCAGAGATGCATGTAAGGTTGAGCAGAGGCAGATTCTATTAAGTCATGATTCATTTATGCAATTCTATATTCATAAACAGGCATGAAATCCCCTTTGTTTTTGTTTTTTCTTGGTCTTGTCAGTGTATTAAACCTTGCTGGGGAGTAATTACCTGCGTCCCGACAGAACAAAATTAAAGGAAGTCCATTGAGACATAATAATAGACATTTAATAGTTTTGTAATATTGTCAGACATTTCAGACAATTTTACGCCTTTGAAATGATAAATCATAAAACTAATGCTCAGGTTCTCTTCTATGCAACTGAGAAAATGATTAATCCAAATGATTCTCCTGCTGGGTTCCCGCCGCCTTTAAATAAATGGGAGGCATCTACCACCCCCTTCCCAGATAAAATCTTACATTACAGAGATAATATTCTGCTTTATTGAAACAGTCTCTCTCTTCCCCCACATAAATACTGTGTGTTTCCTCATTAACTCTGGTAATCTTGAGGTGATGCAGTTGCCAAAGCCTGCCAATTGTTCCAACAGCCGGGTCTAAACAAACGAGGTATGAATAACACGCCATTCAATTCAGTTGCTTTGCATCTTACGCCAAAACTGTCTGGTATTTTGAACTGTATGTTATTTAACTATGTCTGTTCTACTTTATGTGCAAATATGCTAAAGTTTGGAGTGGTGGATGGTTCAGACGAGTCCAGGAAACACTCAGGAGACCAAAATCGAGAACCAAACATGAGGAATTAGAATTTTCAGAATTGTGCATGCCCAATTCTTAAAACATTGTTAGCTGCCGCTAGCATGACATATGGGGCATAATCTAGGTGAGAGGAATGCACATACTGAAAGGAGATGTAATCCTTGGTTCTGCAGTGTATATTTGAGTCTTTTTTTAATGCTAAAATGATGCATTACACTCAGCTGATGTAAAAGCTGCAGTTTGAAACATGGTCTGGACCACACAACATCATGGCTCTCCATCATTGTCTAGAGATTTAGACAAATAGGGCCGAGTTAATCGGCTCACGATAATCTTAATGTCCTTGTTTTTATCTATCCTCCATTGGTCAGTGGCTAATCTAAAGATGTTATGATTCCTCACAGATTCTCTATGCTCTATGAAGATGTGAATGCCTGATATGTCTCATAATGCTCACCTTTAAAAACTGACAACCAACAAAATAATGATCTTAAACTTCATGAAATGTGTTCGTCCTTGCTTCTCCTTGCCTGGTGATTTTCTATGAGGATGTCACCCTCAGGTCGTTCCAACTCCGACATTTCCCTGAATGATTTCAGTTTTCTCAGTCAAACAGACATCATGTAGCGTAAAGGCACTGAATTCTGGGCTCCACTATCTTTTGATTTGCACACAAAAAATATCCGTCTACCAACCTAATTATTTCTGACAACTAGAAGTCGAGGTCGTAGCAGATGCACCCACTTAGCACTAAAACCATGGCTGCACCAATTGATCTTGATGTTCTTGTAATGACAAAACCTTATTGGAGAAAAATAAGAATGGCGCCAGTGAAGAATGGTGGCACAGAAGGCAGATAACGTGCTGTCCGGGCAGACTAATTAGCCAGGAGAGAATGAGTAAACTGGAAATCATGAGGAGGAATGAATTGGGTTTGATGGCTAATCAGAAAATCTTGTGATTTGCGATGAGTGATAAATAGCCTTCGTAATTTCCACAGGCTGAGAACGCCATGGAGCAAACATCGAGGCAAAAATACAGGAAGTGAAGCAGAAGTACACCTCTACATCTGGCAGCTGTAGGAACTGAATGGCATTCCCCCTCACTTTTGCTTCCACCAGCCTGGTCAGTAAATCACAGTCGCTGTCTCGCTATTTTGCCTTTCCTGCCTTCTGCTGAGGTCAGCTCGGAGCGGTCCAGACATAAGGAGGAGGCATCCATCACCTTTTTATACGTCCAAAACCTTGGCTGCTTAATGCAGCCTGAGATAGAGCAGAGGACAATCCAATCAGCCAGCTGAGATTCAATCCTGCCACTTTCCTGTGATTCCACTATTTTTGGTCGGAGAAATGCAGAGAGTTGCAGAAAGGAATTAAGGAAGAGATTCAGGGCAGAAAGCTGGAGCAGCACACTGCCTGAGTCGATAGCTGCGGGAAGGTATAGGCAGGTTAAATCCAGCGTTTATTAATAATAAGAGAGAAATAATTGACTGTGCTTTTAAGAGGCCGATTTAAGAAAAATGCAACATTGAAGTCTGCTCTCATTGTGTCATGGTAAAGAATTTCCCTCACATGAGGAACTGGAGCAAGATAAATTTGGAGCCATTTTCTGGAAACAGCCTCCTGAGACTAATAAGACCTTCTCAGAAACAGAATTAATGTCCATTGCATTGTCTCCCTCCCATTCTTCACATGGAACGAGAGAGTCAGTATAAACAGATTACACCTACCAGAGACAATGGGGTATATAGCCGACATTAGGCTGTAGTGCTGAAAAGAGCCTATTAACCCCAGTCTGGATGCCAGGAAAACAGCAGATAATCTACTGCCACACCAATTTAAAACCCTCAAATTCTCAACCAGTCGATGGCTACCTTACCTCCGTTGGGTTGTTCAAAAACCTGCCCAGGCTGATCCCAGAGATGAGGACAAGATTTCTGTGGATAAAGTGTGACAGGATCTGATGTTACAAGCCAGTCGCCCTTCTCTTAACGCTACCCAAGCCACCTGGCTATTAAGTTGTTGCCATGCTATTACACAGGCAATAAAGGCTGCTGGCAGACGTCTTAGAAAGGTTAGATTGAGCGATGGTAGTGGAGAAAGACAGCACAAGATCGTCCATTGCTGTTGGATGACTCAAGTCTACAGTTTCGGTGAAGAATGAAGGCTAACAGCTACTTGATTGGAATGCAGAGCTTCATAGACAAGATCTATACATGAAAATAAAAAGAAATACATCTTTAGTTATAGTCTAGTGGTTGTTGCTGGACAGGGTTCTAGCCATGATACTTTCAAGCACACATAACATTTTCAACTTCACATTCAATGGTGCTATTTCCACACTGGCAGATATATTTGCACCTATTTATTTTGCTCAACCATTGCTATGTTGGTCTTCAAATGAGATTGTTATCAAACATCTAGTTGTGACTGAAGGGAGGAGGGGCAGAAATAATTTGTAATAAATTGTTCTACAAACAATAGCCTGTGATACCCAAAAAACATCTATGAAAAATTAAGGGACTCCATATAACACATCTTTTCTTGGTAGCTAACTTAGCAAACTGTTTTCGTATCTTTCAACAACCACCAGAACTAATTTCTGCAAAGTTGTCTTTCCCATTAGTCTGTGGAGTCTGTTAATGTAATGAGACAAGATAATATATTTGTTTTTCCTTTTCCAAAAATGGGTCAACTTTACTCAGAAATCTAGCAAATGACCTTTACTAATAAAAATAATCAAAAAAAGACAGGAAAAAAAAACTTGTTTAACTCCATTTCTGTCTGCTGAACGCTCAATGTTTAGTTAGTCATAATTGATCATCATATCAGTTATGATGGCCTGTGGTTTTTCAATTTGTTTTCCTGGCGGAGTTACAGCTCTACTCATTCATTACAGCCACCTGTTGTCGCAGTGGTGATGGGGTGGTGAAAAACTGTCACTGATGCATAAATTATTTTCTTCTAGTCAGTGGTTAGTAAGCAACATTTTAACAGGATACATTGCAGATCAAACTTAATTGCTGGTCCTCTCTTTTCTCTTTGAACCTCAGAGTAGGAGTCGAGGAGTTTAGGGTTTGAGGGCTCGGAAAACAAACCAAAATAACAAAGACAATTCAATTTTGTCCCTCCTTTTATCTTTAAAATAGAGTATGCATGCACATACACACACAGGCAAAATTGGCCCGCATGCTCTTGTTTATATTCTGCTGCAAGGGCATATTAAGATTCAAATCATGTCTCCCTCCCATCTTGATAAATGGAAAGAGTCTGCTAAAACTTCCCTAAATGGCCCTCTGGCATGGCTAGGGAATAAATTGAGCTAATCAAGGGTGGCCTCACAATCACTGTATCCACAAAGTAATCAAAGAGTTGAAAAGAAAACACACTGTGCATAAAGATGTGGGAGTGTGTGTGGACAAGTGTCAGAGTAAGTTTGATCTCCGTACTAAAAGCCACTTTGGAGCACTGAGGTCATAAATGGGGCTTTTCCTTCATTCATTGGACATGTGCATTGTCATTGTACATACAGCAGCCTTTCTGTTAGGGATGTATGAATGCAGTAAGCATGCGGGCGAACGTCGACGTTAATAACACTTCATTCAGTTGACAGGCTGCTCAGGGCGGCCCTGGAGAAATGTAGACGTATGCAGCCCCGGTGAAGACGCATGGTAAACTACATGTTGACACTTGATAAAAACGAGCTCTTCTGCTCAAATGGCTTCTCCATGTCAAGGCCTAAATGTCTGGGGATGCAAACAAATGATTGAGGAGGCAGATGGCAAGATGACACCGCAAACTCCTTGTTAGCGTAACCCTTGCCCATATGGTTTTCGTCTTCTCGAGATGAAACTGGGGTAAATAACAATTTATTCCTCTGGGCCTGATGACTGTGGATTAAATCTTGGTATTTGGGGAAAACGACACAACTGCTTTACTTGCTTATGGGCATGCTCGTATTGCCTCCAGAAAGGTCTTCCTGCAGCTAATTTAGTCACTGGCAAGCATATCCTTAGAGGCAGTGGAAAAATAGTGAGTGTGTGTTGCTTTGACCGGTTCTCCCTGTGGAGATGGACCGGTGCCTGATGGATAACCTATCACCTGTGCTGCTCTTTTCTAAGAGCCTGGATCCAGTCCCAGGGGTGTCGCTACATAAAACTAGTTGGGAAGGGCAATTCCACACAAATTCCACCTGATTATCTTATACAGTTTGAGCTCACAGCGCTGAACGGTGCTTTATCTGCAGGCCCTATCTTTTAATGTCGTGACAGCTCCTGCTGCTGTTTAAGTGGTATTTATTATTGACCTTGTACCATTGTCTATGCTGATGTTACTTAAGCACATTTCCTCCAAATGACAAGAACAAAAAGTAACTGCCTAAACACCACTCTGTGGTGAGTCACGTCTAACTACTCATGAAAAAATATTAAAACTGCGAGTAGACATTTTAACCAGAAGCTAGAGTGTCCATCACAATATGCTCCAGCACATTCCACTGACTTTATTTACCCCCGATGCCCTAATCAGCTAAATATGTAAGTCACCTTCTCAAGTGTCATCTAAAAACAATCAGTTCCACAACCCCAACAGGCAGCGTTCAGCTGCTGCCTAATGGAAGTGTGACATTGAAGTCTGATGTGAGAGAAGTCACACAAAAAACTGAACCAAATCATTTCATCGACAGGAAGGACAAATGCAAATGTCTAATTTGAGATGTAAAGTATGTTTCATCTGAATCCCTCACCGAGTCCGAGTTTCTCTCGTCGAACGAGCTTTCTCTTCAGGCTTCTTCCGACACCTCAAACGTTCCAGCAGGATCCCGTGACTTGTGGTTTTGGTGTTACCAAAGGGCGCAGATGCACTGTCAATTTGACACAAGCGTGAGCACATGCATAGCATTCTCCAGGGCAGCACAAAAGCTGCATTTCTCACCAAAAGCCTGACTGGCCGAGTCAGTCTTTTGAAACAGGCGCTGATGAGCAGCATGTTGGTGTAATGGCTGGGTGATGGGAACATTACTGCAGGGACTAGAGAGGCTTTTCGAAAGGCAATGGCCCACAATCGCTCTGTTTGTAATAAAAACAGGGCATCTGAAGAGTCCGTCTAACCTCTAGTGAGCGAGGGACACCAACTTGATTGTGTAGAGGAATTAGAGATGTCCTGGAAATCCAATTTTTGGAGACCACCAATTGTCCGCTGGCATTGAACACAATATACCGTCACAAATCTCTGTACGGGACAGGGTTTCAGATACGTTCACTTCCTGTCAGGTGTTGTTGGACAAATTTATGTATGCTTCGTTATGACATTTTCATACCCGTCTATAAGCTACGTACAGTCAAATAAGAAGGAGAATACTAGACATCTTTGATTTAACGATGGAAACACAAGATGGTGATCAACATGTTCCACACACTGTGCTTTAATTGTTCGTTGTTCCTCTCCTCTGCCCCCTCCCTCTGTTGCCTCCCCCCTGTCACAGACACTCTGTAAATCTTATCTGTGGCGACCCATGCCTCCCTCGCTCGCACACCGCTTGCCTCTCCTGTGAGGAGGCGGGACCGCTGTGAGGGAACGGGCCCTTCCTTCTGTGCACCGCTGATAGAGCCTTAATCTGAAGGCTGATGTTCAGGAAGAGGCTGATTAAAAGGGGGGACGATGAGAAAGAGGCAGGGCCTTATCGTGGCAAATGAAAGCATCTCAACTCTACAGGCTAATTGGCCGGGGAGCGAGTGGCCAGCTGCTGGGCAGAGATTGGATCACCTGATGGCTGTCCTTTCACACCGTCGTTGTCGGTGTACTTTTACGCACTCGCTCCCTTGAGTTGGCTCCCGTTTAATGAACTCGACCTTGTGGTCCGCCGAGCCCTCTCAAAGTGGGAACGGATTGATTCCAGTGACCCCCCCCCCCATCTTCCTCCTTCTTCCCCCCAGAAGGGGAAGCCTGGTGTAATTTTTGAAAACCCGACTCAAAGGCGGCGGATATTGCAACAACACAAGGTAAAAGGATTAATTGAGCTTAACAATATGGGCCGGTAGATCCCTCACGGGATCTCTGATACAAATGGCTTGTTTACACACTCATGAACACTTCCTCTTGACAACCCCTTGATACTTGCACAAAATGGCAGAGATAATTTACCCACCAAAAGGTGTCCAAACCTTCAGATCTCATGACAGCATTGGTTTGGACTAGAAATAGGGAAATAAATGAATTACTTCCTTTATTTTCTCCAGGCACCTCAAACAGCATCGCAAAATTCTTGGAGAAAACAGGAGCAAAGTTGTTTAATACATTCAAATGAATACATGATCATAAAGGTAGAGTTTTTTTTTTTTTTTTTGGCAAGGTAAGACATGCATGAAAGCCCAGCTTAAATAAAACATAACCTTACTTGAGTAATAGCTTGTGTTAATTGGTATTCATGGTAATTGGACTCTTTTTCTTAAACCATTTTAAATTCCACTGACACAAGGGTTAGACAAGACAGGGAGAACATTCCTTGAAATCTTTCCAACCCTTGTACTTTACATTGTTACTTTCCGGCAGCTCGTGTATAATTAGGCCTTAAGAGGAACATTTTGGACATTAAATGAAATAAATTCAACCTCAAATGAGGCAAAGAGCTCTGTTCTACATGTAACCAGTACAAGATGTCTGCTGGAGGAGCCCTTTGTCATTGCTCCTCGCTACTCCCTACTCAGGAAACTACTAGCATTAGCATAAAACTGTCAGGCAGCAGGTAGGATTCAGCAATAGTGTGATTGTGGAAAGCGAGGGCTTCTCAATAATACAGGGGAAAGGGAAGAGTTGTGGAAATCTGCACCAAAAGCGAAATGGATACGACGCCCCTTAAATGCTCTGGGTTCAAGCCCATTTCAATATTTGCTCTTCAGCAAATCTAATACCTGTGACATTAAAATAAAGCTGCTTCCTCTGGATTTGTGCTCCATCTTCCATGATAAGATCAACAGGGCAAGGCAACACTTGAATACTGACAAAGAAAATTGGCTGCCGGTGCATTTCAAATCCACCGGATAGCGAGACCACGCACTCAAATCTCGAGCATAAAATCATTGTGAAAGTCTTAAACAGATTATTAAGATTTTGTGCTATCAGAGGTGAAATAAAAGCACTTGTCAGCTGTTCCACAAAACAGTGAGATATGGGGATGTGATAATAATGCATGAGCCAATCTCAGGGAATATTAACAACACGAGAATCTCTTGCTGTGTTGTCATCACGCTCAGACAGAATTGCTTTTTAAAAAAAAAATTCTGAACACAGATGATGAGGATTTTTCCTCATTAGTTTTGTGGTATGAATTAAGACAAATAAAACAACCCCTAAGTCGGTGGTGAAAAGTGAAAACGGGCAAGAAAATCTAGAAGAAGATATCAAAGATGAAGCTGTCAAGTTTGTCTGATTTAACAAGTGCACTGCTGCTTGTAGCCTCTCTCTAAACCCGAGCTGATAGCTGGTGAGTGAAAATAATGAACAGCAAGGGGGATGTCCGTCGAGGTTTATATGTCAGTTCTGTATGCACAGAGGCACTCAGTGCTCACATGGATGATAATCCCACTCTTCCCACATCACACTTAGATTGAACAGTGTATTTTTACTCAGTACAAAGTCTGCAGAGCTTTCTTTATGTTGATAATAATTGAGTCTATAAAGAGAAATGCATCACCTGGAAAGCAGCGCAACAATTCATTACCCGGCATGTACTTCTCTATAAATTCACACAAAAGCAGGTTTGTTATTTACCCAAGAGTCTGTTGGTGAATCATGAATACTGAAACACTTATGAAGGTTTTTATGATGCCCTTTCTCTCCATCCCAGTCACTGGTTGTGTGTTTTCCGATGAGCATAATCAAAATCAAAATAAGATATAATTAAAAAAAAGGAACAACACAGTAATATTTTATCCTCGCAGGCTCATACGCTTAGGTTGACATTCTTCCCCGAGGCAGAGTCAATCATTCTGCTGGAGGGTCACGGAAGACGTATTTTGACTTTGTAAGGATTTGTTAAGAAAAACAAGGGGAAAAAAAGCAAGTTGACACTGTGTGGAAAGTAAAAGTGAGACAGTGTCTGGATGCCAAGGGGGACGCAAGAAAGACGGGTGAATGAAACTGAAGCATTAGGCTAATGTGGGCGGCTGCAAACTGAAATTGTGCCCTTGTTTATTCACAGCTAGTATTTGGCAAAAGGGGAGTGGGCACCGTGGAGTGTCTTGGGGTGTCTTGTGGAAGAGGATAAATGGATGATTTCAACCCATCCTCAGGTCATTTGAAGGTATGCTAACAGGCAGTCTTTTTTTTTTTTATCTAAAGGGAACTCAACTTCAACCCCTGCAGCTACAAGTCAGCAGCTAATGATGTATTTCAGCTTCATTTTGGTGAAAGCAAATTCTTAAGTCTTCAGATTTGGGTTTAATGCAAGGAAAGCATAGAAAGCATCTCAAATTAAACTAAAAGAGAGGAAGACAGAAGATGTGTCCACTGGGGTGCAGTGGGTGACTGAAGTTGTTCGGCCTCTTTCCTCTTGTTCAAAAAAAGAATGACAAACTAGACGTGGCAACGCAACTAATCACACAGAGACTCTTTGCCAAATCATGTTATGACTTATTGGCCAGTTCACCTCCGCATGTTCACCACCCCCACCCCATGACATTAACTGACGGTTTATGCAACACAGAGTGAAGAGTTGGCCCCGGTCAAATGCGCATGTTTTGCTTTTAGCGAGATGAAGAGAGACAAGCGGCAAGAATTACAGGCGGGGAGACGCTGAGGGAGACAGACATTAAGGATTGGAGGTGCAGGGAGGCTGGTAGGAGAAGATGGTGGGAAGAGGAGATGGGGTTGGGGGGGGTGAGGATTGAGGCTTTGCATGGTGTAAATCACTGGGCCTGAAGCGTGGTGCCAGGCCCGCCAATGCAGCTGTTTGGTATGCAGCGTGTAAAGCCTGTTCTCTATCGGAGCTGACATCCCGGGCAGAGGAATTATGATGAGAGATGATTGTATCATGACTGTAATTGTAAATGTAAATGCTGCGATGCGGCCACCCTCTTTTTTGTGCATAAGGATGAGTTGCCCAAACAAAATTTACATCCCACTTCATATCGTGCGGCGACTGCATTACTTTGACAAACAATAACCACTGACAAATGAATAACATAAAAAGAGATGATTAACTCCAGAAAAGCAATCTGGGCAGATAATTTACGCTGCGTTCACGTGGTGAAGCTTTCCCAGGCGGCACTTGTTTTTTTTTTTTGTCTTTCTTTTTTTTTTTTTCTGGCACCAGAGATTTATATTGTGTGCAGGAGGCCCACGCGTTCACTTCTCTCTGTCATTAGAGCGCGCCGTGCTTCAGCTTCATATTAAATAAAAAAAAATCGCTACACCAGAGCTAGAAGACCTGAATATCAAAGTTTCAGAGGAGTTTAAATGAAATGCCACATGTTTGATCAAACAGCTGTTTCCTCTCATTACCCCCCCCCAAAAAAAAGAAGAAAAAAAAGACAACAAACATGTTTCACAGTAATTAGAGCAGGGTAATCACAGGTCTTTGGTGATTATACACATGCACAGATAGAAAGGGAGGTATGGTCTATCGCCTTCTGTATGGGACTCCAGAGGCATCCATCTCCTGCAGGAAGCGAAGAGGCTCAACTCTACATTGATACAACGACCGCAATTAGTGTGCACAACTAGCTGTGTGCCGCTGCTCATTTTTCATCAGCCAAAGAGGTAAACGAGGAACAAAGTTGCTCAAATTAGGCTAATTAAAGATGCAAATTGATCCTCCTTTCTTTAAACTACTCTTTCTGTCTCAGGACATTTGCATGAAACATTGATCCAAATGATTACAATGTGCTCGCTGGACTTCAGTGCATGAATTTATCAATCTGTCGGAATGACCTCTTTTCGTGGTGTAGTTATAGATGTATCCACCTGAAATCAACCAGAAGCAGTGCATAGCGGTTGCTCTGATTTTGGTGCAGGAGCTAGATTTGTGCGATCACAAGAGCTCCTCTTTGCAGTGCAATGCTCCCTTTGCTGTATGTTGCTGCTGTCGATGTTACTGCACCCTTAGCAGCTAGCTGTAGCTCAAATGGCATAGAGTATGTTGGTTGGCAGCAAAAACACTAAACCCCTCCAGCTAGTAAGCATTGCTGGAGAGTCATGGTGCACTTGGTTGATTGTGAAAGATGAGAAGCTCAGATGCCAGATTTACAAGGGATCTCTAAGAGCATATTGTGGACAAAGATTGAAAATATTGACCGGGTGGGGATGAGCGGGTGGAGATGGGCTTTGGCTGTGTTAAGTATGAACTACAACTCAGCATCGGGAAAAAGACGAAGGACACAAAGAATCCTTTCTTGGTAAAAAAACTGAACTTTATAAACAAATAAATACACAATGCAAATATAAGCTTTAAATGTAACTTTATTTACGCTATATATGTTCTTTCTCTCACCAGAAAAGAAGCGGTTGGTAATGAGTTACTGTATTTCCATGAACAAAATGCGTAAAAACCTGTAGCCATTCCCAATGATGTCAAATGCATCGGCGTATCTCGCTCAGATAGCTCACGGCGCTATCTGCTGGGAAGATGGTCAGTTTCTCAATGAAGTGTTTGCTTTCATTTCTGGGTCTGAGTTCCAGGGTACATCGAAGCAAAAAAAAAAAAAAAAAAGAAAGTCAGTGACTGTTATGAGGTGAAAAATCTGTGTCGTGTCACCTGAAAGCCTGCTAACCATCAGATGCCAGAAATAGAAACAGGAACAACAAAAAAAACCCACCCAAATCTTCCTCCGTATCCCCTCCAAATGATGTGATTGGCAGGTTTAGTTGAATCTGCGACCCGGACTCCAATTACATGGAAGGGGTGTGAAGTGTATGAGTCCGATTACGGACCCATCTTCCCAGAAATAAGGACTCTGTCACCGGGGAGCTCTGGGCCTCACAGAGCCAGCCAAGTCTGGCTGCAGACGGGAGAGGTATTCTCTCCTCTGTCACTTCTCATTGTTGTGAAGCTGCATGCGAGCAGAGTAAGCTGCAAAGGGGTAGCGTAGCAGAAAATACAAAGACACAGTCTGGAATTTACAACGATCGAACAGGAAGACGCGCAGACGCAGATGTGCACGCAAACCCTGTTTATTTGGCTTCTATGTTGAGGAACATGCATGGTTGCACATCCATGCATATTTGGACATTAAGCATCCTATTTTTAAATGTTAATAACTTGAATTACAGAGGAGCTCCGTCTCACATCCCTAAACACAACATCAAGTGGATGCTATCATTAATAATGCAGATCCCATCACAGTGGTTAGTCTTATCTACTTATAGAAAATGAAGCTCATGGCATACTGTACCAAGAATACTAAAAAGCAATTACTGCTCTCAGCTTTGGTGAGTCCCAAATTAATGAGGGAGAGTGAGACAACAGAGGTTTAGGTACAAAAAAAAAACAAAACAAGAAAAAAGCCCTGGAAAAAATTCGCAGGATAATTTGTTTAGAGTGTTGTGGAAAAAAAAAAAAAGTTCAAAGAGTCAAGTTAATTGTATTCTTCTGGTGAAGTTGCAAAAGTGCAAAGGTAAGAATAATGAAAAGAACCCAAACCTAGGTGCATGCTCATTCTACTTATAATTTGCATGCTAATGATATTGTTGAGGCCAATTACGCAAACGAGTCCTTGTCTTTTGCACGGATGCCAAATGAAGCGGCAAAATGTTTAGTGATTGCAAGGGGAGAAAAAACCCCCCCCAACTGGTGCTGGACTGAATGGAACGAGTTTGCATATTTTGCAGCAACGCCTGAGAACATTTTCTTCTCCTCTGCATGACCAAATAACGATTGCTCCCTCTTTCGTGCTGACGCAGGACTCAACCTCTCGGCGGTGTGAGCATCTCCCGGTGCTGGTACCACTGGGGCCAGAGGAGGCTGACTTTCAAGTGGGGGGGTGGGGTGGGGGCATCAAGCCAGGGCTAAAGCCTTCCTATAGTCCCATGGCTCGAAAGCTTAAGCTGCGCGCGCACGTCTGCGCACGGGCGACTCGCTTGTTTATGTGGGTGGAGTGTGCATGGAAAGGTCAAGAATCAGCCCACATCCACCCTCAGAAGGAGGAGAGGAGAACAGAGGAGAGCTGGGTTCTGGGTGTGGGTGGTGCAACTGTATAAATACAGCAAACAGCATGACAGCATCCCTGCCCTGCTCTTAACTTATTTGCAGCAAACATAAGTCAGCGTGTCCTCATCAGAATCACGCAAAGACGCTGACATTTGGCGTTGTTGTAGAAACACCCTCCATCGTTTAGAATACAAGCAACACAAAACAGAGTGTCATAAGGCTTCGGTTTTAGAACTTTCTTACACTTACAGTAATGTCACGTTTGAAAAAGAAGTATACAACAACTGCAACAATAAAAATGTTAATCCGTGCCCACGTATTTCGCCTTTTCTCGAACCTCCAACTGCATCCCATAGTCTTCTTCAGCGGATGGAGCTGGTCAGAGAATCTCCAAGACAACAGAGCAAACCGCGAGGTCGAGAAAGGTCTCTGTTTAAGACATGTAATAAGATTTTAGAGAATATTACACAGAGGTCTGGAACATAAGTTTCTTCATATTCTCTGTGTCTTTATTTGTTATTAACATGCATTGTTTGTGCAGTCCAAACTTCATGTTCCTCTTTCAACAACGGGGTCACTGAAGTCCAAAGACTATTAAAAGCTATTGTTTTTTCATATAACAACCACAACAGTTTCCCTTTATATTAAGATGATATCACACACGCCGCCGTGCTGCTGGACATCGTCACTATAGCAACACATTTATTAATCTATGAATGCTATTTGCGAGAAAATACAGCATCCATTTGTTTTCATATTAATATTAGACAATTTAACTCTTTACTAACGAACCCGAAGGTTAACGAACATCAGAATAAATGGAGATATTGTTGATTTTGTATTCAAAAATGGATTTATATGAGAATAACTCCTAATAACTTTCTCAATCTCCTCTTTTAAAAATGTTAATTCTAATTCTTGCATATGTCAAATCAATTGACACAAGTTGGTTTCCACTGTTCCAAGCATTGGCGGTAGTGTGATTTAACAAACATTTCAGGTTTTAAAGACAAGCAAGAAAATCTGAACTTAAATTCTGCATGATGCCAATATGAAGAGAAAAATAGAAAAATGTCTTGTAGGAAAATAGAGGTACATGTTACTAAAAATATTCACACAGCTAAACATCTGAATAGTTTTCTTTAATGGTACAAAGCACCTGTTTTTAGTTTTTAATGTTTCTAAGATTTGTGGATTTGTGGTTTATTTTGTGTTGTCACAAAATGAACCACAAAGATGGAAGTATTCTAATTTGTTTGACTATAGTGCAATATCATCTAGATCAGGATAAAGTCAGCTTCTGTCAACACAAAGAACACAGCTTATCAAAGAATACATTATCATACAATATATACTATACATGGCAGATTCTTGTTGATACACAACAATCATACAGCATTACTTTTAATGAACAACAAAAACATCAGAAAGAAATGTTTACTGCTTAGTAGAATGTGCTTCTGGAATCTCAAAATTCTTATTTTTTAAAAAAATTATAAATATAACTGTGCCTCTAATATTGGTTCGAAGGAAGCACACTTGCATGATAACATCAAGTTAAGATAAATGTCATTTCAGAAAATCTCAAAATCTTGTTCAGAAAATGCTCCACAGAATCCCAACTGGAAAATGTCAGTGTGGCCGAGTGGACAGACCCCAGCTGGATGGACAAGGTTAACCTAATCTGCCCTCTTTAGTGGTGGCATTAGAACAACTTTCTGATGAGAAACTTTGTTTTGTTGACTGCACTGTAATCTCTGTGAACCAGACTCCAATATCAATACCCTACATTACCCCTAACGCTCCACGGTGCTGTGGCAAAACATGAAATATGGTCTCGTAAAAGGTCTTATCAGCCAGACGGGTGGACCCAAGTGTTCCAGACGAGTGTGCTTAAAGGCTCATAGCAAGTTTAAAGGATTTAATTGATGTCTGAGAACAATATTAGCAGGATGTTTGCTACAAGACTCACTGGTAAGCAATTAAACACATGCCCTGCAGTTCTATTGTCAGCTTACTATAATTAATAAATGTTGCAAAAATACCGCTTCGGCAAAAAAAAAAAAGACTGAATGTTTCAGGTTTTCTCTGTGGGATAATGTGATATAATATGAATCCTGATAAACACCCTCAAAATAAGATCATAGTTCAGGTCATCCAATAAAAAGATATCAAAATGTGGGCTAAGAAAATAAGGTGCTTATTTGTTTTAATTCATCCCGCGGCTTAGTGCATGATACGGCTTTCACTCGCATTAAACCGACACAAACTGTTACCTGCACTCCCAAAAGGCTTTTTACTCATGCAGATTTTACCAATGATTGCTAATGTTTGTTTATCCTCCGCCTCGCCTCCCGCTTCCCCGCTCAACAGGTGTAATTCAATCAGCTCACAATGACGCAAATTATATGTATAACATATAAAAAATGGAATAGTTTATTACTCACCGGGGTGATGCTACGCTTTGTTAAGGGTTTGATTCAACCTTGGATCTGCTAGCAACAGTTATGGCGTTAAATCAGATTCTTTCATTTTTGTCTGCACTAATTCTTGGCACCGCAGAAATCCCAATACCCAAACGCGGATCTTAAATTATTACATGTATGTCGGTAAGACAAGGAGAGTTAAATAACAAAAGCGACGTCGAAGCTGTCGCCTGTATTGTATAATTAAGATTGACACTGCGGTCTTTGTGCTCTTCTTTCTAAAGAGAAAACAAGTCCTGTTCCAGATCTGGCCTCCGGCTGCTGACATCAACAGTGTGACAGAAGAACTCATGCTGATAAGCAGCATGACAATCCTTGGTAGTACAAAGCATCAATAAATGAGACATTGATCAGCTTTGAAGACTTCTGAAGCTCCTGCCACAGACAAGGTGATTCACATAAGGAAAGATGCATGATATAGAGATAAAGACGTAAAGTTGGCTTCACCGTCACTCTCTTAATCGTGGTTTTACCACTTAAAGGGGAAATTATTTGTAGTCCAGTGGGAGAGTGTGTCAGCTCTGCTCCACAACACCCCCTGTGGTGATTACTAGGAATAACAGGATAACGGCATCTTAATTTAATTCTCCTTTATTTCCCAAGACTCATTTGAGCCTGTTGTTTTAATTAAAGACTTTGTCATTTGGCAAGAGTGGCCCATGCAGATGCAGCAGCTGGTAGCTTCTTCAAATGGGGTTAATATTTGAAAGAATACCTATTTAGAAAAGTAATGTATTTATGAGAAATACAGTTTGGGAAGAGCTCGTATTAAAATCTTTGGTCTATACGGAAAGAGGACCTGGACTATCCCTAGCAGACTTGGATTAAACTTATGTAGTACCAGTTTTGGGAAAGACCATAGCTCAATGTTTGAAATATATTATATTGATTGCATTGATTATGTAATTTTTTTATGTGCATTAACAAAATGTTTAGGTTTTCTGTGCTAATGAACAGTATTCTGCATGTCTGAAACAGAGGTATCCATCTTGTGCATTGGATATCTACTCTAATTTGCACAGGCAGAATAATTACATGACATAACTGTATGAAGTTCAAATGCAATTCAGTTAAAATCCCACAGTACACCATGTTTTCCTTTGAGCTGTATTTACACAGTGTGCGATGTACTTACAATCTCATCAGCTCCCGAACAGCTTGACTCTCAAGTTATTGAAATTGCTAGCAGACAACAGACACAGCTGGGACTGCGAAACACCCATTTTTGTTTTAATTGGAAATACTTTTTTTTGCTCTATATCTCAAATAATATGAAGAAAAAGGTTGTTACAACAAGTGGAGGACTGACCGAATCTAGTGATCCCTCTGAATGCCTCATTGTTGGAGGAATCCACTGTTATCGACTGCTGTGTGCGTTCACTGACATCGTATCTCTGCTATATAATAAGAACGTTGGTGGAATTTCACTGTGCCGCATCAGTGCTGCAGAAATCAAAAAGACATATCCAATAAAACTAGGTCACTTTGAAGTTTTTGCATTACCAAAGCAACAAACTAACAATCTACTTAGACCATAACTTTAACACATTTTCCCTGAGTTCACTGGTGGATACTACTGTTTCTCTCTTACTCATACCTCTCAGCAACGGGTGTCGACCAATATGGATTCTTTTCCAACACCTAAGGTGTTACAGGTGAAGGAGGAAGAATGGCAGACTGGGGTGGGAGAACACTGAGAGAAGTTCAGTGTGGTTTTCAATCTAATATTCAACAAAGGCACCGGTGGAAGCTATGGGAGTTCATAGTATGGATTAATAATGACACAAGGTTCTGGTAGATTGCATTAGATTCTGCTGTCAAACCGTTCAATAGGGCAAAGAGTCTCCCAGCACTCTCTGACTTTTGCACAGGCTCCTTGAAGACCCTGCATGTCCCTCAACGGCTGCAGTGAGGCTGATAAATGGAAAACACTGTGGAAGACCTCGCTTGAAAAACTACAGTCCCAGGTGTGGAGGTCTACAACTATGAATGTAAAGCAAAATGTTCCTTAAAGAAACAAAGAATAAGACAAATACGTGGACGAAAGATAGCCTTAAGAATGGATGCCAGGAAATAGAAAGATGCAAGGACAAAGAGTAGCTTCTACTGGTTGGATATGCTTCATAACCGACGGGACCATGTGACCATCGAGGCTGTGATTGACAGGTTAGATTGAATACACTGGAGTGAATCTGAACAACAATCCTGTGCGGTCTTATTTCATGAAAAGAGCCTCGAGTAGCAGATAAAATTACACATGCTTCCAACAGTTGGCAGACTGACCTCAGGCTCTGCTGCACCCTTATCACAATGAATTACTGTTATACAGTAAAGCAACTAAAGTGTAGACTGCATTAGAGGGGGGATCCATGAATGAGCTATTCCCCCCCTGGGCTGGAAGATTATAACCCCACTGCTAAATCCAGGGATAATCAGAATTTTCTGTCCTTGGGTGTACTCCACTCAATAGAAAAGTCCTTCAAATTCTGTCAGTCTCTACCTGTGGCTAGAGGTAATTCCTCTGAGTTCACAGTCCGCCATCATCGATGTGGTGGAAACACATGGCTGCATCTGTGATGCTAATGTTGGGGTTTGGTAGAGAAGAAGGGAATCATGTTGATGTGAACTCCTCACTAGTTTTGGAACAAAGCAAAATTACAGATGATAAATTTCTCATGAATTCCATGAGTAAGAAAACAGTGTTTGCAAAACAAATAAAGCCAATCAAAAGTTAAACTTTCTGATGCTGTATCTGCTTTTCAATTTTAAAAGTATTTTTCTGGAAAAGAAATATTTTCTTTGGATTGCTTCTGATAGAATTTTGTCAATTTGTGTTCCGTTGATTGTTATTGTCAAATCTTTGTCTCATCATGTTAGAATTTGCGCTGACAAAACAGATTCGTTCCTGCATTTGTGATGCAAAATAGACACTTGTTTTTCCCCCAAATCTTGAAGTTGAAAGCTGTCTCATTTAGCCTCAGGGGGAGTGAGTGAAGCAAGCAACTGACCTGGATGCAAACCGGCGTGTTTGTGGAGTTAAAAAAAAAGGTGATGCATCAACTGGAAGGAACAGGGAGATGATTCCTAAAAAGATGGCGCTGAAAATAGAAATGTCTCAAGATTAAAACTGGCACGAGAAAGTTCCTTGCTCCTTGATATGAAGTCAGTCGGAGGTTTTCGTCCAAGTCTGGTGGTTTGATTTACCCTGCATGTCCACGAGTGACAGCTGACACCTCCTCACAAGATCACACATATTCCCAGAGGTCCTGCTGAGATTCATAACACTGACGATGTGACCAATGTCAATCTGCACCCCGTAATGAGTCTCCCTTTGGTCCCTTTATTTAATCGTTGCCTACGTTTGATGTGAACACTTAACCACAAATTTTCTCCACCATGCCTGATTAATGCTAAACCCCGCAATCACTCCCTAAATCAGTTGCTATTGTGTGCCGTGACACCTGCCCGAACACCTTGAATCGATATCCTCGGTTGTATTTTAGGGGAAGTCACGGAGACTGTAATGATGCTGAACAGCCCATTAAGGTGATGGAGACCTCCAGTGTGACGTGGGCAGCATCTCGGGGTCAGGATGTCGTGGTTTTGGGACGTGAGAAGGAGGTCATGCTGGTGGGGACTGCTTAACATACTAGAGATGTTTGTAATGACATGGGAAAAATTTCTTAAGTTGAATCAGGAGAAATGGCAGGAGGGTGTTTTTAAGTGGAATCATGTTTAGAATGAGTAAACCTGTCAGTACAAAAAGTATTTAGGTGTCACTCACTACCTTCAATGAGAAACAACTAACATTGACAAACTTTTTTTTTGCCTTTAGATGATAATGATACATAAGTGACTTCCTATTTCCTCTAAAACATGTTAGCTCATCAATTACAGTAGTAGTGTGATGGATTTTCTTGAAACTTGGGGAAAAAAAACAACCAAACTACGGAACTCAGTCGTCAGATCCAGGATTTCTAAAGAGTCATTAAATAATATGAATGTCTTGTTGGAATTTAGATACGGGTTTAACTTTAATTACCTCATTAGAGGAGACTTGATGAAGGTATGTGGTCTAATGGATGTCTTCTAGTATTCGTCTTTGATGAAATTGATCAACACTGGACCATAATGGCTGGAAAGACATGAGGACAAACATCGGGCACAATTATCTTTCACACTGCCTGATAATGGAAGCGTAATTATTCGAGCTGCGTCAGAAAACAATGCGCCTGAATGCAAGGGAAGTGAGGTCCACTGAGTTGTGCGAGCATTTTGCACTTGCTCGTGTAATTGATGGTTACAGTTTGCTGATCAAAAGAGACTTAATGCTGCAGCAGATGGAAATAACAGAGGAGGAAGAGGAGGTGGGTGAGCGAGGCTGTACAAAAGCCAGAGAAAGGGCAAGAGGAAACAAATGAAAGGTTAAGTCCAGACCAAGTAAATATTCATGTATGGAAAATGATATGTTTTGTTGCCTCAGTGTGAATGAACCTTGTTATTAAAAAAAAATACAAATGTCTTGGCTGTTAACAGTGGACAAAACAGTTTGAGTGGGATTTAGAGGGGGGCCTCTGAGCACTACTTTACATGTTTATGTTGCGCGGCCCTTGAGCTGTAACAATAATCTGCTGTTCTTTTAGTCGAACGGCTCCAATTCAGGTTACCGTCATGCATGCATCCACATACGTGTGCATGAATGCAGACACTTGTGTCAGATTATGCAACACGGCCGCGCTGCTAATCCCACATGACATGAATACATCTGGCTGACAAGCGTATTTAACAGCCTTCAAAAGCTTCACTATCGCAGCAGACCATGGAAGTTGGAGAGTTCCCAGCCAAGTAGCAGATACCGTAAATAGAACACATTTATTTCCAGTCAGCAGGATGTGTGGGTCAAGACCGCATATCTTAAAGCAGACATTACACAGCTGGTTGTAGACTGTCAGCTATAGGGGCAGAGTCTCAAAAGCATACATACAATCCTGCAGACAGATGCACACACACTGGCAGACAAAGCAGACAAGCAGTCCATATTCATGTTGACACACTTGGTTCTGTGCTTCAGGCCGTGACCGCATTTCACTTCTATAAAAAAAAGAAAAGAAAAAAAAGAGAAGGAAATCTCCATGGCAACAGATTCTGCAGCTTGTAGGATGTTCTGCGCGTGATGACATCATCCGGAGATAATCCAACAATGTCGACCAGGGGTACCTGATGACGTGCAAAGCGCCTCACACGTGAAAGAAAGAACAAAAAACGCTCACATACTCTCAGACCATGAAAAGGAATTATGAATAACAGAAACCTCTAGTGTGCAGTGGAGAAACGTGTTGGATATTAATACCTGGAGCAGGACGGCGGTAACAGTTGATGGTCAACCCTACAAAATTTCCATTTAAAAAACCCCCAGAAGTACCGTTTTTTGTATCTTTGAGGCAATGGACATAAGTTTTAATACCACTTTACAAAAAAATCTACATACTCTTACACATTAAAGAGGTTTAGCATGAACACCTAGCCAACTAATAATGATACCAATGGGAATCCAAATTCTATAGGTAGGTTCTGACACGGAATCACAATATGAGTCAATCTAATATGGATTTAAAAAAAAATGTATTTACTATCAGTGACATCACATGGAAAATGAACTGACTTGGCACCACATGTAGCTACTTAGTTAGATATGTCTAAATTATTGCGTGGATTATAGGGCAGGAAATTAACTGGTTGCATGTAAATTCCAAATTAACCAGGGATACTGGATGGTTCCCAGTGTGGGGAAGCTTGTACCTTACACCGGAATCATTTCTCTCAAATCACTGCATCAAGGAGCACAACAAAGAGGGAGAGAAATCATATCATAGGTACACAGAGACAGTAATGGTTGGCTAATGCTACCACTGAGAGTTGAATACGACCCATGAAAGCCTGTGAGATATGAACCAGAAAGGTTGTTAATGGCGCAACACAAACCAGGGAAAGGCAGCAAAGGGAATGCTTCACAAGAGGGAGCAACGATAAAATAAAGAGTTGAGATTAGAAGAGTGAAATATGGTGGGGGGGGGCGCACTGGCGACGGATCATTAAGGGCAGGTGGTGCACGGGTCCGCCTGTCGTCACCAGAGAGTCGGCTGCACACTAAATCAAGTCTTTCTTAATTTCTCAAATGTTAACTACACTTTACGAGCTATAATTATAGCCTTAACCCAATTAGCATTTGGGTTCAGTTCTTTTTTCCACACAGCGTCAACTAACATTTCAGTCCTAATGAGCTTAAGTTTCACAGTTGATTGGATGATTTGATTTTTTTCTGCTGTTGACAGGATGGAAACTTTGTACAACTAGCTAGTAATTGCTTAATTGTAGGAGAATTTGGAACTGAAGTATCTGGGTGCCCAACATCCAAGGGATAACACCACCAGTCTAACAGTTTGGAAAACCAATAGCAGGTTTAAATTTGGGTTGTTAAAAGAAGGCAGTCTGCTGTTGTTGGGTGGAGATGGAACCAGTTTGAGGTCGGGCTTTAAAGAAGGTGTTTCCCGCAGATTGAACTGCCTCTGCCACCTTTCCCTCCGGTGCAGCTACTCTTGAAGAGACAAAACAGAGACACAGTCCAAGGCCATCTTGCAGTGAGATGGAAGTTTAAAAGCACGACCATCCATGTGGAGAACAGCTCCGCACTGCCAAAGTGCATCAAAGACAAATGCATACAACCAGGATGGGACAAGGCGACTATAAGTGTGGCATATGGTCTGTCAAAGAAGTCAGGGACAGTCTTTCTGCTGCTGCTGGAATTTTTTTTATCCACAAGTGAATGTTTTGCCCCTGCTGCTAGCATTGTTTCAAAAAAAAAAAAAAGTACAGAATATACATCAGCAAAGAGATGCAATGAGATTTACCATCAAAGCGCCAAAGACAGAGGTGAAAATATTGACCATCCTACTACAATAAAGGTTTTATTCACACATCCAAGCTTGACCGCCCACTGAAACTGAATGATAATCAAAGAGGTTGTAGTCGTATAATGGATCAGCATCCCTGAAATGATGGCTGTGGCCTTCAGCTCACTGACGCTTGAATCTTTTCTCTGCTTGTGTTGGCTTGTGATGACTGAGAAGAGTGGTATGTGTCCTATCAAATTAAAGGTGGCGGTGTCTCTCCAGTTTTTCCTTCTTCTTTTTTACATATAGAAATGCGACAACTAGGGAGGGAAGACAGATAGAGAGATGCCACAAGCATGAACAGATGGCTGAGAAGGGAGTTGGAAAGAATGATAATAGGAGAGAGGGAGTGAGAGAACGACAGGCGGAGCGAAAGCGAGAGAGAGAAATGTGGATCAGGCTGAAAAAGGCCTCGAGTTCACTTCGGGGAATGAAGTAAGTAGGACAGACAAAAACTTAAAATCCCCCCAAAAAATGAGACCCAAAAATAACCCAAAGGAGAACAAACCTCTGAAGCCCCGCGAGCTTAGATGGTCAGTCAAAACATAATCTACCTGAGGAGGCAGCGAACAGGGGGCTGGGATCTTAATGGTAATCTATGCAAATGCCGTAATGATGAAAAAGTGATAAACAGGGACACCTCGGATGCAAATGAAGGCCCCTAAAGGAGGTGGATTCATCCATATGGATGTAAAGTTGGGGTACTATAATGTGAACGGTACGTAATGCCAGATAGAGGAGTGAGCAAAACTTCACAGTGGAGTTCTGTTTGCAAATCACAGCTTCATCTTCGTCACCTTTTCTCTCATCGTTCGGTAAAGAAATAGATCCTATTTTTTCTCTCGCGCTTAAGGCGTAGGTAATATACACTAAGAGAAAGTCATTAACTCGATTCCTTCATATCGTTTAGTTCCTGAGAACCCCATTTGAGCATAAGAAATGATGTGACTCATTAAGGGGGTTGAGCCAATACCATTATATTGTAAAATGAAACCAACCCCCATGGCCGATATAAAGCAGGCCTGTCGTCCAGCCTTCTGCAGTGAATTCTGTGCTTTCCCTGTCTCTTCTGTGTGTGATGTGTTATGGAAACCCTAACGCAGCAGTCTCCCCTTAACACACACACACACACACACACACACTGATGCACAAAGAACCCCAGAGGTAACATGCACCGGTATTTCCAGCAAACGTGGAAGGAGAGTGGGGCAGTTTGGCAGATTGACATCTGCTGGATGAGTGTTGATGCGCCGCATTATAGACCCCTGAAAAAAAAGAAAGAAAAAAAAAAAAAAACGGAGACGTGGAGATGTGACGCCGTCGTCGTCGTGTTCGCACGCGACCATTCTTAATTAAAGTGGAAAACCCCTCTGCACAACCCCGCCATCGCTCACGCACAATCCAATTTGATTCAGTGTTTACTGTCCGTGCCTTTGGGGATGTTTTGGATCAGCCTTTCACCAGATGAGTCACCGGCTTCTGAAGATGGAAAATGAAAAGAAATGACGTAGTATTTGTGTGTGTGATATGATGCATGCCCCCGGTGTGCGAACCCTTGAGAGAAGATATACTCAATTTAAAATGTGTGTGTGTGTGTTTGTGTGTGTGTGTGTGGGGGGCTTTTGGCGTGCAGCACTTGGAGGCTTTCTCTTGGTTGGTGTTTTATTCTAAATGAAACTTCTAAAATGTCATGACACATGCATATTGATGCTAAGGTTACTTCCATTGTAATATAAGAGGCCTTGAGGCTTGCTTAAAACACACACATACTATAAAACACAATTTATTTAGGCCGGCTTTATGAATGGAATAGCTTTCAAGACAAACATTGCTGATCCAACCCTGCAGTCTGTGTCAAATTTACATGGGCTGAGTCATTGCTATCGAACCGTGGTAGAAATTAATTTTTAATTTCATCACATTTAGGAGTCGATGCGGGTTTTTGCTTATGAGCTGCCAACGGTCATGCCTTCAAACTCTGCAAAAGCTTTCCACCTCCATCTCGACGGCATGACTGACGCTGGGATGACATCATTACCCACCTTTGTAAAATAACCAGTAACATTAGCTGGTAAAGGCCCGAGTTCACATGGTAACAAGCCGACAAGCCGTCAGAACATGTCGAGAGAACATCATGTCTGACAAGGGGAAATCAATACTGTGAAAGCCAGAACCTACTGTCGGAGTCTGACAAATTCTGTGTAAGGTGGCCTCTTGCTCTGAGTGTGTGTGTGTGTGTGTGTGTGTGTGTGTGTGTGTGTGTATGATATTCATCCTCAATCAGCTGTCAGCCTTCAGTCATGTTGGAAATACAGGACTGGAGAAAACGTGAACGTCTGGCAAAGTAAGAAATACTGAAATGTACCTGAATCAACATGGAAAATATGAACGTCATTCATTTGGATGGTTTTTCCATCCGCTTGTTCAGCTTGGCCTTTTTTAAAAAAAATGAAATATGTTTACAATGAAATTAATATTGAACTGCCAAAAGCTATAATTGGACCTGATTTCTTATTAGGTGAATACAAATAGAACAGCTATGCAACATATTACGTGAAGCCATAAAAGGAATCCTCTGGTGTTCACATGCATCATATAAGAAACAAGATTAGATAATAATAAATAATAAAAATAGGTCAGACACGCCTCCCCCTTGGGGCGCTATGTGGTCCAATCCTACATGGACCTTCATTGCATTATTTCATGATGTAGGTAATTTTCATTTCTGTGCTGATCGATATAAAAGTCGTGAGAGCAGCGATATATACAAAAACAGACTCGATTGCTCTGGTTCCATAAAAAAGATAAATACTGTATTGATGCAGAAAGAAATCCAACTTTTCAAACTCTCATTTTTTTTTTTTTTGCATCTGGTGGTGTGTTCCAAATTCTACAGCAACGACTGAGCTCGATTGAAAAATCTCAATATATCTCAATAAACTGAATCATTAACCTCTGAATGGTGATGTTTAAGCATATTATCGCCACATTATGGAGCCCTAATTAATACCCCACTAATTTGGCCACTATTGAACGATCCCTCACAGCAATGTAGCATCACAGAAAATAGATAATATTCTGGAAGCCATCTAAATACTTCATTGTGTCAGCAACTGATGCCAAAACTGATTCACTATGTTATTTTTTATCATTACGGGGAAGTAGCTAAATGTAGTATTGCTCTATTATTTTGAATTCTGTGCTGGAACTGGTCCAATGTGTGCAGAAATTGGACTCCATTACGTTTAATGGAGTCTTCTTCAGGACACTGATAATAATGGCAACTGTATTTAATGGTTGCTAATGAACTACAAGCTTCCACTGATGCTTCAGAGCTGGAATTAACATTAAGCGTTGCCTCTTTCGCTATATATGTATGCAACGTCAACATGGGAGCATAAAACTTTATGAGCAGAGACATAAGCTGGCAAATCCACAGCTGCTCGTAACGCCGCAGCTACTCGGATATTACCGTCAGGAGATACAGGAAGAGCGAAAGCAAACATGCAGTGAAGGTAGAGATGCACAGTTTACATGTTCATCTTAATGTATTTGCTGCAGCGACAAACGTACCGTGTGTGTGTTTAAAACGCATCGGGTACTGAAGCAAAATCTTACTTTACTCTTATTCTGCTTGTATTTTGTGCACAACATATAAATGTGTGCATGAACACACACAAAAATCAAACACTAGTGCAATCATCTAGGTATGTTGTCTCTTTGGCGCACACACTTCCTTCACCCTCCTGCTTTATTAGTTGATGAGTCATAGCTATGGGTCTTTTCTACTGGGACGATCAACACACCCAACGCACACGGATTACACAACAGGGCACCACAGATACACCTACACGCGTGCGCGCGCACACACACACACACACACACACACACACACACACACACACACACACACACACACACACACACACACACACACACACAGAATAGACTCCAAAACAGACGCGTGCAAGCGCACAACGGGGGCAACTTGGCAGGAACCAAACTCCACAGCCCGGGGGACTCTGGAGCTGCCTGGTGTTGATAGGGTAGGGCTGTTGTTCTTTCACACATCCAAAAAACTGAAAGTGTTAAATAGCACTGCCACCTGCTTCTTCCATGAAATGGGCTAATCAAGTTCATCCTGAGAAAAATAAGTCACCTATCAACTCTGATTTGAGATTTTTTTTTATTACTCAAAAGTACTAAAACACAGTATTATGAAGATGACCTAATATTCAAGTCTAAATGTCATGCAGGATGTAATATTCCCTTTGGCATCAACACAATCCAAATGTTGCCTTGAGGATATATTCCTCCAGAGTTCGATTTATTTCTGATGCTAATGCGAATTTGAAATCTGTTTGCACTAAAGCAAAAAAAACGCACACATTCATGCGCCAAGTTCTACTTCAAGTTGCCAAATGAACTAAACTCCAAACGTTGGTTGGTGTAACTTTGGAGCGTAAGTGTCGACTTTCACGCTTTGTAGTAAAGCTGCACTGGGCACTTTTTGCACTCTGACAGCCCCAAGTGGCAGCAGGAGATAACTGTTTGTGTGTTTAAAAGTTGGAATGATTTTGCCGAGGAAATATGCATGTGGTGTCAGGAAGATGCACACTGCTAAACTTTTAAATTTTCTCTTCTTTAGTGGCTGCTAGGGGATGAAACGGCAAAAAAATAAATAAAAATAAAAAAAGTGCCTTTGGCAGCAAGCTGAGCAATCTTTCTGGTGAGTTTGGTTGGTCTCTGGATATTCTCTTTTAAAAATACATGGGGGGGAGGGAGATTGTATTGCGCTTCATGTATGAAATGTGTGGAGATTTACCTGACAGCTTCTAAACCTGACAAGACTAAATACACAAATAAGGAAATTTATTCTACACACCATTGGATTTAGGTGTTGCTGGCTGCAGAGGGGAACTATTTGCCCTGTAACATTATTTTTCTGAGCATTATCCGTGCCAGAAAATGGGAAACAAAGTTCAAGGAAATAAACCTTCCCCAGTCCCTTTAATCAAGTCATTTTCTGTGTGTATTTTATTTTTATTTTATTTTATGTGTGTAACAATACCGTCTTAAGGAATTTGACTGTCAAAAGATTCCGCCTGTCTTCCTTTGAAAACTTATCTGTCTTTGGCACAATTCAGCATTCCACAGTAGCTCTTCTGTTTGAAGAACTCACTGCATCTGATATAAAACAGAAAAAAGACTCTGTTCTTCTAACGGGATCAAATGAGAAAACTTGAATAATACAGCCTATATCTGCTCAAAGGATGAATCTTTACCTCTGCCAAGGATGTTATATTTTCAGCCATGTCCTTCCCATTGTCAACACTGAACTGTTTTTCAGTGTCTCCTGTAGTTAAACAAAAAATAATGAATTTCGTGAAGGGGTCAGACATGGGTCAGGCAAGCTCGTTTGCCCTCGGTCAAGGAGTGTCAAACATTTATTTTGGTCCTTTTATTAATAAAAAACTCAGGATTTTATTATGATTAATGATGGTAAGAACAACACATTGCTGCAGCAGCTATAGTGAACTTTTAGGTCTATGATTGGATGAATAGCCTTAATGAAAATCCTGTTGAAGCTCCGGTCCAAGAGCTGAAGCCGCTAAAATGAGACCAGGATTCCACCAATGCACATGTCCTCTCAAAAACAACTTTACCGCCACTATGTCTCTGTCATAATTGAAATCAATACTGTCACCACATGGAGGGATGCTCAGTAACTTCTATCGGGCTTGTGATTGGTCGGCAGAGGGAAGAGTCTGGTGTATTTGCTGTGGAAGAATGGAGGCTTCCATGTTATGACCACCCTGAGTCTCAGAGATTAAACCTGAGCGCTGTAAAGACAGCTGGCACCAGTGGCTGCGGTTCCTCTCGGTGGGAAGCAGCAAAAGAAATGAAATCATTTTACAATTTACAATTTTATGGGCACTTTGGTTTCATTGTCTGGAACATTTTGGTCCCTTCCAAAAGCAATAGGTTGAACCATGGAAGAACAATTTTGTTGGCAAGCCACAAATTGCAACTCTTGCCCAGAAATGCTCAGGGAAAAAAAAAAAAATCCAGTTCCAGCTGGCGTGTTGATGGAAAGAAAAGAGAAAGTGCACTGAATTCTGCATTCTGTAAGTTGTTATTTGCATAAATTTCTTCATCATTAGGTACCAATTAATTCTCTAAATGTAATAAGAAATTTGGACACATGATAAAATGGTTATTATGAATAGTTTTCAGGCTAAAAGGACAGACTAAACTAGTCGAAGCAAATTATTAGGCTTTCATTTGTTAATGATTTGTCGATGCTAACGTCACTTTCTCTTTCATTGTTTGGCAAAAAATAGAGAGGTCAATAAACCCACCCCTAAAAATGGGTGTGGCAAAGAATTTCATGTATTTTCTCTGCTCATCCTACAACCGAAAGACTTAAAATATAACCTCCTTAATGTGGACACTTGTTATTCTTAACGACATTACGAGCAAGGACACAATCATTACCGATATCTCGAAGCAAAGCGAGAAATTGTCATTGCGTTGGATATCAGGAGCTGCAGCGATAATGCTGTACTCCAGTTTTTCCTGTTTTGTTTGATCCTATTCTGGTCTGCAGGGAGGTCAGGGCCTAACTGAGTATGTCATAATCCCTCCCACTGCTGAGAAAAAACCCCCACTTTCTTTACCCAAGGTAGAAACAAGGTGCTGCCTGACTCATAGCAGTTTGGAGACAAATATTCGCAACATTTCATCTGACATATTCATATTCCCTGTTGCACAGTCGCCCACGGAGCAAAAACAACAGCACAGCTGTAGATATGATGGACCAACACAAAACAGACAAATGCAGGAATGGAGGGAGACAAATCTGACCACAGTAGGCTGGTTTAGCATTAAATCCCTTGAGGTAACCGAGTGAGGAGGAAAAGCTACATAAAATCTTTCCAGATAAGAGAAGACATGTGCAACCATTTTTGAAAATTATGATTCTTGCTGTTTGAGTCTTGCATTTTGAATGTAATTGCAAATATCTGTGTGTTCTGGCGTTGTGTAGCAAAATCTTACTTTACATCTATCATCTTGTGTTCTTAAAGTTTGGTACCACTGTCACTTTCCTACTGTTCTGACTGTGATCCTGGTCCTCTGGCACTCTGGCTTGACATCAGAGGTGCGCACACTTCCACAAACACCGAGCACGCAATGGGGAGTTGGCCAAAAAGACCAATGTGAAACCAAAGACAGTGCAAGGGGGAAGGATGGCCAAATCAAGGTCATGCTCTGGGCGGAGAGGAGACGCTGTCATCTCTGTCCAAACCTGGATGCACAGTCACATAAATGCAGCCAGAAGGAAACCAATACAGCCACCTGCTTGGCTGCAAATACAGCAAGAGCAATTAGTTCAATCAGGCACACAGATGCGCTGCCAAGGGAGCGACAATGTGGAGGAAGTTTGCTGTGGGGTTAAGCTGGGAAGGCTGATAAATTCTTGAAAAAAAATGACTACTTATTAGTACGCAGGAGACAAAGCAACAAAACAACAGGGCATCAAAAAAAGCTGATGTCTCCGTCACCTCCGGCAGTTTAAGTTTTTAAAAAGAGGCTCACGGTGGAGCCAAGTGACAGGACGCTGTTCGCGTTTAACAGAGACCTAATTTTATGGTTGTAAAAGTCGCTTTGCTTAACTGCCACACTAAAAGGTGAGCTTAATTTCAAAGCAGGTGGCGCTTGGGTGCCAAGCTGTCACACGGTGCCGACTGAGTTGCACAAGCAAGCCTCCCTGCTGTCGGAGGCCCATATGCCGGTTTTTCCGAATCGAGGTGACGATCAGATGGGATGTAAAGCTTCGACTCCGTAGTGGCGACTGACGCACGTTGACTCTGGAAGAAAATAGATAGGAGACAGCAAAAGCATGTTCGCGCAGAGGGAGGCTTTTGCATTTTAATTCCGTGCTCAGACTCGAAGCACGCAGCTGTCGATGGAGCAACAGCTGGATGGGAATGGTCTAGGTTGGGGAGAGCGCTCGCGTGGATGCAACGCAGACAGAAGTCAGGGGGAAGACAAAAGCAAAAAAACGAAGGATACACAGAAAACTTGTTGCTTTAAAGTTGCGCTATGGTTAAACAAATCAAAGAGTACCACAGTAAGAATCACAGAACAAATGCCTGAGGGGGTTGTTGTACTTAAACATAAGGTCCTGCACACTCGCTGCTGTGGCTGTCCCAGCCTGAATGCTACGCACACCACGGATGTTAAATCCCAAACTATGGTAGATGGTAATTCATAGAGCGAACCAAAGCAGGAGATGGATTTCCAAACCACACCCAGACTGCAGCGTTTTCTCAAATATAAACCTGTGCAATAAGACGGTAGTGTCTGCAGGATTTCACCCTTTAATCTGACATTTACTACATTACACGTTCATATGGAGATATAAGGTTAAATTTATAACAAATTCAGGTTTTTTTTGGGAATATTCCATCAAATTCTAAGATGTCATCCAGAGGTGGATTAAAATCAACTCCACTGTTAACACCTTCACTTTGTGCGTACTGGCATGCTGTCCTCCCATTGGTTGGCTGGTGTTTACATCATCGTGACTCATAATCCTGAGGCGATGGAAGGAATAGTAAATTATTGTTTCATCAAGTAAACTAAATAACTTCTTTAGCCTACCCCTTTCAGGTAGAATTGTAACACCCACCTAGTTTCTTCCTCATTTTTATTTTTGTCAGTGGGTTGGTCAGCCTCCTCAAACAGTTTTATAATGTATCGATCTGCTACGAGGTTGTGTCCTTCCTCCGGGCCTACAAGCAGGTGGAATGTATCTTAGAAATAAAAATGACTAAAACAAACCAGGCTTTTCATGATTTATGTGCCAAAAGTCCAATTCATGATTAACGGGTCTACCCTGAGACGGAAGCATTGCGGCAGAGACAAGAGACTGGGTAACTTAATTCCTAGGCCAGATTTTAATGGTATTTTCTGCTAAGAAGAGGGAACGGCTTCAGTTTGCAGAGAGAGGCTGACAGGAATCCAAGCAAAGGGAGGCTCAGTGTGGACGATAACCCGCCTCTTAAGGTCAACCGTGATCGTAAAATGTCATCAACGGGTCAGTTGTTGGGTGAAACTGGCTGATCAGGTCTTGTGACATTCCCCCTCACTTAAAAACACTAATGGCAGCATTACTTTGTCAAGAACCCTTTCCAATCACCACCAACAAACCCCCCTCGTCCTAAATGACAGAAGCGATTTATGCCTCCGCCGTGCAGGGCTGTATTAGCCATTTGGGACAGCGTGTTGTCTTGCATCCACTTTTATCTGTAATAACTCAAGGTAAGACACGATCGTACATCATCCCCTCTGTGAATCCTAAATTATCTTACTCGCATCTCTCCCTTGCTCTGACTCTTCGTCCTACCTTTCATTCTCTTTCCTCCTCTCCCTTCATCTTTTATCTCACTCCATCTTTCTTTCCCTGCAGGGGTTTGACTCATCGGGAGACTGGCCAGGAATGCAGATCGAGATCACTCGCAGATGTACAATAACTTGAAGGGAATAAATAATGCCCTAATTGAGAGAAATGATGTAATATTGATCCTAGGGCCTCTCAACCTCTGGCATCATTGGAGCATTCTGGTGAGCCTGTGACATTTAGAGGGATGAGTGGTGTGTATGTCGAGGGTAAATGTGTGTGATATTAGGGATAGGCGTTGCTGAGGCTGTGCTGCGTGAGATTTTTTTCTTTTTAAAACTAAAATCTAGTGGTTCGATATGAACTCAGGGGCTCAGAAATCCGAGTGGGAGTGTCGGTGGTGCCGTCTGTACCTTTGGTGAGAGGCTTTAATGTTTGAAGCTTTTAATTTCAAAGTTATTTTTGTTGCATTATGCAAATTAGCCTTAATATTTCTCATCACTTTCAGTAGGGCTGCTGCACACATGAACTTCACTGAAACCGTGGGGTGCTTTTTTACACCGATCCTGACTGGAGCCCGTTTGGTTTATTAATGCTAATTTGAGAGCTGTCAATCATGCCGCTGCAGAGCAATCAACCTGAATGAGATGGCTTGAAAAAGGTTTGTCAAACTGCTGGTGCGAACGCAAGCTAAACAAAGCAAACACAGGATTTTCGTGATGGTAGATTTAATTCTGGAGTGAATTTAAAAGCTAATTGACTAAAATAACCAGCTTTTGATCTGTGAACTGTCAGAAAGAGCACTCTCTCTCTCTCTGTCTGCAATTACATGAGTAATGTACATATTCATGCAGGGATATTTGGTTACCATGGTAACATTCTAAGCATCAGGATGTCAGTATTTCTTACTAAATGCACCGGTTGGCTTTAGCGTCTTACATATGCTTAAATACACACTTGTCAGACAATGCATGCTGTCTAGCTAACAAGCGATAAAACAAACAAATCGATAACCCCTCATGTGATCATTATGTCTTCCTGACCCTTCGATGTTTATGTCCTTTACCCAAGGCCTTTGGTATTTACCTTGGACATCATCTATCACACACATCTACCTGTTTGTGGTGAGGTGCACCCTAATCCCAGTGTTGGATCATCAACAAGCACATTCAAGACATCAATATTAATCATTACATTTTGAAAATGGTGCCCGAATCAATGCGAGAGAATCTCACATCATCGGAAGATCAAAAATCCATATAGCTACAGGAAGAAATCTGTTCCCGGATAATGAGATGATCAACATTCATGGATTGATGAAGTCAAATAAAGGTTAGGCATTTCAAACCATCTGTTGGAATGACTTTCAGCCAAAGTCTAACTGTGTGTTGGAATCTGACATTCTGTCTGCTGTCTGAGCGCAGTTTATCATTTCTTTCTACCGTGGAGGCAGAACCTCACCAAGAGACGTATGAATTTGTCAAGCCTCTCAATTTAGATTAGAGGCTGAAAGTGAGGGTGTCAATGTCATCTTAAAGGAAATGGGAGTCTCCCAGCAACCGGGCCTGCACCAGAATAACAGCATATCGATGCGTCTAACCTCATCATTACCAAAGGGCTGCAAATTACAACTTGATGCGGCTGCCAACACCAAGTCAATTCAGGATAATGATGGTTTTGTTCTGCTGTGTCCTCTGTTCTTATCATTACACAATGCAACTCCTTCAAATGACTGACTGAAGAGCAATTTACAGTTCACGGTAATATTATTCACCAAACAAATAGGGAAGCTCAACCTGGAAGAGGAGTGACTATTGTCAGGTTGTACTAAAAAAAGGGTTGTTGAGATACAAGGTGACAGATTTTCATTGAAGTATATAATGATTTGTGCAATTCAACAATCGATTTCTCTTTATTTAATTTTTTATTATTCTAAAGTAAAACAAGGGTTCTCTAAATATACGTGGGCATGCCAGTATTACCCAGCTGTAGGGTCTATCGTATTGCATAGACTCTGTGGGTGCTAGGCAACCCTTTTGCAGCGAATCAAGATTATCTAAATTAGAATTTAAGATAAGTATTCAAATAGCCTGAACTGATGCATTAATACAAGTTATTTCCTTTCTTTCTGTTTTTATTTTTTGGCGGTTGCATGATATCTATAAAATTCAAAACCTTTGAGGACTGCAGAATATTTCGTAAGCAGAGAAGACAACAAAGAACGGACATGTTTTATCATGTTTAAAGTGACAGGTCTGCATACATCATCAGTCCCGTTCTCCTCCATGACGAAAAACTGATTGAAAATATCACCTTTGCACTTGATTCGAGTCTTCAAGTCCTACCCTTTCCGGCCAATCAAACGCTAGCGTGTCTGGATTGGTTATTTTGAGGATGTAGCCTCAGGGGGAGCATGAAATGATCAAAAAAGATTTCACTTCAAAGGTAATGCAAACATGCTCGCTCAACACAGGCAGGGACAACAGTTTCGGCGGTGTGGGCAAGCGGTGGGGGCGCATGTCATCATAAAAATATTATTTATTAATGGAATGAAAACAGATCATCTAAAAATGCAATCAAAAACAAACAACAGTTGACATTTTTTTTATGAACCAATCATACAGGGAAAAATTAATTCTAAAGTGCCACCCACACTAATAATGATAATCATAATTATTGTTTAATTCATAATAGCTGTTCAATTATAATTAATTTTACAGTGATGGGAGCAACCAGTGAATAAAATAATGTCACACAGAGGAAAAGAAGACGTGTCAAAAAAGACAAAAGTTGGAAGATTTTATTCATTCAACCGTTAACCCAGTCATCATGAATGAGCAATAAACAAATCCCACCAACACAGACTATTTCACAGCATGTCTAAGGTAAAATGAAGATTTATAGATACATAATTTATACTTGTATACAATTACCTAATATGCTTTCATTTAGCTTCCATAAAAGAAGCAGCAAGCAAATACAAACCAGAATCAAGCATGACCGTAATGGCTTCTGATTGGCTGTTCCTGCTGTCAATCAAGTCACTCTAAGAAGACAGTTCAAGGACATCATTGCTGAATCTGAAGATGAAGATGTAATAAGAAACAAAGATAATTTGTCACTGGACTGCAGCTCAAATTGAGGGGTTGGGGTACATGTGCGACCTTTAATTTGTTGCACAGCTCTTTCCCATTGTGGACTTGAAAACAACAATTTCACTCCCATTCCATAAAGGCTCCCAAAAGGCATCGTGGGAAACAAAAGCAAATCACAAACTGAAGCATAAGAGGGAAAAAGTGAATCGAACAAAAGACTATTAAATTACTCTGACACCAGTCAGAGGCATTGACAGAACAATGATGTGTAACAATATGAAGTGAGATGTACTTTATGGCTTTTTTAAAAAAAAGCTTAAAGAAATTTAGCGAAGAGACATCGTCTTCTGCTCACTTGACTGCAATTTCAGAAATTTTGTTATGGTGTCATAATGTCAGGTGTCAAGGCGATGAAGTGTGATGTATAGAGGAAGGAGGCAGTTGAAAAGGCTTGAAGTTTTAACAGCCAATCAAGATCAGAGGGGAGCTCACTTGGTATTCCCGGGAATGAACATCACAAACAGACTGCCACAACAGTCGTGAATTCAATCTAAAGCGAAATAAAACGTCAGGATAGGGAGGCAAGGAAGGCTGAGAGTCACGTCAGGTGTGCATGGAAAACAGCATCATAACAAATCGAACCTGACAGCAGAATAAAGGTTAAAGAAACAGGTTTGTATCTGGGAGTTGTTTTGGAACCCTGGTCGGGTTGCATTCAAGAGCGTGGAAAAGAACCAAACCGATTAAAAAAAAGGGTTTGGAAGAACATGATTTAAAATTTAAAAAAAAAAAAAATGAACGGAAACTGAGCAACGGCGTCAATTAGAAGACAAAAAAAGATGGAGAAAAAATGGCGAGGTGATTAACTGGAGCCACCATTTACAGATTCATCCGTTCCCTCTGTTCATCCCTTGAGTTTCTGCAACAAGGGCTTGAAAAGAGTTTCTCCACATTCACCTTTCTTCCACTCTTCTCCCTTCTCTCCCTTTCGCCTACCTAATTAACTGTCAGCCTGAGCCATTTGCCCTTCTATATTTCATGAGAGAATGAATATTAAAATTCCGACAAAACTGCCACAATTGCGAGAGGATATGCTGCGTTTGACTGGGCGCGATGTGGACACAGAGGAAGTGATCGTGGCTTGTACAGCCCGAGAATCAAATAGATGTTCATATATTATGTAGACAGAGCTGCTGACTCTGTGTAGAATATCAACGGGTGCAGAGATGGAGGGAGGAGTACATAAACACAGCTCCCACTCATCAGTCTTTTAAAATCAGAATAAAAATGAAGGTAAGGGATATCTGGAAAAATAATAATCCACATTAAAAAAGTGTACAGTTACTAAAAAAAAATTTAATAAAAGAAGCAATACTCAGCTATCAGGTAATGGACTTTGAAAATCACCATCATCCACTATAAAGCACTTAAACAGATGAGGGGACCGAGAAAGGCTTTTATCCATCATCAATTTGAAGCTACAATGATTTGCACCTATTTTCTGATTACCTTTTACCTCTGCAAGCTAGTTGTGTTCATCGTCCATGACAAATTTACTTCAAAGGAAGCCATCATCATGACCCATTTTCCTTTCCACCAACAGCTGAGCTCTCGCCCAATAAGGCACAAAGCGGGAATTTCCCCACGAGGACCAGCGCATCAAAAACCGGTAAGGCAAAGGAAAGGCTGCTGTTCCGAGGCGGCTGAGGGGGATCATTTGAAGTGACGTTTACATCGCGGACGTGAACGCATCGTGAGGGAAGAAGACCTGCTCTGATTGATTACTGATTCATTACAGTTGGATAAACATGATCAGCATCCATGCTGCAAGAAATAAAAACCAATAAACGTATGACAGAAATGAGGCGAAAAAGCAGCAGACGTGCCTTCATCGCTATTAAAAATATATCTCACAGCATCTGCAAATGAAACTTTTCAACTAAACTTTAAATTGCTTCATCAATGCCTTGATTGAATTTTGGTATCAAACAATAAGCGCGGCACATTAAAAAAAAAAATGTTAGAAAGTCTCATAAAAGTTTATATTCAAATAATTTGCAAGTCACGTCATAAATTAAGAATACATTTTATGTTTCCACAGCAGTAATTGCATTAGCTCATCCTCCTGGGTCTCTATTTGTTAAAGAATATGCATCATTATGTTCCATTATATCTACTTTGGCATTCTCTGGAACCCAACACTTCCTAGTAGGAAAAGAGCCATTATTTCACTTAAGCGGCTGGAAAGGCCTTCTATAAGAGTTATTTATGCAGTGTTGAGTGGCTTTAAAGTGATAAAAAACACATAAGAGTAGAAGCGATTTGATTTAAGTAGTTGCTAAAATCAGTATTTCTTCTGAAATGACAAAGTAGGTCCAACAAAGCGTTGACTTGAGGATGCTATTACACCAATTATTCTGAACTTATGACAAAAGTAAACAGAGGATGCGTTGCGTTTGCAAACACCTTCAGAACCGAGCATTAACAGGATCGGGACTGTAAAAACTGAAAATAAGGAATAAAAGCCCGTCTCATATAGAAACCTGATTCAAATAATTGCAGCTCATGAAGAATTTAAGGGGATTTTTGGGAATATCATCGGGCTCCAAAAATTCCTACCATGTGCGCAAAGCATGGAAGGGCTAGACTATGTAGGACAAAGACATGGAAATGGAACAGGACCGATTTATACACCCTTGTTCTTCCCAAGGAGGGAAATAGTTTGTTTTTGACCCATCCCAGAGGAGCCGTGGGCGGTCGAGCAACGAATCGACCAGGGAGCAAATCTGGGTTCAACATCTTTCGAAAAAGACACTTCAACATTAAACCTGAGCCGCTCTTTCTTTCGGTAGCGGAAAGCAGGCAATCAGTGATGTTTCCTTACCTATCGCCATCTCGATGACACTCATCTGGTTCTCCGGAGGGGAAAGGATTTTTGGCGGCTTGTCTGTCAGGGGAGCTGTAAAAACACAAACACAGAGGAGGAGGAGCAAATTAAATTTCATATCTTCCTTCCCCATGGACAGCTAGAGTATTATTAATTCATTAAAAGACCACAATAAAGGTTGCATCGGAAATGAGTACAAATGCGCGGAATTATAGTATTTTAAGAGTGGACGGAAAAGAAACGAATAAATGACTAAAAATTATTACCCATTCAGAGGTTTAAACATCTGTGCACATGCCTTCAAAGCAGCAGCAGCTGCTTCAGAACTGCTGCTATTCATTCCCAGTAGAAATGAGTGGGTAAACCATGATCTGGTTATGAAACAAGGCTACGATACAAACGGTACTGTATATACAGCAGCTGTGTAACCAGTCAACCATCTCTGCATCGACAGTATGCCCCGAGGCGAAACTCATTCACAGCTGCAGTGAAGGTTAAGAGCTGCTACAGGAGATGCAGCATTTTTCTGCTGCGACTACTGCGACTCTGACCAGAGAAGATGCGAGGTCCCTAAAAATACCATAAATAAGCATCTGTTAGAATGATAGTAGGGAATAAAAAAAAACAAAAACAAAAAAAAACTTTTGCACAAGCGATATGTTATAAAGTGTCACAATGTCGGCCATGAGCAAGTTGCTGATTCGAAAGTATAGGACATCGGAAGAGCCTTCGTTGCAACTCCCTCCGAAAATACACCAACTCTAATTAGACAGCTGCTGAGTAACAAAAGACGTGCACTTAGAGGCTCCTCATTATAACCATTCCCTAATTGGTTCTAGTCTACAAAGTGGCACGAGAGAGGGGTTTCTGTCTCCGCACGCTTGGAAAAAGTCGGAGGGACGAGGCTTGTTTCACTACAAATGACTTGTGGTTTGACTCGGACCAGCAATGGACAAGCCGGGGCAAAAAATTAGCGGCGGTTTAACGGAAAGGTGTGACAGAGTTCACACTCTTCCACGCTCCCGGTCCTGGTTGACATATCTCAGGTTTAACTGCAGTGGTGGGAAATTTAAATGAGTCTTGGGTCGATTGAGCGTTTTCGTTTGGCCTATGCAGTCGGGAGCTATGAGTTTCAAGATGCAACAATAAGATCCTGGAAATTCACTGACACACTGCGCGCAGCTTCACGCTTGGTTTAGGTTAGCAAAAGTAACAACTCAGCTTGTAGGGAAGCAAATTATCCTTTGTTTCCGACATGTTTCCGTCAGGGGAACCAACTATTTGGACGCTATTTTGAGGGAAGCACAAATGACTTGATTGGTTTGATGTACTTTAAAGGAATATCTAATCATCGGAAGACGACGAGACTCAAAAGCTTTTTTATCAGAAAAACAACACTTTGAAAGGAAAACACAGAGTCCAAAATATCTGATGAGGGAACAAAATGTCAAAATGTTTTTCAACATTTTCAGCCCGATTGTCCTCATTAAGAAAATGATGATAAGCTGTATATGCAAATGGTTTCAAATTTACATCTATTTTAATCACGGTGATCATCCTTTTACTTAGTCTCCATGACCAGAAGATGTGACTATGATTGCAAACATTTTTTTTGTTTTTTAACATAAATTAACTTTAAAGGGCTGCCTCATCCACAGACATTCACTCAGAGATGTGTCAGGAGGATTTTCATTTGCAAATTCAATGATCACACCTTAAATTACATTACATTTACATTACTTTTATTCTAACTTTGACTGTTGCCCTGATGGAAAAATGATGAAACTTCTATGTATGAAACATAATTTTCTCTTTCTTCAACCTGAACCAGATGTCTTTTTGCCTGAATGTCTGACACTTTTGGAGTAAATACAATCAAAGCCATAGCAAGGTTTTAAATACAGGATCATATCATTACCTTAATCATTTCCTTCATGATGAAATATTAATCAATTATTCCAATTTACTATTACTTGAAAAGGAAAAAAAAGAACCCTTTCCAACCCTTATGGTTTGTCTCATGCAAAAACAATAGTGAGTTTGAAGGCAGGAAGTGGTGCATGAACAGAAATGTGGATAAAATTATTTATAGTAACATGGAAAGAGAATTCTGCTGGGGATGTGAGCTTCAAACATGGGACTACAGCTCTCTGTTTATTCTGTCCAAATGAGTTGAAAGTAATATTTCTGTACGGTATTTGCGTTAATGAAAAAACAAGAAAAGGAAAAATAAATTCCATGTCAAGCCCTTTTAATAGGGGGGATATATGGAAGTGAATAACATGCTGTAATGACCCGTGGGCAAATAACATGGAAAGATTCTGTACTTTTATATCAAAAGGACGTTTTAATCACTTCTTTTTCCACAAAGATTTCAGCATTATACATTATAGAGCAGTGCTGCTGAAAGCTATCTTCAGCAGCACCTGGAGGATGGAAGGCACGAGTTTGAAGTTACAGAATCAGCTGGCGGGATGTTAAAAACAGTAGAACGGAACAGGCGGCACAGTTTTAAAATAACCTGAAAGCTTCAAACCTCCTCACAACTACAGTGAATTGAGTCACGTGCTATTAATACCACACAACGGCACAGCACACTTATGTTGACCATGAATGCGGATACAGTCGACGGAAGTGAATTCAAAGGAAGGCATTAGAGAGATCAGAGTCAGTCCTCAAGCTTTTGCAGCGGTATTAGCTGCAGAAGACGAGTAAAAGTAGAAAGAAAACGTGGAAGACGGACTCAGCACTTGACAGCAGGAACACGGTGCATGTGAAGAAATATTCTGTTTTTAGATTATCATTGGTTTACTTGGATACCTTTATGCAGAATTATGTAAAAGAACAGTTGGACGTCAGGAGAATGTTCTAATTTTTGGCTGCTGGAGGCTGAACATTTGTCTAAACAGCCATTTATTAAACTATTAAACGCATGTATGACCTTTCAGAGAAATCAATGACTAGTTTGGAAGATGATCCTCGAGTAACGTGCAGAAAATCACAGAAGTGTCACGTGGAAATGTTGAATATAGATTTATTTATAGATGAATTCTCTGTGCACATTGATTTCTGATAATAAAGTGAATGTTATATTTATACTATCTATCTATATAGAGACAGTTTGCATCCTGTCTCCAGGCATCACAGTCACTTTCCGTTAAAACCAGAGGGAATGCACATGACTGCAGCACGATCTGTAGGAAGTGAGAGCTTAATCTCCAGTGTCCTTCGCCGATGACAATTCCCAACTCCGGAGTTTCATCTGCACAAACAGGATTACTCTTTTGAGTCTTAATTAAAAGGGTATGCCACACCGTTCACTGTCGCAACCTCACTTTGCAATCTTAGCGGCGGAAGACGGATGTATTTTAATTAAAAAAAAAGAAAAAAAAGTCACGCATGGACAGGTATGCAGACGCTCGCTCTCATTTGAATGTGAATCCTGCATTTGATTTGCAGCTGAAGGTGAAATCCCAAAGCTGGAAGGTAATCAAAATTTTTTTAATAAACTAATTTTAAAGCGCGGAGTAACAACGCACGAGGCGGATGCTTAACTCAGGCAGAAACGCTGCCCTTCGCCCAAAATCAAGGGCACGCCGCTGGTAGGCATGTTAGTGGGATTGCTAAAACACACATTCACAGTCAGACACACACACATATTTGAGATTCATTAGTGAAGCTAGCTGGTGTTCTATGCTGGGTTATTAGGAGTGGGCAGGCTTTTTGCTGAGGGGCTAGTAAAGCATCCAGCCTGACTTGCTTGTCTACATGCAGAACAAACATACTTGCAGTGAGAGTCCTGCACCCTCACACTCATCCCTGCACCCATAAACACTGACAAGCCTGACGCTGGAATCACCTGGGGGGGGGGGTCTTTAAAGGGGCCTCCTGCGCGGGCCCTGTGATCTGCTCGTGTTGTGATCACATGATGATGGATGGGGAGATGGAGTAATGAAACAGAAAAAAAAAAATAGACCCCGTTCTCTCCCATTAACTCTACCGGCGCCTTCGCTCCGATCTGTCCGTCGCTCGCCGTGTGTCTTTGGCGCTGTGTCCATCTGTTCCTGTCGCTCTCAGGGGTGAAAGAGAGAGAGAGGAAGAGGGAAGATGAAAAAGGAGGGAGGAGGAGGAGGAGGCACGGAGCGAGAGGGTTGTGGTCCTCTGTTCACACCTCATTAAAGACCACTTCAGCAGACATAGATTAAGAGGAGCACCACTGTGTGTGTGCGTGCATGTGTGTGTGTGTGTGTGTGTGTGTGTGTGTGTGTGTGTGTGTGACACAGAGAGAGAGAGAGAGAGAGAGAGAGAGAAATATCCTTTTTAAATTTTTAGCTCAGTTTTCTGCCACTTTGCAACAAATATTTCTAACATGTTTAATTCTCATCCAGTTCCTTCACATCAATATTAATTATTTTTTTTAGTGATAATTCAAAAGATAACAGATAAAAAAACTCATAAAATTAAGAAATATGCACATATGGGCGATTTTATGATCATTAATCAAGAGATGTGGAATACCCTGAGTGGCAGCAATTGATTTTTCAGCGGTTATCTCACCTTGGCCTGAGCGTATCGACACCTTTTTAAAAACTGTTCTGCCTGTTTGCCATCGACACAGTGACTAATTAGAAACACACTGCAGACAAAAGCTGAACACACTCAGCGCTGCACAGAAGCACCACAGATCTGGATCTTCTTTCTGTCCCAAACAGAACACCGTGTCAAAGAACACAGCCGCACAGCCGTGCTAAATGTTAAGGTCGGGTACTTAAATGCTAACAATGTGCAAGTGTGGAGCGAGTTTAATGTCGTTCATGTTCAACACTTAACTTTCGTGTGCTACCTTTGACACTACGTCGACTCCACGAGACTAGATTCAAATAGCAACATCTGAAAACTGAAAATACAGATCTGTTTTTGTGTCTATTGATTATTTATTGTTCAAAGTTTGATTTATTGGGAATAATTTGATCTCATCATTGAATTTAAGAGAAGGCCAGCCAAACTGTGTGAAACAGACCTGCTAAGACCATGCTAGGCAAGCGGAGGTGTCATTAAAGTGATTTTGATGTGTGCGACTCCAGGACAGGATACGTTAGCAAGAATGCCTTCGCAACGGAGCTTCTGATCTCTAGAAGGAGGAAAAATTTGTCAGCAGCTGTCTGCGATTGTTAAAGCCAGACGGGATAAATGGACCACCATTGAAGATTAAGTCACTTTGTCACATATAGTTTCTGCTGGTGTAACTTCTCTTGATGACATCAAATTATTAGTCAAGACTTCCCCACATTTACCACGTTGACAATGCATCAATCTATCTGCTCAGCGCCTCTCGGTACATCATTATCAAATCCTTTCTGAAGAGATATTCCGTAGCGCCGGCTAATGCCTGCTGGAAACTGATGCCCAGATGTTAGGTCAGTGCCAGTTCAGGTCAAACAACATGAGGCATTTTAGCAAAGTACACTTGGAGAGAAGGCGGGGGGGGGGGGGGCAAGGCTGGACAGAGAAAAATAAGATGGAAAATGAAATGAAAAGACAGGGAGGGAAAATTAAGGAGGGAAAATAAGGTAATACTTTGTGAGGTTCTGAAAAAACAAAACAGTATCAACCCTCCAAATGTCATTAACAATGATTAACCGTGTTACTTTCAGACCTACACTAGAGGATATTTTTTGTTTTCAATGTGATATTTGTTATTTGAAATGTTTATGAATATTTATGTTTGGCCAAAAAAAGATTTATATGAGGGGCCTCAGAGCTCAGATGTTATCCAGTTAACTTGATGGATTTGTTCACGCACACTCCTAAAACCTGTGCCACTTATAAATTCAAGACTAATGGTTTTCACAGAAGGTGACAGATGGCCGTTATATTGACTCTTTTTGCCACTCTGTTATGCAGAGAGCTTCTGGGTAGCGATATTATGTGTTTGCACGCATATTGGTCAACATGTCCATGCTGCTGTTCAGAGCCTCCACAGATTCTTTGAATAACTGAATGGTTACTGTAGCTTGTTGGAGGCTCACTCTGACTCCACTTGACCTCTTCGCTTTAACTCGAAAGGAATTATCTTAAAGACGTTGAATCGTTTTTTTGGAAGCCATTTTATTTTTTTCATGCAATGTTAGGTTCTTTCACTTCTGGTCTTTCGAATCTGTATTGCCGTTTAAAACTTCAAAACACAACTTTTAAAAGACACCAGAGCACATAAACGCCTTGTATTCCCATTAGCTGGTCCCATCCACATTTGTAAAGCATCTTACACCAATGTCTGGTATTCTAAAGGAGGTTGCATGACCATAAACAAACATTATAGGGAACAATGCTTGGGTCAATTGCTAGAATTAAATACTAGCAGCTATTGCGCATGATTACATTCTGTACCTACTCTGCTGTTGATGGAAGTATATTGTATTTTCGAGAGGCTGTCATCAAGTGCTTACAAGGGTTTATTGTGCAATTTTCCTTTTCATGGCTAAATATGCAGGTCAATAGACTGGAAAAATGCTATTGTAAATTCTTAATGTGACCTCAGCTGAAGGAAAAGTGCTTTCATTACCACACGGCATAACTGGTGCAATTTCCAGTCGGCAAACAGATTTCACAAAACAGCAGCGGCCGCATAAAATGTGCGGAGAAGCCAGACATACAGAGCAGTTCACTGTTTATAAGGACAGTGATGCTGCTGCTACAGCTGCCTGTGATGGGAGGTAAATTTTATAGTTCCGCCAGAATAACAGTTATTTCTGCGGGAGGACTTTCAGGCTGTTACCCTGACACATCTGCTGGAGGGTGGCGGTGAAACCGAGCCGGGTCAGGGAGAGTGCAGTCTTCTGATGAAGGTGGATGGCGTTCAGCAACCGGGAGGATGTGGATTTAGATTCTTTAGCATCTACTTGGTGGGATAATGATGGGTCAGGAAAGCGTTGATTGACTAAGCTGACTGGTCTCAGCTGTAGGAGACAATCTCAGCGACTGGCTGGCCAGCTTTTTTGCATCTATTCTTAGTGCTGACAATGCAGTTGGGGTGGGGTGGGGGTCATGTGATGACTCACGTTTGTTTGTCCCTTTACTTACTGGATATCCGGATAGAAACTATTGGCTGATCTGGTTTTGAATTCTCTGAAAGGTTCTTTTAAGGTTGGAATATTTTAATTGCAATACAGCGCTGAAGCTGTTAGGCGACACGTCTCTGTCTCATCGGCTTTATCAGAAAACTACTTCATGATTGTTCCGGTTTTCATGACAGTTGCGCATGAGGCTGTATGTGCTCTCCACATCTTAAATGGAGAAAAGATCGTTACCCTGCTCATGTGCGACCTGTGTTAAGCCGTTTGGAAAATGCCTGCTCATTAGCCATCAGATCAAAGCATTTGGTGGTATTCATCACCGTCTTGCTGAAAGTACATCTGATCTAAATGTATGTTTCTGATGTACAAAAAACCTTCGATGGCAGTGAAAATGGGATATTGTGGGGTGATGTGGAAATGTTCTGTGCTGGAGTCATTATTGGAATGTTTTAAAATGTGTTCTCCGCTAGCAGGAGGATACGCATGTCAGGGCGTACTATTGATGTGCTTTTGAAGATTCCATTCCCTAAATACAAAAGAGAAAAAAAAGTGCATTATTTAGATTTCCTGCAGAATTGTACCGGGATAAGGCAACGTTTGGATTGGTTGGATTCTCCTTAATGACTCCTTTGTCACCTTTGTTGTTTTGCAGTGTATGCTAAGCATATAAACCACATTTAAATATATCCAGCTATAGGAAATCATTGGGGAAGCCAGTCCAAATAGACATGTCATGTCATTCCCTTTTGTCACCACTATCGGCTGCACATTGGAGATCAATGGTCGGATCTCTACTGATGAGTCATGAAATGCTCTCAGAACAAAAGGTAGATGGATTTGTTAGTCACCTGTCGTTCTTCCTCAGCTCCCACTCATGCCTAAACTCAATCCGTGTTGTTCAAACATTTACTGATACGCTTCGTTTCAACTTTGTGAGACCTGCCTTGCATGTTAGCTACTCGATAAAACACACTAGCAGGTGCTATGAGTTGTATCTATTGTTCTAGGGAAGTGGGTCGAAATCTCATATGATTGTTACATCACCTTCAAGCGTGTCCAAGCACCTCTAACCTCACTCTTGTCCTGCTGTAATGCACTGGAGTGACTGGAAACACTATAAAAGCAGCCATTTCCAAGATGCTCAAACCACCATGTCTCAGAATAGCAGATCAAAATCTGTCTCGCCCCATTCTAATATGTAGTCAAAATGTGACTGAGCCTTTTTGTGCTCAGTTGAGTTGCAGCCACTTGTTATGATGGATATCTTGGAGGTGCAAAAGATAAATCTTTCGAGTGAAAGTGGAAGCTGCTTGTTAAAATGAGCTAGATGCTCTGCGAGGCTCCTGGAAGGCACTGAGAAATCTATTGGGAAAAAAAAAAAGAAGGGGGCCCTAAAGAAATGACAATGCAATGTTCTCAGATGATACTTGTTGAAAAATACCAATATAGAAACCTTGAAGAGAACACAATAAGGGTAGATTTCCTTATTGAAAAAGGTGTTCTTTCAGAAGATCCATCAAAACAATTGAATATGAGAAAGCTCATAGGATGAAAAAGCTCATTCAGGGGAAATCACATAAATCATATAACTGCAGGCATGGGGAATCGCTGGAGTGCCTTCACTCTCTCTGGCGAGGAAGAAAGGCACTCCACGTAATTACTCACAATGGTCAGAGATAGCACCCTGAGATTTTTCCCTGTAATGAGATGTGTTTTTTGAATCTGTTGCATACTTTCAGCCCAAAGCAAGAGTAAACATTTGCTCTGCTGGACGAAAGGCGGTTCGTCCCTGGATCAAGTATGACGAACCCTACATGTCCAACAAAGGGTTACTTGTTAATTAGAGTGGCCTGTAGTCATTACTCACCTGTTTCCTCAGCGGTGGCCGACCGCCTCAGAAATGTGTTATTCACTCGCCGATAAGGATGGTGGGAGGGAGATGTGTTTCAAGCTGCCTGGCTTAAAATACACCATAGGGGAGGAATAGAGGATGAGTCAGAGAGGAAGGAGATGGTGGTGAAGAAGAAGCAGAGCTGAAAGAAGACTCGGGGTTTCGGATGGAGTGGGAGAATGAGCCGATTAGCCGACAGAAAGAAATGATGATGAAAAGGTAGAGCTGATGCTAATTGCAGCTTTGAAAGTGTGTGTGTGTGTGTGTGTGTGTGTGTGTGTGTGTGTGTGTGTGTGTGTGTGTGTGTGTGTGTGTGTGCAGGGGTGCAGTTTGGGTCATTGCTTGAGTGTTATTGAGGAAAAGTGGGCGGGTTAAACTGTGCACATGCATTTTATTGACAGCTTGATCACCATCCTGTCATTCCTGCTCTGCATATATTGAAAAAAATCTTTCTAAAGTCGGGAACTATTGGCTTAGAAAACCTGAAAGATAAATATTTGATGTTTACTATATGTTGGTTGAAACAATCACTCAACTAAAGTGGAATATAATGATGTCTGTTATTTTTAAAGCATTTTCACGGCTTTCTTTACTTCTGAACACAATCATTGTAAAATAAAGATAGATTTGGACATTTCTTTGGAAACCTTTTTGGTGTGTGACTTCGTGGGTTGACCTTCTCTAACTTTGTCATGTGCTTTATCCATCCATCCTCTAGTTTTTTTCTAATATATTGAAAACAGAATGCTAGGATGGGATGGGTCCTCCTCGGGGTCATAAATCATACACTATGGTGGTGGGGCAGCGTGTGTGATGCATTCAGGTTTCAAACCATTTACGCATGACCAGTGGTGTTTAGATGAAACCCACCATTTTCACATCAAATAGCGAGGGCTGCAGAATAAATTTCAAGGAAAAATAAGTGATAACGAAAAACCGGATTGCACCACATTTTCTTAATTCTACAGTCATCAGTTTCTCACTATTAAAACAGTGATAACTCATCTCCAGGGTGCTGCTGTGACTCAGAAGGTGGTCACTTTTTTTGTTTTGCTTTTGTGCTGCCTACAAAACATGTTAACATTCAGGAAAGCGTAGGAAAACTATTCCGCTGCTTGAAAACTACAGTCATACAATTTACTGGATGACTTTACTGGAAGGTAAAGAAAGAAATAGCTCCACCCACGTGTAGAAGGCGGTTTTTCTGTCCACTTGCCATGAAGCATGAACTCGCTTGAGAACTTAATACAGTCACTGGCCATTACTATGAAGCAGAGTTGAGGAAAAAATGTACTATTGATTCATACACTTTCGTTCATATACTGCGTTCTCAGCAAGGATTCCTTGCCATTTGTCTTAGCTTTAAATTTAACTCCTCGACAGGCAATACCTGTACTTCCCTATAATTAAAAAGTGAATTAATCTCGAGCACCAGCTGTCATAAATTCCCCTTTTTCCCACCCGGACTGCTCCTGTTCCCCTCAGTAAATATATTCAGGGCAATCAATAGGGGTATTGCTATGTATATATCCCTTTGAGAATCAGTTTGGCAGTTTGCCTTTGGCAACGCTACACTTCCTTCTCCCCGCCCATGTTATCTTGCAAAATGTCCGTCTCTACTTCTATACAGAAGTTGGCCGATGTTGACGGAAGGTGGGAGTTAGCAAGTGGGGGTGTACGAGCAAAGGGTTGAATCTGTCTTTTTAAAATGTTGTAGAAAATGTAGAAGAAACATAACAGGAGAATACACATTTTCACTTCCTGCTCGAGCACCAGAAAAGGAGAAGGGGGAGCTAATCTGACAAGTTCTGCTTACTTGAGTATTTAAAATAAAGTGAAGAAAAGTTGCAATTAGGCAGATGTGTAAACTAAGACTGTGCTGTAATTAATCATGATTACGTTAATTACACTTTGTTTTTTGCCATAATGAGGACTAAAACGAGACGAATGGCAGAGGAAAAATATAGAGAATGAAGGATCTTCTGCCAAATGACACTCTGCTGCCTCACACTTTCTATATTCAGATTTCATTGCTGTGGATATTAAAAATGCCAGTTCTCTCCCCTCGGCAAATAAGTTCTCTCTCATCCCAGCTATCCCAGCATAGTGAATTATTTGTCTGCTTCGAATGTAAAAATGTCTTTTTATGTCCATTATTTCCCTATTTTCCATAAGCAACGCCACGTCTGATACTATCTTTTAATTAAGATTTTACAAGTTGCTTCCTCCAGCTCAAAAACGGGGGGGGGGGGGTTTCTTCAGCTACTGCAAGCTTCTCAAGGACAAATTATAATATTCTTGTTTAGCGACTTGCAGATCTCATCTGAACTAAGGACTGTTTTTTTATTTACCCTGTGCAGCAGTTCACAGCATGCAGGCAGGATCTCTATAACATTTTATTAAAGACTCTTTGGAGGCGCAGCGCTTTAAAAAGTGCAGTCAGAGCAGTCGAACTTTGATTACATATAAAAGTTTGGCCGAAAAGTCCTTGTTACAAGCACTCTGAAATATAATAAGCCATAATCCAATTATCTAAATGTGTATAAATTTAGCAAAATGATGGCGTGTGATGACAGCTAATTGTGCTCTTAAACACGTTACAGTCTGGCTGAAGATATTTTGTGATTTTAGCTGCACAGGACTTCTTTACCCAAGACGCAAAGCTTCATGTTTTGTGCTATATTTCCCAATATTATGTACATTCTACTCAGTACTGAAGAAACGCAGTCAACATGGTTCTCTATACATACTTTAAAGATCCCTGTAAACACGATTTGATCTTTGATTACAGCAGTCTAACCGTCACTTGTGTTTCCTGGCCATAGAATAAAATCCATACTGCGCTTGAAGGCATGCTTACCATGATGGCAATACAATAGCTACTAGAGGCAGATAAGTCTTTTTGCTATAATAGCAAGTACCGCTGTAATGCGACACAATCTAGCTGTCTCTGCAGCCCTCTCTGAGCAAATAGAAACAAATTGGATTTGAATGATCATGTTCACATTCAAATGTTCAACAAATTGGGCTGATCAAATATTGGCATTTGACTTAAACCACTATGAGATTTGATGACTGATTCCTAAAATGACTTTAGCCAATGTGCTCAGAGCAATCAAACATTCATTTGAATGTGCATCGACTAAAGCACAAATCCACTGCATTATTCATTAAATCTGCCGCCAACATACCTCTTGAAAAAAAAAAAAGTAATCTGATTAAACCAGTGGGCTTGCGCACTTCCATTAAAAAAAAAAAGGATATGATTTTTTAATAATAAAAAGCCCTAAAATGGATGTTACGCAAACAAAAAAAGAAATCTTTTGCTCGGTGAAAGGCGAGTAGGCTTGTTCTCAAAGGTGGCATGACATCATCTACTGAAATACAACCAGAGTATTTCCCTCAGTCTTCAATTTTTAAATCCAACGCTAATAACTGGGCAGCTGAATTTAATCAAACTGCACCTCCGACGCTCCTCCTCACAAAATATTCTAACAATCTTGTTCAATATGGCTTGACTGAATCGTGGCGATCTCTACAGAGATAGCCGAGCCCCTCTCTGGCACTCTTTTCATCCGTCTTTCAGATTTGCAGCCTCCTCTCAACCTTTCTTATCACTACCACACACATCTGACCTTCCTTACCAGCCTCTGGCTGAGGACCTGGGCTGTCATTGACATTCCCTTGCGTCATCGTCGCAAGCTCAAAATGACACCGTGACCCGGCAGGTAAGCGATTGCGATCAAGCGACATCACAAGGAGAGGCTATGACCGTGAGATACGGACTGATTCACTCGCTGCTCAGTTCATCATCGCAGGTGCATAATGTGTGCAGAGTAAAAATCTTCACTTTCTTTTAAGTTCCTTTGACCGAGATCGGATTCAGACTGGGTATGAAGAACATCCAGGCAAAGAGTCCTGTTCTATCTAGAGAAATCACCTGTCTCTGTTTTCCCTTAGCTGCTAGTTTTAACTGATTTTGTGGTCGACTGCATTTTGAATTGGGCCCAATTATCGTTAAATCACTTCTGGATCACGTCTGATTGTTGGTTCATTTTTCAAGTTGCATCATTTAACGTGGGTCTTCCACAGGTCTTTTTTTTGGGTCATGGTCCTTAAGCTTGACCAAACTAATTTACTAAAAATATCTGAAATGCACTAATACAATTTTTGCCCTGTGCAGATGGTTCTTGGTTAGTTGCCCTGTGTTCTAAATCTTTAGTTACTGGACTCGCAAATAAAACTGAACTCATGTAACTAATTTTCTGATCACTGAAGACCTTGGACACAGACAAATATAGTCTGTTACACCCCGTAGGTGTTCATTTTGTGTCCTGGAGCATTCTGATTTGTAAATCTATCAGTAACTCCACACTGATTACTGTATTTAGTGTTCCTCCAGTTATTTTAATCGAATGATAACAAGTGCAAAACATGCATCCAAACTAACAAAGCACCTGCAGCTCTCCAGCCTGCAACCGGCAGCCTACATCACCCTCCAGCTCCGTCTTGATTCAAGTCCTGCCGTGAGCTGCTTGTGAGTCGATAACCTTGTGCGTTTCTAGACAAACAGCCCAAAACCACTGCGAAACAAAGAGACTCCTTCTTGATCAAAACAACAATCTATTTTTCATTTGTGCCGACCACCCCCTTCTTTGCAGAAGCCTACCCTAGTTACCCCCACACTGACCACCCCCCTGCTGTGACTTGAACTCTGCTCCAACCTTCCCCTCCTCAGCTTGTTGCCAGTGGCTTGTTTTAATCCCAGCTTGGTGCCATTTCTGCACAGTGGGCCCTCCTATTGCTAGGGTATGAATTCCTCCTCCGAGCTTTGCCACCATGCCTCCCGTCTCCCTTCCCTCTCCACTCCCCCCGCTTCCTTCCTCTCAACCCCTCTGCCAGTGGCCCTGCAAATCTCCGGAGGCAGGCAGTGCCAAACGTTCCAGCTGTTTAAACAGGTCAGTGACTGGTGCCATGTGCCATCAGGGGTAGCTTTGCCATTGTGGTGCCCTACATCGAGATGCTAACCCCCCCCCCCCTTCTATCCATTGTCCACAAGGGAGCTCTGTGGCCCAAACTGTACTGAGAGCCGCTGGATGTATTTGTATTGTATTTCCTCACCCTCTTTTTGTTTGTTTCTGGCTGTTCTATTGTTGGGGCAAAAAAAAATAAGGGGGGTGAGGGGTGGAAATATACTAATTTAAGCTGACTGTGCAAAACCACTGAGTGTGCAAAATGTTAGGACAGCCTGTTCTCCTCCATGAACAAGAATGATCCGAGTGGAAGCTATTGATTTTACCTTTTAAATCCACTACAGTTGTATAAGGGAGATGTGCTACACATATATAAAAGGAAAAGGGAAGACAATGGATGCAAGATTTGAGCAACTGGAAAACAGATAATAAATAGAGTACAACTAAAGTAACACATTTCTAACATGTTCATTCCAAAAGCCAAATTTGTATTCTGACATGAGTGAGAGTTCGGAATTACTGCATTGTACAGTTCTTGTTCCGTGTGGTTAAAGATATTTAAAAAAAAGTTTGGTCATGAGGATCTGGCGCAGCAATACGGAAAGACTAAAACTTTGAATTTTCCCCAAAGTAAGAAAAGGATGGTAATCATGTAAAGGCTCTTTCCCTACCCATGCATGTCTTTTGAGAGAAGCATGTTTTCGAGGGGAATTTAGCAGTAACTCTCTGCAGACTGATTAGCACCCAACACTTGTATGTTCGTGTTTTTACTTATAATAAGACCTTTTCTTTTTGGTAGGAAATCTCTCTGCTGCAATAAAAAGCCCAACATTAAATCTTAAATCAAGATTATTTTTCCTGAACAAACATCTCAAGAGAACTTTACTTAGTGTAAGACCTTCTTTTCTTTTATGGCATATTTTATTTAATTGCTATATGGAAGATTGCAATAAAAATTATACTGAGTTTGGTTATTTATGTTTATTCCTTTGATTCTTAATTCCATTCTTTTGTTGTGATGAGGACTTTATGGCAACTCTTTTGGGAGAAGTTTGTTTGTATAAGAGGAAAAAATAATATCATTTTAATGTTTTAAATAACTTTAAAGCAAAAACAAGGTATTGGTATTTAGACTACGACGTCTAAAATGAGATTAAACATTTAAATAGACTTAAAATGTCCTCTTAAAAACTCAGATTCTACACTAGTTATGTGCTAATGCTTGTATTTTTATTTACTTCAGGTAGGTTTTGTTCATGGAATATGTCTGATTGCTCCTTCAGATGTTTATGAGCACCGATACCGTGGGATGTAAAACCAAAACAAGGAGACACAAAAGGCTCAGATATTGGCAAAATACATCAAAGATGGATATTTCACGACAAAAAATGCTTCTTTCAAAGAAATGGCCCTAATGTAGTTTTGTAACATCGTATTCCGTACCTGAAGCATGAGAAGAACAAGAAACACTAAAGGACATTAAGCAGCTTTCGAATGCCACAGAAGGGGTCATATAGAGCTAATGATAGGTCAGTCTGTGTATAAATTGGAACAGATAATTCATTTAAATGACTTTCTAATTTTGACATGCTCCAAATCTGTCACAGAGAGAACTGAGATGTATTAAAGCTGGATCAGAGCTCCATGCGAGCGGAATATGAATGAATTTGAAGTGGACGAGCAGCTCCTCATCTCTCTCACATACACATTCCACGCACTCACGCACGCACGCACACACACACACACACACACATCTCTGCGTGCAGCAAACACGTTTTGCCCTCGGTCGCAGGTGACCGGCCGCCTCTTTTGCCCTCGTGGACCTGAGCCTCTCCCCCCACAGACATCCTATATCAAAGTTAATTTCCAGACTTGTTCAGAGGATCAAGCAGCGTGTGAGTGCGGCCTCGGCTCTCTTGACCCGTGTGATGAGGCTTACCGACACACACGGCGGATGTGCAGTGGGCGTAAGTGTCGTTCTGCCCAAAAGCCTGACCGGATACCTTCATCGTTGTTAAACGCAACTCCTTCACTCCTATCTGGACAAAGTACAAGACGAGTTTTCACATTTGCGATCAATACTCCGCACTGTGCATTTGGGATTTCTTCGCAGTGGGCGGTGACGGCTGTTTCAGTGCAGGCGGGTATTTTAATTGGCTGCTTTAGCTGTCTGGGAGTGCAGGGACCTTTTGATTTGGCCAGACTGTCACACAGCGTGCTTTAATTGGCCTGTAGACAAAACATGAGGGAAACACATTACTCAAAGAGCTCATGCATGAGCCCCTTGTAATTTATTACAGAGGCATTGCAATCAGAAATACCATTAAACTCAAAATGCCATTAAACTTTAAAATAAATTAGGTGCTGATTGTGTTAAGAGGCTCTTAAGCACTCATCGCTAAGCCTTGTATGTCTTTTGCTTGTAATATAAATCAGCTTGTTTATTATACAACAACTAAATCGAGGGAGGGGGGTGGCGGTAGAGGAAAGAGAACGGCAGTGTCAACACCTGCAGAGGTGAAAAGAATCCTACGAAAGACGTCGGCCTGACACAGATGACCTCGGCTTAGAGTTACCAGAGTGCAACCTATTGACAGGAAATGACTTCACCTGTGGAGGAAGTGGGTGATGTAAGGGGAGTATGATAAGAGCCTGTCTTAAAAGAGGCACAAAAAAAAAAAAGTTCATGGCCCTCTTGTCGCTTCCATTACCTGTGTGAGACCAGTGAACAACAGATTTAAGTGCCTCTACCTGACGGGCGACTACCTGGATAAATTGCCCCGTAGAGCACACGGCTTGAATGTACGATGGAGGACTGTCAGAGTCGACATTTAAATTTGAAGCAAATGAAACGATCATTCTTTAATTATAACATTTATGGCTTGCTTCAGTTGCTTCTGAGGAGGTCGGCCTCACGCTGAACTGTCACTCCCACAGTTCCTCCACCTCCAAAAGTTTTCTTCTCCATTGTTATCGTCGACCCATTCTTTTTTTTTTGCTTGAAACCTTGTGCATGAATTAAGAAAAAAAAAAAAAAGCCTTGCAATTCTTCAAATACGCCGGGGGCTGACTTTTCTGTGCCCGCCCCCCTACTTTTAAACTTCAACATAAGCCTGCTTTAGTGCCATTAAAGTAACTTGTCATGACAGTGTAGCCTGGGAGCAGTGCAATCAATTTCCATTACATCAGAGCCCAGCTGGGCATCTCTACTGAACTAAGCTTTAGTAAGCAATCCCCCTGACCAAGGTTTTGTGTGGTGGTGGTGGTGGTGGTGGTGGTGTGTGTGTGTGTGTGTGTGTGTGTGTGTGTGTGTGTGTGTGCATGTGTGTGTGTGTGTGAGCCTTTGAAGAGAGAAAAGGGATTTACTTGTTTCATACAAGCTTCCATTTTCCTTTAAGTTCCCTAACTCACCAGTAGAGGGACTTCTTCTATTTTATTTCTGGATTATCATTCTGTCTTCTGAGCCATTCCAAACAAGGAAAAGCTTCTAATTTCCCAAACATCATGTGAAATTATCACCGGCTGAACAATTCATTCTTGAATCTGCGTGGCGAGTCCCTCCCCGAAGTGATTTAGAATGCACCTTTTGTCAAAGACCAATCTGCAACTAATTAACATCACAGTAATTTATGCCAGAAAATTGATTTTTGCTCACTATAAATTATGCAAGAGTCCCATCCGCTGTCTCTTCCCACCTTCTTATCTCTCTGGCAGAATTGGTGGATTGACATGCAGCTGAAGTGTCCTTGACGAAGCATTTCTACAAACTGCCGGAGTTGGAGAAGGAAGGGAAGGAGGGAGAGAATATTTCCAAGGCTGTACCGACTCGTGAGCTTGTGGCCTTGACAGGCGCTATAAATCAAATCAGACAAATACGAACGCTTAAACAAAGCGTTTAACGTAGATGCATGTGACTTTTTTTCTTCTTCTTTCCCCTCGCATCCCAACACATTCTGTTAGCACTAGTTTAGCACAGATATTCACATCGCCAAAGCTAAGGCACTAAGTGAGCGCTAATTAGTAGAGCGAAGGCATTAATTATGTAACACGTCATCTTAATTTGCCATCCCAGATGTACGGTGTGTCAGAGGAGCACTTGTAAGCACAGTTTGCTAATTGATAGATATTTGACAGGATGTATGACAGCAACGCAATGAAAAAGGTGACAGTTGGTTTGCAGAGCCCGAATCAGATGGAGTAACACTTAAATGCTATAATGAGCTGAGAAAAGTTAGTAATGTGTGTGAGAAAAAAATAGATATTGTACAAATTGCCTCAGAATGGGATAAACAGAGGCGATTGTGCATGACGTAATGGAATATAGTTGTCTTTTGTGAAACTTATCTGTCATGTGGCTCAGCTGTCAGCTGTCTGGAACGCAGCGAATATCAAAAATCAGAAATGTCAAACTGCTGCTCACCATTAGTAATTAGGGACCTTAATCTCTTGATCACAAGTGGTGCTAATGTTGAACTCTAATATAATTTGGCACTGGCAAAGATTAGCTTCATTCCAAGAGCAAAGAAACTCCATTATGACAATGTGTGGCTAATTTGGAAACCGAGTGAAAGTTAAGAAGCCCAACATTATCCACTCCGACCACCCTTATGGCACATGAAACACCTAAGACCGCCACAGCAGCTGCTTTCCCCTCCTTGGTAGGCCTCACATTGGCTGATGGCGTCACTGCTCATTACAATTCTGCTTGACTTCGCACAGTTGACAAGTGTCAGCGCCACATAAACACAGTCATTTATCTTTTTTTTTTTTTTTCTTCAGTCAAAGGGCAACTTTACTTCTTATATTGCCAGTGAAAGCTGCCACTGGATGTAAATCTGGCACTGCATCCCAATGTGAGCAGAATTTGTCAGATTCAAGGTGGAAGACTTGCCTCACATTATACAAACACCAAACGAACATTCAATGTGCAAACCAGTGGTAAAGATCAACTTGCACAATTTTGCAATAAGAGTTTGTATTCCATTGCTAACGATTACTTTTACAACTATATCACTCCAAGACCTCCATTTTACAAAGGGGTGCTCAGTGCAAGGCAAATGTAATTGCTAATTTCCAAGCAGCGCAATGTAATTTTCGTATCCGGCATCTATTAAATATGTTTGCACCTTTGGGCACGTTGGTCCATTACAAAGTATCTCTCTTGCTATTTAAAGGATCAAATAGATAATTGCATCTACATGTGCTAGTTTATCACATCCACTAGCGATGTACCAGTCTACCGTGTTTAAGTTCGTCAACCCGCCACACCGGGAAAAAAAGTTTAGTATGGAAATTTCACTGAACCTCTTGGAGCTATTCAAGATTTATCAAGTAAATGGCTGCTTTTACTGAAGCCAACTTGACTGTATGAACCCGGACTGCATGTGTGACTCTGATTAACGTGAGATCCTGTCGTTGCTTGAAGGGATTTAAATAATCAAAGAGGTTAAGCTCCTGTGCCATGTGAGTAAGTTGTGCACATGGCGGTGATGCACTTTGTGTGTCTGTTGTTGGGGAAAATCTGCAGGTGATTATTTCACCAACCTATCCTGCCATTTTCGTATTAATCTTTCCTCCTCCTCATCAGTTAAATACTGTTGATATGTAGGACTTGTTGTTGGGACAGAGGAGTGAGACATGTTGGAGGAAGATGGTCGACTGTCTACCACATCTCAATACTGGAGTGACGAACAGATGGAGAAGCAAAAGGGAACTGGACACACCTTAAGTGTACCTGCATCATGCACCACAGATTGCTTTAGTACGGCACTGAGTGTTCAGATAGCTATCACTAAAAAGCATTAAATCTTTTTCTCCACCCTGACTAGCCCTGTGTCCTAAATCTTGGGAAATAATGCCAAAGGACATTGTCCTTTGTTTGCTAGAACAGAGTTTGTGCCCAGAAAGTGCCACCTCATCAAACATGGGCACACCTATCAAAGTCATCTCACCTTGGGAGAGCTGGCCAAGTCAAACTAATTCCTGGAGCTCTTTCTTAGCAGTTTGTTTGTGGGGTCTACATCTGCCAAGCCGA